>NW_027526361.1:204981739-205581739 GCF_048455015.1 Haemaphysalis longicornis | reverse complement strand
CTATGCCTGTACTGTGCTGGGTGTGTCGTATTAAAAAAACCGGTTTTGTTTTGCAATGCAGTTATGTGTCCTCGATGATAATTTCGGCCTGCCACTTGCGAGTCGTACAATATACTATGACGGAATTCTTGCTCGCTCGCAGTCACGTGCAGGGAAATGGCAACCTCTTCTGCTAATTCTGTTGAGGTTGTATACAGAGCGGTCATTTTTTCTCCTGCCCCGTATCAACGCAGACAACTAGAGCTGGGTGAAGGCTGCGTTACTGCATCTGGTCATTTGGTCATTTCAGAAACAAAATGCAGGGGTGTGTACCGGACCGATTTTGCTTTTTCTAATGCGGGTTGGTAGAGGTGAAGGAGGAGATCATTAAAAAAATTAGCTCTTAGGTTAGCCGAAAGGACCTTGAGGAGAATCTATATCCCGTTTTTAAATCTAGGGCATGCCCAAATAATGTGATCAGTCGTGTCCAGAATTTCAGTTCAAATTAGCCATGAAACTGTAATTTATGCAATTAAATCAGGAAATGTGTGCGACGATACTCGCACTTTTCTGCTTTATTTACTTTTGAGTCCTTCCGTAGCAGCTTGGCCAGACACTCATCTTGGTGCAGTGTACACCGAATTATGATTCATCGATATGAAATTAACCGTTAGCAAGTTAAAGAGAACCGAACACGTCGCTTGGTTGTCCAGTTATACAGGAAAGGGAGGAGGGTGGGGGACATTGCCATAAAGAGAGTGAGAGAAATGATGATTTATTGGAGAGTTTAGCTCCAATTAACGTCAAACGGAGCTGGCTACTCCGAACATTGGAATATTTAAAAGATACAATGGTTGTCTTAACGAAACGCAAGGTTATAATAAGTACTATTATGAGCAAATGAAATGGAACACAGGAACGCATAGAAAACACCCTCAGACCCAGGTATGCGTGATACGCAGCGGCCGCCGTCGGAAACAAAGTGGAAAGGGGGACGCTATTCTAACAACTGTCCCCATTCCCACCGTGCGTCTTATCTACTGTCGGACGATACCATATTATCGGTGAAATGACGTAAGCTGCTGCTTTGTAGAAATCCCAGTGTGGTGGGAGTGCCAGCAGTTAGTGGAAGAGCGCCCTCATCGCTCTGAGTCTGTTTCGAGGATGTTTGCCACGCGTTCCTGTGTTCCCTTTCATATTGCTCATAATAGTACATTGAAAGAGCAACGGCTGAAAGATCATATGCACACTCATAAACTACTTGCTATGTATAGTACGTCTGCACACACACACGTATGTTTCGCAAATACATACCAACAGGCCCAGACTGCGGCTTATGAGGTGCACTGAAGTGTAGGGCCAAGGTTTAGCCGCCTGGCGGTGTCAATAAAACCTCAACACAGGGTGAAAGTGTGACACTGCCTTTAATGAGAGCATAAATACTGGAGTACACACGTTTTTTCATCCCAAATAGCTATCACATGATAACAATCATATAATAACCCTCAAATGCATGTTGAACATTTAATTGATACCACGGGGCACTGCATTTATTCCCCATGCAAGTCTCTCTTAAAGAAGTAAGTACTCACAACACACTTCAATGCTTGGATACTTACAACAAGAAGCTTAGTTGTAGCAAGCACAAAAATTTTTCCGAACGTTGCTCACAGGTGCATGAGCGATAGCAGACACCATAGGTGACACCATTCTGTGCACAAAAAAATAAAAATAGGAATTCTTTAGGTTTTGTACAAACCGTAAAACAGCCAGGAAATTGGGAACATCATTCCAATTCACAGAATTTCAAGGAATGAGCAATTCAACCTGATCACACTGATGTGCCATCGGACTCGTATGGCTGATGCATCACCGGATCTAGCACGTCATGTGGGCTGAGCAGCACTGTGTCCTCATTTGGGCACCCCAACTTGTAGAAACGCGATTTCAGAGCAAGCCTTGCAGGCATGCAGCAAAAGGACCTTTTCATCCATGCATCTTGCAACTGCAAATATCTTACCAAACACCACATCAAAGCGTGTACCAGAAACAAGGACATGGACCATGTACGTCCATCCTTCCACAGTAACTTTTTTTAAAAGCAGAGTATCTTCGGGAATGGAATTGGGGGCTAGGGTAGTAAGCAGCTTTGATTGATACAAGTAGTTCATGTCAGTAAACTCTGTAGGAGTTACAAAAAGGCCCCGCTCAGCCAAAAAGGCTTGATACAGTCGGTGCTCTTGCCTCAAAACGCATGGTCCACACATTACAAAGCGGTCCGAATTGCTGTAACAGCTGGATGTAGTGCAGCATGTAATGATGCTTTGGTCCAAGCTTAGCTTGGGAAAACAAGTCGAATTGGCAGATTACATACTCTTCAATGATCACCTTTTAGTATGCAACCTGGGCAGGTGTGATTTTCGATGCCATTAGGAAATAAACTATTTGTATCAAAGCCAGCACAAGCTGCCACACTGGGTCTGCGGTGTCCAGAACTTTAGTGCCTACATACAAAGGCGTGTGGTTCTGCAGTTCGTGGTTCTCCAGTTTGTTCCCCTTCGCTGGGGACCTTTGCTGGCTTGTTTCTCAAATAACGAGCACAATAACTAGTCCTTGATATCCTGTTGTTCCATTCCTTTTTCACAAGTGAACCATTCCTCTCTCACAATATATTTCATGAACAAAGCCAAATCGTACTGAATAACTCCTTCAAAAATGTCATGGCCAATGCACGGCGGCAAACCTGGTTTGCACACATGGTGGTGTTGTAGCACATGAAAAGGCGAGTTTTCAACTACACCACAGTCACATTTAAGTTTGTCGCTTCCTGCCAGCTGTTCCAAGGATGCATTATAATTTTCCCGGCTTCGTTCATCACCAAGTGAAATAGGTGCCTGCTCGAATTGGGAACACGAGATAACACAGACTCTGCAGAAATATTCTGCAGAATTGAAGTTTTGGGTGAAGCCGCCAACTGCATGGCTGCCGAGATTGTCACCAGCAATGAAGCTTAACCGTACAGCGCGTGGTACTCTATTAACTAAAACTCCATAACGCTCAAGGGCAGCCAGATCTTGTGGTAAATGTTTCAGCACCTGACTTAGACCGAACTCTTTCACATATTTCTGCCGACAAAGCATGACTATCTGCATGCTTTCAACACGTGACCTGCAATCTAAAGGCAAGTTTCGAAGTGTCATGTACACACTAAGTATGTTAAACTTGCCCTGACCCCAATGAATTTGCCTCCTCAAAGTCATCTTGATACAAGACTACTTGCACAACATTTCCATCAGCTTCAATAAAAGAGGGATAGTCGTCGAAGCAATCTCCAAATTTGCTATCCTCTCTGACACGTTCACGGCCCATTAAAAAGACGATTAGGTCTTCGACTGGGACATAATGGTACAGTGCTCAGCGATTGAAATGCGATACTCGGAGCGCGTGGCTGCCGGTGCTTGTTGCGCCACAGGTGAGCGCTTGTGAAAGCGAGCTGACGCATTGTGGTATACGGTGAGGGTGAGAGCGTTCGTGACGCATGCTTAGTGCATCCGGGAGACAGCCCTTCAGTGTGTGGTTCTTGGCGGCGCCATAGGGGTGCTACATGCCACGGCTTCAAAACGCTGCGCCTGCGTGCCGCGCCGCTTTGCGCGAAGCTGGGCGAGCTGGCACCGCGCGCGTTATGAAGAATTTGAATGCGCATTTATCGCGATGTGTTATCGTGGCGCGCACGGCACGCAGGCGCAGCGTTTTGAAGCCATGGCATGTAGCACCCCTATGGCACCGCCAAGAACCACACACCGAAGGGCTGTCTCCCGGATGCACTAAGCATGCGTCACGAACGCCCTCACCCTCACCGTATACCACAATGCGTCAGCTCGCTTTCACCAAGCGCTCACCTGTGGCGCAACAAGCACCGGCAGCCACGCGCTCCGAGTATCGCGTTTCAATCGCTGAGCACTGCACATGCAAGTCGGGTTCTGCTTGTTCAGACCCAAAGAAAGCTCCACTTGCGGCACGAAATGAAGACATTCCTTGTAGTGCTGTAGACGGCAGTGCGATGACATTAGGATTACGGATGTCACAGTGTCAAGAGGATCCTTAGTGAGCAGCGACTCAATGGCTAAAAATATGTCATCCGGTACAATTTTAGCGATCTCCTTCAAGGCAATCTGCTTGCTTAGCTTATGATGGTTCTTTATTTCAGCAGTTATATACTGCACTGTTTTAGATGGAACATGCTGCTGGCTCTGAAGCTTCAAGAGGAACAGTACAAAATTTTCAGCGTAAAGCTCTACATTTCGGCACTGAATGTCGCTGCGCTCCCTTCCTGTATCGATGTGAATGGGTAGGCCTTGTGGGAGCTCTGGAGCAGGTACTAGTTCCATTTCAATATCATTTAAGTCATCAGAGTGTACTGGTGCTTCCTTTGTTTCTTTTTGGTGCCTGGAAACATGGGTCCTAAATGATCCAGCTGACCTCAGCACACTAACGCTACCTGAAAAAGGACACCCAGCAGACTCATTCCCACCTTTGAAGTGGTCCGAAATGTGATGCGAGTAATGAGCTTCAAACGTTGCGGCTCATGGCTCCCACATGACGGCACAGAACACAACAAAACAACATCGTCTGTTTGTCCGTCGTATTTCTTGTGGCGCCTGAAGATGTGGCTCCTGAAGGTTATGTAGTTTTAGAACACCGCACTACACGACCTGACGGTACATAGTGCACCCCAAGCACACTCCTATGTAATGCAAAATTTTCGAAGTAGGTGAGCCTCGTAGGAAAAGTTCGTGCACACCACCTGCCGCCTTTCATCCGGCATCGCCATCCAGAAATGACACTACCATTTAAATGAATGAATCACTGCATGGATAATTCCATTGTTTATGTTATTACACTTTTCAGCGCTTTCCAAAACATTTTCATCAGCATTTTTTACACATGGAGACGTTTAGCTTCGTAGTTATATTAATGGCACAACACAGAAAACACGTGTTGTACTGATTCCGATAACAGGCTACGCTTCGACGCATAAATGAGCTTTGCGAAATCATACTGGGAACCAGCTTAATTCCCGCAAAGGATGGGCGAGTATTATTTATTTATGTAGTAACAGCAAATACTCGCCGCCGCCTCATATGCGTTCTTATAATAAAATTTTACGCTGCCATCAGAACTGAACAAGTATGCAGGGCTCGGACGGTTTTACTGGATGCTGAAATGCTGCAAAAAACTAGGCGATAACTATGGCCAGCGTAGGTTTGAAACGAACACTATAATGACAGGAGATTATAATTTACCTAATGTAGATTAGAAAAGCTTTGCCTTGAAGCAGCGCGACCCTTCGGGTGAAGCTATGCTTGATATTTGCTAGTTTTGACCTCCTTCAGTTAGTTGAAGGCTACACAAGAATTCAAGGTACCGCTCAGTCAAACCTTGATCTTTTCTTCGTTAACCAGGCAATTACGCCTAAAGCAAGTACTGAGATATTTCCTGGAATTTCCGATCATCATGCTGTGCTATTTACTCTAAGTGACACGGTCTTCGACAAGAAATTGACATTTTTATCTTTCCCTAATTTCGATGGTGCAGATGATACTGCTATTAGGGATCTCCTTTCATTCAACTTTGACGACTTTGTGTTTAATGAAACTGATATACATAATTTATGGAACTGGATTAAAGGGACACTGAAGCGATTTATAAACAATGCGGGATTACGAGCGCAAATTGTAGTCCGGAGTCCCTAGGCCCTGTTTCGACCACTCTGAGCGCGTTTACGCGAATTTATTTAGTAGAAAAATCAATTCGAAAATGCTGTCCTCCTCTCTGCACTCTCGCCCATTTTCTTTGGCGTTTTCGTGTGACGTCAGCAGGAGAGGAGCTGGCAATTGGCTGCGCTGCTGCACGGCTCGCCGACCTTCCGCGACCGAGTCAGTCGGCTCAACGTTTAGTCCGCCGGCCGCCGACGGGTCATGGCAATTCGCTCGATCAGTTGAAACCAAGCAATTTTTTTTCACCTCCTTGGTTGAAACCAGGGAGGTTAAAAAAATTGCTGGAGTGGAAGTCACCTATACCAACCAATGGGCTCGGCTGAAGCCGCCGGCGGCAAACCTTGCTCGGGGAAAGAAACCAGATGCCGCTTGCTTTGCAGCGGTATTTGCTGACTTTCCCAGCGGTTTTAAATTATGTAACGAATTCTCATGCTCTAATTCAACACTGCGAGCCATGTCCGACGTCTCCGTATTGATTTCTACCACAGAAGTTTCGTTAAAAGTCAGATCTCCGAGTACAGGGACATTGTTTTTTTCACCTTATGGCTCGGATATGCAGCTGCCACAAAGTAAAAAATACATAAGAACTCGTTTATCTTCTTTATTCTAAACTGTTCAAATGCAGATATTAATCCTGAAAGTTCTACAACAAAAAAACAAAACAAAAAGCAATACAGTTAAAACTGTAATTTGAAAAACAGCAGTCATGACCAGAAAATGCAGCATTTTCCGAAAAACAACAGGAAACACCCAGATTTATTGTGATGGTAGACATAATGGAGTGACAAAAAACCGATACAGAAAACTTTCATGAGTGTATGATAGCAACCAATGCTATTACATTCATTGCATTGCTGCCCAACCTAACACACAAATAAACTGCAAAAAAAAAAACCAGCAATGTTTCTGAAAAATCACACCATGACGTTACATTGCCAGTGACATGAACTACCGAAAAAAGATGAACCAATTTGTATTTTTGGAAACAAAGTGTTTATTTTTTGAAAGAAGACAGACTTATGATACCAGACGTCAATTAAACTGCTAAAACATACTATCAAATGGCAAACAAAAGACACTGACAAAGGACAGTGACTCAACATCTATCGGAAGCCTAGCAGCAAAGAAATTAAACATTGAAGGCGCATACTACGCGACACAATACAACGAGCATGACCGCAGTTTGGAATCAACTTGCACGCGTGCAAGTTACGTGCGCAATGCGACTCCCGGTGCCGGGTTCACACTGTTTCTACAACCGTAAGCCACACACGAACCAACGATACTTGTTTTTATCTCGTTACATGGCGCGCACACGAATCAACAACACTTTTCGTGCACGCAAGGAACGCGCGCTGCAACAACTACGCGTCTTCTCCCCTACCAACATGGCGTCGCGGCGGCTTCACTTTACGGGCGCCCCTTCCACTCCAGCCATTTTTCTTCACATCTTTGGTTGAAACTAAGCCACAGCACGTTTGTGAATAGAAGAATGTGCCTTTCTTTACTTCGTTAGTTTGTACTCTGTATCTAGCTCCAAGTCAAGGTCGTTTCAAAAAACGCGACACGCCGACCAGTCAAAAAGTCGTTCTTGCCGTTTCGGCTTCCAGCACGGAAGCCTTGTTCACAATGAATACATCACCAGAAATGGATCGTTTAAATGGGGTTGAGTAATCGATGTAAGGAGCGCACGTAGATTGGATTTAGATTTCCGTCGTTACGATTAACCGTGTTAGATGTGGTCTGAATGATTAGTGATTCCAGATGCAGGCGTGAAGTTGCCCATTTTTCTGTTGCGACGATTCTTGCACCGTCCCAGTCAATCTTGTGGTCATTCGTGACGGCGTGCTCTGCTAAAGCGTTGTTGCGAACGCTCTTATTCTCTACGTCACGAGCGTGTTGCTGTAATCGTTTCTTGTAGTTTCCTGATTCCCCGATGTAAACACCGTCGCAGTCTGCGCACGGGATTTCATACACAACTCCGGGGAAGCGTTCCTTGGGCAAGCTGTCCTTCACTTTTACCAGATGGTGACTCATCTTTCTTGCCGGAACGTGTGCCACCTGTACGTCATACTCCCGTAAGACACGTGCGAGACATTCGCTTGTTCCAGGAATATACGGCACAGAAGCCCGTTTCTTGAGGGGAGGAGGTGCGTCTGCTACATTGATGATGGTTTCTGCATCATCCAAAAAGATGAGGTGAGCAATTTCCTGGATCACCTGAACAGCTTGGAAAGAGCCATTCAGTTCACTTTGGAAGAGGAGGTGGATGGAAAACCTCATTTCCTCGACGTCCTCGTTTCTCGGCAGGGCCAGAGGCTAAGCTTCAGCGTGTACCGGAAAGATACACACACAGGTCGATACCTGAGTTTCGGCTCTGTGCACCCGGCCGCCCACAACCAAGCCGTTGTTAGCACATTACTGCAGCGGGCCGAACGTCTGTGCTCAAGGCGCGAGGATGTGGCTGTGGACAAGAAAAAGGTACGGGATGACCTCGCAAGCTGCGGATACCCTAGACGCTTTATCGATGCAACGGAACGTCAGCTGTCACGTAGGGGACAACCGGACGCACCTCCTCCCCTCAAGAAACGGGCTTCTGTGCCGTATATTCCTGGAACAAGCGAATGTCTCGCACGTGTCTTACGGGAGTATGACGTACAGGTGGCACACGTTCCGGCAAGAAAGATGCGTCACCATTTGGTAAAAGTGAAGGACAGCTTGCCCAAGGAACGCTTCCCCGGAGTTGTGTATGAAATCCCGTGCGCAGACTGCGACGGTGTTTACATCGGGGAATCAGGAAACTACAAGAAACGATTACAGCAACACGCTCGTGACGTAGAGAATGAGAGCGTTCGCAACAACGCTTTAGCAGAGCACGCCGTCACGAATGACCACAAGATTGACTGGGACGGTGCAAGAATCGTCGCAACAGAAAAATCGGCAACTTCATGCCTGCATCTGGAATCACTAATCATTCAGACCACATCTAACACGGTTAATCGTAACGACGGAAATCTAAATCCAATCTACGCGCGCTCCTTACATCGATTACTCAACCCCATTTAAACGATCCGTTTCTGGTGATGTATTCATTGTGAACAAGGCTTCCGTGCTGGAAGCCGAAACGTCAAGAACGATTTTTTGACTGGTCGGCGTCTCGTGTTTTTTGAAATGTATTCTCCCGGCCAGACGGGATTCCGTCACTGTCTCGACTTCAAGTCAAGGTCGCTTCACACAAGCGCTGAACAAGCGCACATGCGACGCTTCGCTGACTGGTACGCCAGTAGGAAAATATAAGGCCTCTTGAAGGGGTAGAAGAGTAAGCGAAGTCAATATAGGTACTAAGGAAATAAAATCAACTGATATTTTTACCGTACAGCGTAAACTAGGGTGCGGGAAGCACTTTGTTGCGCTGTGCGAACAAGCACAGCGGTCAGCAGCACGACTACGCATCTGCGAACGCTGTTCCGTCTAAGAAATGCAATTGCTAGACGTGAGCTATTGTGGAAACTCGGGGTACGCTTACTGCACGAGCGCAATACAACAAATAGTCACCTAAGCTGCTTGAAATACTGGAACTAAATAAAAGTGTAAACTGGTTATACATTATATACCTTATATTTCCACTGTCGGCAGCGCTCTCGCTCAGGGTGGAGGCGATGTGCTCAAGCGGGTCAAGCAATCCCCCATCCCAGTCGGCACAAAAGATTTTTTCTTCCGTTTCGAGGACGCCGCTAGGGGGCCGAACTATGCGGTCGTGCCTCGCGTAACGTCTCGAATATTGTCCAACAGTTCTGGAACGTCGTTTTGCTGACAGAAGTAAGTGGTGAGACAACTTCCTTACCATGTGCTGACCACCCCGGATGACCATTCGGCCCCACCGGACTTTTCGTGCTCGTAAATCGATCAACGCAGCTATCAAAAGACAGTTAAGCCTAACGAACCGACGGCGTGCTTCGGAACCAGCGGCGGCGGCTGCCGCTGCGGACGCAGCTGCCGGCGCAACTGCAAGTGTGGCCAAAGCCTCTGCGCTGCCACTTTGTGATATGAACGTGGACGAAATCCAGCAGAGTAACATGGACAACCACGAAGCTCATGAAGTGCCACCGAGCGGCCGCTCCAGCCCAGCTGGCCGCTACGAAGCTGCCCAAGGTGAAGACGCCGAACGTGATCAGCTCATGAACGAAGACGACGGTGGTGAATGGCATCGCGTCTTGCCTACCAAGAAGAACAAGGTCACCAAAACCGAAAGGGTAAGTCGGACTCGTTTCTCACTGCAGTTGAGACCACTGGTTAAGATGAAAGTACGAAATATCCCCAGACAGGCCATAGCTAACGCCATTGGCTCTAGCTCTCCCAGCGCCGAACTTGCTGAAATGGCTGCTATTAGGTATGACGACGCCGCTAATAGCGCCCACATCACCCTCTACGATGCCGAACATGCTGCTAGGCTTTCCAGAACTGACCACCTCACGTACAGGCACAACGGGCGACTTGAAACCATAGAGGTGACGTTCGACCGAATGGACTTTAACAAAAACACGATTCGCGGAGTTATACGAGTTGACCCGGCTGAAAGTAACGACACCATCTTCAATTGGCTGCGTTGCGAACAGGCCGAAATACTACGAGTTCAGAAGATAGGGAAGTCGGACCGCGCCATTATCACCTTCAACTTTGCAGTCCTCCCACGAGTTGTTAAATACTACATGGAACTGGTGAGAGTAGCGGAATACAAACCGAAGAGGATAGTATGCTTCAACTGCCATACACTGGGCCACATGGCGAAATTCTGTCCTGCCTCGAGTGTCTGCCGGGACTGTGGCCGCCCACATGCCACAGAAGAAGAGTGCGATAACAACCCCTTCTGTGCGGCGTGCAAGGAGCCCGGTCACCTCGCAGTTAGTCCAGTATGCCCTAGCCGCATGGGGAAATCGGCCGACCTAGATCAAGATGCCACAAAAAAGGAAACGTCAAAAACGAACAAGAACACATCGAAGCTCAAAAATGGGATCTCTTGGGCCGACGTGGTCCACACCCAACAAAAGGACGACCCTTTTCCTCCATCAACTCGAACAATGAATACTATCATGCAAGAGAACAACAGTCTTAAACAGGAACTTCAAGAACTCCGTGCCGAGCTGCAGCAACTCCGCTCGGAACTCAGTCAAGCCCGAACACAGCAGCAGCGACGCCAATCCACCTCTCCGGGTCCGCCGCCAGCGCGCCGAAGCCGGTCTCGAGTGAAGAAAAAAATTTTGCCGCAGCAACATTCGGACAACACGCAAAAATGGGTTACGAAACACATGCTGGAACAACGGGACGCGCATTTGAAGTTCGAAGCCTCCAAGGAACTACAAAAAGCATTCAAAGGGATTCATGAGTTACAAGGGCACGTACACACGCTAAAGGCCGACATTCAACAACTAGCCGACCAGCTCCGCTCATTTATTGAAACCGTCACCCCCGAGGAGACAAAGCGTAAGAAAAAGCATTCCCAGCACTGACTTCCCGCCTACGACGCGATGCCATTAGACTCATTGTACAATGGAACTGCCGTAGTTTTTCACAGAACGGTCCCCTTCTAAAGCACCAGATCAGTACCCACAATCCCATAGCCATCCTGTTACAGGAAACACGGGGATCATGTAAACTCCAAAATTATACTACTTTTATGGATCCCGCCATTGAGCATGCAGGGAGGCATTCTCCAGTCATTGAAGGACAAGCAGCCATTTTAGTTCGCAAGGACTGCCGTGCCGTTCAACATAGATGGGACCAGGCCAGCAACGCTAATAGGGAGGTTATAATAGTATGCGTCGAACCACCTGGTAACCGGCGCCTGCTTCTAGTTTCTGTGTATTATCGCCCGCAGTGCAGCACTGGTTACAGAGATACCTACGACTGGATCTCGCACATCACATCTCTCCGGTTCGAAGGCCCCATTGTGATTGGAGGGGACTTCAATGCACGCAGCACACTTTGGGGTTACTCCCACACGGACATTAGAGGGAAGAACCTTGAGAATACCCTCGAATTCAGCCACCTTATCCTTCGCAACGAGCCATTTCACCCGACGCGGGTAGGCCTACACCGCAATCAAACTGATACCACGCCGGGCCTTACTTTTTCAACCCCAGGATTTATCAAGCGATGGCAACCACTAAACACGACATGGGGCAGTGATCATTACCCCATTTTTCTTCATATCAACATTAAGAAGATGCGCCAACGGACCACCCTTAAAACCCTCAATTGGAACACTTTCCGAGATAACTTTCGCGTGGAAGAGGACCCCGATCTACTCGACTTTGTACACAATGTCACGGATGCGAGGACTATGGCTTTTGAAACTGTTACAAGCACAGTCGATGTAGAGGTCCCTGACGCTCACATGACCCGCCTCCTTCGGACAGCCGAGCGCCTTACTGAGCGGTACCGCGCGGGCGGAAAACGGCACCGGGATCTGATACGTCTGAAGAAACATTATAAAGTAGTTAATGCCTACCAAAGAAACCTTCAAACAGAGAAATGGCACAACCTCTGTCACCGCTTGGGTGAAGAGAAAGGTCTTGCCCATCTGTGGAGCATTTTTCGAAGCTTGGCGGGCAAGACAAAATCAAAACTTCCTATTGTTGACGAGTTGATGTTACAGGCAGATCCCTACGATGTCGAGGGCAAGATTCTCCACACGTTCTTCCCCCACGCCACGTGCGATAAGGCACAACTGTCCCGTTTACCCTGCCTCTCAGTCCCCAACCCACAGGAGTCGCTTGACGAACCCTTCACAATGGGCGAGCTCCAGGTGGCTCTGGGACAAGGCAAACCTCGCTCGGCCCCTGGCCATGACGGGGTTACGTGGCAGGACCTCCGTAATCTTCCTGCTGCGGGACATGAGGCGCTTCTCAAACTGATAAACTCTTCCTGGGAGCAAGGCCAAGTAGACGATCACCTGAAGCTTACGATCATTCACCCCATCCCCAAACCAGCTAAAGACTCCCGCCGACCGGAAAATTTGCGACCGATCGCACTAACACCGACGATATGTAAACTCATAGAGCGCTTAATCAACAACCGAATGCAATATCACCTAGAACAAACAGCGTGGTTTCACCCGGCACAAACTGGTTTCCGGCCCAATCTCGGAACACAAGACTACCTATGGTTGTTACGAAGAGTTATAAATCGGACCTCACGAAAGCTCACACCAGATTACCTCCTGGCAGTAGACATGCAGAAAGCGTTTGATAACGTTAGCCAAGAAGGCATACTCAAGGAGCTCGCGCTGGCCTTCCCCAGTCAACGAGCGCAAATCTGGATACGTAACTTTCTTGAACACCGCCCAATTCGGCTCTCGAGCAAAGATGATAGATGGACCCCACGCACATTCTTCCTCGACAGAGGGGTACCGCAGGGTTCCATACTAGGGCCAATGCTTTTCAACCTGGCTATAAACAGAGTGGCCAGATCCCTCGAACAAGACACGTCCGCTCGCTTTGCTATCTATGCCGATGACGTCGTGGTGTGGACGGAAGCAGTGGACTATCCAGACGCTCAGCACATGCAAACGGAACTTCAAGCAGCTGTGTTCTGCCTTGAGAGATCCCTCACAGCCCTGAACTTGCAATTGTCCCCAACCAAGACAGAATTTCTCAGCGTCGATGGCCGACAGGCCACGAATCCGGTTTACCAGTTAAGGCTTGAGATGGGCAACACTACACTTATGTCCCAGAATGGCACCATCCGGCTCTTGGGCTTGCAAGTTAGCAGCTGCAACAGCCCCAATGCATGGATCCGTAAACTAAAAATGACCTGGCGGCAAACTTTGCATTTAATTACAAGAATATCCAACAAGTATGGTGGAACCCAACAGCGCTCCTGCCTCACCCTGGCTCGAGCCGTTGCAATAGGCCGGATGGCATATGGCTTTTCCACTTACAACCTACGAGATAGACATATGAAAGACCTCGGTGTATTGCATCGTGCCACTATACGTGCCATTACGGGCCTCCCGCGACACACCAGAGTCGACCTCCTTGAGAAGGCTGCACCGCTTCCACCCCTCCCCATCCTCGTGGAAGAGACAAAATTGCATCACCAACAGCGCCTTGACCTTACCCCTCAAGGGAAAGCTCTCCAACAATGGGACCACCAAATCAGCCACACAGATATCGCAAATATGCCGCCTGCTCTTCCGCCATGGGAACGCCCGGCACTCGGCCTACTTCGTCGCCGCCCCATAGAGCGACGTCGAAGAACTGTACGGGAGCAGTACATTGCCCAGTTGGCCCACGACAAAGGCCCCGAGGAATTAGACATCTTTACAGATGCGGCTATTAGCGGCATGAGCGCAGCAATAGCCTGGACTTTCCCCGAAGACCCAACCCTGAATGGATCTCGGCAGATCAGCAACACGTACGGCCTTACTGACGATGTCGAGCTATTTGCCATTCTTGGATCACTTCAACAAATTCAGACCTCCCAGCAACCCGAATATCACCATTACCGAATCATTACCGATTCACACGTTGCCCTCCAGGAACTCAACAAGGCTTATACCCATAATCTCACCGCCAACCACATTATAAGCACAATTCAATCCTTCCGCGGACAAGGCATTAATATTCGTCTGGCTTGGACACCTGGTCACACAGCTGGAGCGACTGGAAACCAGCAAGCACACAACGCTGCTAGGGAGTGCCTTCTTTCGACTCCTCCCCTGGCTACCACGCCCGCTGACGAAACTTCACCGACATCTTTAGCCTGGTATCAAAAAAGACTACAACTGCGGCAACAAAGTCAGCGGCGGCTCCAAGAAGCTACCCCCCCAGGCTTTCTCCCTGCTTCGATATCCCTCTCTCGGCAGGGCGAAGTCTTTATTAACAAGGCTTGCGCGGACGCCGCCTACACTCCGGACATTGTTCGCAAATGGTACCACGGCAGCACATCTCTTTCATCCGCACCTACGTGCAATTTCTGCGGTGCCGATAATATCCTCCCGAACTTGTTTCATCTAATATGGTCTTGTCCGACATTCGAAAGCGGCCGAGAACAGCTGGTAGCCAATTGCCCACCACCACGTACGAATGCGGAGCACCTGGAGCGCCTGCGTTCCGATGATAGTCTTCTCGAACGCGTAGGAATTTATTCCCTTGCCAGTGGTCTTTACAAAGCGGTGTAGAGTGGTCTGACAGCCCTAGTAGGGCCTGGAAACGGACAATTTGTGTTTAATAGCGTACATGAGATTTTCATTGAGGCTTTCGACTCCCTTTCCCTCATCTTCCAATAACCCCCCCAGGGCCTCAGGCCTATTTCTAAATAAAGTCGTTAATTCATTCTTCCGTTTCCACGCGGCAGTGTTGCCAGTCATGGCGCGTCAGCAGGAGCGGGGCTTCTTCCTCCCCTGGGGCGCCGGATGCCTCCTGTGCGGCAAACTGGAAACCGCAGAACATGCATTCCTTGACTGCAACACGGCGATGTATTTCTGGCACGAAACACAATCGTGCTTCAGAACGTCGTGGAACGTCACTTGGCCGGGCCTCAAGTTCCTGTGCGTGGACACAGAGCACCCCGCTTTCCGTGATTGTGTGCTAGCCATCGGACTTCACGCCCTCTGGAAAGCGACGGTAGAAGCAGTGGAGTGCGCCCTCCACCCACAACCCGCATGGCGACACTTTCTGCGGGAGGTCCAATGGACGGTTAGCGCATTGGGCACATCGACCTGGAACTGCGAAGGAAGCTCGCCTTAGGCAGCCATGTGCTGCAGCGCTACAAAACAAATGAGGAAAGGCGCAGGCAGGGAGACGCCTAAGCCATTCCTAAAAAAAAAGGTGTGTGTGTGTGTGTGTGTGTGGGGGGGGGGGGGGGGTGGGGGGGGAGGGCTGGAGCGTTTAACGGGCCAAGCGTATCTACGTTGACCAAGTCCTCCTTTGAAAATCAGGAGAGATAGCGCCAGCCAATAGGACGCACACAATTCCTTCAGCCTTTGTTTTTGTAGAGCCTGTGTTGCTGTTCTCATTGTCCGTCTATTTTTGTTTCGTGTCTCTTTGCCCTTTTTTTCTTCTCCTGTTGTCACGTTCGTTGTCATTTTACCCCCCAAACATGTAACCGACACATCCACTGTCAGAGCTGCTCCGGAACCATGTGTAACACTCGGCATGACGTGTATATTTATGTGTAATTAAAGTTATTGTTTTAGAAAAAAAAAATCTCGCCCGCGGCCGTGTGGTCTAGAGCGCTAGTATATCATCCCGACTGTTTTGCCCGTCAGAAGTTCGAATCCCCGCGGGTACAACCTTTTTTGTTTTTTTTTTAAAGGTAACTTTTTCGTTTTTCGCCGATGTTTTCTATACTGAGTTCACCTTTTTTGGGGCTGCAACGTTCACTGCTCCACGAACTAGTCCGCAGAACTCGCGCAGCCTGGCACTGGCGCGCTAGCGAGTTCTCGTTGGCGTGCTGTTGCCATAAGCACCGACTGCTTGCGGGCAGTGGGCACAGGCCAGAATCAACAGACCCTTGGCCTGGTGCGAACACGCTTTTTACGACACAGGCATGAGTGAGGCAAGCTCCAAATATGAGGGAAAAGCGCATGCATTTGTTCGTCTGCGGGGACGCGGAGGGCGTTCATGCATTGTGTAGGCCTCGGCTAGTGAATGCTACGATTGTAAGCCGTCCTGGAGGCTTTTCTTATGCATTTTACAGCCGACAACATGGCAGAAGCGCGGTACTACGATTACTGGGATATTGAGAATGCCCATCCAACGACGCCATCGGATGTCAAACATGTTGTTTTACAGAACCGAAACCGAAACTTGTTTGATTGCTAACCTTGGGCATCGTCCAATCACGGTGCCCCCTCTTCGCAACGTCACAGCCTTAGTTGGTGCGGCCGCCGCAAACCGCGCATGGTAGTTTTTCTTCTTTCGCGCTTTGTAAAATAATTACCGATTTGTCAACCGGATAAACGATGAAAAGTGTGCTAATTTGAGCCAGTCTACGCAGTGCAAGCAAAAACGGGAGCTTGACAAATTCACTTCAGTGTCCCTTTAAGGACATTGTCAAAGAATGCATAGAATCATTTGTGCCTGTGGTAACTAAAAAACCGAAGCGAAAAAATCCGCGGATTTCTCGGGTGACACTGAGGTTAGGAAGGCAAATAAAGCGTCTAAAAAACGAAGCCTGAACGTAACGTATTTAGAACAAATTGCCAAGCTTTCAGTAAAATTGAAAAATCAAATTCAAACATATAAGCAGCGTTATTTTGGGGAGTCCTTGCCGAATTACTTGACCTCGTGTCCAGAGAAATTTTGGAGGAGCATTTCGCCCACGTCGAAAGAGTGTGACGTCTTTAATGTCGGCGGTATTCTCACGCACGACAATGCTCGTCAACGATCATTTCAAATCGGTTTTTTCTTGTGACAACTCCGTATTACCGCTCTTCGAAACTATTTCGCCGCGAATGCCCGATATTGTTGTGAGTGAACAGGGCGTATTGAACATGCTTGTGGACCTTGATATCAGAAAATCTTCTGGACCGGACAATATCCCTAACGCGTTCTTAATAAAGAGATACGCTGAATGGATGTTGAAGTACCTCCATGTTCTTTTTACAAAATCGCTTCGCGAGGGCCAAGTTCCGGACGACTGGAAAACAGCCATAGTCAAGCCTATCCATAAATCAGGAAACAAGCATAGTGTCAAAAATTATCGTCCTGTCTCGCTAACTTCAACCGTTTGTAAGCTTCTCGAACATATTATCCACAATATTATTTCACATTTTCTGGATGAACATAACATCTTAAACCTACATCAGCATGGATTCAGGAAGGGATTTTCAACAACGACACAATTGGTATCAACAATACACGACTTCGCTACTTCAATTAATAATGGCAAACAAACAGACGCAATTTTTATGGATTTTTCGAAAGCTTTTGACAAGGTTTCGCACAATAAATTAGTATACAAATTAGAAAAAAATTATCGGGAATGATCAACTTATTAAATGGATATCGGCCTACTTGAAAAACATGGAACAATTTGTAGTTTTTAACAATCATTCCTTTCACAGGGTTGTCGTTGACTCTGGCGTCTCCCAAGGGTCGGTTCTGAGTCCCCTTCTATTTATTTTGTTTATAAACGACACAGTAAATGATATCCCTGTAAATATTAGGCTGTATGCGGACGATTGCGTTATTTACTCTGAAATCGAATCCCCGAAGGACAAAGTTTTGTTAAACGAGTCGCTAAACAAGGTTGTTTCCTGGTGCGAGGCTTGGCAAATGTCAATCAATTTTGAAAAAGCGGTGTACATGGGCCCAATTCTCTAAAACGACGGGGCGTCGCTTTGAAACGACGGGGTAGCGCCATGCAAATGCATGTGTTCTGGGGTTGGGGCCGTCGCTTTGAAAAAGCTGTGCAAGCAGTGTGAGCCGCAGAAAAGCACTGTGGCAAGGGCGCGAAGCGACAAGTGAAACGATGGGGGGCAGTGGGTGTCGCTTCGCGCCCTTGCCATTGTGCTTTTCTGCGGCTCACACTGCTTGCACAGCTTTGTCAAAGCGACGGCCCCAACCCCAGAACACATGCATTTGCATGGCGCTACCCCGTCGTTTCAAAGCGACGCCCCGTCGTTTTAGAGAATTCGGCCCCATGTCTATTTCTCATAAGAAAATATTTAAATTTTCAATACTTTACAAACAATGCCATTCTTTCTGAGGTTCAATCCTACAAATATCTTGGGTTGTGGATAACAAGCGATCTTAACTGGACAAAACACATTGACATAGTAACTTCCAAGGCTAATCAGAAACTATTCTTTTTAAGAAGGACTTTGAAACTTTCACCTCCATCCGTCCGTATTCTTGCTTACAAGTCGATAGTCCTGCCCATACTTGATTATTACGCGGTGATCTGGGATCTATTTACTCAAATTAACATTCATAAAGTAGCAAAATACATCGAAGAGAAGTTCGCTTAATATATAACAGTTATAGACGAACCTCGGTTACTGAACTTTAAGTTCCTAACTGAATTCAGTAACTGAACGGTTAAGAGCTAACTTACACTCACTTCCAGAAAGAAACCGCATATCCCTAATAAAATATCTATATCAATTAATTAATGGGCATTACATGATAGATCTTGGAAAAATTATTTTGTTTTCTTCAGGTTACGTCACTAGACAACGCCATGATCGCACAATAACTCCGTTCCGTAGCCGCAATAACTGTTTCAAATATTCTTTTTTCCCTAGAACTGTGCAGGATTGGAATAGTTTAAATTACCATCAAGTCACAAAACAATATTTAGCATCCTTTGCCGCTAGTCTAGAATAGCCGAGAAAATAATTTTACTTTTGTGCTAGCTTTGTTTTATTTTCGTAAAAAGAGAGATGTTTTATCTGTACTATTTTGTTACGTTTGTTTACGTTTGTAAAATTCAAGTGATGGTTCTTTGTCTGCCTTGTCTTATATGGCTGCCTACTATGTAAAATGTGAGTGACTGTTCCATCTGTTTGCCTGGTGTTATATGCTAATATATTCGTCTTTTGTACCCACCTGCTAAAATTCCTCCAGGGGATTGCAGTACCCATAAATAAATAAATACATAAATAAATAAATAAACTCGAATTTATTTTGCTACTCAGAACCACCGACCAACATGAGAAGCCCTTCTTCGCCGGCTGCAGTCATCGCCATAAGCAGGTAATGCAGTACAGATTGATCAGTTATGTCAGATTTCACTCGTCGTGCCAGGCCGCGCTGCCGCACACGTGTGCGAGCATGCAAAGCCTGTAATTTCCGCGCTTGCACTAAGGTGGCCCTCTGCGATCAGCCTGGATGAGTACGTCTTAACACTTAGATAAAAGAAGTAAAAGTCGGCTTACCTTTTCGAAAAGCCCCACCGGTGTCTCGCAGAGACGCCTCAGACGCCGCGTCGCCCGATCTTCAAAAAACGTGGCTCTGAATTAATGAGTAGTAAAGTCAGGTTCAACGCTCGCTGCAACGCAATACTTAAAAAAGCAATGAAATGTCGCTCATCTGCTGTCACGCGATCTGTCGAACAAGCGATATCAACAAATTTGCCAAAGATCCGAAGAAAGGGCCGCAAAAGAGGCGCGAAGAACTTTTTTGCTTTACGTGCGCAATGTACTAATGCGGTGCCGTGCGGTGCCGTGCGGTGCCGTGTGGTGCCGTGTACACCTAGAGCGACTCTAGCGGTGAGGTGCAGTAACTCCAGAACGCCACAGCGACTGCCAGCCGCTTTTTAATTTTGTGTCGGGGGCGCGTTGTAAACAAATTCATTTAAGAGGTCCCTATCACAATTGCAGGTTACACTATTTCGTTTTGTTTACCTCTTATCTCAGTTGAGACACTCTGAATTTTGTTTTCCTCACAGTTATGTTGTATTACGGACACTCTTTACGTTTTCCGAAAGACGAAAACTGTCTGCGTGTATTTGCGGAGGCTTTGTGTCGAATTACGGACTCTTCCTACGTTTTCCGAAATACGGAAACACTGTAGGTTATCTTTACGAAGGCCTTGTCCGTAAAAGTACGCATTTTTTACAGTGAATATATACACATGTTTTCTTACAGCAGAGGGATCCAAATAAATACATCTACAGTCGAGTCCACTTCTAACGAAACCGTTTATAACAATATATCGGATATAACGATTAACAGCTATGACACCGCGAACTTTTGTATTCTTTCTATGGTAAAATAAACCGCTTATTACAATGCTCCAGTACCACGATATCGGATATAACGATTGAATCCGGTTTTATTGTGCACCAAAAATGCAACAGTGATGACTCTAATGACACAGTTGCGCAGCCTACTCAGGTAGTGTCTTCGTAGGAGGTCCAATGCGTGACAAAGTCTTCCGGGGACTTTGTTTCCGCCAAGGAGATTTACCTCAGCTAGGTGAAGTACCTGTAGATTCTCTTGGAAAAGATTGCGCTAGCTTCACACGCGGCTAACAAAGGTGACTTACTGTGGCTTCTTTTCCGCAATTTAGTAGTAGTACGACCTTGCTATATGGCATGCGAATAAAATGTTTTGACTCTTAAGCTCTGTTCCGTATTTTTATTTCGCAACCCGCTTATAACAATGATCGGTTGTAACGATGAAATTTCCTTGGCACTTGGATATTGTTATAAGTGGACTAGACTATATATACGAACAATACAAAATGGCCATGTTGCGCCACAGATACTTTCGCCTATATACCTAACACCATTGTGTGTTTCCCCACTCAGGGGAATGTGCACACAGTTAGTAGTGTTCACACATCTCCGTCCCGAGAGACGATGGTAAGTCTTTGCGCACACAAAGCATAACACGGCTAAGTCCATTTGGTCTCTTAGCACGATGCTGCACACAGTTATCCAGGCGAAACTGGTCAGTTACTCGTGTTTAACACTAAGCTGAAACAGGAAAGTTATAATAACTCACAAATTGACGAAATGCACTTTGTTTGTTGGAGAGCCCATTAGTATTCCATTGAAAAACAGCTGTCCGCTGGTATGTGTTGGACATACCGGACACACGGATCGGCAATGAAAGAACGCGCCTGTGGTAGTGATAGAAGAGCCTGGATTTCTGGAAGGAAATTAGCTTGTGGAAGGAGACGGATTATTGAACGGAGTGCCAAAATGAGGATCCGTATAACGGCCTTGTAAGATGTTTCTTCATCAGACTGTGCAACTGGTGGCTTCTCCTGTCATGCAGATACGCCTTCGGACCGCCGGGTATGTGTCTCCAACGGTCGCTGATGTGATGGATCCTCCATAGGGGCGAGCCTGAGGTCACCGTAGTCGAGTTACGTACCAAATTTCTTGAACGAGGTGCAGGCCGGGGTGTCTGTCGTGATGAGTCAGCGGTGATTTCAGCATGTGTTCCTCGCAATGTCAACAGCTGCTGTTGAAAGGAAGCATTGCCTTTAGCGTTCCCCTTGTTCGGCTTACGACGCCTCGGCGTTGGTGATTTG
Organism: Haemaphysalis longicornis; assembly: GCF_048455015.1. Classification (NCBI taxonomy): domain Eukaryota; kingdom Metazoa; phylum Arthropoda; class Arachnida; order Ixodida; family Ixodidae; genus Haemaphysalis; species Haemaphysalis longicornis. Next base: position 205,559,991 of record NW_027526361.1, on the reverse strand, counting down.
CCGTGTATTATTATAGGCTTTTTTGCTGCTGAAGTAGCTTTTTTGCGGTGACATCCTGCGAAAGTTGGTGCGTGCGATGCGGCGCAGTTGGCAAACTTTGGCTCTCTCTTCGATAGACAAACCTTGTGACTCTTTGGGCCGGAGCACACCTTGAAACGTAAGGGTGCGCGACCAAACCTGGCAGTGTATCCATGGCGCTGGCATTTGTAGCACTGTATCATTGTTCCAAAGTACTCTGTGACTGGTAAAGCCTAGAAAAACACGTGTGGGCGTAGGGTTGTTTGGTCGAAACTGAAATACCGTGCTTCGAAGGGGACGATCTTCCACTGAGCCATCTTCTCCGGGAACAAGACTTCTGTCGGCATACAGATACAACTCCTACCTCTTTGAGGTACTCAAGTAGGTAATTTTCTGTGTGCTCTATGGGCACATGAGTTATGCGGCCGAAGCTGAGGCACTAAGAGCGGGGAATTTCAGCTTCGACGTCGAGTGCAGCTTTTTTGGAAGTTTCCAATAACCGCTGAGCAGCAGCCACAGAGGGAACGCAGAGACCGGTTGCCATGTCGGTTGATGCGATGACTTAAAACTTGTTCCTTGGCAACAGTGCAACGACTTCTCTAGCCACCACGTTCGGGTTCACATTCCAAAAAGATGCCTCAGGCGCAACTGGCTTGAACAGAATTGGGATGCCCGACGGCCTGCTCTTGTGATCTGTCAGCGTTGTAACTGAACCACCTTCAGCGTCTTCATTGGCGTCCATGTCCTCCGGCATAGAGTACACTGACGTGGCCTCGTCGTAATCTGAACTCTCGGCTCTGCCTTTCTTGGGAGGCGCACTATCACCAGTAGTTTCATTCAAGGCATCCTCACCTTGACGGAAGTGAGCAGTAAAAGAGTGACGAATATCTGGTGGTACAGAGCCGCCACTTGGAACGCCTTTCGGCACGAACGCCTTTCGGGACGCATTGATGAGGATCCATGGGCGAGGATGGGCCAACAACGAGACGGGGAGGCGCCAGCAGCGGTCGGTTCATGACCCCGTAAGAAGGGCCATCGAGCCAGTCACCGGTGCTCGGGGTTGCACTGCTTACTCGCAAACAGGCAAAACGTCGAACAATGTCTGTTGGGGCACAGTCGTTAAAGGGACACTGAAGTGAATTTGTCAAGCTCCCGTTTTTGCTTGCACTGCGTAGACTGGCTCAAATTAGCACACTTTTCATCGTTTATCCGGTTGACAAATCGGTAATTATTTTACAAAGCGCGAAAGAAGAAAAACTACCATGCGCGGTTTGCGGCGGCCGCACCAACTAAGGCTGTGACGTTGAGAGGAGGGGCGCCGTGATTGGACGATGCCCAAGGTTAGCAATCACACAAGTTTCGGTTTCGGTTTCGGTTCTGTAAAACATAACCAATGGCTTTGTTGGATGGGCATTCTCAATATATCAGTAATCATCGTACCGCGCTTCTGCCATGTTGTCGGCTGTAAAATGCACAAGATAAGCCTCCCAGGACGGCTTGTAGTCGTAGCATTCACTAGCCGAGACCTACGCAGTGCATGAACGCCCTCCGCGTACCCGCAGACGCCCAAATGTCATGCGCTTTTCCCCCATATTTGGAGCTTGCCTCCCTCATGCCTGTATCGTAAAAAGCGTGTTCGCACCAGGCCAAGGGTCTGTTCATTCTGGCCTGTGCCCACTGCCTGCAAGCAGTCGGTGCTTATGGCAACAGCACGCCAACGAGAACTCGCTTGCGCGCCAGTGCCAGCCTGCGCGCGTTTTGTGAACTAGTTCGTGTAGCCATGAACGTTGCGGCCCCAAAAAAGGTGAACTCAATATAGAAAACATCGGCGGTAAACAAAAAAGTTAACTTACAAAAAAAAAAAAAAAAAAAAGCACGTACCCGCGGGGATTCGAACTCGTGACTCGCAAAATACTTCGGGTCAATTCCTAGCGCCCCCGACTGCTAGGCTACGGAGCGGGACGCGAAAGCCTTGCTAATATAGGGTATATATTGTACAACCAGTTTACACTTTTATTTAGTTTTGGCATTTCAAGCCGCTTAGGTGACTATTTGTTGTGCTGCGATCGTGCAGTAAGCGTTGCCCGAGTTTCCACAGTAGCTCACGTCTAGCAATTGCATTTCGTAGACGGAAAAGCGTTCGCAGATGCGTAGTCGTGCTGCTGACCGCTGTGCTTGTTCGCCCAGCGCAAAAAAGTGCTTCCCGCGCCCTAGTTTTACGCTGTACGGTAAAAATATCAGTTGATTTTATTTGCTTAGTACCTATATTGACTTCGCTGACTCTTCTCCCGCCTTCAAGAGGCCTTATATTTTCCTACTGGCGTACCAGTCAGCGAAGCGTCGCATGTGCAGCGCTTGTGTGAAGCGACCTTGACTTGGAGCTAGATACAGTGTACAAACAAACCAAGTAAAGAAAGGCACATTCTTCCATTCACAAACGTGTTCTGGCTTCGTTTCAACTAAGCGAACGAATTGCGACCAAGCAATTTTTTTTTAACCTCCTTGATTGCGACGACCCGCCGGCGGCCGGCGGACGAAACGCTGGGCCGACTGACTCTGTCGGCCGGGGAGCCGTGCAGTAGCGCAGCCGTGGCGCAGCCAATTGCCAGCTCATCCCCTCCTGACGTCACACGAAAACGCCACAGAAAATGGGCGAGCGTAAAGAGAGGAGGACAGCGTTTTCGAATTAGTTTTTCTACTAAATAAAATCGCGTAAACGCGCCTAGAGTGGTCGAAACATGGCCTGGGGACTCCGGACTACAATTTGCACTAGTAATCCCGCAATGTTTACATATCACTTCAGTGTCCCTTTAAAGGGTTCATAAAACGACGAAAGCAAAGCTTATAACTTGCAAACCTCAAGCATTAAAGCAAAAAAGAGGTCAGCTGGGAAACGAAGCCGGGCTGTATCTTCTTCGTCAACGAAGAATTGCCAGAAAGCGCACGCAAAGAAAAGGACACGCGTATTACATATCTGACGTCGCCTGCCAAGGTTTTCGAAAAGGCCGTGTTTAGAGTGCCGCCCGACGGTACTCTAAGCACTACACTAAAACGACGCCCGGCGGCGTCTCGCCAAAAACGCTGCGTGCGGCACTGCTTCTCTCTCCCTAATCTAACGTAACGTAATCTAAACTAAGAGCAATCAGCGATAATTCAAGGCAGCGAAAACTAACCTGACCCACCAAAGGTATAATTATAACTAAAAAGGTGGCCAGCGCGCGACTGCAACCGCAGTCCCTCAAGTCAGGGAGCTTGGACGGAAACTATACACCACTATGTTTTTTTTTAAAGACGATAGTCTTTCTTGGGCTACTTAAACCCAGAAATTTTGGTCTGTCTGTATGTCTCTCCGTCTGTCTGTCTGTGACCCGATTCAGCCACCCGGCCAAAGCAAAACAATGCCTGCGCAATAGTCTTATATAGTCACAGCTAAATCTACCCGTCTATGTCCGGTGGAATGTTCATACTTGTCAACATTGTTGAAGAAGAACAAAACATTACGCAAATATGAGACAACAAATCAATACAGAAGTGATATTTGCAGTGTTCCTTTATAAAAAAATCAAACATGCTTGAATTTGCGAAATTAAATACTTCATCAACTGCAGAAAAAGAATTCACTCCGCCGTCGCCTGCTGTCGCCCGCGCCACTATAGCTTCTGGCGCCATTTTAAGAAATCAACCGGCAACAGTTACGCAAGGTTCCATTAGGAAGGTTCCAAGTTCTGCTTGCAACGCACGTGGAGTAGGGAAACGCGGTTCTATAAACGCTGAAGTAGGGCGCCTCGATTAACGCGCGTCTTTGCCGTACGGCAGCGTTCGCATCGAGTTACCCGGTTTGGAGCAGTTGAACGCGGGAAATTTAAAATGATTTAAGCAAACCTTTGGCGTCTTTACCTTGGGAGGAGCGCGACGCAAGAGGAACAACATGAGAGGTGAGCGGGAAAGCGAAGGGAGGCATTTACTTCGCAAAAGCCGATAAAGACTATCGTCTTTTGACGTCATTTGCAACGAAAGGAGCAGATACGCGGCCCATTTTTAACTACTGCACTATGGCAGACATTCTGATTCCTGCCAACCAAGGCGTAAAGATTCGAATGCCGTCGGACTGCTCTCTCGTCGGACGGCACTCAGAGTGCTACGAAAAAGGGATACTTAATTACCCGTACTTTCGGGCACGAATGAGCTGCAATTATGGGAACAGAGCCTGCGCCAGCGACGTCTCTACAACGGCATTGTTGGCGATTCACAGAACAACCAAGGCGGCCAAGCTACTCCGACATTCTCCGACCTCGCGGTTCGTGAGAACGACCGAAACGCCAGGCGGCGCCGGTGTCACTGTGGACGGTCGCCGATAAGCGGATCCCGTCTTGGGTGGTTTGCCGAGGCTAAAGTGCCTCTTAATTAGCGGACATCGGGACGATAACATCGCGTTACAACATCCAGGTGCAAGGCCGCCACGCGAACACGCCGACAGGTCCGGTTGGCTGCCAATGCTGCAGCGTCGGCCGATGCGAACGTTAGGGCCGACGAAACTGGTTCGTAATGGACTTGGCCTTCTGCTAGTAACTCTCGGGCTTGCTTTAGGAGAGTCTGCTGGCTCGAAGCGACGCTATTAAGCCGAGTTTCTTGACGTCTAAATTGTGCGTGAGATTTGGTCGTGGCTTTCGAGGACGCGGATGGAGGCAGGAGAAGTATAGTGTCTTTGAAGAGAAGGAAACATGAATATGAGTTCAAGAGCGATCGCTTCGAAACTTGATCAAGGGACGCAAATGATATCCTGGCCGAAGAACGGGAAAAGTAACCGCCTTGGCGTTTTAGTGCTTTTTGTGTTTTCTGCCCGGCAGATGCGATCACCTGTTAAGCACTTACATTTTGCTTCAAATGTCCTTGGGGTTTTCTTAGCGCTAAATAAGGCGGTCACGTATGACCAGCGCCAGTGATTTCCCGTGTTTTTAACGGTTCTACTTATATACAGTAAAAGCTCGTTAATTCGAACTCGAAGGGGACCATAAAATTGTTCGAATTAAGCGGAGTTCGAATTAGCGGGCGGGTGCTAGAATGAATGGAAATCAAATACGCCACACTGTGCGGACAGAACACAAAGAAACCACCTTTTGACTCGTTATCGCGAATTAGGCGCCGCTATACACGTTTGTGGCAGGTGAATTCGTAAATAATGTTTCGTAAATAATTATGGCATGCGCCGGAGCACTGGCGCCAGTGGTGCGGCGCCCTCTGTAGAAGCGAAATAAGCGGTTGCAGAAGTGCGTAGCGCGCACGCCACGCTGTTGTTTTCCTGTTTCGTTGTGTTGCATCTCTAGTAAATTTGGTTTGGTTTGGATTTGCAACATATTGTTATCACTTTGGGCCGACTTCTTCTGCGAGGAGCGATGGAAACCAGGTAACTAGGTAACCAGGTAAATAATAGTTCGAATTAACCGTTCTGGATATACCGACGGGTTCGAATTATCGCGAGTTTTCCCCCATTGAAATGTACAGGGCTGTGCCGGGACCAGGGCGTGAGCTCGAATTAACTGGAAGTTCGAATTATCCGAGTTGGAATTAACGAGATTTTACTGTGTACTTCTTCGCTATGTACACTCTCTACGCTTTCGTTTCTTTGTCTTACGACGCGAATTGCGCCAGCAAGCAGGCTGGCACATGCCACAGCCTTCCTAGAATCAGGGTTCGGCGCAGCCGGTGCTCACCTGTTCTTCTCACGTGCAATCACGCTGAGATGTTACGCGGCACACACTGCCGTTCAGGTGTCACGCGGTACACACTATTTTATAACTTTTACGTTTCTAATTCATACTTTTGTGAATTTTGTGAAGCGGGCAAGTTTTCCCCTCAAAGCTGCCAATTCCTGGCCAATCCCCCGAGTGTGTATGTGCCACGTAGAAAGGAACAACAACGACAATGATTTTGCTGAGAAATTTTTCTTGGGATCTCTTTAGCGAGGGAAAGGTGTGTGACGTGATCTTTCGGTGTGTTTTGTTTGAGTCGAAGCTTCTTGGACTCAGCGAAATTGCCACCAATACGCCCTACTCGCAGGAGAAACTCGGCAAATGGTGTTACCCTCACGTGATTCTGAAGTGGCCGTACTGCAAAACACTGCAGATATCCGCCATGCCGTCCGGCAGTGCCGAAAATTTACGAAATACGCAAATTTCTTATCCTCTGGTTTTCACACTACCGCTCCCGTTGACCTTATGCACTGGAAGAACACACTACTGTTCAAATTGTTCAATCTAATATTAACAGCGGTTTAACACCAGTAATGCAGTGCTGGTCTACTACGAAGTGGATACCCTCTTCAAAAGAACCCAAGACTCGCTTCACAGTACAGAAGAAATCTAAATTGCAACCCCCTCCCTACCTACGCACTCCCCCTCTCTGGCGTGGTGACTTCCTTTGGTGAATAAAATGTTTACAACAACATCTTTTGTTCTACGCTGGCAGCGTGCGGAGTTGATAGAGCGCTGGGCTGCTGTTGTGCGGACCCCGGTCCCTTCGGATCACAAATGTGTTTTTTTAGGTGTGGCCATTATCTTGACCGGACAACAACAGCAACAACGACGGCTCTTTTTTGCAGAATGAACACTCAAGGCTTTCGTCTTAATCCTGGTCTACAGCCAACATTCTGCCGTGGGAACTCTGAGAAATAACCCGCATCAATTCAATCACGACACTGCAACACATACCATACAGAGAAATTCGAAAAAACGTTGCTCGCAGCCCCAAACTTCAAGGAGCACCCAGAGGCCTTCAATTGGACATAATGCTTGTGTATTCGCAACTGAAACACCGCTTCAGTGTGCTCAAGGCCTTTGGTTTAAACATGTTAACTGCATTTTTTTTTTCGAGACACGTGGTTGCGCCAGCTGCTTTGGGACAAGGTAGGTTTTAATGCCGCAATTCACTGTTTTCCTTATACAAACAAAGTTTGCGGCGAAGTGTGACGCTTCAGAAACCGGCTAAACCAGTTCAAAAAGTTCACGCCCACGAAGATCTTACCTATAATCCTAACGGCGAAAGCACCCATTTCAGAACGCAATTTTAGTTTTTGCGAATAGCAGTTAGTTTACGGCCCGTACATTTACGGTGGATGACTTCAGTCGTTCGGTAACATGGGAGAAGTTTATACCTGAAAGGTTAATGCCGAAAGAGGAAGCTGTGGCAGGAAACGTTTTTTTTTAGTGCGCAGCAGTTAATCGCCTGCCCCTGTCGTTTCACGCCGCCGTCGTGTCTTGTTGTACCCAAGCGAACGAAGGGGACACAGAAGACAAACAAGATAGAACGCGTAGGAAAGCGGAGGAGGAAAGTACAGCGAAAGTGTGAGGGGGAGGGCGGTATGCCGAGAGAGAGAGAGAGAGAGAGAGAGAGAGAGAGAGAGAGAGAACTTTTTTATTGAACTAAGGTGGGGTGGTTCCTTATTTCAGGTAACCATGTGCCGTCCCTGCTCTACTGGCACTCTCGACCAGCAGAAGTTGATCTTGAGGGAGGGAGCTGGACAGCAGTATCTCCCACTGCTCCGGGGTAGGGGAAGGAAAATGGGCTGGCAGGTCTGGGTTCTTGACACACTCCCATATTATGTGCCGTAGAGTGCCTGGTCTAGTACAGAATTTACATTGTGCGAGACGGCGTGAGACATTCTCCCCGGCGGCGACGCGCTACGAGATAATAGAGAGCCCGAAGAGGGCACCGAAGATAGAGCGAGCAGGAAAGTGGAGGATGAAAGTACGGCGAAAGGCGCGAGACATATGGTCCCTGGCGGCGGCGTGCCTTCGTGCGTTCGCTGATGCCGCGATCACTTCGTGAGACGCAGCAGGTATGCGCCGTCACCCATAAGACTGTAGTTCGCCCTGCGCACAACTTTAGCGTTAGGAGCCAAATTTTAAAGGCAAGCTTTACTACTTTCGTACAGCGGTTTCGTGGAGGATGCGCAAATGACCTTTTGACCGGAGACACACCCCCGCGACACACCTCTCGAAGCGCATCGCGTGATTCGCCGGGCCCGCTGTTGGCAACTGCGGGCGCCGACAGCGGTCGCCACCGCCGCTGCGGCCAAGGCAGCCAACCACCTCCGCAGCCTCCCGTGCATGCGGCGCTGGGTCGTTTCGGGCAACGTGACTCGTCTCGCGCCCGGCGAAGAGGAACGGTGCGTTCGCCATGAATGAATGCGACGTTCGCCACGGCGAATGCCGCGTTCGCCCGGCCTTCTTCTGTGAGCGTTGCACAGAACCGAACGGCTTTGAGACGTGGTCGGCAGTACAGCTAAATCAGATTAACCAAGCGAAACCAAGACTCAATTAGACTGAGCCAAGCTTTTACTTTGCATATTCAAGGTTAGCGGAGCTAAGCCGCAGCCATTTTTTCTCGTTGGCTTGAAGGTTTTTTCACGTGCTGCCTTTGGTTAGCTACTCACGTTTGTCACTTGGACGTACGCGAAAACGTGTGGAATCTAATAAAAGAAATGCTTCCGGCGGCATTTTCTCATTTCAGTATTCACCGATAATAGCGATAATAGTTTTCATGAAAGAGGAGAAGGAGAAGCAGGCGACTCTTGGTAAAACCGTATAGACAGAAACCAAGCTTCTGGATTCATTGCTAACCGCTCAAGAAAATTTTTGAATCCTAGTCACAGAAGTAATGTGATTCCCCTAAATATTGTAACGAAGCGGCAGGACAGATGACACGAACCATGGCGAAGAATAAGGAACGAACTATTTACAGTATTTACAAGCGGCCTTGGCCGAGTCCGCTCAGTCTGCACCCGCCCTCTTCCTCGTAGTCTTCCACGCCGAGCTATGCCGCCGTGGGGCATTGTCCACTGGTCCCGTGACAATATTACACAGGTTTCGCTATCTTTCTTATATTTAATGTAGACCCACCAGGATGGTTCAGTGGCTAAGGTGTGGCGGTACCTGACCACGAAGTCACGTGTTCGGTCAACACCATCTAGAAAAGGTTGTCAAGAAGGTGTTGGTTCGGCCCATGGCTGCAGGGGCCGTTTTTCTGGTGAAGGCGAAAAAAATGAAGGAAGCTCACAGTAACGCGTTAACGTAGCGAAGCTGTACGCGACCTCCACGACCAGAGCTCCGAATTTTCTTGATTTTTATGCGCTCACGTGCGCTCGGCATTTCGTACTTTTAACTGCGGAAACGCAAAATAACGATTTGCTAAACAGCTTCGCCGTTAAAACAAAATGAATGAATGAGCCACGTGCGCGCGTTCACGCGCGCTCGCCATTTTCTTGGTATTTTAACTGCGCACACTCAAAATAACGATTTGCTACTAGCTTCGTTGTTAAAAAATGAATGAATGAATCAATTTACTGAATTGAAACTTGAAAGGAAAGACCACCAGCAGGCGTCATTTGTCACACCTACTGGTGGACACACCGGAACGCCTGGTGTGTGGGGGGAAGGGGGTGAAAGGTGATATGTCATCATCATCATCATCACCAACAATCAAGGAATCATCATCATCGGGATTTTAGCTGTGTGGAATAAAACCGGCTTCCATCTTGCCATGTCGGTCGTGGCTGGTGCTCTCAGTATTATTCGCTCGGAAGCGATATAGCAGTGGCGACGAGGATCGCGCTTGTGCTAGGCGAGTAGTCCCACGCGAGAATGAGTGCCGGGAGGCCACTGGAATTAGCCGATGAAGAAGGTACGTGGCCTACGTACCGGGTTCGCCTGGAAGCTTACTTCGAAGCTCATAGCATCGAGGAGCCGACGAAGAAGCGAGCACTGCTTATAGCTTCGCTAACGAACAGTGCATGCGGTGCGAGTGGTGCAAGCGCGATGTCACCCGAAAAAGGTCAATGAGCTCAGCTACGAGGATCGGGCATTTGGAAGATCACTACGCCCCGCAAGTCAACGAGATTGCTGACAGTTATGCTTTCTTCAGGCGTTCACAACAAGAAGGTGAAAGGGCCCAGGATTTCATTGCGGAAATTCGGCGGCTAGCAAAGAAGTGTAACTTCGGAACTTCACTGGAGCGCATGTTAAGAGACCTAATTGTTTGCGGTGTGCGGTATGAAGACGTGCGGAGAAATTTATTGACGCAACGAAAGCTAACACTGGACCAGGCTGAAGGCTTTGTTGTATCAGCACAGGAAGCGGCTGGGAAGGCTAAGAGCATGCAATCTGCAGAGCCAGATGCGGTACATCTTGCCCGAGAAACGGCACGTCCATGGAAGTCACGCCCTAAACAGGGGAAGCGCCACACTTGTGGAAGATGTGGTGGCGAATCGCATTCAGAGTACGAATGCAAACACCGTCGCGCGGAGCGCCACCGATGCGGCAAACGAGGGCATCTACGCCGGATGTGCGGACAATGGCGCCAAAGCTCCTATGCAATGACAGCGGAAGCGCACACAGACTCGGACGAAAATGAAGCCCTGCACACGATAGCAGCGGTTCTTCACCAAGAAGCCAGCATCCGCAATTTTAAGCCAATTTACAAGGAGACTGGAATAACGTCCCCATTAGAAGGCTGGTGGACACGGGATCGCCCGTAAGTGTCGTTCCCGAAACTGTCTTCCGGAAGTACAAGGCGATGTGGCCACCATTACGGAACACGCAGCTACGGCTCTCTTGTCTCTTGGGGGAACTTCCAGTCGTCGGACAAATTAGTATGACTGCTGCGTGTGATGGGACAGATGTGGCTGGCACAGTCAGTTGTCGCAGCTCAGGGCCATCCTTGTGCGGCAGAGGTACAATCAAGGCGTTCAACGAAGTGGGCGTCGCAATGTTGTCTAATGTGATCGCGAGTGTGCAACCAGTCGAGGTAAAAGCGGCCGGAACGAAACTACAACAGCTGCTCAACGATTACGCCGACGTGTTCGCCCCAGAGCTAGGCCTCTGTAAGGGACCACCGGTGACGTTTTAGCTGAAAGAAAACGCGTGTCCACGGTTTTGCAAACCGCGCACGGTACCCTACGCCTTCAGGGATAAGATGTCGGACGCGCTAGACCAGCTGGTTAACCGAGATGTCCTGGCATCTGTGAAAACCGCCGAATGGGCGACCCCAGTGGTACCCGTCGTAAAGGGCGATGGTTCCATTCGAGTGCGCGGAGACTTTCGCATGACAGTAAACGCAGCAACGCTGATGGAACGTTACCCGTTGCCTCGAGTGGATGACATCTTTGCCAAGCTAAACGGAGGAGAAGTCTTCACGACTCTGGACTTACGTCAAGCTTACAACCAGTTACCGTTGGATGAAGAGGCCAAGAAGACGACAGTCCTCAACACGCACAAGGGCCTGTTTTGTTTTAACCGGTTGCATTTTGGCGTAAGTTCTGCTCCGGCCATATTCCAAAGGCGGGTGGATGAGTTTGTGGGCGATATTCCTGGCGTGCAAGTATACCTGGATGACATTATCATCGCGGAGAAAAGGAATGACTTGTCCAGGCTAAAACAGGTCCTACAGCGGCTACGGGGGTACGGTCTCCGACTTCACAAAGGGAAGTGCAAGTTCCGGCAAGATGAAGTCACTTTCCTAGGTCATCGTATTGATGCTAAAGGCCTGCGGCCAAAGGATGACAACATGAAAGCTGTTATCGAAGCCCCAGCACCCACTTCGGTGAGTGAGCTGAAAGCCTTCCTGGGACTCGTAAAGTATTACGGCAAATTTCCGCCAAATCTTGCAACCGGGCTGGCCCCGGTATATGCCCTCTTAGCTAAAGGGACCCGGTGGCAGTGGGAGCGGGAACAAGAGCGAGCATTCTAAACAGTAAAGGAGCCAATAGCGGCTTCCAAGTTCCTTGCTCACTTCGACCCTAATAAGCCCCTACGACTCGAGTGTGACGCGTCACCTGTAGGTATTGGGGCTGTTTTGTCGCACCGTGTCAACGGTGTTGACTACCCCATCGGATTCCGGTCCCGGACACTTAGCGCAATTACTCCCAGTTGGAAAAAGAAGCGCTGGCTCTTGTCTTCGGCGTCTCGCGGTTTAAAGGGGTCCTGAAATACCTTCCGCCGATGCATGAATGTACATGTAACCAAATAAGACAATGTATTAGCAATCTCCTACCGCAAGAATTCTGTTAAAGCGATGAGTATTAGCTGAGAAATCGTAAATCAAAAACCGCGCATTATCGTCGCGCCGCGTTTCCTCCTCTTTTCAACTGTTGACGGCGCGCGAGCACTCCCTCCCATGATGCTGCGCTAGTCAGCGGTGACGTACTTCCGCATTACGCTCCTCCGACTGCCGTCTGCTACGGGCAAGTTTTGTTGACACCATGAATTCCGCACTCCGCTCAAGGATGGATAAGCGAACGAAAAATCTGGCCGCATGTGTGAGGTGGCCTGGCCTTGCCCTTTCGCGGTGTGCGTTGCTGCAGTGCAGCACGTGACTTTTAATCGGCGGCGAACTCGCAGCCGCTGGGGAGGATCTTGCGCTCGGTCCCTTTCATGCACCGCGCACTGTTTATCCAAAAAGCGCCGTATCAGATGTGGCCCCGCTGGTGCCGAGTCTTATTTTGCGGTGGTGGTAATTCCTGCCGGCGCCATGCGAAAAAGACATTTTAAACCGATACAGAACCCGTGCACAAAACGCTTCAATCATGTGACCAGTTCAGCTTGGGGCGACGCGTGGTGGAGAGCGGCAACGTTGGCAAAACATGCTCCGGCGCGGCTCTGAGCTTTCTAGCGCTGGAGCGAGCGCCTTTCTTTGACGATCTCAAACATCGGTTGCCTTGGCAACAAGGCACAAACCGCCCCAGAAGTCAGTTACGGTTGCGTGATCCCGGTTCAGCTCGGGGCCCCACCTCGCGACATGTGGGCACTGCAGACGTACCACTCACTCTCATTAGGAAGTGTGAGATGCGTTTGGCATTACAGGAGGCGATGGTGTGTGTGTTGTGGACGCCTTTGTTTCGCAATGAAATGCGACGTTGTGCTTCTGCGGGTGGATAGTGCTTCCCATGGTCTGGATTATCTTTCTCGAGCGACGTACGACTCAACCTCGCATGGGGTATGTGCAGTGTGCGTGGCTAAAAGCCATCTCGGCTTGCGCGCCAGAGTTAAGTGACTTGCTGTTCGTCCCCGCAAACCGCGCGCGAGGTGAGTGCCGAATTTACGACGGGCAGGAGGAGGCAACCCATCGTCTGTCAATCGCGGTTCAGACTTGCAACGCATGTTATGACGTTATGTTCGTTCGAAACGCATCTCTGGATTGTTTTGAAGTGGAAAAAAATGTATCCGTCAAACCCGGGAATTCGGCTCAGGGCGTTCTCTGCGATTGCACGAAAGAAGTGCCACGGGGCTTCAACGCTTTCTTTATGGAACGTACGCCGGTAAGAGAATATCCATGTCGTGTTATGGCCGTGTTGCATTCAATACGAACGGTTAAGCGTTTGTTTACACTTGTTTCGTTTGTCGTAAAATGTTCAAGCACTCCGACACTCCCCTGGCAGATCAGCCGGCGAGCCGACGCTGAGCAGACGACTCATCTCTTTGCCGGAAGTGCGTGAAAAAGCCGCCCAATAGCAAGATGTCTAGCTCACGACGAACATCTGGGAATCGATGATGTAGACATGTGAAGATGGCGGCGTCCAAAAACACGAAGGAAAGGGTGAGAAAAAAGCGACGAACTTTGCAACAAAAGTGTGAGCTTTCCGCTGCGCGTAAAAGAGTAATACTTGGCCCAGATGACCTTGACGACCCAATCTAACGATTGCGCTACTTCATTTAGTGTGCTCAAAATGCCTTTCAGGGCCCCTTGAAGGACTATTTGTATGGACATCTATTTGTGTTAGTAACAGATCACAAACCTCTCACTGGCTTATTCATCCAAGTAAGGCGATTCCACCGATGGCTGCAGCGAGAATCCAGCGTTGGGCCTTATTTCTGGGAAATTATGACTACGCATTGCAATATCGCAAGGGCGGTGAACATTCTAATGCTGACGCCCTCAGTCGTCAGCCGTTGCCGGTCACGGAGCCGCGGGACGACTGCCCCGACGGATGTGTTTCGTATACCCAAGGCCTGGAAGAAACGGCGATATGCGCTCGCGACGTGGCACAACTGACTAATCAAGACGCCATCCTCCGGAAGGTCAAAGAGTGAATTGCAGAGGGATGGCCATGTTCCCTACCGCAGAGTCACGAACACCTCCGTCCGCACTTTAACCGGAGGACAGAGCTAACCACAAGCCACAATTTGGTATATTGGGGACACCGCATTGTTCTTCCCATGGCTGTGGCAAAACGCATGTTACGTCTGCTGCATGAGACACACCCCGGAATGACATCTATGAAAAGCATGGCCCGAACCCTGTTTTGGTACCCGGGTCTGGATACCGACATCGAACGGCTCGTCAAATCATGCGGTACGTGTGCTCAGGCCTCGGCGATGCCACCAGCCCAGATACCTTTGGCGTGGCCGGACACCGGCGAAAGATGGAGCCGACTACATGCAGACTTTGCCGGTCCGATAGACGGCCAGATGTTATTGGTTGTGGTGGACGCAAAAAAAATAGATGGAAGCAGTTCCTATGAAATTTGCCACAGCGCAATCAACGGTTGATGCCCTAAGGTCAATGTTTGCACGTTTAGACCTTCCAAATACTGTCGTTTCAGATAACGAACCGCAATTTGTGAGCGCTGTCTTTCGCCAGTTTATGGCACGAAACAGCGTGCAACATCTCACAACTGCCCCGTATCATCCACAGTCCAACGGATTAGCTGAAAGAGCGGTGCGCACCCTCAAAGAAGGGCTAAAGAAAAACCCTGGAATAGACCTGAAGACACGCATATCTCGGTTTCTGTGCCGATATCGCCGAACGCCTATCAAGGATGGCAAGTCGCCTGCGGAGCTGTTACTGGGATATCAGATCAGAACCAAAATGGACTGCATCACACCGGACAAGGATAGGGCAGAAATCCAACCGAGAGCGATAAGGGATAAATTTAATGCCGGTGACCCCGTCTGGATGCGAAGTTTTGGGTCAGGTCGACGGCGGATTCCCGGAATTGTGCACAGTCACCAGGGCTCACGGATGGTTACGGTTGACTCAGGACAGGGTCTCCAGCGACGGCATCTGGACCAGTTGAGGAGTCGGGCTGAAGAACAAAACTGTCGCTCGGAAGACGTTAACAAGCAGGGACCCGCCGCCGAAACTGCTCCGTCCTTATCGCAGGCGGATTCGACCTCATCTCCCGGTACTACGACCTCAGTGCACGACAGCCCGGGAGCAGCGAAGGCGGGAGGCCCTTATTTCAACAGCGCATGCCCACACAAGAACAAGAGACATTGTTGAACAAGAACAAGGCATTACGCAAACATAAGGCATAACATCAATATATAAGTGATGTTTGCAGCGTTCATTTATTAAAAGTTCACGGACGCTTGGTTTTTGCGATAGCAAATGATATACTACATTTACTGCCGGAAACCGTCGCCTGATGTTGCCCGCGCTCCTGGCGCCATTTGTGAAATCACACGGCAACAGAAACAAAAGGTTCCACTAGATAGGTTCCACGTTCCGCTTGGAACACACGTGCAGTAAGGTAACGTGGTTCTATAAACGTTGATGTGGGGCGCCTCGATTCACGCGCGTCTCCGCCGTACTGTAGCGCTGGCATCGATGAACCCGGCCTGTAGCAGTAGAGCGCGGTAAATTCAAATTGGGTTGAGCAAACCTTTAGTGTGTTTACCTTTGGAGGAGCGCGAGAGGTGAGCGGGTAAGCAAAAGGAGGCATTGACAAAGTCTATCGTCTTTTGTCGACATTTGCAACGAAAGAAGCAGATACACGGCCGATTTTAATCCTGTGGCCCAGGTGCATAGCTTCGGCTCATAAAACCCAAGTTTAATAATTTTCTGTAACGGCCGTTTTTCCCACCATCATAATCATCACCACCACCACCACCACCACCACCATGCTTGCGTTCACGCAGAACAGAGGTCTCTCCCATGCTACTTCAAACGTTCGTGTCCTATATTTGCATCCCAGTTTGCTGATTTCCTACCCCCATCGAGTTTACAGCCTCCCTCAGCCACTCTGTTAATTAACCGGTTATCAGTTCCCCGCACCAGATGCCCAGCTCAAGTCCGCTTCTTCCTCTTAATTTGTGTTATGACATGTTCTCCATTCTCGTTTCCTATCCCTAAGCGTTACTTCTGACATGCCTCTCTTCTTTGCTAGTTGGGTTGACGTAAGTTTATCTTTTAAGTATTGTCGTTTCTTTTAGTTGCCAACAGACTTTTCATTGAACCAAGACCGGCAGAACTGAGCGCGTACTCATTATAGAAGTGCCTGTGTCACTAACGACTGGCCCTATTTTCTGGAGGGGGCGAGTGATTCTAAAGAGCAGTGACCTATGCAAGGCATAAGGTTGTAAAACGTTGATAAGCATAATTTCATTCGGCTTCACAATGTGAAGTTGAAACTTGTAATTGGCAGTTACCTAGCGGGTTCGAGACAAAAACCAGAACAATGATAAAGGAATCCTTACGCAGTTATGGTACGATCACCGTGCCTAGAAATCAGATGACCGCCAAAAACTCCTTCCTCAAGTTTTTGTATAGTTGTCTTAGAATGTAAGAAAATGTTTTGAGAAAGCAGCAACATTTCATATTCATTCAAGCTTAAAAATACGGCAGCTTTACATCCAATGAGCAGTACGGCAGTCACCGTCGGCGCAAAGCGAAGATAAGGATCGCCATAACAATCATGCTGCTTGAACCAGCGGGTGGAAATTTCCAATGCGGTTCATAGGTCCAACTTTACCGTGCACACCTCGAAAATGCGATGGCATAAAATATGCCGCACATTTCCAAGTCGACGGAAGGGCCGATTAAACAGCCATAACGCGCCGACAGCGATCCGCTCCGGCGGTGCTGCGTTCATTATTCCAACGCTGCCTGCCAATGTGTGCCAGACCTCTGGCGATGACGGCTGTAATGTGCGAACGGCGCGGCGCAAGCGGTCCGCCTTCATGAAACCTTAAGCAGGTCCCACGACCGTGACTGGGTCATCAGCCGCCTTCCCGTGGGCCTCCGTAGTCACCCACGCCGTAAACAATCGGCCGCCTTCGAAAGCGCATAGCGCGCCCAGCTCCCACTTGCGTGGCCGATGGCAACTCGTCGGCGCCGCTCACGCGGTATTTAGCGCGCGAGCAGCGGTCCCCCGCGTGTTGACGCCGCTATATGGTAGCATAGCCCGGCGTATCTTGAGACAGATCGCGGGGCCGCTATTGCTAGACGGCCGAGAAACCTCGGTTGTTTCCCGTCGTCCGGGCGGCCTCGATTCCTACTGTTCGGATTTAACTGCCCGGGAGAACGCATGCCGTGAAAGCAGTACGAGCGTGAATTGGATGATTTTCAAGTTGGTGCGGTAGCGAGGCGCATGTTGTTACCTTTGAATTGCCACTTGCTTTCTTGACGGATCGAGTGTTGAGAAAGCAATGACCGCTATTTTAAATGCAGAGCATTTCTTTAACTCACGATGTCACCCGGCGATGGCGTGCCGCAACAGCCGTTCCAGGTGCGCCCTCTCCCCCACTCCTCCTCTCCCGCATCACGCTACCCTCCTCGCTCTCAACAACAGGTCCGCACCCCTCCCCCTACACTATATAAAAAAATAATACTTACCGGCGCCAGGTTTCGATCCCACGACCCGCCGGGCGGAACGCAAGGTACATGGTGCTCTACCCACTGCGCCACAAAGCCGACCCAGAATGGAAGGCTAAGAACGCGCCTTATATCCGTGACTCATTCAAACTACGTCAAGAAGCTGCTGATACAACGCATTCACTACCTGTGGGCGGAACGCGAGGTACATGGTGCTCGATCTTCCCACTGCGCCACAAAACCGACACAGAATGAAAGGCTACGAACGCGCCTTATATCCTTGACTCATTCAAACTGCGTCAAGAAGCTGCTGATACAACGCATTCACTACCACCAACTCCCCAAACACTAAACGTTAACGCAATACACCCACCCCCTATGCGACGCATTTACTCGAGTCCCCCTCGCGGGGAGATGGGCCCTTTTTTTGCTTCCACTGCTTCCGGAAGCTTTACAACAACCGTCGGAGAAACAACTGACTAATTGAAAACGACTTTGTAGTACACCTGGGGTTCTTTTGCAATACCGCAAACCTTGTAAGCAC
Source organism: Haemaphysalis longicornis (assembly GCF_048455015.1). Classification (NCBI taxonomy): domain Eukaryota; kingdom Metazoa; phylum Arthropoda; class Arachnida; order Ixodida; family Ixodidae; genus Haemaphysalis; species Haemaphysalis longicornis. Next base: position 205,541,843 of record NW_027526361.1, on the reverse strand, counting down.
GAACGGCTTTATCGCCAATAATATGAAACGCTCCAGCGAAACAAATGCAGAAAATGACGGAACTGAGAGCATTACCACCAGATGAGAGTTACTACGAATAATACGGGTGAAGACATAAAATGGTAATTAACGCGATGAAGCAAGAGGTAGGCCGGGGGGAGGGGGCCAACCCGTTGCTTCTCGGCTCTTAGAGGGAAGATTGGTTAAAATAATGGAAGCGACGCTGTACAACCCTGAAGGGACATTAAAAATAATTTAGAAATGCTTTTTGGTGCATAAGGGTTACAAGTTCGAAACGCCAGTTTATTGACATTCACACATCACAACAACAAACCGCTTTGTCACGTAAAGGCAACATTTTACTAAACGTAACGACCCAAAGCACAGACTGTCGTCAAAGCTAGCCCTAGACCAGCTATGCTGTTAAAAGATGGATAGAGAGAGAGAGAGAGAGAGAGAGAGAGAGAGAGAGAGAGAGAGAGAGAGAGAGAGAGAGAGAGAGAGAGAGAGAGCCTTTGAAACAACTGTCCTGCCCTAATAACGACATGCAGTTAGATGATGTTGCTAGGCGAACTCGCGAAAAATTTGTTACACGCTTTGTGCAAATACAACCCCTACACACTCGTTACACCGTACGCGCAAGCAGCCTGCGTCTAGGAGAGCGCATTGCAAAAGTGTTAACTTTGACCACGAAGGCTGTTTGTCCCTCCTTTTAAATTTTTCACGAATCGGCAAAAGCATACAGAGTTCCGGCAAACTGTCTCGGGGCAACATTTCGTTGAAGGAAATGTGATGGCAGCTTGCAGAGCGGTCCACAATCGACACCAGCTTCAAGTTTCGCGTCCGAAGTTGTCGAAATAGAAGTATTTCTTCACTGGCTCGCAGAGCTTCGTCTTGAAATTTTCCCTCAACGCGGGTTTCACTTCAATGTCTCTCCTTTTTTTCTACATTACTTATAGCAGAGTTTCAAGGTGAGGTTAGAGTATTCTTCCTCAATGCCAGTTGTGTTGGGCCTGTAGTTCTGGCGTGCAACCACTTTCTGCTTATTCCCATGCCATCATGTAGTCCCCTCGGTCTTTGAATAAAGGTCCTCAAAGGCTTCTTGCGCTTCTATCAAGTGATCGCTGAGTCGTTCTCCTCTGCACCTCTAACATGCTCGTCTGGAGGCAACATGTTCGTGACAGGTTCAGCGAAAGCAGAGAACCTTGCGACAGTGGTGTGTGTGTGTGCGTGTGCAAGTGCGTATGCGTGTGTGCGAGTGTGAGTGCGTATGCGTGTGTGTGCGTGCGTGTATGTGTGTGTGTGTCGTGTGCGTGTGTGTGTGTGTGTCGTGTGTGTGTGTGTGTGAGAGAGAGAGAGAAAGAGAGAGAGAGAGAGAGAGAGGGAGAGAGGGAGAGAGAGAGGGAGAGAGAGAGAGTAAACGTTTATTAAAGCAAATTGTGTGGTGGGGTGGCCGTGGGCCTTGGTAGCAGTCCTGGAATGGGTGACCGGAGAGATGTGGTGTTGCGCCAGAGCGCCCAGGCCAAATTCGCTGCACCGGGTGACGCGACGACAGTGGAGCCTATTCGTCGGCCAAACCGCCCGCGGCAGACGTGCCCGAACTTGCAGTCGTCGCAGTGTCGCCTCTCCTTTTACCTTCCCAACGGTTGGCCCGAATCATGCCTCGGACGAACGGCCCGCGGCAGACACGCAGCTACATGCCTGGAGGCGGCGGCTTTGGCTGACGCAATCGCTTCGCCTCTATTCGCCGGATTCAAACTTTGACCAGCGAGAGTCCTGATTGGAGCGATTCAAACCGCTCGCGGTTGCAACGAGCTCCCGTGGGTATAAAACCCGCCCGGAAGCACAGCGAGGGCGGACCTTTTCGGAGACACCGAGTGGAGACGTGCTGTCGCCTTTGTGCGTGCTATGTAACGCTTTTGTTATTCTTGTACATACTGTATGTAGATGTTGCTTCAACTCTTCTTCGGCTCGAGAACCTCATCGCTCTGCTCTGCGCCACCGCATCGATAGCGGACGGAGCAAGGCAACGTCGCTACACCGATGACTGCGCTCGGATGGCCAGTCGCAACAGTGGTGGCAGCGGCGGGACAGCTCTGTCCCAACACTCTTCAGCCTGGTAAGAGCTGGTCAGCAGCCCCTTCCGACGGTCTTGGGTAGGATTGGGATTGGGGGTGAGGGACGGAGGGCTTTGGCAAGTCCACACCATGTGAGCGGTGGCATTAGGAGAGGGGCCCAAGTGGTGCTTGAGGGGCCACGGGAAGCGGATATGGAGGGTAACATGGCTATGTTGTAGTAGGTGTTTGTTTGTCCCACGACACTATCCGCGCCCTCCCACACCCCACGGCCCATTCTCCCCCACCTGCCGCTGTTCCACCACGCTACCACGACATCCTCCATTACAGTCGCAACTTTCGCTTTACTGTGCTTCATCCCCACCTTCGTTTAACCAACGAGGAGGCATTTATCTGGGATAATGGTGAGGCAAAGGATAAATGAAGGTGAGCAGTGGCGAGCACAGAATGCACCAGAGCTGGCGCGCACTTTTCCACGTCTGCCTGTTCGTATATACGACGCATATATACGAACGTATATACGAGCAGGCGAACGCGGAAAACTTTCACTGTATACTTTCACCGTGTCTACGGTGAAAATTTTGACAGGATACCCATAACTCTCCAAAGACGTGCAAGAGACTTCTGTATTTATGGATGTATTTATGGCACAAAGGCATCGAGGCCAATGAGCGCCATGCCGGAGTGAGTGGTCTTTCAGTCAAAGGACGTGAGGAAGCTAAAAAATAAATGATTGGTATGGGGGTGTAAAAGGCCCTCAGTCTTAAACGTTGTCAAAAAAATGTAAAGGTCCTGGTGTATACCATCTTGGAATAACGCTTGGTAGGTAATAAGTTTTAAAAAGCAAATATCTTGAATGTAAGTTAAAAGGCGATTCACGGGAAACATAGGTTCATCTGCTAAAAAAGCGATGGGTGTAGGGGTGAGGTGAGGTGACTGTGAGAGGGAAAGAGGTTCCCAGCCTGCACTACATATGTATGGGTTATGGCATATCTATAAATCTGGGGAAAGCGACAGCGTTTAGCGTCCTCAAATACTGAGCATTCAATTAAGATATGGAGAACTGAGAGCCGTCCTCCACATCTGTAGCGTTCTGGTGGTTGTGTGCTTTTTATTAGGTAAGAATGCCATACGTGTGGCCAATTCTCAGTCTGCACATTGTTATTTCAGTAGAGCTGTTTCATTTTTCTGTAGTATATTGACCCAACTGGAGGTTTATTAAATGTAATTTGTCCTATGCTTCGAACTCCATCTAATGTTACGACTTCGTAGCATTTAGGAAGTGCAACTAGGAGGAAATCGTTCTCTTGGGTGGTGCAGGGGGGGGGGGGGGAGGCTTTTGTAGAGTGAACTTGATTGTCGCTTTGATGAAAGCATTTCTGACAGCCCTCACTATGCTTGCCTTGTTAACACCGAAGTTTAACCGGTGCGAGCTACAATGGAAGTACATAGCTCGCGAGATTTTTTTTTTGTATAGCCTGTGCACCGGATACGCTACCAGCCACTAAAAAGCATTCATCGTGGCCTTGGTCCACGACTATAGTTAAAGGAGCCATGAAGAGAAAACACAAGTTTGGTTCATTCGAAAGATTGCCTCGTTAGAACCACAACGACACCACTTATAACGCAAACTTCGCTCAAATAAGCTACATAATTAGGAAAAAAGGAAATGACCATGCGACCCACCAGCTCGTTTTCCGCAGCAGAACCTGTGATGTCACTTGGGAATGCTCTGCGATTGGCGGAGGCCGGCAAAAGCAAACGCATGTTAGGCAGGGCTTACAGTTTGCATAGCGAGCTAAATGCCCGTGAAACATACTGCACATTCTTTTTATGACAAAGAACGGTGGAGTAAACGGTTGAAGTTCCGAACGAACACGCCAATGCGTACGAAACTACCGCCTGGCCGAGCTCGACATCTCGCCGTCGCGCAGACGAATTTTCGGGTTCGAGGCGCTCTGACCTTGGGGGAAAAATGCCGTAAACACCGCGCATTGACGCTCGTATCTTTCTGGTCGAAGCAGAGAGCTCGCGCGAACGGCTTTCCATACACGACACCGGCCAACTGGCATAAGCGATACTGCTACTGAAATTGAACTATTATTAACCGTAATAAAAATACGGCACATACGTACCAGTCTGTATTCGTCCGTCTCGACGGGGCTGATGAGGCAGCGGTGCCGACGGCAGGGCGTTCGTCTGTTGTGGCTATCGCGGAATGGTCGCTTTCCCGTCCACCGCGTATCCCACAACTCTTGCCGCTCGTGCACTTAGAAGCATTGAGCGTTTTAGTGGTGTGAGGTTGTTAAATGCAAGCCCGAGCTCCTCGGCGAGAGTTTTGTTCTCCGGATCAGGCGATTCCATGACTAGGGCTGCGGGTGCACTAGGTTTTACTAGTATTTTTAAAATGGCCGCCGTCTCGGTGGACTCCCGCGTGTGGGTGCTATATGGAGTCGACATACTAAGTATCTGTTTCATGGACCGGCTCTATGACGCCATTGTACACGTCACGGAATGTTCAATTTTAGCGGGAGATTTAAAATTTTGGCTTAAATTGCCTTATTTCCCAGTGAATAAAGCATCATTTGCTTCCGGGAAAGCGCTTGGGGTACTATGAAACACCTAATCTTTCGAATAAAACAAACTTTTGTTTTCTCTTCATGGCTCCTTTAAAGGCAAAGTCGTCAGTAGCTTTGAGAAACATGGCACAAACGATTTCTGCGTTGCTGTTTCCAAGCGGAATCATGTCTAACCAATTCTGCTTGCGTAGCCTTGGGATCTGTGTCTACAAACCGGACCAGCATATGCTTCCGACACTACATGCTCTTACAGTGTCTTCCTGAAGGAAGCCCTTGATTTCTATCAGCTCAAGCAGGACACAGACACGGGCCTGTTGGTCTGGGTCTAGGGTTTTATGAGCTCGCTTTGAGTACTCAACTGTCAATCGATGTTTGTGTTCTATGTGAGCCAATCTATCGATCAAGAGCAACTTGTACCAACTGACTTCAGTGCCCCTTTAAACCTGTGGCAGACACCACGAAGGCAAGGAATCCCCGTCATGTTTACTTTCTCACGTTCAGGTGTTTTCTTCGCTGAGCGATTTCGCAGTTCCCATCAAATCTTGTTGCCACCCACACGGTGGAGGACGGGGTCGAGGAAACCTTCCAGTGCAAACGGTTTACTTGCACCTGAAAGTTGAAACTCGTGCGCTGGTGGCACGACGTACGCAAGGCACTGTTCGAAGAAACGGTGGCTGCATGGTTTTGCTACATTGTCTTTTTATGTCAGCATGCTTGAAGCCCGTGGGTTAGATTTCTGTTGCCGGTATATTATTTTTTTATTTGCGATAGAATGCCCGTTGGCATAAAACAACTTATTTATAAATATACATGGGCACCCGTCTCTCGAAGGAAGTCAAGAAGGGAGCAGGGGTGGGAGAATTGGCAACACGTATGGCATTCCTACCTATTCAGAAGCACACAACCATCAGAACGCTACAGATGTGGAGGACGACTCTCAGTTCTCCATATCTTAATTGAATGCTCAGAATTTGATAGGAATAAAATACTTTCATATTATTTTAACACGAAAGTATTTTATTTCCGGATACGCGAAGATTTCAGTGACGTCATATCCGTCACGGAAATGACGCAAGTGCAACTAAGCTAGCGGCCTGTAAAGGGTGCACCCCTGCATGCACGCACCTCTTGCGGGGAAGCAACCTTTAGTACTAGGAGTACATATACTTAGGGTTGTTCGTTTTCGAGTTTTATATGTTAACACGAAAGTGTTTTATGCCGGGATACACCAAGATTTCGCTGACTTCATATCCGTCACGGAAATGACGCCAGTACACGTTCGCCGCAGCGACCCGCCAGCCGGACGTCGCTCGCCAAGCACACCCACAAGATTACCGCCGACCCGCAAATCATCCTCAGCTGCAGATTTCGCTGCACATTTCACTTGCGTGGTTTACCGATTCATATGACAGAGGAATCAGAGTTATTTTCTTTAGTTGAAGACACGGAGAATCTTTGGTGCCATCCGTTCCCAGTGCCCGGTTTCTAGCCTCATTAGGCACATAATGTTTCAGCATTAAGAAGAACAGTTCCTTCAAACGCAGAAGCACGCGCCCGAAAGTGGAGGGTTTTGCCGCTCCACCGTCGCTATCGCCCAGTCCCGCCGTTTAGTTGAGAATCTGACACCATCATTTGGCTTTGTGACTTCGCTTGATTTGCATTGTGCTTGCTGGAGCTCGCGGTGCTTGCCGATCTTGCTGTTTGATTGTCACGCTGAAGTAGCGCTTAAAAATGTCACGATTTTCACTCCACGCTCAGCCACCTGTGCTTCATGTAAACAAGAAAACGAAAATTCCTCGAGAATTTAAGTCTGTTTACGTGCCGCAGGCAAAAGCTTAGCGATTTACAAATACTCCTCACATTGCTACATCGTGTCTCGCGCTCTTTCTTCGCTTTCTTTTATTCTTATTTTCCCACCAATTGCTCAGACTGGCCGCGATTCACGTGGCACCTTCCCCGCAGTCAGAGCTCTCCTCCGAGTTCACCCGTTCTTAACGTGCCGTCACGTGCATATTTCACGGGGCACGGTATCCCGCTAATTTTGCGTTCCAGTCCGCCTGGGTGCCGGGATAGCGCTGTGGTGAGCCTACTCGACTCCTGCTCTTGCAACCCGGGCTCGAACCCCGCATGATCCCAAATGCGTTGTGTTCAATCATTTTTTACCAGCGAAGCTGTTAAGCGAATTGTAATTTTTCGTGTCCGCAGTTAAAAATACCAAGCAATTGCCGAGTGCGCGTGCGTGAGCACGGGCCTCGCGGTGACCGCCCGGCAGTTAACAAAACCTATAGAAAACGTCTAGCGCTCGTGTGTTCGTGCATCGCGACGACCGCCCAGCGACCCCGGCGCACCTTTGTCAAGCCAAGCATACCCACTTAGGGAGATTGGCCAAGAATTCGGTGACCACCCGGCAGTAACAAAAACCAAGAAGATGCACGGCGCTCGTGTGTGCGTGCCTTGTGGCGACTGCCCAGCGTCTCCGGCGCACGTTTGTCAAACCAAGAATACCCATTTATGGGCCAACTTTGGCCAAAATAAACTACAGCGTTCACCGTAATAGCGGCAACACTTGCTTGGAACGAGAAAGACTCCAGCGTTCGCCCTAATCCTGGCAACACTTGCTCGGCACGAGAAAGACATGTCATAGCGCGCGCCCCTCCAAGCTGATGTCCGATGATTATCACTTCCAAAAAAAATCCCGCCATCTCCACGAAGTGAATGATGATGAGAGAGGCGAAGCTAAAATGTTTATCGGTAAAACCGCGAAACATTCGCCCACACATCATATAAAGACTCGACGCGTCAAGCTTTCCACCGCTCCTTCGACAAGCCCGTCGACGACGTCGATGTTTACGTAGGGCTTGTTTGGGACGATGAGAATCTCCATGGGTAAGTTGGCGAATTCGGTGTGTAACATTTTAGCCACCTTGGCCGTCGCCTTCTGTAGAGCGTCTTGTGTCGCGTACTCCCGGTACGTGTCTTCAGCTCGCAGGCAACGAACGACAACCTCTTCTTCTTCCTCTCCTCCTTGTTGGGTAGCAACGAATGCGTTGAACGTTATGTCCTATTCGGCCAATCTTTGGTTGGCCAATCCATAGGGGGATCCTGCCACAATCACCATCAATGTGCCGTGTACGGCCGGGACAGGGCCTGAGCAAGAGAAGCTTCGCCCCTAAAAAATGAAGGAAGCTCACACCTACAGCAACAGTGATGGAGTAAAGGTCGTTGCCGGAGCGAATAAGAAGCAAATCGGCTGCAGTCGTGCACTTAAACTGTCGTGATGGTAGTGAAGGTTGCGTACAGCTTCGCTACCTTCGAGTCTTATGCCTTACTGTGAGATTCCTTCATTTTTGTCTTTACAGCAGCGGCCATTTTTGTACTATTCTTGTGTAAGGACAAGAACGACGACGACTACGGTCACTTTTCGTGTTTCATGAAACATCTAAGACTTCCGTTTTCAAAAAAGTCATTTGCAACAATAAAAAGTATTCGCAACTCGTTTATTTGGTTGATACCCGCGAGTTAAGCTACAGTTAAGTCCGCTTAGAGAATTCCCTCTTTTCTAAGCGTTTTATGAATATGGTAACAGCTGTACGCTACGTTTCCACTGTTGCACTATTCAGGGCCCCACCTATTTTCCGAGGCGCTTCACTCTGCTGGTTCTGGGAGGCGGGCGTGCATTAGCGTGGCCCAGGAGTAAGCTTGTAGCCTTGCGGGCCGAAACCCAGTTCGATTGGTTGGTTCGCAGCCCGTGGTACGCCCCCGAATTAGGAATCCCGGGTGCCGCCACCCCGAAAATCGATGCCGCGTCGCCAACCCCCACGCCTTCATTCGCGGGGCTCGTTGCACGCTTGGCCACGGTGCGTCCGCCTGCTGCTTCTCCGCGGGTGCAACAAGCCAGTGGCGTACGTCCGCAATGCGTTCCGCGTGGATTGCCTGGTTGTAAGCTTCCACGTCGAACACCGAGCTCGCTGCGGGAATCACCCTCCAAAGCTAAACTTACTGCCGCACTGGGAATAGGAATCATCGCTTCGAGGGACGGTCTCTGCTGGTTTGGAACTCGTTCGGAAATGTAAGCCCCTGTTTGACTTATTATCGCTGATGGGCGAAAAGGTTTGCCCTTCCTTTTCAGAGACAGCTAGTTGTCGAATGCGAAAAAACGTTCGCTTGCAGTGGCTTTAATTTAGATCTCTATATTCCTGCCACCCGCCTGAAACAGCCTATATTCAACTTGTGCCCCTACACACTGACGCTAACACTAGCGTATGCTACGTTTTAAAAAGCCATTATAGATTCTGTTTCGCCATGTCAGCCGCTGTGAACTCGCGTTCTTATCAATCAAACTTTACAGCGCATGGGGTGGCGCAAGTTTCATCCGTGCTGCCTTTCAGAACTGCAAGACAACTTTGCAGAGAATAAGGGGTAACCGTTTGGGCTGGTTTGTAGTGCAGAAGATATTAACCTCGCTTCCTTCGCGTCCGCCACAGAACGCGGGAATGTAGAGCAAGGTGGTTGGCACAGTACTCTTCCCTTTCGAATCATTTTCTCGGATCTCGTGGCGGCAGCCGCTGTAAAATGCTCACAGTGACAATGAGCCCAGTGTTGTAAATACCTTTTTACCTCAATGCCAAATAGCGCACGATATCCTCACTGCAGACTAATCATTTGAGTTACAAGTATTGTGCTGTTTTATGAGCACGTAAGGGTGACATGGCGTGCACATTCTTTAAAGAAACGGTGGTTGATTCCTCTTTCATAGGAATCGGTAAAACACCAAAGTGAAATGTGCAGCGAAATCTGCAGCTGAGCATGATTTGCGGGTCGGCGTCTGTCTTGTGGGTGTGCTTGGCGAGCAACGTCCTGCTGGCGGGCCGCTTCGGCAAAAGTGTACTGGCGTCATTTCCGCCACGGATATGACGTAAGTGAAATCTCGAGGTATCGCGGCATGAAACACGTTCGTGTTAAAATATAAAACCCGTAAATGAACCACCCTAAGTATAACGTACCTTTTAGTAGTAAAGGTTGCTTCCCCACAAGAAGACCCTGTGTGCAGAGGTGCACCCTTTACAGGCCGCTTGCTTCGTTGCACTGGCGTCACTTCCGTGGCGGATATGTCGTCGACGAAATCTTCGTGTATCCAGGCATAAAACACTTCCGTCTTAAAAAAGTTATTTCCAGTCTAATTAGTTTCGTACCAGTAACTGACTGAATTTGCTTTGCTTCATCATGATGCAGGTGTTACCATTGGTCAGAAAACTGTCCCTGCTAGTATATGAAGCGTTTTTTTTTTAATGAGTCAGATCCAGAAACCGAAACTAGGGCATGCAAAACTGCAGTGATAAGAAAAACTCGGCAACTATCCCCTAAAAAAGGGGTGGCAAAAATAGGTGAAATAACGTCCCGCAAACGTGTACGCAGATCGTAGTTCGTATCAAAAATGAGCCAGATCTATTTGCCCAATGGGGGTTTGCTTTCGGCATGGCTGTTCACACTGTTAGTGGGTGTTTTCAGAAGTTTTCTTTCCTGCTTTTCGGACCTGGCTTATCATGAATTTGACGGCAATTAGGAGACTGGCGAAATATTTGTTCTTAGGTGTCAAAGACGAAATGAACGGAAGAAGAGGTGAACAAAATGAAACTGAGAGATGCTAAACCATGATTTCATCTTGTCTCTCCCGTTCCTACGGAGTAAATGTAATTATATTTATTTTTTTTACTCCCACATTTACCATTTTAGTACTTAATTAAATATCAGCCGCTTACAAGCCCGGGCAAATCTCCCCGCCCAACCGCTGAGAGTACGAATACCACTTCATTAAAGTGAAGAAGAAGATATGAGCAGCCTCCTTGAGATGCGTTTTGGAAATTGATGACAAGGCAATAAAGAGCTTGCTTACTTCGTGTGTGCACTCAGGCGGTCCCAAGAAAATTATCCTGGGAAAGAATTCGAAAAGAGCTGCTAATGGTGCCTACAGGACTTACCAGCTCTGTAGGTATAGTTCTACTGTTCTTAAAGCCCTTTTGCGCAGGTTTAATGCCTTTTCTGCCAAAACGCAATCGCAGAATTCTTGAAAGTCAATTTAAATAAAGTTTTCATAAGAATTCCGCATCTAATAGAGTACTTAAATTCAGTACGAGCCAAGTCCAAACTTATCACCGGAATATTGCTCAAATTTACCGCATAGTTTTTAAATCTTCCCCTAGCTGACATGTAAAATATATCATACAAAGCTTGGACAGCATTGCATTTAGGTCTGGTCACAAACTTCCGATTGTTTCTCAAATTCGTATGGTATATCTGGCTCATTTCGCATAAAAACGCCCCGTATGTTCCTCAGTTTATTTATTTGGTTTGTTTAAACTGCTTGACAAGGCTTTGAGTATTTATAAGAGGATGAAACTGGAAAGGAAAGAGGTGAAGCTACTTGTTACTCCCGCCCATCATTCGTATGCACTTAGGCATCTATGCTGCTTCCGTAACCGCTTGCTCTTAGCTCTGCGAATGGTAAACTCCTGCCCTCTTGCGTTGTTTGTCACGGCTCTATCGCGGGCTGATGACATGTATGGCGGGCTTATGACATGTCATCTTACCAATAAGGACTAATATATATATATATATATATATATATATATATATATATATATATATATATATATATATATATATATATATATGTTTTATACTCACGGTTTAATACTAGCGGTGCTTAGGGCAGGCACAAAAAGCTTCATCATCATCATCATCACCAGCCTATCTACGCCCACTGCAGGGCAAAGGCCTCTCCCATTATTCTCCAATTGCCTCGGTCCTGTGCCAACTGTGACCAATCTATCCCCGCAAACTTCTTGATCTCATCTGCCCATCTAACTTTCTGCCGCCCCCTACAGCGCTTGCCTTCTCTAGGGATCCACTCTGTTACCCTTAATGACCAGCGGTTATCTTGCGTTCGCATTACATGCCCTGCCCACGTCCATTTCTTCTTCTTAATTTCTACTAATATGTCTTTAACACCAGTTTGCTCCCTGACCCACTCCGCTCTCTTCTTGTCCCTTAATGTTACACCTATCATTTTCCGCTCCATTGCCCGCTGAGTCGTTCTCAATTTAAGTTTAACCCTCTTAGTGAGCCTCCAAGTTTCTTCCCCGTAGGTGAGTACCGGTAAGATGCAGCTGTCATACACTTTCTTCTTCAACGACAATGGTAGGCTGCTATTCATTATCTGAGAATGTCTGCCATATGCACCCCACCCCATTCTGTTCCTTCTAATTATCTCTGCCTCATGGTTGGGATCTGGTGTCACAACTTGGCCTAAGTATATATATTCGCTTACCACTTCCACTGCCTCGCCATCTATCTCAAACTGCTGTGCTGTCCCGAGGTTATTGATCATTACTTTAGTTTTCTGCATATTAATTTTCAGGCCCACGGTTCTACTCTGTTCGCCCAGTGCGGAAAGCATGCTTTGCAATTCGTCCCCCGAGTTACTTAGCAAGGCAACGTCATCAGCGAATCTGAGGTTACTGAGGTATTCTCCATTAACCCTTACTCCCACCTGTTCCCAATCCAACGTTCTGAATACTTCTTGTAAGCATGCTGTGAATAACATTGGAGAGATTGTGTCTCCTTGTCTGACACCCTTCCTTATAGGTATTTTACTGCTCTCCCTATGGAGGATGATGGTAGCTGTAGACCCATTATAGATATCCTCTAGTATTCTTACATAATGCTCATCTACCCCCTGGTTCCGTAATGCCTGAATGACTGCTAGGGTTTCGACCGAGTCAAATGCTTTCTCATAATCTATGAAGGCTATATATAGGGGTTGAGTATACTAAGCGCACTTCTCTATCACCTGATTGATCGTGTGAATATGGTCCATTGTTGAATAACCTTTACGGAACCCTGCTTGTTCTTTAGGTTGACTGAAAGCTAAGGTTGCAGAGATTCGGGTAGCGATTACCTTGGTAAATACCTTGTAGACGACTGACAGTCGGCTGATTGGCCTGTAATTTTTCAAGTCCTTCATGTCGCCTTTCTTATGGATTAGGATGATGTTCGCGTTCTTCCAAGATTCCGGTACCATTGCGGTCATTAGGCATTGCGTATACAGGTTTGCCAGTTTTTCAAGTAGAATTTCTCCGCCATCCTTCAAGAGGTCTGCTGTTATCTGATCCTCACCAGGTGCCTTGCCCCTTTTCATTTCTTTCAAAGCCTTCCTTACTTCTTCGGTCGTTACTGGTGGGATGTCTATCTCCTCTGAACTACTGTCTCGTTCGGAATTATCCTGTATGTCCCGGCTACTGTACAGATTCCTATAGAGCTCCTCGGCCACTGTGACTATTTTATCCTTATTTGTGATGACATTGCCTTGCTTATCCTTAAGTGCATACATCTGATTTTTCCCCACGCCAAGACGCCTCTTTACTGCTTTCAGGCTACCTCCGTTCTTTACAGCGTATTCGATCCTCTCCATATCATACTTCCGTATGTCAGCTGTCTTGCGCTTATTGATTAACTTCGAGAGCTCTGCTAGTTCTATTCTGTCAGCTGCGGTAGAGATTCTCATGGTTTGCCGTTTCCTGATTAGATATTTCGTCTCCTGTGAAAGTTTACCAGTATCCTGTCTAGCCATAGTGCCCCCGACTTCTACTGCACACTCTGTGATAATGCGTGTAAGGTTGTCGCTGGCTTCCTGTTTAAGGGCGTTAAGGGCGGAATATCGGTTCTGCAGCGCGATCCTGAATTCTTCTACTTTACGTCTTACTGTTCGCTCATTTATCGGCTTCTTTCGTACTAGCTTGTTGCGGTCCCTCCTCAACTCTAGCCTAATTCGAGATCTTACCATACGGTGGTCACTGCACCTTACCCTTCCGAGCACTTCCACATCCTGCACGACGCCAGGGTTATCGCGTAATATGAGGTCTATTTCATTTTTGTGCTCCCCATTCGGGCTCCTCCAGGTCCACTTCTGACTCTCCCGTTTACAGAAGAAGGTATTCATTATGCGTAGGTTATTCCGTTCTGCAAACTCAACTAGTAGGTCCCCCCTGCTATTTCTACAGCCCAGACCATAGTTCCCAACTGCCTTGTCTCCAGCCTGATTCTTGCCTACTTTAGCATTGAGGTCCCCCATAACTACAGTATACTGCGTTTTTACTTTAGCCATTGCCGATTCCACATCTTCATAGAAGCGTTCCACTACTTGGTCGTCGTGGCTGGATGTGGGCGCGTAGCCCTGCACCACCTTGAGCTTGTACCTCTTATTGAGCCTAATTACAAGACCTGCTGCCATTTCGTTAATGCTATAGTATTCGTCTATGTTGCCAGCTATGCTTTTATTGACTAGAAGTCCCACTCCCAGTTCTCTTCTGTCCTCTAGACCACGGTAGCATAGGACGTGTCCATTTTTCAGCACCGTAAAGGCTTCGCCTGCCCTCCTAACCTCGCTAAGCCCTATTACATCCCATTTAATGCCCTCTAATTCCTCGAACACCTCGAGACTTGCTTCGCTAGATAAGGTTCGCACGTTTAACGTTGCCAGGTTCAGATTCCATTGGCGGCCTGTCCGGATCCAGGGATTCTTAGCACCCTCTGCTGCGTCACAGGTCTGACCGCCGCCGTGGTCAGTTGCTTCGCAGCCGCTGGGGACTGAGGGCCGAGGGTTAGTTGGCGTATTCATGGGAGGTTGTGGCCGTTACTACACCAGGGGGGCCAGTCCTTCTCTGGTTTGGGAGTGCATTACCGGCAATGGTCGCCGGGGTCAGGCCGCACCCCAAGCCCCTTTGTGCAATTCCATCAATACGCGGATTTTTTTTTATCCGGTGGGAATTGTCCGGCACCGGGATTCGAACCACGGTCCTTCTGCACGCGAGGCGGGTGTTCTGCCTCTATGCCATCGCTGCGCCTCTATGCCATCGCTGCGCCCAAAACTTATTAGGCACGAAATAATTTTTTCCTGTTACAGGTGGTAATTGTCCTAGGCAATATTCCCCTCTCTGCATTTCGTCCACCAGCATTCAACCTTCTTTTAGTCCCCTCGACAGCCTTGAAGTTAGCTTCCTCTGTGCTACCCTTAAATCCTAGGGCTTCTGGAAGCCGAATATTTCCCTCATGTAGATATGGATGGATACCCTCGCATTCTAACGCTATGTGCCGCATAGTTTTTGTTTCTTTTCCGCAGACCACGCATACCCCATCATTTTGTGAATACTTCCCCACAAAGCTCTTAGTTCGCAAGCAACCTGCTGTAGCCTCAAAAAGCCAAGCACTGCCCTAGGAAGTCTCGTAGAAATGTTTCTTTCTTATGTCCAATTTCTCCGCCCGGTACATCTCTAACGACGTGTTAGCTTCCATTTTTTCTCTCCATTTATCAGTTTCTATCTGCTTTGCCTCTTTTTTGGTTAGCTTGGCTGTTTTGAATTCTCCACTGTTTTTTCCTTATTTCATCGTTAGCCTTCTAGTCTTCCTTAACAACTGCGTGTCCACGCTTTTCAAGTATAGGTACCTAAACACCTTAGCAGCCCACCTACGTTGATTTATTGCTCTCAACCCCCTCTCAAAGCATATTTTACTCTGCGCGTCTCGAAATTCAAACGACGCTCAGCCCATATCTCCCTGCACTGCTTCGTTAGTGGTTTTTCCATGCGCGCCTAAGGCCAAACGGCCTACTGTTCTCTGGTTCTCTTAGTACTAAAGGTTGCTTCCCCGCAAGAAGACGTTGTGTGCAGGGGTGCACCCTTTGCAGCCGCTTGCTTCGTTGTACTGACGTCACTTCCGTGACGGATATGACGCCGGCGAAATCTGTGTATCCGGAAATAAAACACTTTCGTGTTTTAAAAAGTCAGATAGGAATTTTCACAAGCGTTAGAACCAAATACGTGAATTTTGAAGCGGAAAAATAAACAACCTAACAACGAATTTAGGCGCCCATAGCCTGCATAAACCATTACATCTCGCCTTCCCAGGCCGCCTCATTACGAGACGGGAAGGCAAATGCACACATGGGTTTAGGAGGATGAAAAAAAATAAAAGAGCGAAAAAAGCGATAACCTGACCGCGCAAATAAAGCACAGAAGAAAACAATTAAAATACCGCCGCCGCACGAAACAAAACCAGACGAACGGGGGCTGAGTTGGGGGGGGGGGGGGGGGGGGGACGCTTCCCGTGTTCGGAAGCTAACCTGGGAACCTCGCGATATGAAACCGGCTTCTTTGGGGTTGCGTTCGTGGCGGGATCTCTCGTGTGCTGTTCTCCTCGCCAGTTCACGTGCGTTCGCGCCTCAAGTGGAGAGCACAGAGGCCTAGTTCGCGCTGCAGATGCCGCGAAGCCGGTTGCCGTGAGTTCTAGCGCATGCTAACCCTGTCCACATTAGGAGAGATGTGAAAGCCTGCGGGCAATACGATCCTGGCCTGCCAGTCATGGATAACTTTCAGCGGCAAGTTCGGACATCCATGTGAAGTGCAACGGCCGAGTCTCCGACGAAGCGAGAGGGGCCGCCAGCTCTGCGGTTTCTCCACCCTTGCACCGCTATTGCAAGCGTGTGAAAAGAGAATTTATTCTAACTGAAGGGGCATCAGAGTCTCTCAGAACCATCAATAAAGTTCCGTGTCTGTCTGTCTGTCTGTCTGTCTGTCTGTCTGTCTGTCTGTCTGTCTGTCTGTCTGTCTGTCTGTCTGTCTGTCTGTCTGTCTGTCTGTCTGTCTGACCCACATATCAAGGCGCAGCGAGTAGGGGTAACAGCGCTGCCCTAAAAACAGAATTATCCAGTCAGTTTTTGTGCAACATGGTCATTCGGCACACTGCACAACAATTGTATAAGATGGCAAGAAACTACTACAAAATCAGTTCACCGAGAGTTCACCAGCGTAACAGAAAGAGTTCGTAAACTATACACAACTCAATACGGCACTAAATAAACGCTCAGGATGTTGCTCCTGACCACTGTAAAGTGCGTAGACCAGCGCAAAAGGAAGGCTTATTCTCCTAGAGCTGCCTACATGCTCCAACTGACTCATAATAAAAATTTCCCCGCATTTCCCCGAGGGGAACAATGTGAAAGTGCGAATGCACGAGTTGAATTTGCGCGGTTCGGTAATGTTCGCGAAAGAGGGATCACACACACACACACAACTACAAAGAAAGAAAGATGCATTTATTCACAGACACCTATTTGTGTTGTCGTTGTACTTGATTGCTAGAGCGGATCTCGGCTTTGAAATTTCGTGTCAGTACTCCTTTAAGCGGGTGCATTAGCCCTTCTCACGCCCGATTCCTGGCCAATCCCCCACGTGGGTATGTGCCATGTCAGCGGCCAGGCAGCGCGCGCCCATCTACCCCCGTTGCCAAGGAAGACGAGGAGATTCCTGGCCAATCCCCCACGTGGGTATGTGCCATCTCCCCCCGTTGCCAAGGAAGACGAGGAGCGCGCGCACCCGCAGCTGTTGCTATGTGGACGGACAGCGGTCAACGGAATTCAGGGTCGCTTATAAAGTGCATTCGCACTTAAAAATAGACCGGACATGCGACAGCAGTGGGAACATCGCCCGTCGAGGCCGGGCTCGAAGACATGCAGCACCACGATTTCTCCACAAAACAAAAGCACCAGCACACATCAGAAAATTCACCAACACATAATTTGAACGTGTGTTCATTCGAAGTGTGAGTCCGAACAGCCAGCTTAATGCAATCCAAAACGTTGCCGCTGCACTACAGTGAAACAAGGCATGTTGTAATGTTTCTGTGTGGCCGCAGTGCGGACCCCGCGCGGAACGCACAAGACCGAATCTAGCCACAAAATATCACCCGTCGGGAGAACTTCCCAGCCGCGCAACCTTCCAAAATCCCGAACGTCGGCCGGAAGGGCCGCCGAAGTCAGCAGATGCCAACGGACAACGCGTGATCTTCGTATCTGTTGGTTGTCTGATTTGGTTATTGCCAATTTTTAAGTGCGAATGCACTTCTTAATTAAGCGAGCCTGAATCGTCCGCCGCCGTCGTCCGCATAGCAACAGCTGCGGGTGCGCGCGCTCCTCGTCTTCCTCCTCGTCTTCCCTAGCAACGGGAGGAGATGGGCGCGCGCTACTCTCCTCCTCCTCTCTCCGCTCAGTGACTGTGGGTGTTGGGCGCCTCCTCTCCACTTCGGGCGGGAGAGCTCTCGCTCGCGTAGCGGGCGCTCCGCATTCCGACGCGTGAGGGCGCTCGTGTAGCCCTCGCCGTAACGGCGGGCGCTACTGAAAAAGCTACTGAAAAAGCTGCTGAATGGCCTACTGAAAAAGCTAATTTTGCATCCTAAGCTTGAGCGCCATCCCCGCTGTTAAATTTGAAAAAGAAATCTCCATGTCGCGTTGGCAATATTCCGGGCGTATATCTTTGCAGATACACCGAACTACTTCCTAAATTGGCGTTGGGTACGCAAGCCTCATTGGTGTGGGCAGTCCTGCCTTTTGCGGCCCTGTACGCTTGGGTCCACCCGACCCGAGTATGAATAAAAATCCCGGACCATCTCCACTAACGTGAAACCTGAGGAGGCGCGAATCATGCAGTGTATAAGTGTATTCTTGACGCCTAAGCGTTTTCGACCACGGAGATGAAACTCTTAGATGTAGAGGTATACAGATTTGCTGTAAGTCTCGTGTCTTTGAAGGACGAAGCGTTCTAGCACGAGGCGTTGGAAAACTAGTGTCCCGGTGTTTTTGTATAGTGACTACATGATACTACGACGACATGAGACGCCGACAGCCCGGGACGCCGAAGGGGCTTCGCCCCTAAAAGTATTTTTATTACTCCCTTCTTAACCGGAATGCTACTGGGTGGCGGGAAGATAGATTTCGCAGTTGCGTGATCGGTCTATTTCTCAATATTACCGTCTGATATCTCTAATGGCTTAATCTCGCAAGTTTATTGACGCTATTAAGGCTAAAACCAACACTGAGGGAAAAAAAGCTGTTCCGCTCTAGAGAGATGTATCGATTAATTTTTCTGAGGCTGTTATGCCTCCTCTGTACTATGGCTTATTAGCTCTGCCTTGATTGCTATCGGTGCTGGGATTATTTATTATTTGCTTATTAACTCAGTTGTAGAACCGCATGGGCTAAATAAACTTCCATAGAAGGAGCAAACATATGTTCTGTTGTGTAGCTCCTGTTAGCGTGCTCCGAATGTCCAGCAGAGTGGCGCAGTGACTCTGCTTCCGGTAGCGCTAGCGAGCGGACGCAAGATGTCGAGCTCCCCAGTTGGAGCGGTCGTTGCGGCTTCGGGCCGCGGAAACAGGACAACGGAAAACGAAGCACAGGACTACCAGATAATTCTGCCTCAACTGCCATCAGGTCGGTTCGTTTTGAACACAGTATTCTTGCACGCTGACGTCAAAGCGAGGCCTTATCGAGTGGAAGATTTTCGAGACGCGCTGGCACGCTTGGAACTGCTCCCCGACGTGATAGCGTTGGGAGCGTTCCAAATGAATCACGTGTGGGCAGTAACATTCAAGGACGCCGAATGTGCCAAAAAGTTGGTTGATTTTCGCGACGTAAAAGTAAAAGATCTTCGCTGCATGGTCATCGACCCGAACAACCAGGTGCTGCGAGTGAAAGTGCACTGGGTTCTTTATGGTGTGCCCGACGACATGGTGCGAGCCGCGTTTGCGCCGTACGGCGTAGTGACGGACGTCGCAAGAGACCGATGGCGTGTGTCTGGGTGCGGCGACAAGGGCTCAACAACGCGCCTTGTGTCGCTGAAATTCAAGGCAGGCGTCTCCCCCGACGACGTGCCCCACCAGCTCCGAATCGCCGGGGACAACGCACTCGTAGTCGTTCCGGGGCGTCTGCCGCTTTGTCTGCGGTGTCAGCGTTCTGGACACGTTCGACGGGAGTGCGTGTTCCGCGCTGCACTCGTTGTTGTCGTTTTGGCCACGAGGCCTCACAGTGCGTGCAAACTTACGCCACTGTCGCCGGACCAGTGGGGTGTGACGACAAATCTGAGCACCTCATGGATGAAGCTGAAGCGGAAGAAGTCGCCGCTGGAGGAGGGGGAGACGAGCCAGCGCCGACGCATGAGCTCAAGGACCTGCCGACGTGCAAGTCACCCGCCGTACAAGCTGGCATGGGCCAGGGAAAAGATAATGACCGGCCGGGCCTCAACACAGACGACTTATCACTGCCACCAGTGAACCAAGCTGTCCAAGGAGGAGCTATCCTGGAAACCGACCAAGCGGACGGTGGGAAGGAGTCTGACGATGACACCATCGATATGGACACGAGCAAGGACCTCGCTAGCAGCACCTTCGGAAAGCGTGGACGCGAGAGCAACGCCGACATGACAGAAGGTGACAACGCGGCTTCCGACGAGCCGCCTTGGAAGGCGGTGCTGGGGCGGCGTTCCACACAGAAGCCCAAGCGGAGCGTCCCCCCGGACAGGAGGGAGCCAGCGTCGACGCCGGCGAAGACGCCGACGTAGTCGCGCGAGTGGTGTGCGCCGGTGGGCGAGTGAGCCAGCGTCGGTCATCCTTGTGTCTGAGACTCCAGGCCCGTAATTCAGTAGTGTATTCTGCGCTGCTTTTGAATCCACGCCCCGTACCCGTGGTGCTGTCTGTAGTGTATGGGGGGGCAGGACAACGTAAGGATATTGTCGAGGTCGGAACAGGTGCCATAAATTGGTATGGGGCACATGACAGCTTCTATGTCATTTCGACGGTGCATTTGGCTGACTACAGCGGTTCACTCCTCTTCCTGGCATTAATGAAAGCACCATCCTGTCCACACGCTCATTAATGTAAATGGCAACGAATCTCCTCTAAGCACTTAAGGTGGCAACAATCAACGTCAGGGGCCTGTCGTCAAAAAGGAGACAGTACCAGCTTAACCGCCTTTTTCTGGAAGACGATATCGACATAATCGCCGTTCAAGAGACGAAAATTGAAAGTCAGGAGCAAACGGACCGGATGGTGCAAACTTTCAGAGCACGATATAACGTTTGCGTGTCCCACTCGGTAGGCGCGTCAGCTGGATGTGCGCTTTTTCTGCGTAATTCTGTGGGAATTTTTGAAGAAAGTGTCAGTGTTTGCGAACGCGGTCGCTTTATTGTGTGCGATTTTTTGTACTCGGAAATGGCATGGAGAGTGATTTGTGTATATGCGCCAAATAAGGAAGTGGATCGCCGCCTTTTTTTTGAAAGTTTGAAAGTGTATTTAAACTGCGATAGGCACGTAATATTTCTTGGCGATTTCAACTGCGTCTGTTCGAGCGCTGATAGAACAAAAAAACCGCCGACAGATGATTTGAGTGCGATGGTTTTAAATAGCCTAGTGCATGAGTTTGGCCTGGGGGACGTCGCGTGTGTTCTGTCGAACATGAATGCACCACAGTACACACATTTTCAACGTGAAAGTCACGCAAGATTGGACAGAGTTTACGTATCACTGGGTCTTGTGCCTCTGTGCGAGGCCTACAACGTGAAACCGCTGTCCTTCAGCGACCACAGCATGGTGACGTTTACAATAGGTCAGAAGCAAAGGAAAACTCGCTTTAGCTGGGATACCTGGAAATTCAATGTAAAACTACTGAATGATGAACCATTCACAACTGGTGTAAAGAAAAGATTAGAGGAGGCAATCGGAACAGAAAGTGGGTCACTTATCACCGTCTGGGAACAGCTAAAAAGTGACGTTAAGATAAGTGCAATAGAAAGATCGTCCGTCATACGCCATAAGGAAAAGGAGGAGGAAACACAACTACAAAGCCAATTGCACTTCTTGCTAGGCATTGAGGCTCAACAGCCTGGAACTTTTACAAAAGAAATAAGAGAAGTTAAAAATAAGTTGGAGGTCATTGACATCGAGAAGTACAGGGGTGCCATAGTGCGCGCACGCGCAGAGCGACTCTGGTTGGGCGAAACGCCAACCAAACGTTCCCTGAGTGACGAAAAGGGTTATGCGCTAAAGAATGAGATTAAAGCTATTCGATACAATAATGTGGTTTCTAGGGACCCTGAAGTCGTGGAGCGCGCGTTTTTTGAACATTATAAGGAACTGCTGGGAACTGAAAAGAAAGGCAGTAAAGATTACGAGCTAACTTTCTTGCCGTCAATGCCAAAGTTAAGCGATGATGACAGAGCAAGCATGGAGGCGCCGATCAGTTTGCAGGAGATAAATAACGCCATCGACGAATTATCCATAGGGAAGTCACCGGGGCCAGATGGATTGGGAACCGAGTTTTACAAGTTCTTCAAAGAAGATATAGCATTAATTTTGTACAGGGTCATAACGGCAGCGTATGAATCCAAGAGAACACCGCCTTCGTTCCGGAATAGTCATATTGTGTTAATTCCTAAAACTGATGATCCTGAAAAGCTGTTGGCGGTAGAGTCGTATCGGCCAATCAGCTTAACGAATGTTGATTACAAAATTTTCATGAAGGTTTTGGCTAGAAGATTGCAAGGAGTGATAAAAACAATTGTTGGAACCCATCAAACATGTGGAATTCAGGGACGATCTATTTTTACCAATATTCATGTCGCAAGAAGTGTATTAGAGTGTTGCGACGCTCTAGGGGGCCACGTGGCGATGATCCAAATTGATTTGCAGAAGGCCTTTGACCGTGTTGCGCATAACATTCTTTTCTCAGTGTTAGAACACGTTAACGTAGGATCCGTCATCCTCGAAGGTGTAAAGATGTCGTACACTCAGTGCTCAGCTCGTGTTATTGTAAACAAAAAAGTGGGACGAAGTTTTGATATACTGTCGTCGGTGAAGCAGGGGTGCCCCTTGAGTCCCTTGTTGTTTGCAATTTATCTTGGACCCTTTTTTTAAAGATTCTTCAAAATGAAAATATACACGGATTCCGTTTGCACTGCAGTGAAGTTAAAATTTTGTCATATGCCGATGACATCGCTGTTTTTTGTAGTGATAGGAAAAGTGTGAGGGAGGTGGCGAACGATCTAAAGTGATTTTGCGAGTTGTCTGCCAGTGCAGTTAACTGGAACAAGTGCATAGGATTTTGGCATGGTGACTGGCAAAGTAAGCCAGTGTTTTTCGAGAACATGCCTTGGACGACAACTCCGGCCAGGTATCTGGGCATCCCCCTTGAAAACTACCAGGATGCTAGAGAGTACTGGGACGGAGAAACTGATAGAGTTAGAGAGAAATTAACACAATGGGGGGGAAGGGATCTGTCAATGTTTGCCCGTGCATCAGTATGTAATGTGTTTGCTGTTGCCAAGGTATGGTACGTCCTACAGGCGATTTGTATGTCAAGAAGGAACATACAAAAGCTGCACAGAGTGTTTGCGGTGTTTTTGTGGGGCTCAAGTTGGGAGCGCATGAGTCGAACTAATTTGTTTCGCTCGGTGAAAAGTGGTGGATTGGGACTGGCACATTTGTTTATCCGACAAATAGTTTCTAGGTTTATGTTTCTGAGAGATCAGAGAGATGGCTTTCTACGTACTGTGGTACAAGCCCGACTACGTGATGTCATTCCAGACTATGTAGTTTCAACTTCTGAAATGCGATGTGTACGTGTGCGTGGGTTCCTGCGGGAAGTTGTGGATGCTTTTAGGATTTTAAGGGTTAGGTTTTCCTCGGAGTATTTGAGTAGTGTACCGCGAAAACGTTTGTACAAAGATATGATTGATGTGTGTCTGCCTGTTCCGGTTTATCGTCAGTTATATGCAGTGGGTTCAGGAAAAGATGTTCTAAAAAGAGTGAAACGAATGCCAGTACGTTCATCTGTTAAATCTTTCTTCTTTAAACTTCATAGCGGCACGCTTCCAGTAAAACCCTGGCTGCAGGAAAAAGGACTATATGTACACCCATGGACACTTAACTGTAGACTATGCCAAAAGCTGGAAACAATTGAGCACATCTTTCTGGACTGTTGGGATGCGGTGTTTCACTGGGACATCCTCCAACGAACCCTGAAAAAAGACTTACCATTAACGCCTTATGGCATTCGCTTTTTGCCCGTAAACAACGATGGAGGCGTGCCCTATGATATGTTCATGGCACTTAGTCTGCATTCTATGTGGAAAACTCGCATGGCGGTTCAAAATGCCGAAGAGGATGCTCGCACAGTGCGAGAGTACTTCATTGAAAGCGTTGCTTATATAAGAGAAGTTTATCGAGTGATGCCGGAAGAGCCTGAGTGGTTACCCATTCTGGATGTTCTAGCGCAATTTAAGATGTTTTAAGCCACTCCCTTCAGCCGATTGGTGGCTGGAGCTAGTAATTTGTGTACTGTACAGTGCGTGTTGTGTTGTCGCCAAGCAGGCAATAAAGAAAAAAAAAAGCAGAGTGGCGCAGTGGAAGCGTGCTGGGCCCATAACCCAGAGGTCCGTGGATCGAAACCACGCTCTGCTACAGCTTTTTTTTTTTTTTTTTTGTAGCGGGTTCAGGGTTTACCGGGAGCATTTATACATTGTTAATGCCTTCGGATTGCATTACTGTACTATCACTGTTCAACTATCTCTATTTTTTGTAACCAAGCAAATCGGGTATAGTACATTTGCAAACACCAAATATTGAAAGAAACCGCGTGAAGATTGCCTTACCAGTGAAGGATATGCGTGCACAGGGCTCGTACGTACTAGGCAGCACTGCTGCTATCGCGTCCTTATCGGTCGTATTCTAACCATCCCTGATCACTATGAATCATGGAAAGCCATTAGGTCGCCTTTGGTTTTTTATAAAATTGTTATAAAGCATTCAGCTCTAAAGCGAGTGCGTGTATCGATTGACTTTTCTTATGCTTCTAAATAGCAATACAACTTTTCCTCTGCGCCGTTAACAAAAGGGCACAAGCTCATGTTCAATAATATAAGCTTCTCAATCCTTAGATGGTAAATTCCTTTGCGGTAGCTTTATTAAAAGTTAACACACACACACACACACACACACACACACACACACACACACACACACACACACACACACACACACACACACACACACACACACACACACACACACACACACACACACACACACACACACACACACACACACTCTCTCTCTCTCTCTCGCTCTATCTATCTATCTATCTATCTATCTATCTATCTATCTATCTATCTATCTATCTATCTATCTATCTATCTATCTATCTATCTATCTATCTATCTATCTTCTCTCTCTCTAATCATTATCATCGTCATTTATTGTACCCTTAAGGACCCCTTACATAAGGGGGGGTGGGCAAAACAATAGTACACACATAACAAGAACACAGACAGTAATACAGGCGACAATTTGGACATACATACGTGTACAGAAAGTAAAGACATTGTCTGGAATTATGGCGATCAGGTAGGCGTTGTCCACATAGTTTTCGGCTAACGTTGAACCGGGGCAGGGGTAGATGGAGGCGCCTCTGAGGAACGCAGCCGAGCCGACTGACGAAAGCCTGCGCAAACAAAGACGGCGTCATGACCACGCTCGGTGCTGTGGCGTTCTCTCTCTCGTTTTCTCTCTCTATCTCTTTTTCTCGCGCGCGCGCGCGCGCGCGAGGGCGAGAAATGTTGTAAATTGTGTAGGTGTGATTTTACCGCGACGCACGCCCAGCAGAGTGGCGCAGTGGAAGCGTGCTGGGCCCATAACCCAGAGGTCCGTGGATCGAAACCACGCTTTGCTACGTTTTTCGTTTTTTTTTTTAAGAGGAGTAAGGGGGGGGGGGGGGGGGGGGGTGTTCGGGAAGGGTTTTGGGAACGGGAATCGACGTGAAGCGAAGTGCCGTTCCAAATTCGTCCCTTACAACGTGCTTTTTAAAGTGATTTCTCGGCGCCGACAAAGGGGACGGCCACCCTCGCAAGGCCGCGTGGCGTTGTTCCGATAGTCACTTGTGGTAGTAGCGCTCACCGCGCTTCTCGTCTCCAATGCTGTCGCACACGTTGCCAGCCAGCCGTTTAAACGCCACCCTCATAGAACATCCATACTCTCGCATTCGCAACGATTAAATGCTATGGTCTCTTCCCATTTTTACAACACTATTCTAAACCTTATAAGGAACATTCAATTATAAAAAAACGTTCGCATGGTTTTATGATAAGGCAACAATGACTGTAGGTGACAATTGTTATTTCTTTGCAGCGGGTATTGACAATAAGGGAAAATTGATGCCATATTTCTCGATTTAAAAAAGTCTTTGGCAAAATACCTCAAATGATTACAAGTTATAAACGAAAGTTATTCAAATTCGCATTCTAGGTGTTCTTGAGTTATGGATAGCAGCTTACTCACTAAACCGCTAATAGTTCGTTAAGATTGACCGAACCGCACCCCAGTGCCTTCCTATCACTTTGGAACAGGGTAGCGTTGTGGCTGCATTACTTTCTCCCGGTGTATATATTAATGGTATTGTATACACCCTAATGTCCTCATTTATACTGCTGGAAGACGACCGCATTTTGTGGCCTGAGTATGTGTACGCTTTGTGCGACATACAGTATTGATCAAAATTGAAATTTAATACAGATACTACTTAGAGCATGTGGTGTTAACAGGGAAGAAAGAAATTACAGTTGGAGAATCATATCTTTCCGTATTCAATAAGAAATGTCTCCCGGAATAGTTGTGTGAACTCCGATCGTCACAACTTTTAAGCTGGTTCACTGTTAGAAATAGTTGATTGTTACGCTCTCAAAGACCTCACCGTGAAACTTACACAGGGGTATGCGTAATATTTATTTATCTGGCTTCCGGAGGTTATGCTTTTTCAGGCGCAAAGCATTATCCCCACTCCTCCTCCCCCCCCCCCCCCCCAAACACAAACACAAAAATAATTACACCATCTTGCCGTAGGGGAACCCTGAGTAGTATGCGATGAAGCCATGGGGTCGACTGAAGTTCCCATTAGTTTTCAGTTCGTCGTTTCCGTTGACGTTCAGCCTCGCGTGCCCTTGTTGTACCAGTAGCTTCTTGACGTAGTTTGAGTGACGCGAATAAGGCGCGTTCGTAGCACATGCTCCCGTCTCGGTTTGTAGCGCAGTGGGAAGAGCGCCACGTACCTCCGGTTGCGGCCAGTCAGTCGTGGGATCGAAACCGGGCGCCGCCTAACTATTTGTTTTTATAGTGGACTGCGCTGACGTCAGCCCAAACGCTGACGGGGCTGCAGAGACGCGCCTGCGCAGTAGAGTGTGGACGGCGGACAACGACAACGAGGGAGGGAGGGACACAGCCCCGAGCATGACATGCTTCGCATCTAAAAAAGGAAGGTTGAATTTATGTTACTTTTTCTTCATTAGGCCCAAGTGAAATATGCAAGCATCCTGCAAGACCAACCTACCGACGCAACATTACAATACTTGAAAGGGTTCAAAGCAAGGACGCAAGGTTTATTTATTTTAAATTTTCACCAGGGTGTCGAACCGAAAAAAATACTGGTTCGGTTACGGTTCGGGTTCGGGTGAAATCATTTCGTTCCGGTTCAGTTCCGGTTCGACAAAGTCACGTACCGAACCGGTTCGCGAACCGGTTCGGGAGCTTGAACCGGTTCGCGAACCGGTTCGGTGAGTTGAATTATCACTGAAATTAGAAAAAAAAACATTTAATAGTTTCGAACGACCGTCAAATCAAAACACAAACTAACATTCAAAATGCTGCTGGTCCCCAAAGGCAGTGGCGCAATTGCAAAGGAAACGTTAAACAATTACGAGATATTAGGAAAACACATGAAGTGGCGACGATTTACCACCTTCTTTATCACTCAGACTTTATGTTGTCCTAGCAACTATTCATAAAGCCAACGCCAAGAGATATGATGGTGGGATATATTTTCTGTCCTTTCCTTTTTTTGTTGAAATCGCAATTGTCGCTATGCAATCGTCCATTACGCTAACCTTGAAGCCTTAAATTTAGTCCTGCGTGCTGGCGTGTTCAAATACCAGCGCTTAATACCAATGGCGCACATTTTTTATAGTTGTAACAAAACAGAAAAATTCTACAACAGGCACATAAATACTACCAATGAATTAGAATATTTGGTCTCCCTGAATAATTTGTTAGCTGTCACTTTATCGATTGTGTTAGCCACACTTTTGTTAAAAGTAAGCTCAGTGAACGCTCAGTCACTGCATTATTGCTCTGACCACTGCAATTACTTTTGCGATACCGAAAGTGTGCATTACAATCAGTATGTCATCGTACCGCCTGAACCCCTACCATCGTTCCGTGTGCTACATTGCGGAATCTTATAACAGATAATGCGGTTACAAAATGAAAGGGAAATTTGACACGTGCAGCATGAGATGGGACTTTTTGGGTAGACGCTCTTTAATTCGTCCACAGCAGTACTCCCCTCCGGAACGAGTAGCAGTAGAAGCAATGTAGCGAGTTGGGCAAACGGCTTAGCAAACGGCTTAGCCACTGAGCAGCTCCTGCGGTCACACTTGTCAAGTATTAATAATTTGCAGGTGTCGGACCTTTTAAACATATTATGAAATGCAAAAAGTTTGCACACATCGGGTGTGAGCTTTCGCTGTTGCGCAGTGGGGCACTCCTGCAGCCTGACTGCTCCAATGAAGTCGCAGCTAGGGAAGGGCACAGTCGTTTTATATCCCCTGCAAGCTGCCGAGAATGACATTTCGTTTGGTCAGCTTGCACTACGCTCGCGCTTCCAGCAGCAACAGACCAATGCTACATTGGTGCTCATTCATTTCCCCTGTTGTGATAGAGCGTGATAGTGTTCAATTGTCTGGAGGGGAAAGTGCGCGAGCAAGTACGAAGTTGATGGTACGTGAAAGAAAAAAAGACCTGAATTGCATTGACTGTGCAATATCAACAACAAAAGGTCGAACCGTTTCGGCATGAACCGGTAACCGTTATTTCTTTTTCCGGTTCAGTTCCGGTTCGGGTTCAGCGTGCTCAAAAAATAACGGTTCGGGTTCGGGTTCAGTTCCGGAAAAAATACCGGTTCGGTTCCGGTTTTCGGTTCGGTTCGGTTCCGGTTCGACACCCTGATTTTCACAAACAGACTCTTCCGCAAAGTTAATGCTAGATAATAACACTCAGTCCCTTGAGCAGCGATCAGGGTAGTATCGCCTTGATTGCCGATCGTCCTTCCGCTTTATCGCGAGCTTGCCTGTGATCGCGCCCCGTCCTTGCCGTCACCCCGTAACGACAGCACCTGAAAGACTTAATATTTATCGGGAACAGTTGTTTTGTTAACATTTTCATTGTGTTCCGCGTGCCGTATCAGAATAGAACACATTCTATGAATCACGTCCTTCCGATATTGGTAAGCAATGAAATGTTTGTTTTATATTTGTTGTGATATTTTCTTTGGCTTGCTCCGAATTCTTATTTCCGGTATTCGCCAATCTTCGAAGCTAGCCGCCTGAGAATGGTTCGAAATTAAATCAGGGAAGGAACATATTAGGAAGTGAGCAGAAATATTACCGAATCGCAAAAGGCGGCACAGACAGCGCCGGGCAGCGCCAAACCCATCACAACATTCTGATTGGGAAGGGCACATCTGTTTCACGTAAAACTTACCATGTCTTCCTAAAGAAGGCTGAGAGAAGCGCAAAAGCTAAAAGTGCGTCCATGCTTGGCTCAAAGTGCGTCTAATTGATCGTCAACTTTCGAAGACCCAAAGCGCGAACGAAGAATGAACTTATGCGACGATTTTTCGGCACTAAGTGAACGCATCTACGAGCGATCTGAATGCATACCGATACGCGGTTCATTGTACTCCTTCATTATCGATGCGTGTATTGTCTAAGCACTAAACAGGTTTTGGATCACAATCAGTCGAACTCTAGAAAAAGTGTCACTACGTAGGGCTGCGCGAGGGGCAGTGGATGAAGCTTATCTCATGTATCTGTCCTTTTGGCTGACATCCGAAGTATAGTGAACGAACGTGATTCCTTAACTTCGGCAAGTGACACTTACAGTGCGGATATGCTAATACTAACTGAAACCTGGCTGCACCCTGAAATACACAACCATGAAATTCTATCGCGTGCGCACCGTTTCTAGTTTTATCGTTGTGGTCGCACTACACGTAAAGGAGGTAGGGTTCTTCTGGCAATTAAAAAAAGATTTTCAATCTCACTATATTCACGTTAGCACCTCACTTGATATGGTGTGGGCTATTGCCGAACTGGGTTTTCAAAACGTTTCGATCGGTGCTTCTTGCCAACCCCCTAGCTATTCTTCAGATATTGTCAACGAACTTCATGACGTTAATACCGGGATCTTTCTGCGTTATCCCAACTTGCCTCTCTTTTCTATAAATAATTTTAACATTCCAAACATAACCTGGGTTACCACGTCTCCAACTATGTATCTGTTTACAACAGTAGGCAATGACCTTCTAAACATTTGTATTCTTTTTTTTTCACTTACCGAACTGATTACACAGCCAACAAGACTGACACAATGACACTTTTCCCCGGCTTGAGCGACCATTTATTGATATTTTTCGCATCAACATTTCACGTCCGAAAGCCTCTCAAAAAACAAAACCTATTCGTGATTACAAAAAGGCAAACTTCTCCGCGATTAAAAACGAGCTATGTTCATTCCTTGACCGTTTCTTAAAAGGTTTCGATCAGCGCAGCGTACAAGCTAAGTGGAACATGTTTCTTGTGACGGTTCAGGACTTATCTAACCGATATATTCCTGTGCTCAGAGTTATCGCTAACCACAATGCAACACAAAAAAAGCGCTTACCTAAAAATGCAAGGAAGCGTAAGTAAATGCAATTTAACGCGCAAGAGTTGAAGGCAGCGAAGCTGCCTTCAACTCTTGCGCGTTAAATTGCAGCGAAGGCAGCGAAACTGCCTTCAAAATGCTACCTTCAAGGTAGCATTTTAGGTCCGTTGATTTTCATTTTGTACATCAATGAGATTGTTAATATCGATGAAACAGTTAAATACATAATACACGCCAATGACACAAGTTTATTTTTTTCCGGTTGCTCAGGTATTGATTTCGCAAATCGCGCAAATAAGTCTCTTGCATGTATTAGCAGCTGGGCATCCAACAATAATTTAAAACTGAACGCTAGCAAAACAAAAGCAGTACTTTTTCATCCACGTCGTAAAATCAGCGCAGTTGCACCTATTGTAATCAATGAGACTCCAGTTCAATTTGTTAAATGTTTAAAAACATCAGGTGTACATTTTGAAGAAACTATGTCATGGAATAAACACACTGACTATTTAATTCAGAAATCATCCCAGGCCACTGGTCTTATGCCCCGTTATTGTTGTTCTTTCCCTATCTCAGTTAACGTTCTACTTTCCAACTGTATTTTCAGCTCTATGCTCAACTACGGCGTATTTATTTGGGCTACCACAACTCGGGAAAATATAGAAAAAATAATAGTTTTACAAAAACGAGCTATTCGCCTAGTCAGCAAGGTTCCGTATCTTTCTCCTACAGGAGAACTATTTAAAAAGTACAATATTATTCGCATGAATTTTATTTACAGTTATAAACTTTGCCGATGTTATATACAAGCAGTAGCAAATAACGGTTCACTAATTAATCTAGATAGTCTAGAAAAGCTCTCTCCGATATATTCCACTCGCAATCCTGAAACATGGAAAGTAAAAAAATGTCGAACAAATTACGGAGAACAAATGTTGCGATACAGATCGCCGTCTTTACTCAGTAATTTTCAAGACATTTCTACCATTCCTTTTAACCATCTACGCAGCATCTTTACACTTAACTCATGATTTTATTATAAGGATAAATATCTTCCTCGTTCTGGCTATTTTTTTAGTAAGCTAACTATTTTTCCAAACCCTGCTCAGTATGTATTTTGAGTACTGCTTATAGTCACTGCATATATTGTATATACGTTGCGTTTTTCATTTGGGTTGATTCTTGTTAATATTCCCAATGCCGCTTGCCGCCTGTTGCACCGGGGGGCTGGGGCTAGTCAAGCTGTTTTTACGGCTTGTTTTCGCGCAAGAATGAAATCAAATCAATCCAAATCAAATCTCCCTAAGTGGGTATGCTTGGCTTGAGAAATGTGCGCTGGAGACGCTTGGCGGTCGTCGCGAGGCATGCACTCATCAGGGCTCGGCAATTACTTGGTTTTCTTAACTGCAGGGTGGTCGCCGCGAGGCACGCGCTCACGTGCGCGAGCTCGGCTTTTTTTTGTTGTATTTTCAACTGCGAACAGGAAAAATTTACGATTTTTTAAAGAGCTTCGCTGTTAAAATGTGGGAACGTTAATCGATGGACTGCCCACGAATCGGCTTCTAATCAATGTATAGCAGCAATAAAGACTCTCAAAGAAATTTATTGCGGAATGCGTTGCCGCCTCAGTTGTCAACTGACATTAAATATTTTGCCGCACTGTTAAACCAAGCGATAACGACATTACAACCCTTGTCGATATTGCTGGAAATACAATTGACCCGAATGCGACCGTACTTAATGTTTTTACAACTAATTTCCCAGATCATTCATGTAATATAGTACCTTCCTTACAACAATTTATTTACCCCAGCATGCCCCCAGTAATGGTTGAAGCAAGCGGTGTTATTGCCTTAATCAGTCGCGGAAACCTTTCCCGGCAACCAGTACTGATTTAATTAATCCTAAGTTCTTACAAAGTACTTGTGTTTATTTGTCTATTATACTTACCATGATTTTTCCGCAGTCATTTGAAAATGGTTGCCTACCTCGTGATTGGCATGTCAGGAAGTTGGTTCCATTGCATAAACCAAAAAGCAAGCACTATCTTCCTAATTACCGCCCTGCATCACTTACTAGCATACCATGCAAAATATTTGAACATATTTTGTTTTCGAATCTTGCTAAATTCATTTTTCACGATCACGCAGCATGGTTTTCGTAAGACTTCCTCATGCGAAACACAACTGGTATTTTTCACACACAAACTCACCATCATCCTTAACCGTCGTTCAATAGCTGGCTGAATATTTTCGAGTTTTCGAAGGCGTTCATAAAGTTTGCCATAAGATACTGTTATCTAAACTTCCCCAACTAAATCTTGACCCCGGACTTCTTACCTGACTCGAAATATTTCTGAACAATCGTTTCCAGGATGTGTCAGCTAAGAATACTTCTTCACCGCAAACACCCGTTTGTTCTGGGGGGCCGCAAGGCTCTGTTCTTGATCTTCTTCTTTTTATTTCCTATATATGCGATCAACGTTATGAAATTTCTTCTCACATACATTTGTTTGCCGACGATTGCGTTCTTTTTCGTGAAATAACCTCAAATGATTAAGTAGCCGCTTTCCAAGCAGTCCTTAATACAATTTCTGTCTGGTGTACTAATTGCTCAATGCAAATAAACACTAGAAAATGTAAATTTGTGCTAGTATCGAGAACTTGTAACGCTCTGCCTTCTTCCTTCTTTAATAGCTTTAATAGCGTTGCTTTAGATACTGTTAACAATTATAAATATTTAGGGAGAGAGAGAGCTCTTTATTAAAGGTGGAAAGGCAGAGAGGTTTGCCAACATGCGTACGTCGACATGCTACTCTGCAGGAAGGGGAACGGGGAAAGAGACAGATGAGTAGTAAAAAGAAGAGTAGTAGGTGAAAGAGGGAAAAAAAAGGGAGGGTCATATAAAGGGACATGCGGCGTAGCATAGACTGACCGCTTAAGGGGGCTATAAAGTCTCGGTGATGCCAATATCTTCAAGATACCCAAATAACGCATCCAGGACTTTCCGTTGAGATGACGGAGAATGCCATGGTCCAAGTAGCAGGCTCAGCGTAGGCGTTCATATAACCTCCAATCTGGCCTGCAGTGTTCATATTGATTATGTCATTAATAATAATGGTATAACAAGATGTTGGGTTATCTGAGCCGTAATTTTTCTAAAGCCCCTTTTCATTAAAACTCGATTATGTATAAAGCACTAATTTGTCCCAAACTAGAATACGCCGCCTCCGTTTGGGATCCAGCCCCGCATAACCTAATACATTCACTTGAAATGACCCAAAACAACTCTGCCTGTTTTGTACTTAATAACTATAATCTAAGAGCCAGAATAACAGCGCTGAAATCTAGTTTTAACCTCCCATCTTTAGCATCTCGACGCAAAACCTTGCGCCTCAGCCTGTTTTATAAAATATTTCACCGTCCAATCATGCGTGATGAGCTCATTTTGTCTCCACAGTATGCACCACCTCGTTTATATCATGTTCACAAAGTAGTAGCGCCATCATGCCGAACCAAGTTTTTTTTTTCAGTCGTACATACCTCATACATCCATTGAATGGAACCCCCTACCCGCAGTGACGGCCACCAACCAAGATCTCCAACTATTTAAAAATCGCGGGCGATTTCCACTAACGTGAAACCAGGGAAGTGGCGAGAGAGAGAGAGAGAGAAAACTTTAATGAATACTGAAGAGGTTAGCCCCACAAACGGCGGGGCTTGCTACTTCAGATGGGGGTGAACATAGCGAGGTGAAAAAAAAAAAGAAGAAGAGGGGAAGAAGTGCGCACCAACAACGAATAAGAGGGAGAAGAAAATAAAATCAGTTCGGAACGTAGAAAAAAAATTACAGCACTAGGAGAAAAATCTGAGGGTCTCAAGTTTAAAGAACATCGGTTAGTCCCGTGTCAGACAGAAAAGTTAAGAGAGCCTTTGTCCCTCGCGCCGCGTCAGCGAGGGAAGTGGCGAAGCATGCAGCGTATAAGTGCATCCAAAGATTGTAAGTCTCTCACTTGCCGCGCGGCGCGCTCTGATTGGGCACCGGAAAAGCGCCGGTGGGAGGAGCAATCGCGCGGTCGTTGTGGCGGTGGCGCCCTTTTATTTTATTTTATTTATTTAACGATACTGCAGGCCAGTATTTTGGCCCTGGCAGGAGGGGCTACACAGTATACATACAATATAATGGAGATTAGTAACAACAATCAAGACGACACGAAGACTATAGCAACGTTCAACCATCAAAATTTACAATGTGGGACTCAAGCTCTTTCATAAAATCACCAGATTCAAAAACCTCTCGTGGCAAAGAATTCCATTCAGACACAGTTCGGGGGAAAAATGTGTTCTTGTGAGTGTCAGTTCTGGCGAAAATTGGCGGTAATGAGTATTCATGGTTATGTCTAGTTGTCCGTGAAGTTAAAGGTTTTATAGAAGTAGGAAGTAATAATTTAATTTTCCCTACAAGACAGTTATGAAGAAACCCAAGACGACTAACTTTCCGGCGAGCCTCTAGAGTCAATACGTTGTACTTCTGCATCAACAAGGATGGTGAATCATGCCTTCTATATTTACCAAAAATAAATATCCTTACCTTTCGTTGAACTCTTTCAAGCTGCATAACATCCTTCTTAAAATGGGGATCCCATACTTCAGCAGCATGTCTTGCGTTGAACCTGATTTAAGCAATTAAATGAGAGCTAGACTGGCCGTAAGTTGTCTTCGTGTCACACGCCGTGGTATGCTAAGAAGTATGCTTTACAGGAGAAAACCTCGCGCTTGAAACCAATTTCGAGACAGAATTTAAGAAATTTCCGGTATTAACGCAAACAAATCCTGATTATTCGTGTATTTTTACTTAGTTGAAATCATGCTAGTTTATTTTGAACGGGTTTTATCCATGCGACTGTTGTTTGTTGACCATCGTTTCAGAACAGGATTTACCGTGACGACGTGAGACGATGACGACAGGAGACGCCGACAGCCCGATCCCCTAAGGCGCTTCGCCCCTAAAAAAGCCAAACCTTTCCCTGCGACGCCATCTGCGAAGAAAGCTGAACTGAGGGCCTCAGTACTAGCAACGGAAGAAGCCCACAGAATAGCCATCACAAACCCCACCGAGTCACCAACAACTTTTATGCTCTATACTTTTCTACTCCAATAAGAGAATGTGGCAAAAATAACGCGCACAGCCGGTACGGTCGCAAATATTCGTTCAGTTGCAAGAGATCTTCGACAAATTGACCACACAATTACAATTCGTTGGGATCTCGTGTCACGTGGTGTCCAATACTCAGTTCACAATCTTCAAACTCAAGATGGCGCGTTCACGCCGGCTGGAGGCCGCCGCCGCGGGGCCTGAGAAAGACATTGAATGAATGAATGAACGAACGAACGAACGAATGAATGAATGAATGAATGAATGAATGAATGCGCTTTATCAGTAAAGAGGCGTGAAGCCCTGTGAAGAAGCTTTTTGGGAAGTGGAAGAAAGGAGGTACGACTAATGTTCATTGTGGTATCATAGGCCCTGGTAAAAGGCGTTTTCATAGGGCCTTTCATGGGGTCATGTCTTGAGAGCGCCGTGTCTTTCAAGCGCACTTTCATGGGCCGCTTGAAAGACCTGCATGCCAGACCCGCTCTATACCACTTCATAGATACAACGCTCAGTTGCCTAGGCAGGAAGTATAAGTTGAATGGTGACGGCGATATTAGCCGGGACGTAGCGCTTGGCGTGCACGCCAGATGAGAGAAAAAAACGAAAAAGCATAATTATT
Organism: Haemaphysalis longicornis; assembly: GCF_048455015.1. Taxonomy (NCBI): domain Eukaryota; kingdom Metazoa; phylum Arthropoda; class Arachnida; order Ixodida; family Ixodidae; genus Haemaphysalis; species Haemaphysalis longicornis. Next base: position 205,505,787 of record NW_027526361.1, on the reverse strand, counting down.
CAAAATATGATGGATTGTGCGCACACAATTCTCAGTCACATATAGTATAGCAAACTTCGGAGAGTGCCCGCCTAGGCGGTATGCCCACGAAATGAGCACGCGGGTGCCGATGTCAGGGAAGTGACGCTGGTATAACATTTTTGTATTACCTCTGTGTACTACATGCCTCGTTGGCGCAGGCCTCGTTAAAATTTCTCCTTGCCGTCTGAAGAGAGTTCCAGCGCGCAGGAAGCCCTGGAGGATAATTTCTTGGCGTCGCTTACGGCTCTGTTGTAGCAAGCGTTGGCGATGCAAACACCATGTCGTTTGATCAGGCGCAGGCTGAGGGTAAGACATGAAGGGAAATTAACTCAGGAGGCACTCCCTTGCATCGTCGGGCGCTTGCTGATTTTCATTTGCTCCAACTGTGCGACGAGATGTTCATGCAAGTCGAATTATCGTTCTTCGTTGTCTAACTGTTTACATTAGTACTATTATGTCGTTGGCAGTTGCATTGTGAGTGTAGGTTTTGTTAAGTTCTTTTAGCGATGTACGAAAGTCCGTAGTTAGTCTGAATTTGGTGGCGGTAGTTGTGCCAGAGTGCTGCAATTGTTGAAGCGCCCTGATTAAGTTATTCCAAGGAGTTCAGCTTCTTTGCTGAGGCCGTGGGTGTGCGCGACTTGGCGGCTGGCGTTGAGGGCATGTTGTTCGGGGCATATCCAAGCAATGACCGCTTCCTTGCCACCAAGTGAGATATATTTGAAAACGACCCATTTGTCAGGACCTTTGTCGTGCGTAAGTTTTGCGCAGGTATCGCTCCCGTACGTACAGCCGTATTTCATATTGCGATTCGTTTCCGGCGCACGCAAGCAGTTGTTTGGAGCACTGGCGACTGCTGGCGCGAATACACTGTGGTGTCGGTTGTGAGCTCCATCGACATGCACTGCGTCCGAACGTACAGGGCCTATTTCTGGGAACGCTTTGGCCTCCTGCTTCCTGCGGCCCCTGCGTGCATGTGGTTGCGTGTTTCGGAGGAGGAGGAACATTTTGATTTCGCCGTGAGTTTCTAGTGGGATAAGGGACTTGGAAGCCGTGTGTGACGCACAAAGTATACGTGCGCATGTTCCATTAACAGATGCCAATAAATTCCAAGTAGCAGCAGAGCTGTAATTAAAATTTGTGCCGCCATATTTGAGGTTAGTTGTGATGGTGACGTAACCGCCAACAAAGTCAGTGCTTCGGAGAGCAGTGAAGTAGCATTTGCAGAATGACCAAGGGTTCCCGAGGCCGAAGAGAGACTGAACCAGGAAAAGAATGCGCGCAAACGCCTCTACAAGAACGCTATAAGAGAAGGTGGGGAAACAGATAGTGGTGAAACAGACGGTTAGTCATTCGTGTCTGCGGCACTGCAGCTCTGGCTAAACTCCTGCCGCGTTCGTAATTTCAACTTGTATGCCAGGTCTACTTATTCTTGTAGAGGGCATCTCAGCTTGGCGCCGAAGTAACGGCCGGAAAAATGTCAACAGCACCGACGCAGTGGTCTTATTTACCGCCCGCAATATTAAAAACCACATCGTTTGCGAATAAATCTCTTTCCCTTCGCTAAAGTATGCCCGTAATTTTATTTTTAAATGTGCCCGGAAATACGAGAAAACCGGGAGCTACATAGACACCATAGAAAAAGCACACGCGACTCAAAGGCCGCGTTTCACGACCACAAGGATATATTTAAACGACAGGGAGCTGAGTGCGTCAATGACGCGCCTGTATTCTGCGTAGCCCCGTGAGAGTGAGAGGCCAGTTCATTGGGGTGCATCGACGCGCATATCCCCCAGATGCCGCGCAGGCCCCATGGCTGTCTCGAGCACGTTGCCCTTGTGACATTTTCGGGATCTTAGGTCGGCATCCTTCCATCCACATCGCGTGTCATTTTCGGTCTGTTTATACGGTCTTGAAACAACCCGCGTCCTTTATGTAACGCTTCCCAAAGAACTTTATGGCTCGCTAGCCTCCTTACCAGATAGGCTTTCAAGACGCCATCGCAAGCAGGACTGTCGGGTTGTCTGCAAAAAACAGAAAAAGATCTCTCCGCTGAGCAATTGAGCGGGGAACTTATGCGCTGTGCCATTTTCCCAGCCTCGAGATCTCGGAGCCGAATCGCAATTAAGTCATTTCTCCGTGCTCCCGGCGAGCAGCGACGTTGGCCGGGGCTTCCAGCGGGACAGATTGGCGCCCCGCTGCTTCGCATTTGCACGTTAAGCAGGCGCTTGCAAATGAACGTGTACCTGCAAACGTCCAAGACGCGAACCTAGTTTGCAGGGTGTCGAAGCGTGAATTCATGGCCCTGCTCCGGGCTATCGGTGAGCAGCTTCCTCGTACAAACGCGGTTTATCGAAGTCACAAATGATATAGCCCGCGCACGCATTGGAATCGTGTTCTCGCTGGACACGGAAAGTGTGTATGTATTCGCTGTGTGGCTGCTGCGCGCATTGGTTTGTCTGTGTACACACGGTGCGGCAATTAAGCAACACGATAAGTGGCAATGTGGTTTCTTTCTTGCCGACTGGTCCAGATTGTGCTCCGGTTGGCTTCGTGTCCACTCCGTGTATATATTTTGACTTAATGACTTCTTTGTGGGCGTTGCTGCCGTGATAAAAAATTATTGCGGGGTGAGTGCGTCGCTTTGTCAAAAGTAGTTCAGACATCAAGTACGAAATATAGTTTCAGTATGGGCAAGACGACGGTGAATCAAAGCAAGCTGCGACTAAGGCGTAATCGCAGGCAGTGAACCCAGCGCCACATCATCATTATCGAGGCTGATTGAATGACCCATAATCCTCGCGTCGTTTGCCTCTGTCGTCACCGTATACAGGAGAGAAAGGATGTCGGCTATGAAAATTGGCGCGGACTTTTCACGGGTAAATAGTCAAAACTTAAGGCTTTGTCGCCTCAATTTATGACCGTGTGCTGCCTATTTTGCCACTGTTACTTGTATACCGAAGTTCATATCGAGCTGCCCTATATTCCGAGCCCACTGAGAATTGAAGGGATTTAGTATTTATTTATTTATTTATTTACTTATTTATTGATCGATCGATCGATCGATCGATCGATTGATTGATTGATTGATTGATTGATTGATTAATTGATTGATTGATTGATTGATTGATTGATTGATTGATTGATCGATCGATCGATTGATTGATTGATTGATTGATTGATTGATTGATTGATTGATTGATTGATTGATTGATTGATTGATTGATTGATTGATTGATTGATTGATTGATTGATTGATTGATTGATTGATTGATTGTGGGGGTTTAACGCACCGACGCAACGCAGGTGTTGAGGCGCGCCGTACAGGAGGGCTCCGGAATAATTTTTGACCCCCTGGGAGTCTCCAACGTGCGCCGAAATATCGTGCAAATGAGCGTTTTCGCTTTCGGCCTCCATCAGAAAAGCGGCCGCCGCGGACGGGAATCGAACCCGTGTCCTTGGGCTCAGCAGCACAACGTGGAGGTGGAAGGGACACGGGAAGAAACACGGAACGCATCAGTGTCAAAAAAAAAATGCTAAGTTCATTTCTGCACGTGCGTGGTCGTGTGCACGTGCTCAGACGTGTGAAATGGGCACACTTGGTACACACTTTACAGGATTTCGTATGCGAGGCATAAAGGCTTTATTTTATCGGTGTTGTTTCTAAAGCGGAATTCATATTTTGGTTGATGTTGGGGAACAGGAACTTGTGCAAAGGGCCTGTAACTCTTATTATGGTGAAACAAAGAACTGAACCAGCTAACAGCACGCTTAGCCACTATGGATGTCTGTAGCAAGGCGGAAGACGAATTGGCCGCTTCTTTGGCACAACGGGTGAAGATGGAGAAGCCCACTTTTCGAAACCAGCCCGGGGAAAGAAACGTTTTTTTTTTCAGTCTGTCAGCCACCGGAGAACGAGCCCACGCCTGCCATGTAGTACCACAAAAGTAGGGACCTTTGACGATAACAGAGCGCAGTTTGCCGTCATACGATAACCGAAAAACCCACGAAAAGTTTCATATTTCAGTCGAAACAGAGACATAAACGGCCATATAGTCGTGCGCGAAGGAAGAGGTGGGAGGCGAATGTATACGCTCCACATATACCACCTGAAAGCATGCAACCAAAGACAGGCCGTTGTGAGAAGCAACTCATCGCTTCGTTTACATTTTTGCGTGCATCTATTGCAGCTTTTTTTTTTCTTTCGAGCTGGAGTGATGCCTTCTACGTGGGCCATTCTTCGACAGTATATCTTCTGAAGACGGGGAGCGTCAAAATCGCTATATTTTACGTTCGGCGGCTTTCAGAAAATTGGCGAACATGATTTAATTAGTGATCGCCAGTTCCTTGAACAGAAACCTGTTCGAGAAAAACAACAGCAATGTTCTGTTTTTGACCTAACCGCGTGGGTTACATGCGTCGCACAGGGAATCAAAAGACGAGAAAAAAATTCATGACCACAAAAACTTTAAAATTCATTACGTATGATTTATATATTAATAAATAATAAAGATAAAAACAAATCAGAAAGTCGTTTATTTATTTATTTCTAATCAGGAGGTGTCGCTATGCTGAAACATGGCTCCCCCTAATGGATGACGCTGTGCACGCCTATATATAAATGTATACTATCGTCTATAGTGTCGTAACACTGGCCACACCTCTCTACACTCTGTGCTTACCTTCCCCTTCTTTCACTGTTTTCATCTTTTTTCCCCATTGTTCTCCTTCCCCCCGTGTAGGATAGAAAACTAGGCACAGCCTGGTTGACATTCCTGCCTTTCCTTTGCCTTTACTCCTTCTTTGCTTACTATAGTTCCGCTTCAACGTCGTGAGCGCCCACTTTTATTTCAGTTTACTTTTTCCTGCAATGCGTTTTGCTTTATCTGCAAGTTATCACAGCGCCGACTTAGCAACGCCTTAGCCACCCGCCGCGGTGGCTCAGTGGCTAAGGCGTTGCGCTGCTGAGCACGAGGTCGCGGGTTAGATTCCCGGCCGCGGCGGCCGCTTTTCTGATGGAGGCGAAAAGCAAAGATGCTCGTGTGCTCGAGATTTCGCCGCACGTTAAAGATCCCCAGGTGGTCGAAATTAATCCGGAGCTCTCCACTACGGCGCGCCTCATCGCCTGCGTTGCATCGGTGCGTTAAACCCTACAATCAATCTACTCGCAAGCTACGCTCGCTTCTTACTGCCAGACTTTTTCAACTGCCCATAAAGTACAACCGCAAAGCTGCATAGGTCGGGGTTTAGAGCCGACTGCGTATTACGTAGGGCAAATAGTTAATTAATGAAGCCGTGCATGGGCCTTTTCGTTCAATAGCGGGACCACGCGAGCAAGAAATGGTAAAAGCAGTCATTTGTTTCTAAGCAAACAAAGCTTTCTTTTTGTCGAGAGAGAGAGAGAGAGAGAGAGAGAGAGAGAGAGAGAGAGAGAGAGAGAGAGAGAGAGGCCGAACTACTAAGCCTGATCTTTGAGTTGCTACAGTTGAAAAAACTTTCTAAACTTTCAGCGTTCTTGTAACGTAGGCAGTTGGGATGCCTGACATCGAAGACCTGGTCGGTGGCTCCAGGGACCGGGAAGGATGTCTACCTGTTGACCTGTCCTCTCATGTCGCATAGTTGGACCTCTAACGCGAGCCTACACGGATTTAAGATTCACTGCCGCTTTCCACTTACTGAAACCGAAGATACGGTCTCTCTCTTTCTCTCTCTCTCACCGCTCTTTCTTTTTCTTTTGCAGCTTGTATACCCCGCAGTGAACGCCTTACCGATCGAGCCCGAAGGCGCTGCCAATCTCCCATAGACTCCACGAAGGCGTCGTGCTAAACGGCTTGCCTCGAATTCAGCGCGCATTGCGGAAGAGATAACGTATCGACACTTGCCGTCCTTCTCCTTCCCCTACGCACACACACGGCTGCTGGGCGAGCACGGAGCACCTACGACGTGCCCGCATTGAAGAGGCGTAAGCGATGGAGGCACTCCTTGAGTTCGATGCAGCGCAGTAGAGTGGTCCTGTAGCTGCTGCCGGTCGACGACTAGTTCCTACGAGGCGGCGTGGCGACGGCTTTACTAGGGCCCTCTTTGTGAGCTTGTCCCCATGCTGGGAGAGAAATTCCTCGCATATCTTCCATTTAATATAAGTGGTCGGATATTATTTCGAACTAAAGGGCGCAGTTTGTTCTTCATTGGAACCAGAAGAAAATGTCGGCTTCTATTTTAGTGCGCCCTTCGGATAGTGAGTGAGTGAACAACTTTAACGGAGCTTCAAATAAAGAATGGTGCGCGCAGGCACCAGATGGGGTGGTTCCCTATTTGCGGGACCCATATGTGTCCAGTAATTCTTCTCCTCGAGCCACCAGCTGTTGCTGAGTGGCGAGGATAACTAAGCAATCATAATCATCAGCCTGTTTGCGTCTACTGCAGGGCGAAGGCGTACCTCATGTACCCCCAGCCGTTCATGCCTTGCGATGACTAGCCTTTTATTTGCTTTGTTAGTAATATTAAAAATAAATAACAGCTAAGTAATGATAAGGACAAAACGTGCCTTACGGAAGAAAGTAAGAAAAGCAGAACAATTGCCACCCATTGCAGTAATCGGGAAAATCGAACACCGTTTTTTTTTTCACTGCATTCTCTACATTACACTAAAGCGGAAAGCAATTCCTCACGTCGTACTCGCCCACCCCGATAGCCACACACCTGCGAACCCTACGAGAACACAGAGAAGTCAGTGGCGAGCAACCGTCCGTACCAGACAAAGCAGCCCCAGACCTCCCCTGCCCAGGGCCATTTGGCGTCAATTCTTACACCGTGGGCGCCAATTTTTCTATCTTGGGGCCGCGGTGTTACGCCACGCAGTTATGCTGCGCGCATATCGCCGTGCGCGTGTCTGCCGGCGACAACGGCACCTGCTCCCGGCAATTTTCTCTTTGGGCGGCTAGGAAGGTGAGCGATTGAACGTATGCGCCAGTTGAGCAGGCCGCGATTTCAATCTCCCACACCTCAATTCTAGAGGTGTCCGGGTCAAGTAAATCGAGCATAAATATCCCACAAAGAGTAAGTCAGTCATTGTGCGTAAAAAAGTGGGCTTCCGGTAATCACAGTGGAAAAAAGGGGGCGCGCGTTTATCGCAGCCGAAAAAATCGCTATCTGAAGCAATCGATGCCCTGGCCAGCCTGCAGTACCAATTAGATTTGCAGCATGGTGCACTCTTAATCTGGTTCCACACATTACGTCTAGAACGCCACGCGGTTTTATGTGGATAGAATATTGAAAAGAAATTCTGCGGTGTAGCTTTGGTTAAGCCTGGCTGACAGCGAAAGCTTCACTGCCCTGGCTAGGCCCATTGTCGACGTGTGGTCGAGGTGTGGTTTAGCAGTGACATACATATATGTTTGCAATGAATAAACTGCTTATTCGTCATCTTTTTACGTGCGAATGCACTTCTTAAGCGAGCCAGAAGCGTCCGCCGCCGTCCGCATTCCGCCGCCGTCCGCATAGCAACAGCTGCGGGTGCCCGCGCTCCTCGTCTTCCTTGGCAACGGGGGGAGATGGGCGCGCGCTGCCTGGCCGCTGACATGGCACATACCCACGTGGGGGATTGGCCAAGAATCGGGCGTGAGAAGGGCTAATGCACCCGCTTAAAGGAGTACTGACACGAAATTTCAAAGCTGAGATCCGCTCTAGCAATCAAGTACAACGACAACACAAATAGGTGTCTGGGAATAAATGCATCTTTCTTTCTTTGTAGTTGTGTGTGTGTGTGTGACCTCTCTATCGCGAACATTACCGAACCGCGCAAATTCAACTCGTGCATTCGCACTTTCACATTCTTCCCCTCGGGGAAATGCGGGGAATTTTTTTTTTTGCCTCACGGCGTTGTTTAAGCCTCGACGCTGTACGAGTGACCACAGCTGGATGTTCGTCATCCTCCATCGCACACCGCTCTGCGCCGCACGCGGCCTCCTGGCCTTCGTTTGTGGCGCGCGCTTATCACTGCGGCAGCGGCCTCATCGCCTTCCTCCGCCAGGTGGCGACACGGGTTCCGCGCACGTCTGCGTTCCCTCGTAGACTATCTGTCGCCGCCACCGGGCCGCTGCTCCGTGCCGGGCGCTCCGCCAGGTGGCGACACGGATCTCCTGCACGTCTCCGTTCCCTCCTCGCCTATCTCTCGGCGGAAGGGTTGCAAGCTGGGCTAGTTGGAAAGACGTAGTCTTGGATGAAACCCGCGCGAATTTAAACAAAGACCACGGAAGTGGAACACAAGTTGTCATAAAGTGCCCCGAGCGCGGGAAAAACAAGAAGAAATCGCGGGAAAAAGAAGCAGCAAGCGCGCGAGTGGTTGAGTGAAGAGGAAGAAGAATCGAAGATCCGAAGGGGGCTCGAGACAAGGGAGGTGAGAAAGAAGACGAACGACGCTCGGTGTTCGAGAAATATCGAGAAGGGATCGAGGGCAACCAGCGGATAGTCTACCCTGAGGTAGCCTGGCGGACCAGCGGCAGTCGCCCGGACTGGGGGGGTGCTATCCCAAGCACTGCCCGTGTTCCCGCCGACCAGCTTCTTCGTCACGTCGTCATGGCGCCGTGACTGTGTTCGGTTGCCGGGGCCACGCCGGCTCAATTACAACAAACGCCAGTGGTAGTCCCTTCGAAGGGAGCTTCCACTCGCCGCCGCTCCCGCCGCCGCCAAAATTGTGAGGACCCTTGTGCAATTTCCAGCGGCTTGGACTCGGACTCTTCTCGCTTCCAGAGTGTGTTCGCGTGCTACACCTGACTTGGCGACTTCTTTATTTATTTTTTTCTTCTTCCTTCTCTACCGTTTATTTTTTTTTTTATAAATACAGTTGAACCCCTTTATAAGAGACACGTACCCGGGAGCAGTTTCTGTCTCTTATACGAGATGTCTACCATGTTTTCACTTACTAATCAGACGGTAGTATATAGTGGGCACCGTATGACTAAAAAAAGCTCAAAAGAACGCTACAGCATGTTGCAAAAAATTCATTCGCATTTGTGTTTGGCCCCCAGAATTTATGAAACAGTTCTGAATCTTTGTTTACTTCATGACTGTATTTACACTGTTTTTACAACCAATTCTCAAGCTTTTTTTCCTTTCTCTGTTTGGGGAAGATGAATCGTAGATGTTCAGTTCACAAGCCTGAATAGCCAGAGCGCACAGCTTCTTCCACTGTGTGCTCATGCTATTCATTACGCTAGCAGGACTCAACATATGCGATGCTTCTTGATGGGAGCTACGCGAGTGGGAGAGCCCGCATGTGCGGTCGCGCTCCAGTGGATGGCAGTAAGCTTCAACCACTTCTGTAAGTTGCATTTCTATTGGCAGGGCTTCTCATCGTCATTTCATAGTTGACTGAACCACTCTGTGTTTGCTAAAGTTATAATAAATAGCGACTGCAGGCGTCTGTCATCCACCTGTGTTTCCACAACGGAACCAACTGCAATTTGTGAATGGTGTCACTGCATCTAAAGTTAAAATGTCTGTTACAAGCGAGATTATTGATTAAAGTTCAACGATGACTTGTCCCTTATAACCATCTGTCTTCTACATCCGATGCCTGTTATAAAAGAGGTCAATTTAATGGGAAAGATAGGGAAGCCAACATTGTGGGTGAATAGTGTCTCTTATACCCATTTGTCTCTTACATCCATGCCTCTTATAACGAGGTTAAACTGTAGTTCCGTTTTGAAATATGGACCCCTGCCTCGTCACTTGTGAGCCGCCGCCACTACAGCCCTGAACCTGCCATAACATCACACAAGTTGTATCCACGTTCGTTTGAGAGAGCATGAATTGCAATTAAAGAGCCCCCATCATCCCATATTTTTTCACATTGTACTAAGTGCAGGGCATATGAACCTAATTTTCCTGCCATTGACATTTTATTTAGGCCCCGTGAACCAACGCCCCGTGGAATTATGGAAGCGTTCCACACAGCAGAAAGAGGAGACAAGTGTGTCTTCAGCCCAAAGAGATCGCATATCGTCGTAGGCCTTGACTGTAGCCGGTGTCTATTAGTTGCCTTATCGGCGTGGCTTTTGTAAACTTATTTCGCCCATTCGCCGTCTCTTTTATTGTTTTGTGTTAAGTGATTATATTTAGCCTTCTTGATATTAAAGTTTACTTTTTAGACCATCGGCTGTCCCTGTGTTCCATTTCCTTTGCTTATATTTATTTCGCGCAGGTTTCATCCAAGAATAAGCCTATCTCTCCCCGCCAAGGGGCCGCTGCTCTGTGCCGGGCGCTTGCGGAAGGGGGTGTGGTTTGACCTCCAGATCTCAAGGTCAAAACTGGTCACCCCGCGAAGACTACCCGAAGTAGCGTAGTGTAGCTTTCGCTACAAAACATGCAGAGCAACAAAATCATTCGCGTAATGTTTTGCGTACTTACGTGGAACACAGAAAATTAACTGGATAGTACCGTTCGTTGCTTTTGTACTGCTTACGTCTCTTTTAGGACTTTCTGCTTAAGCCTACCAAAAGGCGTAGTTTTTTCTGTCGTGTTCCCCATAAAAGCCTATGCTTTATTTATTGTTCTTTCTTTATGTCTGTCCATGTTCTTCTTTGGAGAGGATGTTATTTCCATTTAGCGTTGCACGAAGTGCGTTGGTTCTTCCTAGCTACGAGGAACGTTTTTGCAAGAAACGTTCCTCTTAAATGGGGCTACCAGGTTAAAAGTGTCTTTAGGAGCGATACAAATTTATTTTAGTTCATAAACTGTTCGCAGCTCTAGAATTCGCGGTAAATAGGCTTCACTCACAGTGGAAATAGAAACTTCGTGTTGTGCTGCATTCCCAGTTATGCCAGCCTTAATTTACAACGTTTTCCTTGTGCACAAAGTCAAATATCTCCTAGGGATTTCTACTCGGTAATCAGGTGCTTCTTTCTATAATATTACACGTTTCGTTTCTTTATTTTTCCCCTGCTCTTTTTTAGTCAGTTTCTCTGCCTGCGCCCTTTGTGTGTAAGACCCTAAGCGTTTCTCTCGGTGAGCCTCGCTAGATGGATTAAACACCCTCTTTATGTCCGCAATGTGAACAATTTTATAGCCCAGCAGACACTGCGAATACCTCACACTTGCAATTGTCTCCTGAAGTGCGTATTGCATGATGGGTAAGTTCATAAGTTCGGTTACGAAATAGAGAGCTGCCAAACTGCTCCGATTCGTTTTTTTAACAGCGAAGCTGTTTAGCAATTCGTTGATTCCGGCGTTTCAAAAAACTCAGTATAACAGTACAAAGAAAAGAAATCAGTGGCACTGGCAGGATTCCAGCCTGTGTCTGGTAGATCTACGGAGTTAGATTGAGTGGTCTTGGGCACTCGGCTACGACCGTGAGTTAGTACTCGAGAGTCAAACGGCTTACTCACTCGGCAGTGACTGTGGGGAGCGGAATCACGTCACCTGCTCGGCACAGAACACGTGATTGGGTACATGTTGCAACTGCGGGCGCCTAGCTTAAATGTGCGCATTCTGTTCGTTCGTTCTGTGGCTTCGATTTCCTTCTTCGCCGTTATAGCACCGAAAATAGAGTAAAGGTCGTTGCGGCAGCGAAGAAGAAGCAAATCGGCTGCAATCGAGGACTGAAACGTTCATGACGGTCGTGAAGGTTGCGTATAGCTTCGCTGCATTCAAGTTTTACGCGTTACTCTGAGCGCCCTTCTTTTTTTTTTCAGAAGTTGAAAACACAAATTGCCACGAGAATTAATTTTGAAATTTCAATGAAAGCCACCGTTCTTGAACTCCCTTAAACAGCTAGGGAAGCGCAACTCCACACTACTAGGGAGCGTATATGGCGCATCTTTTTGCCTGCGGGGGGGCTTCGAAAACGCTGCACAGTACTACTGGTTAGCGCGCTTGGGTCGCTGGCTCGTGCGTATGCGGCTCACGACCGGCGCCTAATGCGGCGTGAGATATGCGGTGCGACAAGAGGGGCGCTCCCAGCGGGGCCCCCGGATCCATTGCTTCTGCTTGTTTTGGTGCGTGCACGCGGCAGGTTGACCACAGCGGGGCAGGCAGGCGCAATCGAAGCTTGCAGGCCAGCCTCCTCCGATTTGCTCTTGAGATGTCAGCTGCTTCGACAAGTCTCGCTTATGGCTTGCTGCTTTCTGGTGAATCCCTGTCTGTACCGGTAACTAGCTTTTGAAGTCATAATGCGATGCTGATAAGTCACAAATTGCAGCGCATGCGCTGCAGGAGGTGGGGGGAAGGGATATCTCACCCATGCATAAAACATCGGTTTGCCCAGCGATTCGAGGTGCTAGGATTGGGCCAGGAGCAAACGGCCTGTGTCATGCACCTGGTAGACGAGAGCGATAGAATCATCATCATCATCATCATCACCACCACCACCAGCCTATCTACGCCCACTGCAGGGCAAAGGCCTCTCCCATTATTCTCCAATTACCTCGTGACCAATTTATCCCCGCAAACTTCTTGATCTCATCTGTCCATCTAACTTTCTGCCGCCCCCTGCAGCGCTTGCCTTCTCTAGGGATCCACTCTGTTACCCTTAATGACCAGCGGTTATCTTGCCTTCGCATTACATGCCCTGCCCACGTCCATTTCTTCTTCTTAATTTCTACTAATATGTCTTTAACACCAGTTTGCTCCCTGACCCACTCCGCTCTCTTCTTGTCCCTTAATGTTACACCTATCATTTTCCGCTCCATTGCCCGCTGAGTCGTTCTCAATTTAAGTTGAACCCTTTTAGTGAGCCTCCAAGTTTCTGCCCCGTAGGTAGCAGATATGGAGCAGATATGGAGCGATAGAATATGGAGCTGTTAAGGCATGATCACCGGTTCATCGGCTTAACGTGAAACCAATAAAGTATCAAATACAACAACCTTCGTTTAATCTCGCATTGTTGTCGCCTGACTTGCTCCCGTGCTTACGCGCTTCCTGAAAACAGTGGTTTGCATAACGAAGTAAGTTTTTGCTTCCACCATACTAAGGCTGAGCGAAATGTTTTAATGTGTCCGAACCGTCGAAAACATGCCGAGAATTCAGATAAACGATTAAAGACGTTGAGAGTCAGAATTCGAAGCTTTATACAACAAAGCTACCTGTGAACTTTCGCGCTCAGCAGTGTCTGCATGCTGTAGTTGGAAATCGCAAGTAATTGAGGCTACCACGGGATTATAACATTCACCATTAAACAAGCCTAATGAGCATGACAGAAATCGTTTGCGATCTTTAATCAGGATTTCTCTTTTTTTTTTTCGCCACACTCGCGTCTCAGGTCAGTACACCTGCACTTCGTCGAGTCAACAGTACTTGCGTCATGTTGCCGCACCAACCGACGTAGCTACGTATGTACGTATCGGTACCAAAGTTACTGATGTCAGTTGAAAAGCAGGGTTCTATGCAGCTTAAACTCGAAAAATTTGGTCTGTCTGTCTGTCTGTCCCTCCGCCCGTCCGTCTCTCCGTTCAGCCACCCAGCCTAAGGTAAAAGAATTTTGAAAAGGGAAGTTTATTTACGCACAACCTTTCCCAACCCATAAATATGGTACCATACTTACTACTTGTCAACATTGTTGAGACAAAAGACAACATTAAGCATATTTGAGCCAGAACGTCAAGGCATAACTGGTGCTAGGCATTGTTCTTTTAATTGAAAATAGATGTGCATTTGAAATACGCATTGAAACCAACATTTTGATACAAAATACGAGAAAGCTCGCACCCAAGCCTAGCCCTCGTGGCGGCATTACAAGTCGAGCAGAAACGAAATGTTTCAATAGATGGCGTGTAACCAGTGGAAAGAGGGCAAATTCAATTGACTTGAGCAAAACTCCACCGTGTTTATTGTGGGAGGAGCGAGACTCTATAGAAGAGCGTGAGAGCGGAGCAGACAGTAGAGGCCTAGCAGGGGCGGCAGTCTTGCGACGGCATTTGTAGCGAAGTGCGCAGATGCGCGGCCAATTTTTCTTTTTCAGTGCGCAGCACTTAAGCACCCGCTCCAGTGGCTTCGCGGTGCCGTTGTTTCTTGTTGTACCCGAGCGAACGAAGGGGACGCCGAAGACAGACGAGACGCAGTGAGCAGGAAAGCGTAGGACGAAAGTATGGCGAAAGTGTGAGAGGGAGGGCGGTATGCCGAGACGGCGCGAGACATTCTATCCAGCGGCGACGCGCTGCGAGATAACCGAGAGAACGAAGAGACCACCGAAGATAGAGCGAGCAGGAATGCGGAGGATGAAAGTATGGCGAAAGGCGCGAGACAAGGTGCCGCGCGGCACAGCGCTACAGTTTTGGCATAGCGATTAGTGTACGTTAACGCTTCGGCAGCGGGTTACCGGGACCCGACTGCGCATGCGCGCGTGTGGAGGGGGAGGAGGTCGTCCATCAGCGGAACGAATGCGAGGGCTCGGCGACGCATAGGCGACCGTACCAGCGGAACGAATGCGCACCTGCCCAGCCGGGTCCCCGCACCCGCCGCCGTAGTGTCAGCGTACGCTAGCCGCTATGCTAAAGCTCTTATATCGCGCGCCTTCGTGCGTTCGGTGATGCGGCGATCACTTGTGAGTCGGAGCAGGTTGGCGCCGTCACTCAGAAGACTGCAGTTCTCCCTGGGCACACATTTCCAATTGTGGAGTGTCATATTCGTCAGCCAAATTTTTTGTTTGGTTACTCTCTTGCCGTCACGGCATCTTTTGTACTTTTGGGCGTGTTTAGCAGCACATGTTGCTACGACGCAAGAATATATTAGAGAGTTTTAGCATAGCGGGTACCGTGCGCCAACGCTACGGCGACGGGTAGAGCGGCCCGACTGGGCGGGTGCAAATCCGTTCCAGTAAGCTGGATTGGTTCCATGGGCCGGCCTTCACCATGCCCGCGCATTCTCTCCGCTGAGGGGCAACCTCCTCGCCCTACCGCGCGCGCCTGCGCACACGGGTTCCGGTAACCCGCCGCCGTAGCGTGAGCCTCCGCTAGTTTGGTGAAAGTTTGCCTCTGCTTAAGATATCACATCCTGCCGTTTATCTATACCTACTGGATAATTGGATGCGTCTTTTCGATTGCACAGACAGGCCAGCAGGAGCACCATGTGTTCTATAGACTTTGTTCTTGTAAACTGAGTCAGCGCAGTGTTTTCGTATTTCAGTCATACATCAGTGAACCGCGCGCACAGACGCCCAGCCGCCGCTGGGCGAAAAGGCTCAGGGGAAGCAGCGGTTTCATCTTCGCCGAGTAACCTGGCACCTCAGCGGCGAAGCTTCGAGCAAGCGAAGCAATAAGACAGAAACACGCAGCCAGTGCACCGGCGGATGAATGTCATTGCGACGCGATGAATGACCTTGAAAGCTGTAGTGTAGTAGAGCTTTCGCTTTAAAACAGATAAAATAGTTTGTAAGAAAGCGAATGATTATGGCAAAGTCTTAATGTTTCCATGTTAGAGTTCGCAACTAAATCCAGTGGTTTACGTGCAAGCTTAGTGGGCCTATGCAAAATAGAATGGCGCAAAAAAAGAAATACATCAACCTGTTGCAGTAGTTCGTACACGGCGACAGCTGCAGCGCCACCCCTTGTAGCATGTTCGAACCGCATTGGGAATTTGTGGAGACCCTTGCATTGTCCCTTGCATTGGTGGCCGGCGTATTGACCTTTCAGTGACCGCTCTCCCAGCATGAAAAACGTTTTTTAGGAGATCGCTGCGTTGCACTATTGCCGTGTGGCGAATTCTTTCGAGCCAATTACGAACTCGATCGAGAGCCGTTACAATCCCCGTCACTCTCACTTACGTGCGAACGGGCAGGCTCATAACTAGGCCCGCTTCTGCGAGGGAAAAAAAGACAGTCTGCACAACTGCAGGTGATCTAGAAAACAGCCTTGCGATCCAATTGACGCTGTCCGCACTTATTTGGCCCCTGCAATGCCCCCTTTTCTTCCACGTGTCATGGCTACATAATTTCGGGCCACTTTGCCGATACCACGTCTTTATACACACGCACGCACGCACGCACGCACATGCATTCGCACGCTCACAAATACCCCATCTACATGGATAGCCCTTTTGCCATTGTCTCGAGGAGAACGCCTAAGCGTGCAAATGTATTCTTACGAGGGGTCCATATTATAACGCCTAGTGCCTGCGGAACGAGTAAAATGGTTCAGCGCAATAGACGTGACAATAAGGGTGTCCATAAATCATGGAGGCCTCATCGAAAAGGTGGCCTAAGCCTGACGCCGTCGACTGGGAAAACAGCCGGCCGTTCATTCCCTCAGGCGACCGGGCAGCGGCGATTGAGGGCGGCCAACAGATTGATCTTTGCCCTCATGCACACTGCGAGGTGTTCGGCTGCGGTCCCTGCGATCGTGCCTGGCATTTAGGAGTGGGCGGACGGAGCAGAAGACAAAGCTAAGAGGGCACGCAGCTGTAGACACTCCGGATTCCGACGGGAATGGACGTTGATGTCGCCGAAGGGGTCTCCGATGGCCTTCGTAAATACTTACACTGCGGTCGGCCAAGATGTTGTTCTACTCCGTACATACTTCGACTGAGGGCAGGGCCCACCGGATCATTCCTTGCACGCTTTTACGACTGACGAAAAAATGGCATGCTGCCTCGCCGACACGTGTGCGCACTGCATGGCAGCCGATTCGCTCGACCGCGTATGCGACGTGCTTTCAGTAAGGGCTTCTGTCGACACGCGAACATAAAACATACGATAGGGCAGCACGAACGGTAGAAGTAAATATAATAAAGTATTCTAGGCGTTGGCAGTGGGCGAGGCGACGATCGATCGCTTAGGAAGAGTTCACATTGCTTGTTTATACCGTTCGTCGCCTGTTGAGGGAGTTATCTGAAATCCACAACGCCGCTCCGTTACTGGGCCGCGTACGACATGCCGGAGCGCGGTGGTTTAGCGTGCTGCGCGTGGCGACCAATCATGCGGTTTCCAGTGATTCCCTTTGGGCTCACAGCAATCGTACCCCAAATGCTATACTTTAATTATTATGATCCCTATTTTTCCTCTGCCACCAATCTCAGAAATTTGACCTAGCGTTCGAAAAGGAGCGAACGTACCTGCCCACCCTGAAGGCAAGAAAACAAAAATTGGCCCATCCAACGCATACACTCTAAGAAGTCCCCGTAGGTCGTCTTCACCACAAGGCTCCAGAAAAACCAATGGAAGTGGCGTAGTGTGCAAATTCGGCGAATGACGAAGCCCAACATATGATTTGACTAATAAACGTGCATGTGTGCAAGGTTTGAAAACTGCGCTTGAGGTTACTAAGGACACACTTGAAAGGAATACAAACGGACGACGTGGACAGCACGAGCTGTCGTGCTGTTGAGCTCGTTGAGCTCGAGCTCGAGCTGTCGAGCTCGTGCTGTCCACGTCGTCCGTTTGTATTCCTTTCAAGTGTGTCTTTAGTGTGTCCTCAAGTGTGTCCTCAAGTGTGTCCTTAGACTACGGATTACTTTCTACTACCTGGGCACCTCTAACGCGTCCCGAAATCTCCATACAGACTGGTGTTCCGCTTTTCGCCTCCATTGAAAAATTGCGCCCACCTCCCTGCGAGGGGAACCCTCTGTAGATGCGACGCATCGTGGGGTTAACTTGGTGTTTCCGTTGGATTGATTCTGAAATCGCGTGAAACGTGTCGGGAACGCGTGTGATTATTATGTTTTATGATTATTATTATGTTTTATTGGCCAATCTTGGTCAATCTCTTTAAGTGGTATGCTTGGGGCTTCGCTGTCGCAACGACCATTACTCCATCATTGTTGCTGTAAGTGGGAGCTTCTTTTCTTTTATTGCAAGTGTTAATCATTGCCCCATCATGCGTTGTATCAGTAGCTTCTTGACATAGTTTGAATGAGTCAAGGGTATAAGGCGCTTTCGTAGCATTTGATTCTGTCTCGGTTTTGTGTCGCAGTGGGAACGTTCCGCCCACAGGGTCGTGGGATCGAAACCGGGCGCCGCTAACTATTATTTTTTTTTATAGTGTAGGGGGAGGGGTGTGGACGGACAACGCCGTATGGAGGGACAAGGCGAGTGAATGAGATGCAGTCGCATCTAAAAGCAGCCAGCGCTGTCGGGATCGCACCCGCGTCCTTGGGATCAGCAGCACAGCGCCTTAGCCACCGCGGCAGGATTCCAAGACATGCGTTACTTCCACTCTCGTAGCCCGTAGCCCTGCGGATATCACTCGCCTTCGAACGATTTCATGGATGACGCAATCTTGATGTCAAGAAAAATAGTTTAGTGGCATTTATGAGTTGCTTTTTTTGTGAATTAGATTCACTAAGGTAAGTGGCGTCTTTAATCGAGAAGCGTATGGGTACTTGTGAATACGGAACCACTCCGACTGAGCGAAAATAGCTCAATCGCAACTCTTTTGAGAACAATAAAGTTTATTCTCTCTCTCTCCCTCTCTCTCTCTCTCTCTCTCTCTCTCTCTCTCTCTCTCTCTCTCTCTCTCTCTCTCTCTCTCTCTCTCTCTCTCTCTCTCTCTCTTTCTCTCTATCTCTCTCACTCTCTGCCTTTATGTATTAAGACGCTGGCAACAGGTAGCCGTACCGACCGTCAAGGTCAGTACAATTGCGCTGATCCCGCTTCCTGTCTTCTGCGTTACTGCCAGTTGTCAATCAATTCTTTGGGTGGAAAGACCGACATTGCACAAATATTTTGTCACCTGTCTAAAAAAACTGTCTTGCTGTCTCAAAAAACTGTCAAATATTTTGCCTCCCGTCTCAAAAACCTGTCTCAAAAAACTGCCACCACCAAGTGTTATCGGCAATGTTTTGCTGACGATGGATAGCAACCACTGAAGATACTGAATAAATACGCGACAGTCGCTCACCAAAGCGTCACGTGTCGAAGCAGTTGGGCACGTGACGTTGTCAATGTGGTGAACAACACAGATTCACATACATAAAGAACTTATTTATTTATTTATTTATTTATTTATTTATTTATTTATTTATTTATTTATTTATTTATTTATTTATTTATTTATTTGTTTATTTATTGTGAGGTTCGACGCGCCGACGCTGCACAGGCGACGCAGCGCGCTGTAGTGGAGGGCTCCGGATTAATTTTGGCTACCTGGGGTTCTTTAACGTGTGCCCAAAATTTCTAATGCACGAGCGTTTTCTCTTTCCACCCCCATCTATAAATAACTGGTGTGTTCGCGCACAAATAAGAGAATGCAACAGTGAGAGCTCTGAAGCACCGTAGCACTTCTACTCTTAAATTTACTGCATTGTCTAACTCTTGGACAAAAGCGTTTCACGTAACTGGCAAAAAATATCAATGAAGGTTTCAAAAAGCAGGCATAGCGCTAATGTTTCTTTGACGTATACACCGATATCATTTCCCCCTCATCTTCGCATACTGCTGTTGTGAGCGGGTGTTGACGCTAGGCGGCTGTGACTCGCATTTAGAACACGGCGACACCCGCAACCACTGATTCGGCGGAGCTCGCATCAAACAACCCCAAGCGAAGTCGTTGCGCGGGCTCGTTTTACTAGTTTTCTCGCTACCGTGGTCTACGTTCCGTCGATAATTATCTCGCTCGCTGCGCAAGCCTATTCCCGCTCAGCCGCTCCCATTTCTCAACGCTCCCGTTCGGACGCGCGTTATACGTGCACCGCGCCAGTAAAGATCACGCCGCGATACGAGCGAAAATTATTCATTCGCGGCGTGCCGCCTCCCGGCTTTCGCATCCTTTCAGCAAAGCGTTCGCCGCCCCCCAGTTCACGGCGTTTCCTTATGAGCGATGCACGGGCACCCAGTGCGCCAACTTCGCGCACGCAACCTCGCGCGGCAATTCCAATGCCGGCTCCGTGATGCCATTCTGATTATCGGCGCACGATCTCCTAGTAAACAAAAAAAGTGGGGCTCTTGTTGAATTCATTACGAGTTTTATGGGTGATCGAACGTCGGTTCTTTCCGCCTCCGCGACATGGTTTTGGGGATGACGAGAGAAAAGTTGACCCCTTTAATGTTCAATTTGGGAACGTTTACATTGCGCTCTGCACGCTATAATGATGATATGAGCTGCGTCCAACCAATTTTGCGGCTATAGTTTTCAGCTTTGCGTGACATAAACGCCACCTTCATGATTTGGGCGAGACGTGAAAAAAAATGTGGTTTTAAAGTGCGCGGGCACCTTTGCGCGTCATCTAAGAAAATCAGTCCTGGTGATACCGTTGGACTTCGATTTTGCGAAGGCCGCTACGCCTTTCGTGATTTTACGAAATTCGGAATTCCCGCCCGCACTTGCCAATGTACGCACCGCGTTCTCAATGTTACGAAACTCCGGCGAAAACCAAAAAACGTCCGTGTGCCCAGATTTCGAGCATTCCCAGATGGTTACAACTAATACGTGATGATGATGATTACGATGATGATGATGATGTGCCTCGGGGAATGACACAAACCCGCTTAAGGTATCAGCCTATCATCAGTGGCCAATCAGCTCGTGCATTCTCATCAAAATATTGGCTAAACGAAGCTTGTGTCTAACCTTTATTATCAAGAAGAATATAAATGTCCATTGCACCCTGCTCACAATTTTCTTAAGACTAACCCCAACATTTAGAAGATGAATACGGGGTTCTGTTGCATACAGTGCAAGAACACCTCCGTCAGAGGAGAAGCATACACTTTGTATAACACGCGTGAGCGTAGTGTACCCCGTTTCGCCGACCCAATAACTGACTTGTTTGGTGGTGATGCGCCGATTATGATCATAGTGAAGCGGGCGCAATTCATGGGAGAGTGCTGCTATTCTGCCGCGCGCGTTAGCCGCTAATATAATCAAGATTATTTGCGCAAGGATTAATCGTCGCCCGGCGCCGGTTTGTCGGTCGGTATATCAATTAACGGCCTTCGTTACGAGCGCATAAGGTGCGAGATTATTAGCATAGGTTGCGTCAGCTACGCAACATCGCCTCGGCCACCCGCTGCCCCATTTGTAACGGCTCTCAGGAGTGCCGATTCGCGGCTAAGATACGGCTCACCGCAAATCGCGCCACGATTGCGCGAGTTGCCCGGTTGCGTTGTGATCGATGACTCCAGGCGAGGACTCAGTTATAACGCGGGTAGGCGGCCGCTCGAGCACTCCGGCATGTTTTCCTCTGCGTCCTGGCCCCTCTGGTTTTCCGTCATCCCTTACGAATTACGCGAGCCTGCCTTCGCTGCGCTAGATTGATCATATCTGAGTCGACGTCCGCACCAACATGGTAATATAAAGTTCGTCTACTCAAACTCTTGTTCGAATGTATGCCCGTGGCACTGCGTCTTCGGGCATATTTTCAACGGAGAGGTCGTTGTACTATGTTTGTGTCGGTATTGTATACTTTGGATCCGCGAAGACCGTTCTGTCGGCAGTGCGCACCGCGGTGCCTCAGTAATTAAAGTTACCCGCTGGGCGCCAAGACGCGAGTATGATTTCCGGCCACGGCAGCAGTTTTAACGCGCAGCGCTTTGGCGCCCGGTACAGGGGTTCCGCGGCGGCGGCGGCAGTGTTCGCGTAACAGAGCGAGAGAACAAGGTACCCCAGGCAGAAAGAAAACACATGAGTAGCCTCTGGGGGGGGGTGAGGGCAGCACGCGCTGCTAAGGCGTCATCTCCCAGCGCGTCGCCACAGCTCAGCATGTCTCACTGCCTCCCCCTCACACTTTCTCGGACAGCTCCTCCCTCGTTTGCGGCTCATTCGAACCACGTGACATTTGCGCGCGAGGTTCAAACACGATTTTCAACAACATGCTCGACGGCGGCCACGCGCTGCGAGATAACGCCAGAGTAGTGCGTGCCGCTGTGCGTTCGCTGATCACGCGACCACTTCCTGAGACGCATTAACTATGCGCCGTGACCGAGAATACTGCAGTTCGCGCTGGCACAAATTTTGTGTTAGGGAGTATAGTAAACGTCAGTGTTTTTTTTTATGCATTTCAAAAACCAAGACGTTCATGCCCTTGGTTTTTGAGCTTCTCGCTCACGCACACACGTACACACACAGACACACACATAGACACAACTAAACTAACAAACTTACAAACAAACGCGCGCACACAACAACTACGACGACGATGACGACGATCCTGAGCTCATGAAGATGCCGGCATATTCCATTTTCATCTTCCCTCATTCTCCCCTGGAGAACCCGCTTGACGTACAGCTCTGCACTAGCAAGAAGGGCAGCGTAAGGAACACGAGGACCGATAGAGATCCGGACCATGAGGTGCGGGTCAAAATGATCGTGACTATGGCATTGGGGTTTCCGTGACGTTCGAACTTGCCTATGAACTGAGTAATAAGTTGGCTTCTACCTAGGAGCGACCAATATTCCCAAATAAAACATAATCAGCATGCTTACACGCGTGCGAGAAGCAGTTCAATGGCCGTGGCAACGACACCGAGCAACGTAGCACCCACGGCTCCGTACGTTTCACGGCGGAAAAGTCGTCGGTAATACGAAGCCTTCGTCCTGGCCTGGTGGTTTCTTACGTTTGCCGGCACACGCTTCTTTACCCTAGTCGACGGCGACACTGACGCGGCATTCGTGCCTGATTTACGCTCAAGCGGCTGGCGAATGCGCCGTCCATCACTTCGCCTTTTATCGCCCGGGACAGTCGCTCGCGGTCCGACAAAAGCGCCGCACGTGGAAGAACAAGCAGTAAAACAATTCATTGCGAAGCATGCACCAGTGCTTAGTGCAGGTCGTCGCGCGGTGCATTGCGTCACGGTTGTCTGTCAGACTGCGTATGAGGCGAGATGGAGGAAGAGGTCGCCTCGGGCGTTAACTTACACCCTCGTGCGGCTGCACAGACAGACAGACAGACAGACTTTACTTTCTTTTTATAGCGGCAAGGAAGCTATGTTGGTACCTTTCGTGTTGAAGGACGGCGACTATGGCGTCTAAGGCAACCCTTTCACGCTTTTTATTTATTTATTTATTTATTTATTTATTTACCCTCAGGGCCGGAAGGCATTACAGAGGGGAGTGGTTACAATCTACAATACAAACATAATAAAAAAGCAGTCAGTTACAATATAAACGCAAATAAAGCAATCAGTTTGTTATATAAAGATACATTGATATCAAGTAAATAAACAATTCAGGTAAATAACAAAAGCAGTAAGATAAAATACAAACGCAAATAAAGCAATCAGTTTGTTATGTAAAGATGAGTTCACCTTATTATACAATGTTAGGTAGGGTATCGTGAAAAAAATGGTTATCAGTAATCGATACAACTTCTGCAGGAAGGTGGTTCCAGTCTCGTGATGTACGGGGTATAAATGATTGCGCGAACGTTCTCGTGAGACATGAATTGAGACCGACTTTGTGAGCGTGATCAATGCGATGGGAATGGTAGGACGGAGAGGGAATTAATTTATGGCGTAGCTCATTATGATGATATAGTTTGTGAAATAAGCTGAGGCGAGAAATTTTACGACGAGTCTGTAGTAACGGCAGGTCAAGACTGGACTTCATAGTTGTTATGCTGGCTGTACGGTTATAATTGGAAAGAATGAAGCGTGCAGAGTTATTCTGGACCATTTCAAGACGGTAGGTTAGTTTATCGTGACTGGGGTCCCATACTGATGAAGCATATTCTAATTTAGAGCGCACTAATGTTTTATACAGTAGTAGTTTTAATGATGATGGTGCGTTATGGAAGTTCCTACGCAAGTACCCCAGCATTCTGTTAGCGTTATTAGTAACATATTCCACGTGAGCATCCCACGCTAGGTTAAAAGTAATATGGACACCTAAGTATTTGTAAGAGTCAACGGATTGCAAGCATACGTTATTGAGGTAGTAGGAACATCGAGTTACGTTAATCCTAGAAACATGCATGACTTTACATTTATTTGTATTCAGTTCCATTAGCCAGGTATTACACCAGTTATTAATAGCAGAGAGATCAGATTGAAGTATTCGACTATCATTTTCGCTGGTTATTTCCCGAAATATAACACAGTCATCTGCGAAAAGGTGCAAATTAGAAGACACGACATTATGAAGGTCGTTAATATAGATAAGAAATAAAAGCGGACCAAGGACGGATCCTTGGGGTACACCAGAATCAACATTACTTAGTTTGGAGTTATGGCCGTTAGCTGAAACAAATTGGGTACGATTAGTTAGAAAATACTCAATCCATCTAAGGACATTCCGATCTATGTTTAGTTTTCCTAGCTTATGGAGTAGTAGTTTATGTGATACCTTATCGAATGCTTTTGAAAAATCCAGAAAAATACAGTCGGCGTGTGATGAGCGATCTAGGATTTGATGCAGCTTATGAGTTAGCAATGCAAGCTGAGTTTCACATGAGTATGATTTGCGAAATCCATGTTGTGCCGATGTGAAAAATGAGTTTGATTCTAGGAATTTTACCAAGTTGGAGTAAATTACGTGTTCTAAAAGCTTGCAACAAGTACTTGTAAGAGAAATAGGACGGTAGTTAGCTGGATTAGATTTGTTCCCCGATTTGTGAACTGGAACCACCTTTCCGATTTCCCATGATGTGGGAAGACTGGACATATCTAATGATTGTTGAAAAATTTTTGTTAGTAGGATGGCACTGTAGGTGGACGTGTTTTTTAGAAATTTTGTTGTGATGTTGTCATAACCAGGGGAGGAATGATTACAAAGACCACTAATTAATTTATATATACCAGCTATGTCGAAAGATATTTGAGGCATGATGGTGTAGTTATAGTGATTTGTCACAGGAAGGTAGTTGTGTGTTGCATCCGAAAAAATGTTAACGAATACCTCTTGCAAGACAGTAGCACTTTGATCTTCAGGGATCGGGTTATTTGACGGGTCAACCAAGCTAATTTTGTCAGAATATGACGGATTAATAGTTCGCCAGAACTGTCTAGGGTTGTTTTTTAGCATGGCTGGTAGTGTATTGGTTAAAAAGTACAATTTGGCATTTTTAATAGCTGAAACATAAGCATTCGAAGCAATATTATAGGCGGACCAGCGCGTGTTTGTAGGATTTCGTTTGGCCTGGCGATAAAGACGCTTCTTTTTGTTAGCTAGACGTTTGATATGAATATTGTACCAAGGTGCATGCGTGTTAGTGGTGATTGTACGTTGTGGAATGTGCTTTTCGGTTAGTTCATGAACTTTACGCGCAAAAATGTCCCAGTTTTCTTCGACCGAACGATCATCAAAATTTCGAAAAAAAACTTCAATAAATTGTGACAAGGCGTTATTTATGGAAGCGAAGTCAGCTCTGCAGTAGTCGTGTACAGTTTTTCTAACTCGTCTTGTTTTTAAGATCGGTGCGTGAATATCGAGAGTGAGAAGACAATGGTCGCTTATTCCAGGCAAGTAAGTGATTGGGGAAACGAAATCAGGGCGATTAGTTAAGATAAGGTCGAGGGTATTTGCACAGTTATCCGCAATTCTAGTCGGTTCAGAAACTAACTGTGTTAAAGAGAATATAGAACACATTTCAAGAAAGTCGCTGGATTCCTGAGAAAACGAGGTAAGGTGAGGCTGCTCGGCGTGCCAATCTATGTTAGGAAAATTAAAATCGCCGAGTAAGAAAACAGGCGACAAAGGAAAACGGTTTCGAATATTGTTAATTGCGTCATGTAAGTCGTTAACAAAACCGGGTGGTGAAGAAGGAGACCTGTAGCAAACACCTATTACTACTTTTTGATGATTGATTGTGACTGAAGCCCAAACCATCTCGAGGGTGTTTTTAATGTGCACACATAATGACGGAAGATCTTTTGAAATGGCTAGCATTACGCCACCGCCTCGTCGTATGGTTCTATCGCAGCGATAAAGGGAAAAGTTAGAGGCATTATGAAAGATTTCGGAGTCCCGGATATTAGTTGATAGCCACGTTTCGGTTAGGGCGATAATATGAGCGTTGCAGGTGTCGATGACTGATGACAGTGCGTCGCGTTTGTTAACTGTGCTTCGAACGTTGCCAAACAAAATGGATACGACAGATGGACACGTGGGTGAAAGTGACGAGCCACTGCCCCTCACGCGTTCCTATGTTAGGGCCTGTGGTTGACGGCTGGAAGAAGCGTCTTCCTCTGCCTGCATTTCGCGTATGGAATTCGAGATAAGATCGTAGGTGTACCATTTGTTGTTAAGCTTCATTTTTTTGTACCTTAGCTGAAATTTGGGTGATCCAGGTTGTTTTTTGCCGAATTCAATCAGTTTTTTGTGTATCAGACGGGTACTGGGTGAAAAGTCCTCTCCGACAGTGAGGTCTTTTTCTTTCAGTTCTTTCCTCAAACCGAGGAATTTATCTTTTGTTTTGAAGTTGCTGAATTTAACAATGATTAGCCGGACTTTGCCGTTTGAAAAACTACCCAGTCTGTGTGCGCGCTCAATTTCATTAGGCGAAAACCCATCAAGAACCGATGTTAGCTCGGTCACTATTTTGGTTTCTGTTTCTTCCCACGTTTCTTTTGTGTCTGGAATGCCGTAAAAAATCAAGTTGTTTCGGCGAGATCGGTCTTCTAGTTTGTCTAAACGAGATGCGAGTTCATAGTTTTGACTTGTTAGATCGTGGGTTGTGCTCTGCAAGCTCAAAAGTTCCTGCTGTTGGCTTTCAATCTGCTCCGATTTTTGTTCTAATTGGTTGAGTTTAATTTGGAAATTTGACATTTGGGTTTCAATGGCTTTCTGTCCATCCTTAATAGCCTTCATTTCAGCCACAACTTCGGTTTGCCACGCAGAACTTTTCAGAGCTCGAGAGTGTAAATCCTTGAGGAGGTGAAACATGACTTTTGTTTGTTCTGTGGGGTCATCAGGTAGGGTATCTAGGTCTAGTACGGACTGGGAACGTGTAGACGGACCGGGGTTGCTTTCTATATCGCCTGAACGTAGTAATAGAAAAACCATAGAAACACAATTGCAAACAGAATCACAGAGCACTTGTGGGCACGGGAAAACTAATAGAAACCTGTCATCGGACCTTCTAGCATACAGTGAATACGGCATACACACCTGCAACAAGCAAGGAGGGCGATTAGCCATGTCGGCTGGACTGCGCCCGTGCCCACTGAAGATTGGAGCGGTGGGAAGTCTTCTTATATCCTTTTCCCAGGCTGTCGATGTCGATGAGGAAGGTGGTACGTCACAGAACTTCACTGGCGCCACCACACGCGGAGCGCACGGCCAGGACAGCTGCAGCAGCCCATCCAGCGGGGGAGGAGGCGAGCAGCAAACGAAGATGCCATCGCGCAGGTGCCGGAGTGGTCCAGGAGAAGAAAATCCAGGGGAGGGGGGCGGTGATAAACAGCTGATGATTGCCAGCAAAGCCTGCAACAAGCAAGGAGGGCGATTAGCCATGTCGGCTGGACTGCGCCCGTGCCCACTGTAAAACCATCGCCTTAAAAAACCATCGCCCGTGCCCACTGTAAAACCATCGCCTTATGTAAAACCATCGCCTTAAAAATGCTTAAGCTTTTAAAAAACGTTGCTGCCGTTGCTAGCTCGCCAGCAAGCGCGAGCGTGGCAGTTATAGTAGCGCTCGCTTTTGCCTCTCGCGTCGCTAAGTGAGAACGGAAAGTGAGGTTCCCCGAAATCGGCGTGACACAAAATAGGAGAAATGGAGGGGCATTGCAATGTTCGATTTCAATGACGTTTCGGCAGTGTATCAGCGTGGCTGGAAATTTGCAAATGCAGGGTGGGCATTGACGGAAACAAAAGTTGGTGGGCTATGGTAGATCCTGAAAAACTTGGGCGTCATGGCTGTAGACTTTGTTGTTTCGAGCAAGTTTGAAGAAGGGTTACCCTTGTCACGAGTTTAGTTACGTAATATAAAACTTATTGACGATTTTACTTTTTAAGCAGTACGTCTGAAGCGGGTTCCAAATTGATTGGAATCCCGAGTCAAGTCGACGTCTTAGATATGCACTGTATGACGATTAGTGCACGGTGCAGTTGTTTTAACCCGAAAGTGTTTTATTCCCGGATTCACGAATATTTCACTTACGTCATATCAGTCACGGAAGTGACGCCTGTACAACGAAGCAAGTGGCCGGTGATTGCGGGGAAGCAACCTTTAATACTCAGGAGTACGTTATATTTACGGTTCGTTTTTTCGTTTTCGGGCTTTGTATTTTAACACGACAGTGTATTATGTCGGGATACACCAAGACTTCACTGACGTCATGCCCGTCATGGAAATGACACCCGTACACTTTTGCCGAAGCGACTCGCCAGCAGGACGTCGCTCGCCAAGCACAGCCACAAGACAGCCACCGACCCACAAATTATGTATGTATGTATGTATGTATTTATTGCACAAAATAAAGAAAGGAAGGTCCACCAACAGGCGTAAATTGTGTCGCCTAGGGGCGGACACCGGAACGCCTGCTGGAGTAGGGGAGGTGGGATAGGGAGGAAAGAGTACATAGGAATAGGGGGATAGGGTAGAGGGCGAACATAAATATATGACGCATGGGCAAGAATAACATATATACAATGTTAGTTGAAAGAAAACAATAAACAAAAAAACGAAACACTAGACATATAAATAAATATAAAAACACAGGACACGAACAGCTGCAGATTTCGCTGCACATTTCACTTTCGTGTTTACCGATTACTAAGAAAGAGGAATCAACCACAGTTCTTTTTATTAACAGAAGTGAGGGAAGGAATCTTTTATTGAGAAAAAAATGACACGGAAAGGTGGGATTGGTATGACCCAGCTATTCTTGCTGACCCAATTTTAAGAAATTGGCGCAGCTTGCCACCGGGGGTGCAAGGTTGGAGAAACTGCGAAGCTGGGGCCTTAGCTTTTTCCGGTTTCGATAAATTTTGCTATGTTTTGCTATGCTTTGCTAAGTTCGTCAGGTTTCGCGATGTTCTTGCTAGCCTACGCTAAGTGTTCAGGGGTGAGGCCAAGTGTAGCCGGATCGACAGCGGATCCAAGGGCGAAACAAGGAAGGTCGACCCCCCAGCTCTGCTGTTTCTCTAGCATTGCAACCCTAGCGCAAGCTGCGCCATTTTCGCTTTGTTTTAGTACCCCAAGAAAGGCTATCACTTTTAAAATAGTAAGGGTTGCGCGCATGCATATGCCTCTAGTGCTCACACTCGAGCAGTAGCAAAAGTCGGCTTCACTGTTATAACACTCTATGTGCGGTGGTGCACCCTTTACAAAAGGCGCGTTTTTTTTTTTTTTTTTTTGCTAATGCCACCGGACCGAGCTCGAGCTTAAACACCTCGGCTGTAAAAGGAACTTGACACGTGACAGAAAGACAAATTATTATACGAAGCATCGTTAATGACACAATCATGATGCGAATTACGCAAGGTCGCATGTGCAAGGACTGCGCCAAGACATTTGCACTGAGTTCATGCCGATGAAGCATTCATGAATAGTACAGCTGGAAGCAAGAGGGAAGCGACGAATCATATATGTCTTGATCTCAGTATCATTTATGTTCATGCCCATCAGCTATCTGCTGCGACCAGTGGTGTCGAACCGGATTTTTTTCGGGTTCGGTTCAGGTTCTGGTTCGGGTTCAGCCGTTTCGGGCTTAGTTTCGGGTTCGGTTCCAGAGCACCATTCCGTTCCGGTTCGAACCTGTCCGAACCGGTTCAAACGGTTTCATATGGGTTCGGAAAAAAAATCAGGAGTGTTTTCTTTTGTAGCCGTACGGCTGCATTCAGGTGGATGTCAAACTTTCCTTTGCAGAACTTGTACGGCTACAATGGAAAGCTAACAGCTTTCCTTTGTAGCCGCACGGCTGCATTCAGGTGGATGTCGAACTTTCCTTTGTAGTTGCTTTCTTGAGGAAAACAACAATAATGGATTTACGTAGTCGTCACGGGGCCGCCTCCTGCTCCATCCCAATCGCCTACCAGTGACGGGCCGGACCTCGCCTCCACATAATGCTTCCTTGGGAAGCCTGCTGGGTGGGCAGGCAACTTTCCTAGACAGCACAGAGCCTGCCAGTCCGCCTTTTTTTATACTACCAATGTCGCACACTCACGCGCACCCACACACGCGCGCAGGCACAAACACCTGTGCACACGTGTTCGACACCCTGGTTCCGGTTCGACCCCCTGGCTGCTGCACACATGCGCTACACACTCTAATCTTTCAAACGGAACCCCCCGGAACACTAACTCCCGGGAAGCAAGAAGCGTGAAAATGGTTTCCTGCCCTGGCCCCCTTAGTGCGTGGTTTAAGCTGTGAGCTCCGCATAAGGCGGTGGCGTTTCGCCGGCGTTTGCATTCGCAGTTTCTGCCATATGCAGCGAGGAGCAGCGATCAGACATAGTGGATGAGGTAACTGCTTCTGACTGTATAATCACATAACGACTACCAATAAGTCGCGGGCCATGCATTCAGATTGCGTGGATTCGACGCATGCTCTTTCCACTACCGCCAGCCCTTTCGCCGCGCCTCCGAAGAAAAACAAAAATGTAGAAGGTAATCGGAAGGCTACGTACAGTGCGCCACCTGCATCCCTAAGTTGTAATATTTAAACTCATTTTAGTTTTGTTTTTGTACCTGTTATGAAAGCCTGCTGACGCCTCTCGACATTCCACTACGCCCCTTATTGATTTGAACATGCGAATCCGTGAAAAGGGGACACAACAGCGCCCAAAAGGGCAAAAAGAAGGTGTAAATATGAAAATATAAGAAAAACAAGAAAAAATTATGGCTAAACAAGGAATCGGTTCAGAATTCTTTTTAAACGCACTTCGAGTTACTCCGGGCCTACTCTAATGAGATTCAGACTGTTATGTTCATTATGGTTTTTCTTATCGTTGTTGTGTTTTGGTGAGAAGTATTACGAAATGGCTGCTTGTCGTGATGAGAGCAGGCACTGAAGATGCGGAAGTTTCAAATACTGACCAGTAGTTGTTACTTCATCATAAGCAAAGTTAGTGGCCTCGTCGAAACCCCGCCCCCCCCCCCCCCCCCCCCCCACCCACTGAACCTCCTCCCGCCGAGCTGGAAAATTTTGGGGTCCGCATCGCCCGCCCTGCGTACGCCCGTATCCACTAGTCCTGCTGATACCACTACTACCACTCCTCCTCCCCCTCCTCCTCCTCCTCCTCCTACTACTACTACTACTACTACTACTACTACTACTACTACTACTGCTACTACTACCACTTTTGCTACTGCTACTGCTACTACTACTGCTACTACCACTACCACTACCACCACCACCAGCAACACCGCCTACCCCGCCGTTAGTACAACATGTGGGGGACTACTACTTAATCCTTCATCTTTTTAATACGGCTATTGAATTTTCTTCCACTTTCTTGTTTGACGTGCGTTCTGAACCAACCCAGAGAACTAGAGATTTCGTTACCGCTGTTCGAGAGGTTTCCCTGCTATTTTGCGTGCTGAGAAATCTGTCACGTTATATAACGGAGCAGATACAAAAAGCAAAGCGTTAGAGTGAGTCTACGTCGTGATCTTGCGGTACCTGGCCCGTCAGTGGGTAGCCACTGTGAAAACAAAAAGAAAAAGTAGCAGAGCGTGGTTTCAGTCCACGGACCTCTGGGTTATGGGCCCAGCACGCTTCCACTGCGCCACCCTGCTTTTCTTTTTTTATTACTGGCCACAAAACAAAAGTGCTTAGCCACAAAGCAAAATATGCTGCACAGTACACAAATTAAAAGCTCCAGCCTACAGTCCTCTTAAATTGCGCTAGTACATCCAGAATGCGTAACCACTCAGGTTCTTCCGACATGACATTATACACTGCTCCTATATAAGCAGCAATTTCAATGAAAAACTCTCGCGCTTTTGGCATTTTGAACTGCCATGTCAGTTTTTCACATAGAATGCATACTAAGCGCCATGAACATATCATAGGGCACGCCCCCGTCATTTCCTGCTGGCAAAAAGCGAGGGCCCTAAGGCGTTAATGGCAGGTCTTTTTCTCAAGGTTCGTTGGAGGATGTCCCGAAAGAACACAGTACCCCAGCAGTCCAGAAAGATGTGCTCAATTGTTTCAATTTTTTTTTTCAAAGTGTACATGGGTGTACGTATAGTCCTTTTTCCTGTAACCAGGGTTTTACTGGAAGCGTGCCGCTATGAAGTTTGAAGAAGAAAGATTTAACATATGAACGCCATTTGGTTTAAGAATTACTGAAAATGAAAATATGCACGGATTTCGCTTGCACTAGTGTGAAGTTAAAATATTTTCATATGCCGACGACATCGCTGTCTTCTGTACGGATTAAGAAAAGCACAAGTGAGGTGGTGAAGGATCAAGGCGGTTTTGCGAGTTGTCTGGCAGTGCAGTTTACTAGAACAAGTGCATAGGATTCTGGCACGGTGACTGGCAAAATAGGCCAGTGTTTTTCGAGAACATGCCCTGGACGGCAACTGCGGCCAGATATCTGGGCATCCCACTAGAAAATTACCAGGATGCTAGAGAGTACTGGGATGAAGAAATTGATACAGTTAGAGAGAAGTTAACACAATGGGGGAAGGCATCTGTATGTCAATGATTGCTCGTGTATCAGTGTGTAATGTGTCTGCCGTTGACGAGGTATGGTGGGTCCTTCAGGTGATTTTATTGTCAACAAGGAACATTCAAAAGCGGCACAGAGTGCCTGCGGTTTCTTTTTTTTTTTTTTTTGTGGGGGGGGGGGAGGCGGTGGCAGCGGATGAGTCGAACTGACTGGTTTCGCTCGGTGAAAATTGGTGGCTTGAACTCGCACATTTGTTTATCCGACAAATATTCTCTAGGTTTCTGAGAGAGCAAAGTAATTGATTTCTACGGACTGTGGTACAAGTCCGACTGCGGGACGTAATTCCAGGCTATGTTGTTTCAACCTCCGAAATCCGCTGAGTATGTGTGCGAGGTTTCTTGCGCGAGGTTGTGGATCTATTTAAGATTTTTCAAAACAAGCTTTCCTTTTCAAAATAAGCTTGCAAAACAAGCTTTGAGTAGTGTACCGCGGAAGCGTTTGTACAAAGATATGGTTGATGTGTGTGTACCCGTTCGGGCTTATCGTCGCTTGTATGCAGTAGGTCCAGGAAAAAATGTTATAAAACACTGCGGCACTCTGCGCTTGTTGAAAACAAGAGCTACACACTGTCATAACTGCAGCGTGTACGCACGCACGCGCGCACGCGCACGCGCACACGCGGATACAGTTGTGCAGATTTCCGACTGAGTAGTTAAATTTTATCTGCAAAAAAAAAAAAATCCACCCCCTCCACTCTGTGAAGGAGGATGAATGACGAAGCTGCGATGCATAATATTACAGTTGTCTTAGCGGCTAGCTGTCTTATAATTTGCTTCCGGACAGTTTCGGTAAAACAAGAGTTACAGGCATTTTGTGTAACCATACTCCATGCATAGATGGCCATCTATTGACAGCAGACAGTAATTGTATAACACGTACTATAACGTTTCTCTGTGAACTAAATAATAAGACAAGTAAATAAAACTTAGCGAAATGTTAGAGTCGTCTTATAAGCTAATTGCCATATGATTTGTTTCATGATACTTTCAATAACACAAGAGTTGGAGCCGCTTTCTGTAATCATACTTCCTCCGTAGATGGCCGTGCTTCACTGTACACGACACGATGTGGAAAATCCAGGTTACAGTGACTAAGCTTACGCCGATCTCCTATAGTCGGCTTTACCTCTAAACACAAATGGATTGCAGAGAACACTTTTTTAGGGGCAGTACAAGCAGTTTTACAGCAAAACATGAAAGCCGTAGACCTGTTTTTATTTTTTAGATGCGACGCATCTCTTGCTCTGGGGCATGTCCCTCCGCCGTCGGCGTCGGCGTCCGCACACCACCTGCGCATGCACAACTCTCCCCCGTTCCTAGCAAGCGTTGTAGATTCCGAATGAGCAACTTGCGCTGGATGTAGTGGGGGGAGCACCGTCTTGTAGGCTTGGCGAATCATCACGTTGAGCTGATACCTGGCCATCAGTGCCAAGGGTGCGGTGACTCAGTGCAGATCCCTGGAGCGCACGGGGTGGGGCAGAAATGGGCGATTAAACGACGTCATTGCTATGGGAACAGACTGCAATCTGTTCGACCCAAACATTTGTCCTCGGTTTGGCGTTATTAATTCGGCGTAAACTGCGTAATTGTGTTGTTTTGTGTCATTTTGCGCTGCTGGCTAACTAAATCAGCAGCTTTGAAAGTATCAACAAACACGGCTTCATACGTTTGGCGGGATGAATTGATTGCAGTAGCATAAACCTTGCCGCTTGCGTTTTGGCGGCCTGCTTCATGAACGGAGCGGCAAGAGTAAAGTACACTACTTAAATGGGTTAATAAAGTGGCAGGCTATTTATTCGCTGGGCAGTTCTGCGGCTGCGATAGTTACTCAACATCCGCATTCATCGTTGTTGACAATCTTTATGCCTCTCTTTTCACAGCCACTCTTCCCTACTCTGCACCATCACTGATTCTTTCAAGGATCGGGCCGCGAAATAATCGATAACGACTACACGGCAAACAGTAAACAGTAGGGCTTGCAGGTATGCTAACTGTCGTTGCTGTCGTGAAGTGTTTAAGTATAGCCAGCACCGCCCCGTCTTTTACGTGGTCCTTCCGGTAGATTCCTTCCACTCCCCGCACGGTTACCGCACGTCGCAAGCGGCAGGGGGCGGCTTCGTTTGCAAAACAAACGCTGGCGGCCGGGTTGGCGCGGTGCAACGCAGCAGCTGCTGCTGCTGCTGCCGTGTTCGTCGGACGTTGGCCTTTTCTCTGCCCCGCTGGAATGCGGCCCGCCGCCTTTCAGGCGCATGGCGTGATTTATGGCGCGTGCGGCGTCTTCCCGCGTAAAGCCCTGTCGTTCCGGCGAATGCGCTGATCCGGCGTCGTTGTTGTTCTCCGGCACCGCCTTTGACGGCCGCTGCTTTTTGTTGTCCGGATGCGGACCGGTTCCTTTGTCCGCGCGGACTTTTATTGCGCCGTGGCGCGCGAACAAGTCGTCGCCGGCGTGTGGAGGGAGTTCGGCTCCGTAGCCTTGAACCCGTGAGTCGACCTCACGGCCGAAAGTTGCCAATGCCATTGTTTGTCGGTGCAAATAAATTATACGGCTTGGTGCTCAAGGAACGTGCGTGTTACTGCCCATGTCAACAGGCTGGCGCGAATGATTAACGGGAATTTTTAGTTGAAGCATATTTTCTCGCTATGGCGTACGGAGAGCTTGTGTGTGTGTGTGTGTGTGTGTGTGTGTGTGTGTGTGTGTGTGTGTGTGTGTGTGTGTGCGTGTGTGTGCGTGTGTGCGTGTGTGTGTGCGTGTGCGTGCGTGTGTGTGTGTGTGTGTGTGTGTGTGTGTGCGTGCGTGCGTGCGTGCGTGCGTGCGTGCGTGCGTGCGTGCGTGCGCGTGCGTGCAGGCGCCACGATTCCAGAATTGCGCAAAAAACTTTTTGCGCAATTCTGGAATCGTGGAACCACAACATGTCGGATACTGCCAAGCCGATTACTCACACATTTCCGACTTCGTGAAACTGGTCACTATCCATGGCCTCATGCAGGAGAGCATATCCATAAATGGGACAACCTGCACGTGAACGCATAACCAAGATATAGGAAAGGATACCTGAGCGCACAAAATGCATAACTTCCTTTTTTTTTTTTTTTTTTAGCTAGCGCAGCCTCTACCTTACCCCAAAAGTAACACGCGCTCACCAGCTCAAATATGCCCGGCACACAGCAAACGCTTGTTCCGATGTCTCGCACCGTCTCCAATCCCACTTAAGCGGAATGCGTCTTGTGCTCCCGGAAATTCATCACCTTATCACTCGGCATGCTCTCCTGCATCCCTTTGCTTTTCTTGTCTTACCATCGTATATACGCAAACACAACGTTGCTCGCCTTCTTGCTCGTCATCAGCCGACCGTAACAGCTGATAGGGAAGATCGCATCATACTGAGGGATGCGATTCACCCTCCTCTTTCCTCCTTCCCGCAATCTCTGGAATGTATTTTTCTGTATCGTGACGCGCCCTTTTTATCCTCCAGATGAACATCCAGCGTCTCGCTGTTTCGTGTCTCTTAGGGGTGGTCAAAAAATATATTTCAGGAGAAGTCGTAGGCCGCCGAGTTGCTTCTGTCCGCGATCAGCAGAAGTTGACATTAACTGCATGCTTTTTTCCTTATTAGAAGAGTATTCAGTTACCCGCCGCGGTGGCTCAGTGGCTAAGGCGTTGCGCTGCTGAGCACGAGGTCGCGGGTTCGATTCCCGGCCGCGGCGGCCGCTTTTCTGATGGAGGCGAAAAGCAAAAATGCCCGTGTGTACGAGATTTCGGCGCACATTAAAGATCCCCAGGTGGTCAAAATTAATCCGGAGCCCTCCACTACGGCGCGCCTCATCGCCTGCGTTGCGTCGGCGCGTTAAACCCTACAATCAATCAATCAATCAATCAATCAATCAATCAATCAAGAATATTCAGTTAGTGTGAACTCGTACGTTGAGAGAAGCAAGCCCTCCCTCATAACCCGCACTTACAAGATGGGCCCCACCACGCGGCGAGTGCTCGCCTGATTTATTTCTCGTTGTTTCGCCTTGCACTCAGCAACTCATGCCGACCGACGGTGATATTAGCCGATATGATACTGGTCATCGGCCGGTATGTCGGCCGATATGACGGGCGGGCCGATGATATGTGGTCACTCAGACACGTGGTGGGGAAGCAGACTCGTGGAGTGTAGGCCTTTTACAGTGTCCAGGGTGTGCCTAAAGCATACCTACACTCAAGCTTTATATTGTGGATTTTATTTATTTATTTATTTATTTATTTATTTATTTATTTATTTATTTATTTATTTATTTATTTATTTATTTATTTATTTATTTATTTATTTATTTATTTATTTATTTAACCATCCAGGATTGCATTAGATAGTGGGATAGCTGTGTGTTGAAATAATTTTAATTCAAGAACACAGTCAAGAGCAGGCACGGGTTAAAGTATAAACGATGCATAACATTTCCCTTACTAAGAGCGTATAGCCTTTCAGTGTTTGTGCCCTTAAGAAGAATTTTTATTTTTCTACTCCATTTACTGAGCGCAATATACGTCTGTACCCATTTTTATGCTGCAAATCTCGGAGTACGCTCCTTCTGTCGGGCTACCATCTCAAATAAACCAGTGCATGTATTTTCGAATGAACAGCTGAAAATAAAAGCAAAGTACGCGGTATACCTAAAGAAGATGATGCAATTAAATGATCCATGTTTTGTGTGGGATCTCTCAACCGCCGGGGAGCGTCAAGGAGCGAGAGGCAAGAGGAACAAGTGTAGACAAAGAGGTAATGCGAGAGCTCATGAAGCACGAGACATGATGGTGATGCCAGCCAAGGATCGTTGGCCTCAGTTCATAGCTTTATTTATTTATCATGGTACCCACAGCGCATTTCCAAGGCATTACAGGGGGGGGGGGGGGAAGAGGAGAGGTGCAAATTCGTACGTAAAAAGAGGCAAGCAGAAATATGATTCAAATCATTAATTATGAACCAAAACCAGGGATCGTCAACGAAAAGACATTGCAAAGAACACGACAACACATTATTAGACACAATCGAGATAACTTCATTTGGCAATTTATTCGATTCGCTAATGGTTTTAGGGAAAAAAATTATTCGGTTCTGCAATGTTATAGAAAAATCA
Source organism: Haemaphysalis longicornis (assembly GCF_048455015.1). Classification (NCBI taxonomy): domain Eukaryota; kingdom Metazoa; phylum Arthropoda; class Arachnida; order Ixodida; family Ixodidae; genus Haemaphysalis; species Haemaphysalis longicornis. The sequence continues at coordinate 205,468,170 of NW_027526361.1, read as the reverse complement.
GTTCTGCAAAATTCGGTTCTGAAATGTATTTCTCTTATTTTACAGGATTGATTTGTACTTAACGAAACATAGTCTGGACTCATTAAATATAGCACCTTCTGTTTATGTCAGTTTCGTTATGAAATATATTGTGAAAACTTTTTAGCCTGAGCACGTGCCTACGATGCTGAACTAATCCCAACCTAGGCTACGCCGAATCATTGAAGGACTCTGGCTACGCTCAGAACTCGACACGCTAAAGTTCCTTGAGTAGTTCTTAAAAACAAACCGAGTAGCTAAGTTTTGCACCCTTTTCAAGCTTCTCGATATCAGACTTTATACGTGGATCCCATACCGTACAGGCCCATTCCAGTATGGGACGAACATTGGTCTTCAACAGCACATACGTCCGTGGGCTTGCCCCAAACGTGCTTTAAGGGCTACCAAAGCTTTGATAGAGTACCTGCAACACACAGGTCTGGACCAGTCGCTGTGAATAACTCGCCGTATCTGTACGCATCAACTTCTTGAACATCATCGCCATCATCTTCATCAAGTCATCAACTGGCGTAGCAAGTTAGGCATTTTAGCCCAGCTAACATCGTCAGACTTCATTAAAGATTGCTCTCTCTCTCTCTCTCTTTAGTTTTCACTGGAAGGTGCTCTGCAATACGACGTAGGAAGCCCAAAACACGGCACGCTTTCGCTCATACATATTTTACATAACGGCGCCAAGACAGTGGGGTGGTAATATACACACCGAGATATTTTTGTTCAAATATACGGTTAAGAAATGTGCTATTAATGGTACTGTAGGAATAAACATGAGGCGTTTTGTTTCCGGTGAAGCACGTATACACAGATTTTTGCAGGTTTAGCTTGAATAATCAAGTTTGACACCAATGAAATATTCTGTTGAAAAACCTGTGGGATGCAATATCCGGTGGCTTTGCAACTTTTCGTTCCACTGCCGTTTATATATACATTTACCACTATACTATACTGCGCCATGGGGGACAACACACGTGCAACTCTTCGAACATCCCATATCCGGTTGCCTACAGGTATGCAAACGATTTCCGACTTCAGTTACTAACCGGCTGTCGGCAAATAAAAATCCACCGCACACAGACGCTCGGCGGGTCATTAAACCCGGCGCGTGGCTCGATATTGCATGGGTGAATTACGAGCTGAAGGAGAACAATGGTAGCATCAAGGGCTGCAACGCCCAGCGTTGATTTACGATGGGGGGGGACAAGGGGCATGCCGAAAGCAGGTGCTCTCGTCAGGCGCAGATTGCAACGAGCGCAACATTTCGGAGCTGGATGAATGACACCGTTCGAATAATGGCCTCAAGTGGCACTGGGGTCACTCTTTTGTAAGGGGGCTGCGACCATGGGTGCTGTGATGGGGTCTCGTGGACAGGAACGCATCCGTATACGATCACTGACAAGCGCGTTTTGTGGCAAGCATCGTGTGTTTGTCGATGCGCCGGCAATCGAATGTGTAAACGTCGTTTAAAGAATTAATCACGCCTGCAGGCTCACTGGAAGGGGTAACGAAAAAAAAAAAAAGAGGATTTGCTGAGATTAAAGAGTTTGAAGGGCCACCAATGCCAGAAACTAAATCTGGCCATCTCCTAGTGAAGATGGCCAGATGGACGTGAAACCTGGGGAGAAGCGAAGCATGCAGTGTATAAGTGTATTCTAAGATTGTAACTCTTTCTCTTGTCACACGACGCGCGCTGATTGGGAGCCGGAGAAGCGCCGGTGGGAGGAGAAATCGCGCACTTGCTGAGTCGGTGGCGCCCTCTCTTGCGTAGAACCCGATTTAAGCAATTAAATGAGAGACAGACTGGCCGTAAGTTGTCTTCGTTCCATACGCCGCAGCAAGCTAGGAAGTATGCTAAGAAGTAGCGCGAGGCGTTGGAAAACGAGTGTCCCGGTGTTTTAGTGCCGTGACTACATGAAAGGACGACGACGACATGACAAGCGGACAGACCGAGCCCCTAAGGTGCTTCGCCCCTAAAATATGCGTCCATGCACTCCGTTCGGACGATTAACCAACCAAGCTGTAAGTGCGCGGCCGGTGTTTGAAATTGCAGCGGCCACCCCTGCCGGCCGTTGTCTGTGCTTCCCGCAGTAGCTTGCTCCGTGTGCGCTGTGCTGCGAGCGAGATAAATCACGCCAATATCTCTCCCCGGGCTTCTAAATCCACTGAAACCTGCTTTTTTTTCAGCGCATGCGCGCGGGGTTAATTGCTCCGGACCAGTCTTCTGCGTGCACAGGACCGTCGGAGTTTTCTTTCGCCTAGTAATATAAAGCTTCGCCCTAAAATTCCTCATCTCTTGCTCGCCTCTGATTCCCGAATGCTGGAGCCATGCCAACGTTCGCAGACGATCGCCGCACGATTATACGACCTTGTGCGACAGCTGCGCTGGCGCACTGCTGTGAGATTCCGATGATTATCAAGGACGATGTTCCACAAGGAGGAGCCTGTCGTTACAGACGGCATTTCAGCGACACTGCAGCAGATGCAGTATCCTGAAGTGCACGGGCCGCTATGCATGCACGCACAGAATAACAAAATTAAAACCATAACAAAGCTACAAACGTGAACAAAGAATGGGGAGTCTTATTTTGGATAGCGGGGTAACCTGGCACAGCAGACGACAGACGAACTGAAACCAGATGACCTGTATTGGCAACGAAGTGTCGGAATAGTTTATTATGATTCGTATGAGCTCTTACGTAACTATTTGTGGTCATCGTGAACTACCGACAACAGAGGTTTTCTGATCGTCTGCTACCTCAAATTTGGCTCATTCCTACCGTAAATCGCCATCCCGTGTTTAGTTTTGCATATCCCAGGTGGCGCCGTCGTTCCGCGGGATCAGCTTGCACGTCTTAATTGGACGGCCAAGTTGATCCGTTTTCGCTTTATGTTCTATTCGGCTTTCCCTCGTTTTTTTTCCGGGTTTTTATATTTGCTTCTTTTGAGGGGTGTATAAGATTAATCCGTGTTCCTGATTTCGTAAGTTCAACATCTTTGAACAGCGTAAATACACATATACAAGAAAAGAACACGACAGGACGACGCTGTTTAACTAGTACCGACTTGCCCAAACGTCGATCCTTCTCCGCAAGTTCATTTTATGACATTTTAATTTTCACACGAAAATGTTTTATTCAGGGATTTACGAAGATTTCACTTACGTCATATCCGTCACGCAAGTGACGCCAGTAGCACGAAGCAAGCGGTCTCTAGAGGGTACACCCCTGCACACAGGGCGTTCTTGCGGGGAAGAAACCTTTAGTATGTAAGGATGCCCGTCGCCAGCGCAATTCACGAAGGAGCAACCCGAGTATAGGAAGCACTGTCCACTCGCCATGAGAGGGTACGTGCCGAAACAGAGCATCATCATCGCAGTCAAGTGACAACAATAGACGGCAGCCGCATCGCGAACGCTTGGAAGGAAGAAGCTGCCTCTCGCTTTTGCTCTCGGCCAACACTGCAGAGCGGACTTCGTGCTCCTCACTCCTAGAGCTGACTTTGAGCTGACCAGTCCTTCGGCCTTGGAATAAATCCTCCTTACAATTTTGGTGGAGTGTGCGGGTCCCTCCTCGTCCTGGCCCCAGCTTCCCACCTCATCGGCCTTCGCACAATCGTCGAGAGGGCGTGACCCGCGTCGGCAGTCGTTTTCTTACCCTGGAGCTCCGCCATCGGACACTTCAACCTTCTACAATGCTTCGCGACGATAACCCGCCGCCTACGCCAACACCCATCGTCTGCTCTTGTGCGATCCGTGAGCGGGACCCTCCCAAGTACGACGGCACCGATGAGCAGGACGTCGACGACTGGCTTGCCGCGTTTGAACGGGTGAGCACTCGTAACAATTGGGACAACCGCCTCAAGCTCAATAACGTGGAATATTCTTTGACTGGGCTCGCGGAGAAATGGTTCCTGAACAATTCAGCCCGTCTGGAAACGTGGCCAGAATTTAAAGCCGACTTCCAAGCAGTATTTGGACGCCCCGCTGTACGAAAATTCCGGTCGGAGCAGCGCTTGCGCGAACGTGCACAGAAAAGTGGTGAAAACTTCATTTCGTACATCGATGACGTCGTAGATCTGTGCAGGAGGATCGACAGCGCCATGCCCGAAACGGACAAGGTCAAGCACATCCGGAAAGGCATCGAAGACGATGCCTTCCAAATGCTCCTCGCGAAAAACCCCCAAACTGTGGCAGAGGTCGTTACCATTTGCCAGAGTTTCGACGAGCTGCGTAGGCAGCGGGCTCTCACTCGGCGACCCGTCGCACAAGATCAGTTTATGTCCAGCTTGGCTGCTAACGACAGTGACGGTACATTATTTCAGCAAACCCAGCAGTTTGTGCGCGAGGAAGTGGCTCGTCAATTGTCCCTAATGCCAAACGTTCCGGAGTGTAAATCTTCTCTCAGCCCTGACCTCCGGACCATTGTCCAACAACAAGTTGCTCAGTCCCTTCCAACTGCACTGCAGTCAACTCCTGTTGTTGTCGCCCCCGTGCCCTATTCCGACGTTACGCCGACAGCCCCAATCACCACAACTCTGGCTTATGCCGATTCTATACCCTCCATGCCGATGGCCGCTCCACCGACCTTTCTTGACTCTGTCCCACGGCGACCTTATGCTGAAGTCGCAGCCAGGTACATGCATCAAAGCCCCGTCTTTCTGCAGCCCCGCGTACCTGTACGCCCCCCGGTATGCTCTGGTCCGCAACTCACTAACCCTTGGAGGACGCTGGACAATCGTCCAATTTGCTTTGCATGCAGGGCTCCTGGCCATGTCGCCCGCTATTGCCGCCGCAGTATGACAACTGGACGCAACCCTCCCACGGCTTATTCCTACGCCCCATCGCAACTTATTCAGGAGGGCGCCGCGTATTCGCCGGTGAAATCTATGCCCTCCGAAAGCCGCGACTTCGCTGGCCGCCGATCTTCGTCTCCGCGACGACGCTCGCTGTCGCCCATGCGTCGTCGTCCTGCCCCAACGCAAGCGCAAAACTAGGCGCTGCAGTTCCGGAGGCAAGAACTGCGTCGTCGTCGATCTGCCCAAGACCTCCTCCCTCTCTTAGCCCTTGTCGACACTGGAGCCGCCGTTTCTGTCATGGACGCCAAACTCTGCCGCCGCTTAAAGAAGGTCACGACGCCGCACCTCGGGTTCTTATTGCGGACTGCTACGGCTCATCCCATAGATCCACTCGGCGTGTGCACTGTCCGTGCCGTTATTCGAGACGTCCTATACGTTATCGAGTTCGTTGTCCTGCCTTCGTGCTCCCACGATGTAATACTGGGGTGGGACTTCCTTTCCCAACATGGAGCTGTAATCGACTGTGGCCGTGCCGAAGTAGAGCTCTTCCCGTCCATAGATCCTACCGCTGATGACCCGCCCGCTTGTTCTGCCGTAAAACTGGTCCTCGCGGAAGAAGTTAGCATTCCTCCTCATTCCGTCGTCCTTGCTTCTTTATCGTGCCCCTCTCTGTCCAATGCGACAGTACTCTTTACGCCTTCTACCCTGTTCTACCAGCGCCGAAATCTTCCGCTTCCTTTCGCCCTGCTTCCAATCCGCAACAGCCAAGCTACACTTCTCCTTTCTAACTACGGCTCATGTCCCTGCACCTTGCAACGCGGAGAGTGCGTCGGCCACGTCGATACCGTAGCTTCTGTGGTGGCTGTGGATTTTCCGGATGATTTCACAACCCTTGACGTCAGTGGACTCTGCGCTCCTGCAGCAGCGACACCCCCACCGTCTGCAGATGTCTTTCTTCGCGCCGTTGATGACAAGCTTTCGTCGTCCGAACGAGACCAACTTCTTGCTTTGCTGCACCGATTTCGGACGTCTTCTGATTCTGTACAGACTGGCCTGGGGCGTACCACCACTGTTGAACACACCATCGACACCGGGAGTCACGCACCCTTACGACAACGTCCCTACCGTGTTTCTCCTACTGAACGCCGCGTAATTGACGAACAAGTCGAGGACATGCTCCAACGTGGTGTGATTCGACCATCCACGAGTCCATGGGCGTCACCGGTAGTGCTTGTCAAGGAGAAGGACGGTTCTATTCGGTTTTGCGTCGATTACCGACGGCTTAACAAGATAACCCGCAAAGACGTATATCCTTTGCCAAGAATCGATGACGCCCTCGATTGTCTCCAAGGCGCAGAGTTTTTTTCTTCAATTGACTTACGCTCAGGTTATTGGCAGGTCCCCATGGCGGAGGCTGATCGTGCAAAAACGGCCTTTGTTACTCCAGATGGCCTCTATGAGTTTAACGTTATGCCGTTTGGCCTCTGCAATGCGCCTGCAACCTTCGAGCGAATGATGGACAACATTCTCCGCGGACTCAAATGGCAGACATGCTTTTGTTACCTGGATGATATTGTGGTCTTTTCTCCAGATTTTTCAACACATCTCATTCGACTTGAGCAAATTTTGACGTGCTTAACTACGGCAGGACTACAGCTAAACCTCAAGAAGTGCCGTTTTGCTGCCCGACAGCTTACCATCCTCGGCCACGTTGTCTCTAAAGCGGGGGTCCTGCCGGATCCTGCCAAGTTGCGTGCTGTGGCAGAGTTCCCGAAGCCGACATCAGTGAAGGCCCTTCGCAGCTTCATTGGGCTGTGTTCGTACTTTCGCCGCTTCGTACGGAACTTTGCATCCCTCATCGCGCCACTGACACAGCTCCTCAGCAAGGAAGGCAGCATCTCTGAGTGGTCAACGGCTTGCGACGACGCTTTTGCTAAACTGCGTCATCTCCTCACATCTCCGCCGATCCTGCGCCATTTCGATCCTGACGCCCCTACCGAGATTCACACCGATGCGAGCGGAGTCGGTTTGGGGGCAGTTCTCGCACAACGGAAGGCAGGTTATGACGAGTATGTGGTCTCCTACGCAAGTCGCACGCTAACAAAAGCCGAGACCAACTATTCTGTGACAGAGCGAGAATGCTTAGCTGTTGTTTGGGCGCTTGCAAAGTTCCGCCCGTATCTCTACGGCCGCCCTGTCGAGGTTGTTACGGACCACCACTCGCTTTGCTGGCTGTCCTCACTAAAAGATCCGTCCGGTCGCCTAGCACGCTGGGCTTTGCGACTCCAGGAATATGATATTCGCGTTACCTATCGGTCAGGCCGGAAGCACCATGACGCTGATGCCCTTTCTCGCTCCCCATTGCCGCATGAAAGTGAGCGACTCTCGACTACCGATTGTTACCTCTCACCACTGGAGATATAGTCCATGTCATCCGAGCAAAAGAAAGACGCCTGGATTTCCTCCATCTTCAAACTCCTGTCAGGCTCATCGGCGAAAGGTGCATCTCGAAATCTACGCCGGCAAGCGTCGCACTTCGCCCTTCGTGACGGTCTGCTGTTTCGACGCAACTACCAACCCGAAGGTCGCAAGTGGCTCCTAGTAATTCCACGCCACCTACGTGCAGAAATATGCGCATATTTTCACGACGAGCCGCACTGCGCCCATGCTGGTGTACCCAAAACCTACCAACGTTTGCGCCTGCGGTACTACTGGCGCGGCATGTACCGTTTCGTTCGTCAGTTCGTTCGTTCCTGTGTTCACTGCCAACGCCGCAAATCTCCACCTCGCCAAGGAATCGGACCTCGACAACCTTTACCATGTCCAGAACGACCCTTCGACCGCGTCGGCATCGACATCTATGGGCCTCTCCCTTGCACGGCAGCTGGAAACAGGTGGGTAGTTGTGGCTGTTGACCACCTGACCCGATATGCAGAGACGGCAGCACTGCCGGCTGCAACTGCGCCTGAAGTTGCCTCTTTCCTCCTTCGGCACTTCATTCTACGACATGGAGCGCCTAGAGAACTGCTCAGTGACAGAGGAAGGGTTTTTCTGTCTGAAGTTATAGAAGCCCTCCTCACAGCCTGCCGAACCATCCATCACACCACAACAGCGCGTACCACCCACAGACCAATGGTCTCACCGAACGTTTCAACCGGACGCTAGGGGATATGCTCGCAATGTACGTGGCATCTGATCATTCTAATTGGGACACCAACCTTCCATTTGTTACATATGCGTATAACACCGCCACGCAAGCCACGACTGGCTTCTCTCCGTTTTTCCTTTTGTATGGACGCGAGCCCTCTTGTACGCTGGACACAATACTTCCTTATAGCCCTGATGACTCAGAGTGCACGCCCATCTCATACGTTGCGAAACACGTCGAAGAATGCCGCCAACTGGCACGTTCACTAACCAAGGAAGACCAACAACGACAGAAGACACAGCATGACGAAAAGACCTCTGCACCAAGCTTCTTACCCGGATCACTTGTTTGGCTGTGGGTGCCAACGACTGCTCCTGGATTAAGCAGTAAGCTCATATCGCGATACGATGGTCCCTACCGTGTCATCAAACGCACCTCCCCTGTCAATTACATTGTCGAGCCTGTTGCCCCATCACCCGACCAGCGACGCCGCGGCCGTGACATAGTACATGTCCAGCGCCTCAAGCCTTACGTTGAGCCTCTCACCATTTCGACTCCCTGATCGCCAGGATGGCTCTTTTTCCCCGGGGGCAATTGTAAGGATGCCCGTCGCCAGCGCAATTCACGAAGGAGCGACCCGAGTATAGGAAGCACTGTCCACTCGCCATGAGAGGGTACGTGCCGAAACAGAGCATCATCATCGCAGTCAAGTGACAACAATAGACGGCAGCCGCATTGCGAACGCTTGGAAGGAAGAAGCTGCCTCTCGCTTTTGCTCTCGGCCAACACTGCAGAGCGGACTTCGTGCTCCTCACTCCTAGAGCTGACTTTGAGCTGACCAGTCCTTCGGCCTTGGAATAAATCCTCCTTACAAGTACTAAATATTACGTTATATTTCGGGTTGTTCGTTTTGGGGCTTTATATTTTAACACGAACGTGTTTCATGCCGGGATACACCAAGATTTCACTGACTTCATATCCGTCACAGAAACGACGCCATGACACCATTGCCGAAGCGACCCGCCAGCAGGACGTCGCTCACCAAGCACACCCGGGAGACAGCCGCCGACCCGCAAATCATGCTCAGCTGCAGATTTCGCTGTACATTTCACTTTCTTGTTTTACCGATTCCTATGGCAGAGGAATCAACCACAGGTTTTTCTATTCTGTGTATTTTTGGTTTTCCAAAGTTTCGTTTGACCAGTTATCTATATTGACGCAATTGTAATGATTTCAAAGGGGTAACTCCGCCAGTTGGGCATTTTGGTGCAAATGCCGGGCGTTGCACGGAAGGGGGGGGGGGGGGCGTGTACTCTGCAAAGAATGCTACGCATTAAAAGACGGGTGAATGTTGCCTTCGTGGTGCTTTTATTCTGTAGTGACGCGGCGTACCGTCGCCCCCCCCTCCTTCCCCCCCGTCCGGGTATGAAACGACGGCGTGACATTCCACTCTTCGATCCATACTCAACTGTAACAGTATCGCACGCGGAGTGGGGTCGCTGTAGCACTCCTTGTTCTCCAGCCATGTAGCTCACTACGCGGCCTTCCCGTCAGGGAGGTGGAACACCAGCCCTCGGTTAGTGAGGAGGACAATATAAGGATACACCGTGACGCATGGGTATGAGTACGAATAAAGTTCCCCTTAAAAACAGGCAGAAATCCTACCTTAGCATAACATAACCCCCCCGCCCTCCTTTTTTCGTGGGTTCGGTTCCCCCCTTCAGTGAGCGGGAACCAGAACCGCGACTTCTGCGCACCAGCGTGGTGCCTCAACAGTATCTGTTTATTTTAACAGCGAAGCTGTTTAGCCAATCGTAATTTTTCATGTCGGCAGTTGAAAATACCAAGAAATTGCCCAGCGCGCGCACGTGAGCGCATGCCTCGCGGCGACCGCCCAGCAGTTAACAAAATTAAGAAAAGGCCTAACTCTCGTGTGTGCGTGCCTCGCGACGACCGCCCAGCGTCCCCGGCGCACGTCTGTCAAGACAAGAATACCCGCTTAGGAAGCAAAGGTTTACAAAAAAAAGAAAAGACACTCCAGCGTTCGCAGTAATCGCGGCAACACTTGCTCGGAACGAGAAAGGTGCACGTCATAGCGTACCCCCCCAAGGTGATGTCCAATGATTATCATTTCTAAAAAATTCACGCCATATCCACGCAATGAATGATGATAAGTGGGGCGAAGCTCGAGAGGGGGAGATCATCGGTAACCGTAACTCTCCCGTGAAAGTTCGCCCATTACATCATTAAGAAAGACGTAAGACTGTGTGCGTACATTGTACAAATCAACTTTTATTTTCGGAGTCAATGCTCCCAGGCCCAGACCTGGTGAAAGACCCCGCGCCATCGAGGACTACACCGCACCTCCACCACAATTTGTCACGTAGGATGGGACACAACGGTAAAGAAATAACTTTTATTTAGGGCGAACTTGTGCCCGAACAAGACGAGAGGAAACGAGCAAAGGTCCTTGCGTCTCGTTCGATCTCCGAGAACGACTGCCTGCGTTCGTTGTTGTTGTTGTTGGTAAACTTTATTGACACACAAAAAAACAAAGAAAAAGACCCCCAAAGTCCGGGGTTCTGAGAGGAACAAAATTATCTATACAGACGGGAGAACCTGACGAACGTGAGCCACCAAAGCTCGCCACCAGGCCACTCGGTCTGTTCCCTCCGGTGGCGCGAGCCAGTCTTGGAGAGAAGAGGGAGGAGGTGTAAGGGATTTAAGATGAATTGCGAGTGATGGTTGCGAACCAGAACAGTCCCAAAGAACATGCGGCGTATTGGGAAAGCCAGAGCACTTGGAGCACCGCGCAGGGCTGCGATGGCCTTGTAGTCGATGCAGTATGTGCGGAGTTGGAAGGCTGTCCGTTTGCGCTTGCCGGATAAGACAAGCATCTGCCCGGGGTAACAGGTGAGAGGGAGACGGAAGAGTCTGCCTATCCCTGATTAACTGTTGCACAGTCTGGTGTCGATGGAGACGGGCTTGTCGCGCTTGCGTGGGTGGGTGGAAAGGATTTGGCCAGGGCGTCTCCGAGTCTCCCGGTTGGGACGGAGCACGGGAGAGCTGATGTGCCTGCGTTCGTGGCGTGATCTCTTGCGTGATCTCCCCCTCGCAGTGCACGTGCGCTCGCGCCTCCGTTGGCGAACACAGACAAGCTCGCGCTCCCGGTGCCGAGTTTGCGCTGCTGGTTGCAGCCGGTTCTTGCGCGTGCAACGCGGCCCACTTTGCGACATCTCCGAAAGCATGCGACGGTCACGTACCACGAGACACAAGGGATGGACAGACCCATGGCTTTAGGAGCTTCGCCCCTAAAAAACGAAGGAAGCTCACACCTATACGCCTCGAGCTTTGCGATCGCTGCGCCGCCTGCTGCCGCTTCTCCGCGGCGCTTACGGGATGGCCGCTGCGCAGCTGGTAGCGGCTCATGCAGTATTTTGATTCTCTTTCGCTTCCTTTTGCCTTTAGGCACTCTAAACAACTTGTTATAATGATGTCTGTAAGCAAAGAGTACGTTTAGGGCACTTCAAAAACAAGCTGCGTCCTGATACAGCGCTCGAACGCCAACAAGAGCTATCCGGGGACGCGGTATTGTGCTCTTCTTCGCCGCTCTTACGGGCGTCGGCGATGGCAGCAGAATATCACCACTGTCACGTCCGAATATGTCAGGCGCAAGTGAATTCTTTTGTCGCCTCGTTTAGACCTGATACTGGCACAGTGAGAGGTTGGTTTGGTTTTGCAGCGCTGACAACGAATGTGGCTTTGTTGCGAATATATACGCCCTAGAAAAATAGGATTCGAGGATGTAATTACCTTGTAGCTGAGAATAACTTCGGCCGTTTATGGTAATAGAGGCCACGCGAAAAGTTCAAGTATATAGCAAGGCTGTGCGTTGTGAAATAGGTGCCCATTCAGGCCTTATAGCAAGAACCATGGTGGTTAATGAAACCACGAAAAAATAAATGGTGTGCAACTCCAGGAAAAACAAAATAGCTCGTATGAGAATAAAAAAAACAGTATAGCTTGAGAAATGCTAAAGAAACACGTGTAAACTTAAGCCAGGTAGGACTTACCAGACAACCAGATGCAAAATGCAGGGATATTTAGCAGGACATGGGGAGGGGAGGGAGGGCCGGAGGAGGACGCTTAATGATCGTTGTGTTCAAATGTGGACCGAAATCAAGGAATGGACGTTCTAGTAATCATATGCACACAAGCTGCGAGTTCACGTTTATTTTGTTTTTCAACTTTAACGAACAACTGATCACTCGGCGTACGTATTTTTCGAAGTATGCAGTAAGCAATATACGAGTCAGAAGCGGTAAAAGGTGTCGTTGGAAGAGTGTGGTATCTGATAAGCCCTTCAGATTTCACTTTTGCTAGATTCTGCAGGCTTCCTATGTCATATGACGATGTTTCCAGAAGCGTTTAGTCGCGGACGCGGATTTAAGCGGAGGATATAAGTAGCAGATGATGAATGTTTGCGAATGCTCACGTGGCTGCAATACGACCCAGCAGTAAATTCTTTGTCGTGTGCTGATTCCCGCATATAATGTTGCATTGTCCATCGTATTTACTTCGTAGAATGTCCGTGAAATTTATGCCAAATTTGATTGTTCAGGGTTGTGAACAATATCTGAGATATGAAGCGCAACTGGTGAGCTGTGATCCGTTAGTTTATGTTGCACACGAAACCGATTTTCATCGTATTGTATAGCCGTAGCATGAGTATCTGAGCGAATACCGCTTACGGAGGTACTGTTAGTAGATTTCAGGACCATGGAATTGCAACCAGCTCCATGCATATGCCGGTTTCACCAGGCCGGCCTGTGACACACCTCGCGCGTATGCGGACCGAATGTGCCGCACTAATGTCGCGTCAGAAGCATTTACACTCTCGTAAATACACCACATTTGCGAACAGACTGTTTCGCATAAATATGTATTTTCAACGCATACAAACGGAAAATGTCTGTCGCGAATGTGCCGTGCCGCAAAGGCAACGGCGACAGTGGTGAGCGGGCCGGAATATCCCGCGACTGCTTTCGAAACGGGCCGCTAGGTGGATTGCAGTGGCGCCTCTACAGGCAGCGCTCGAGGCGTATAGCAACAATGATGGAACAAAGGTCGTTGCGGCAGCGAAGAAGGAGAAAATCGGCTGCAATCGTGGAGACTTTTACCGTCGTGATGGTTGTGAAGGTTGCGTACACCTTCAAGTTCGTTGCAGCTCAGCCGCGGCAGCCGAGCTCGCGCCGCCGAAGCAGTGCACCGCGTGACCTCAGATCCTGTCCCGAGCCGGGAGCCACGAGGCACGAGTCACGCGGCCGGTGGTTGGAATCAAGACACGAGCCGACACTACCGCGTTCACACTCGGCCACGCAGTACCACCACCGGCGCCATTGCTCACCCATCTCCGTCGCAGTTTGCCTTCTGCTCTTCGCTCGGCACTCCTCAATAAATGAACGCGGCCGGTGGTTGGAATCAAGACACCGAGCCGACACCACCGCGTTCACACTCGGCCACGCAGTACCACCACCGGCGCCATTGCTCACCCATCTCCGTCGCAGTTTGCCTTCTGCTCTTCGCTCGGCACTCCTCAATAAATGAAGGCGGAACGTCTCCTCACGTTCCCTTCAAAGTCTTGCGGGTTAGTGTGAGCTTCCCTAGTGTTTGTTTTTGTTATTGTTGTTGTTGTCAGTCGCTCCGCGAGTATATATGAGGAGCGGGATAAATGTGTGCCGGAGGGACTCCGTGAAGCACGTGCACACGTCTCGCTGTATCCAGAAAATCTCTGTAAGAAATGTTTTTCTTCATGTTAGCGCAGTGCACATGATTCAATCGTGAAAACGTTTTGCCGCATGGTCATTTTCTCGCTGCTATCTCGCCGCCGAGGTATATACGCCACCGTGCACCTATGAATGCCACCAGAAAGAAAATAAGGTCGGGTAGGGAAATTAGCGTTCTGCCCTGGTTTTGAGTACCTGTGCCTCGTGGCCCACTGTGTTTCCTCCATGCACAGGTTGGGGACTTGCTCTCTTCACAGCGTGCCAGAAACTGACGCCAGTTGCAGTTGTTCGTGAAGAAGCAGCCCTTTTACATACATGATTGCAATTATCGCTCTAGACACCAAAACACGACCGCCCTCACTGTCCCGACTGAGTGCACTAGTGTTCCCACACCGCACTCCTCCTGTTGACCTCTCATCCTGCTCGTCCCCGCACTCCGGGTGCCGACCCTCGAAGAATGATGGAGAACGGAATATGAGGGAGTGTCGTCGACGCCTTGGGCCGTCCAAGGATTCCCGCGTCACGGCCGGGCTGCGTTTCGAGCCGAGAGAGAGATAGAGAGAACAAAAACTGGCGATGTCAGCCCAGCTAAGAGGCCTGGATTGCTACGCCAGATGAATGCGATGGCGATGATGATTATAATGATGTAGAGGAATACATATGATTTTAACTTATTACAAAGTCTGATCAAGACTTGTGTCTTTTAGGTATATCAATAAGGCTTTCGTTGCACGAGCGGCACGTTTGGAAGAGTTCCAAGGACCTAATACGTCCCTCAGTTCTAGTTTTGCGGACAGCGGCCGGCCCAGGGACACTGCGAGAGACACTCTTTGTGTAGTAAAGCGCACACAGTCACATATTAGGTGTTGGAGGTCTTCACGCACACCACACTGTGGGCACAGAGGCGAGGAGGACTGGTTGATTTTGTAGCAGTGGGATCGCGTGTAGGCGACGTTCAACCGCATGCGGTGCAGCACTGCTTCATCATGCTTGGATAGTCCCGGTGGCATCTTAAAATTACAATGCGGGTCGATAGAGTAGAGGGGCGCGTAATGGCGGGATGCGTCTGCCAAAGGCGATCGCTGCATGCTCCATGCCACACTGGATTCAAAGGCTGAAGCACCTTTGCGAGAAAATGGCACCGGTATTTTTGATCCGCGTTGGTCATGCGCTGTGGATGCTGCAACGTCCGCCTTCACATTTCCAGTTATCCCGCAATGGGCAGGCAGCCAGTGAAGTGCTATATGATGGTGCGCTTGCAGAGCTTGAAGATATAAAGCTTGTACATCAAGCACAAGCTGATCTTTTGGGAAAGACGCCAGACATTGCAGTGCAGCCCGAGAGTCCGGCCCACGCGCGTGCCGGCTGCTCGATGATGTGAGCCAAGGCCATCCGCAGAGCTGCAAGTTCGGCAGCCGTAGATGATGTTTTGTGGCTGAGCATGGCACTGAGGGTGGTGCGGGACGAAGGTATCCACACTGCGACAGTGAATGATGTGGATGACACCGATCCATCAGTGTACAGATGTGTATGACCTCCGTATGTGTTGTACATATATTCAAGAGCAAAAAACCGTAGAGCGGCAGGTGGAATATGCTCCTTTCGTGTAATTCCGGGCACCGTGGTCACTATTTTCATGGGCGGGAACATCCAGGGCGGGTGGAGAAGAAGTGATGGCGGCTGGTAATGCTGCGGCAGGAAGTCGCACACTTCAGGGACTGAACTTGGCGCTAAAGGGTGGTCACATTGCCTGGCCACAATACGCAGTCGCACGCGGAGAAGCTCCTGCGTGCCGAGAGCCAAGGGTGACAGATATCGGTATTCCGTCAATGTTCCAACAGTAGAGGTAGTTTTCGGAACACCAATGCAAGTCCTCAAGATCTGTGCTTGCATGGACTCTAGGGCCTTGATAGTTCCTTTAGAAAGGGAGACCAAAATGGCGATGCTGTAGCGTATGAGGCCAACGCAGAGCGCTTCGTAGAGCCGAAGGAGTGAGTTAACGGAGCAACCGCCGGAGTTTCTGGAGAGCATGCTGAATATACGGGCGATTGAGGTAAGCTTCTCCTTGAGATGGCGGACATGAGGTGACCAGGTGAGTGACCTGTCGAATGTCACCCCCAGAAACCTATAGCTGGGAAGGTATGGGATGTCAGTGCCGCCAACAGTGAGCCGGTAGTGCGTGAGGTCCCGCTTCGTAAAAGCCAACGCAGCACATTTGCTTGCCGAAATTTACATTCCTCGTGCTGCCAAGAACGATGCAATTGAGTTGATTGCTCGCTGAAGTCTCGACCGTAGCACACGTCTGTTACGGCCAGAGCTCCATATGCAGATGTTGTCCGCGTACAAGGAGATTTCAACCGACTGCGGCAAGCATTTTTCGAGGCCTATAATGGAGATGTTGAACAGAGTGGGGCTTATCACCCCGCCCTGGGGAAGAGTGTGTTGACATGTATACATACCTATCGGAGAGATAGTCTGATAGCCATGCATACATGCGGCCTCCTATTCATGAAGACTTCATCGCCGAGCGAATAGCATCATGCGCTACGCAGTCATAGGCTGATTTGATGTCCAGGAACACGGCAATGATGATGTTCCGGCGATACTTAGCTTGTTTTATGCTGGTTGCAAGGGCAATGGCATTATCGATGCTGCTACGGCCCTTGCGGAAGCCAGACATCTGTGGCGGGTATACATTTCTGACTGTCAAATCCCAGTCCAAGCGATACAGCACCATCTTCTCCATCAGTTTGCCGACACAGCTCAGGAGGGCTATGGGACGGTAAGACTCTATGGCCGTTGGAATTTTGCTTGGCATTGGAACTTGCGCAATGCGGGCGTGTTTCCATTTCGGGTCTAGTCGGCCGGTTTCCCATGAGTGGTTAAAAACGTTTAGAAGGCAACCTTTCCCCTTTTCGCCTAAATGCGAAAGGGTTGTATAGCTGACGTGGTCCGGACCTGGGCACGTGGATTTTTTGATGGAGGCCAGTGCATCCAGCAGTTCTGCCATTGAGACTGGAACGTCCATGGCACACGACATCGCTGGGGAATCCTCGCTCTGGGGCGAAAATGATGGTGGTACAGGTGCATAGGTCGGCAAAACAGAAAGAACTCACTCAAACTCAATCACAATTTTTTTCATTCACGCTGTACTCAATCAAACTCAGACTTAAAAACTTCGTCTGTTTACAAAATCACTCGTACTCACTCATCAAATACTCATTTGTAATCATACTCACTTGTACTCAAACTCATTTGTCCTCACGAGTATTCGTACTCAATCTGTACTCATGAGTACTGAATCTGTACTCATGAGTACTCACTCTGTACTCATGAGTACTCAATCTGTACTCATGAATACTCAATGAGTACTACTGCTCATGAGTACTACTCATGAGTACTACTCATTTTTCACTCATGAGTACTACTCATTCTGCACTCATGAGTACTACTCATTCTGCACTCATGAGTACTACTCATTCTGCACTCATGAGTACTCAATCTGTACTCATGAGTACTCATTTTGTATTACGACTAATCAACTTATCTGCACCGTTAGCTAGGTCGTAGCCCGAATGAAAGACTAAGTAGAAAAAATAAATTGTTTAATTGATTAGAAAAACACAGGTTACATATAAATCAGGACAGAGGAAGAAAACGTCTGACGCGGTGCACTGTCGTTGGGCGACTTACTGCGCGAAGGCAAGTACATGTGAGAAAGCGAAACGGAACGTAAGCACTCGCGTTACGTCTGGCGTCTCCTCTTGTTCTCAGGCCGGGTCGGGCTCAGGGGAGCTCGGGGGTTGTCGGTGCAGCCGTGGCCGTAACCTGCGTTTTTCTGTGTGTCTTCTGGTGGCAGCTTTTGTCGTCCGTTTTCTTGTTTGCACTACTGTTTGCACTACTGTACTCAGGAGTGCATATACTCAAGAGTGCAAGCACTCGCAAAAACAGTATCCATAAGTATTGTACTCATGAGTGCTGTGTACTCACGAGTGCTGTGTACTCACGAGTGCTGTGTACTCATGAGTACTGTGTACTCATGAGTACTCATATTCATTAGTACTCAAACTCATGAGTACTCATACTCATGAATACTGTACTCATGAGTACTCATACTCATGAGTAGTGTACTCATGAGTACTGTACTCATGAGTAGTGGACTTACCCCTGTACTCACTCGTCATCGTACTCACTGTTTTTTTCTGGGTGTGTGATCACTCATCATCGTACTCACTCGTGAGTTTGAGTACAAATGAGTACAAATGAGTGTACTCACGAGTGAGTATGCCGACCTATGTACAGGTGTCGGCGCCGTGGTAATTTTCTTACAGAAGGCGTTAGCGACGTGTAGGTCAGTCGTGTTCGTGCTGAGTGCAATTGAGCTAAAGGGGTGCAGTTGACTTGGTGGGGCCCGCAGGCTTCGAACCAGGCGCCATATTCTGGAAAGCGGCTTCCTCGGGTCCATCTTCGAGCAGAAGGACTCCCATTCGCGCTTGGCAAGCTTGGCCATATGCCTCTGGACCGCCCTCTGAGCACGCCTGGAAGCTCGGATATCCTCAGGCGCTAGAGTCCTACGGGCTCGTCTTTCGGCTCATTGACGCACTGCTTGAAGCCTCTTAAACTCTGCGTCAGCAGTGCTGTATTTGGGTGGCAACCTCTTCACTTTGGTGCTAGACTTACGAGCTCTTGACATTGTATCCACGAAGGAGTCATATGAGCTCACTGAGTCTGCACACTCCTCCATCACAGTTGTAAATGCTTCCCAATTTGAACAGCGAATTACACGCTGTTGGCGGATACCCGTACGACCATCCACTGAAATGTAGGTCGGAACATGATCACTACCATATTGCCCTTCAATGTCCGCTGTCCAGCTCGTCCTAGCAATAAGTTGCGATGAGACGACCGTGACGTCAAGGGCGCTTGATACCTTGCCCCGGAAGAAAGTCGGCTCTCCAGTGTTGACGACGTACATGCCATACTTTTGAGCAGTGTCAAGGAGGCGCCGCCCTTTGACAGTTGTTTTTATGCTGCCCCAGGAGGGGTGGTGAGCGTTGAAATCTCCAGTCAAAATGTGCGGGGCTGGTGTGGCGCTGATGATGCTTTCTAGGCGGTTTGTATTTAATGCCACACCAGGCGGAATGTAAGCAGCAATTATTGTGAATGATAGACCTGCGCCCCGCACAGTTGCTGCCACATATTCATTCGATACATCTGGTGGTAAGCTATGCACCACTGAAGTGAGGTCGTTTCTCGGGGCCACTAAAACTCTTGATATTTCTACACCAGTATTCGAATGCACAACTGTGTACCCGGAAAGGCGTATATCGTACGACAATCTTGATTCTGAAATAGCAATCACGGGAAATTTGTGTTTTAGGACGAGTTTACGTAGATCAGAGAGGCGTTGTTTGAGTCCGCAGGCATTCCACTGGAAAACTGTGGCTTTGTCACGAATTTCGTTAACTCTGGGGGCTGTCACCACACGAGTCGTAGCAGCTACCGCCATTGTGCAAGGAAAGGAGAGACATAGTTCAGGAGAGTCAAGAGCGCCGCGGCTACGGGAGACGTCAGAGGGGCGAGAAAGACGCGAACAGCCTCTACAAGAGAGGACAGCACAGAACACCAGCCTTCGGTACTTCCGTCAACTGCACGCTGCGCTGGCATAGACGTCCGACGGGCACATTTTGAAGACCGTTCAGCTGGAGTAGGAGTCTTGGCTGGTGGCGGATGAGGCGCTGCTGTCGGTGCAGACGATGAAGAAGACGCGGGGGTTGCTCTTGGATCCCGCTCTGGCAGAGCTTCTGCAGCAGAATGCTGCTGCTGCGGCTCGCGCCGCAGGACCGGTAGAGCCGGGAAGTCCTCATCGACGTTGGTGGAGATGAGACCCGCAGGTGGCTGTTCTGGCTTTTCCGAGTCTTTGCGCCCAGTGTGACGCCGGTCTAGTAGGGCTGATTTTGCTGACTTGTAGTCAACATGGTTTGCGGTCTTGAGTTTCAAAATCGCCTTCTGATTACGGCGGACGGAGCAGTGAAGAAAGGTAAGATTCGTGGGTTTTGCTGCAGTTAGGGCATTTTAGCTTGTCCGCAGAAAAGGACGCACGATCATTACTGCCACCGCACTTGGAACACCGAAGCGAGAATTTGCAAACTTCTGCCACGTGTCCGAACCGCTGGCATTTTTTGCATTGCCGAGGTGTTTCCGCGTAGTCATACACACGATAGCGCGTGTAACCAATGACGACGTGGTCTGGTATAGTTTCTGTAGAGAAAACGATTTGGACGCTCTCTGAAGCCTTGCCTAGTCTTCGGGCCGATTGAACTGGCACTCTGAGGCGCAACGCGGCGAGGATTTCGGGATCGGAGAGGTCCTTGGCAACACCCCTGATTACACCCACGCCGCAGTTGCTGGAACGTGGCTCATATGCCTTCACGGGAATACCAGCAATAGAAGAGATTTTCAACAGACGCTCGGTGGCGTCGGCATTGCGTGTGTCTATTGCGAGAAGGTTGAGGTGGTAGTTTGGACGCACTGGGTATACAGTGAACTACCGAGGGTAATTATCAGCGGCAGCGGAGCACGGCGGAGGTGTGGCGCAGTCGTGGTCGGTGTCATCACTCTGTGGGCGGCCGGAACACTTTCTCAGCGCCCCGGCAGCAGGATTCCTCGGAACGGTCACGTTCTTCTCGAGGGCGGCCGCTCCTTGCTTCGTTGCGATGGGCGCAGACTTCAAGGTTGAGCCCAGCGCGAGTCCGTGCCGCGGGCGAAGTTCGCTGGCCTCTACGCCCAAACACGAAAGTGAACAAAGTCATCGACGCGTTGGGCCGTCCACGCGATCCCCGCGAAATTCGCCTACCTAGCACATTTGTTCCCACTTGCTTGCTTGTGCAGCATAAGCATTTTGCGCAGAAGCATTTTATTTAGATTCATCTGCGTCTGTTCATTTGCCGTAAGAACCTGCCACCGAGTCCCTATAGGTGGGACGGCGCAGGGTTCGTTGCCGTCAATCACAGCTACATTTTATTCGAAAAGAAAACGATTTGTGTATTAACATAACGTGTATCTCTTTCTTGTTGTAATGTCTTCTCAGTTACTTGAAATTCATCGCGCGAGTTGTTCGGTATGCCACGCCTTTCGAACAAGTGCTTTTTTTCTTGGACGTCTGGTAGATTGCGCGTTATCTCATCGCATCGTTTACGTTGTTTGTCCTTCGCATTTCGCGGGGTTCCTTTTTATTAAATGCCACTACGTGATCACAATGACGAATGTGAAAGACTGTGCGAAACGGGTTCTTCCAAAAAAGCTTATCGATTAAGAATGTTTCACTTGGGGTGTCTCGTCACGTCATTTGCCTCGCCGCCTTTTTTCTTGCTTCAAGAGCGAAAGCGGCGGCTGAAACAAGTTCAGAAAGTCGTAAACAAACTGTATTCCACCTCTGCATTTCCACCCCCCCCCCCCCTGCTATGTGCTTAACGTGTAAAATCGACCGTTGCCGACATCGCCCTTTTCTGTGATTCCAGCGCTATAGTACGCAAATTGAAATTCGTTCTGCGGAGCCTCTTGACGCCTGCATGGCATGTTGGTGCTGGATAAGACGTGACTTCCTTACAGAGCCCACGCGTCTGCTTTGGAGACGACGTGATGTTTGTATGCACAGGGGCACAAGGGCGCAGCCGTGCCGCCTCGGCGTGCTCTTCAAGGATCTTGACCTCCCCGTACAGTGACTTCTGACCAGCGCAAGACGGCACAGCTGAGCGGCCGCATCGATATCGCTGCCCAACAACTCGTTTCGTATGCTTGTGCGTCGAGTGGCGGAGTGGCGGATTAAGTGTATACTTGGCTTATTTACGTGTGTGCCTCCGATTGTATCGTTTTTACCCGGGTCACAGCGAGTGAGCGTATACACGGGCGGCGAAGGAAGAAGAAAAATTCGGTTTCTTTTGATGCGACATGGCAAAAGTGATGTTTAAAATGTGGAGGAGGAGGCGGAGAAGGCAGGGAATGTACAGGAGAGAGAGCTGATCCTTGGAGGAGCGAAAGCTACAATACCGGGACGATCCCTATTGCCAGTTCAGGTTGCATTTTGAGGGTATTTTCAGGGTATTATGAGGATATTTTGAGGGTATTTTGAGGGAATTCAGCCTATGTGCAACGAGCAAGGAGATCCTAGAGGGGGCCAGAAGAAAAAATACTGTGTTTGATTCCTCTGTCGTAGGAATCGGTAAAAACAAGAAAGTGAAATGTGAAGCGAAATCTGCATCTGAGCATGATTTGCGGGTCGGTGGCTGTCTTGTGGGTGTACTTGGCGAGCAACGTCCTGCTGGTGGGTCGCTTCGGAAAAGGTGTACTGCCGTCATTTCCGTGATGGATATGACGTCAGTGAAATTTTGGTGCATCCCGGCATAAAATACTTTCGTGTTAAAATAGAAAACTCGAGAACGAACAACCTTGAGTACAATGTAGTCTTCAATACTAAATGTTGCTTCCCCGCAAGAAGAGGGTGTGTGCAGAGGTGCACCCTTTACAGGCCGCTTGCTTCGTTCTACTGGCGTCACTTCCGTGACCGACATGGCGTCACTCAAATGTTTGTGTACCCCGGAATAAAACACTCGCGTTGAAATGGCCGCGTATCTGCTCCTTTCGTTGTAAATGTCGTTGCAAGACGATAGTCTACTGGCGGCCCTGGCAGGTAAATGCATTCCCTCTCTTTCCCTTTCACCTCTCATGCTGTTCCTTTCCCGTCTCGTTCCTTCCGAGATAACACGTTAGAGATTTGCGCAAGTTAATTTAAATTTACCGTATTCCACGGCTCCAAGTCGGGTGCCTCAATGTCAGCGCTGCCAGTGTCAGCGGCGGAGACGCACGTGAATCGAGGCACTCTACTACAACGTTCATAGAACCACGTTGCCCTCCTCCACGAGCGTTCCAAGCTGAACGCGGTACCTTCTTCTGGAACCTTTCCTTGTTGTTGCCGTTTATTTTTTTGAATTCCGCCAGGTAGCGCTGGCAACATCAAGCGACGGTTTTCTGAAGTTGATGTAGTATTTTATTTCCTATCGCTGAAAGCAAGCATCCGTAATTTTTAAAATAAAGTAACACTGCAAATATTACTCATGCTATGATTTTCTGCCTTATATTTGCGTAATGTCCTGTTCTTGTTCAACAATGTTGACAAGTATGAACATTGACACAGTACTTAGACGTTTAGATTTGGCTGTGAGTATATGAGATTATTACACGGCATCAGTTTTATTTTGTCCTGCTGGCTGAATCAAGTGACAGACAGACAGACAAAGACAGACAGACCAAAATTATCCCGTTCAAGTAGCCCAAGAAAGACTATCGTCTTTAAAATCCTAGGGACCCTAAGCACTTCGTAGGGGTTGTGAAGGCGCAAGCATGAATTCCCAGCTTAACGTCGGAGACGCCTTGCTTCCCCCTCGCGTTGTCGAAGGGCTTTGTCATCTTGCCTCATGAGACGCTTTGCTTTGCGATCCGCCTGAACGGTTTCGAAAAGCTTCGATCTGCCTTCTACGCGTTGTGCCGCTGCTCTTCGTTCGCTGCTTCGTGTAATGGGAGAGTTGGCGACAATTATGAATTTCCCCGCATTTAGGATCGAAGCAGCACCTTAGGGTCTCGGGCTGTCGGCGTCTTTTGTCGTCGTCTTCTCCTCTCGTCACGATAAATAATGTTACCAAACGATGGTCAAGAAACGAGTGTATAATGAATAAAACTGGTTCAAAATAAATTAACATGGTTTAAGCTAATTTAATATACAGGAGTAATCACGATTTAATTGCATTGATAACGGAATTTTTTTAGAATATGTGACGAAAATCTTGAAACGCCAGGTTTTCTCCTGTAAAGCACTCTTCTTAGCATACTGCGCCGTGTGACACGAAGACAACTTACGGCCAGCCTGTTTCTGATTTAATTTCTTAATTTCGGTTCAGCGCAAGTGAGGGTGCCACCACCTCAGCAAGCACGCGATTCCTCCTCCCGCCGACGCTTCTCCGGGGTTCAATCAGCGCGCGCCGTGTGACAAGAGAAAGACTTACAATCTTTAAATAGACTTATACACTGCATGCTTCTCCCATCCCCAGGTTTCACGTTATTGGAGGTGGCGCGCGGCTTTTAAAGACGATAGTCTTTCTTGGGCTACTTAAACCGAGAAATTGGTCTGTCTGTCTGTCTGTCTGTCTGTCTGTCTGTCTGTCTGTCTGTCTGTCTGTCTGTCTGTCCGTCTCTCTGTGACTCGATTCAGCCACCCGGCCAAAGTGGAACAAGATCTGCGCAATAGTCTTATATGCGCACAGCTAAATCTAAACGTCTAAGTACGGTGTCAATGTTCATACTTGTCAACATTGTTGAACAAGAACAAGAGATTACGAAAATATAAGGCAGGAGATTATACATAAGTGGTCATTGCAGTGTTCCTTCATAAAAAATCAGGGATGCTTGGTTTTTGCGATAGCAAATGAAATACAACATCAGCGGCAGAAAATGGTCGCGTGCTGCTGCAAGCGCTTCCGGCGGCATCTAAGAAATCAAACGGCAACAGTTACAAAAGGTTCCACTGGGTAGGATCCACGTTCCGCTTGGAACGCTCGTGGAGTAAGGCAAGGTGGTTCTGTAAACGTTGTAGCAGGGCGCCTCAATTCACGCGCGTCTCCGCCGTACGTCAGCGCTGGCGTCGAGGCACCCGGCCTGCAGCAGTGGAACGTGGTAAATACAAACTGACTGGAGCAAACCTTTAGCGTGTTTATCTTGGGAGGAGCGCGAAGGAAGAGGAAAAGCATGAGAGGTGAGCGGCAAAGAGAAGTGAGGCATTTACTTGGCAAATGTGGACGAAGTCTATCGTCTTTGCAACCAAAGGAGCAGATGGGCGGCCAATTTTTTTTCTCCCGCTCCCTTCGTTCGCGGTGAACTGGTGGGGACGACTGTGTCGCTGCTGCACAGTCCAATTTCGCTCTGTTGAACTCTTCGGGGTATGGAACGCTCCTGGAAAAGTCGTTTCCCTATAAAATTTATTGTGTAAGTAGATGCCGGACCCGGGCTTTTCTGCTGCAGCTCGCTCTGTAGAACACTGCGTGACGGGAGCCGTCTGTCTGTTACGGACGAGGAACGCCGGATTTTTAAAGCGAAACTTTAAAAAGTTTTTTTTTTTTTTTTTTGAGGGGGGGAGGCGATATTGGCCAATCTCCCTAAGTAAGCATGCTTAGCTTGACGAGCGTGCGCTCGAGGCACGCGGCGAACGCTGGAGTTCCTTTTTTTTTTTTTTGCCAATTTTGGCCAATTATCCCGAGCGCTCGGCATTTTCTTGGTATTTTTAACTACGGACACCATACACAAACTATTTGATCAACATCTTCGCTTTAATAAGCGCTGTAAAAAAAAGCATCTGAAGAAAAACTGTCCTTTTTAAAACGTGAGTACGCGTTGTTTTTTGTAAATTAGGTCGCAAGCCTGACACGGGGGATAGTCTGCTCTGTTACCAAGCCTGGTTTTTACCGTTTGTCTCGTTCCTAAAGGACGCAATCTGTCGACGCATGCTATTGACGCAGTTTATCGATGCAGCCTACTGCGTCGATAAACAAGTACAGTTAACAATCAGTTCGAGACCAGGGGCACCAAGCGCCACTCGAGCAGCTAACGAGATCTTCTAGACGTACTTCTTCGTAGAAGCCACGCGGAAGGAGAACGGAGAGGAGAGTGGATCGCTGTCCCACCCGCCTCTTGCATTCGTGTTCAGCCATAATAAAGAAAACTGCGCTCACCCTGTTCCCAACGCTTTCCCACGGCTGCAGGGCACCTAAACTATTACTCGGCGACCCTCTCGCCACGTTTATTACCACCCCGTTAGAAGAAACAAACAGCGAACCTGTCGTGGCGGGCGTGCACCAACTAGAACCGAACGCGGCACGCTACTAAGTTCGCCAACGCGGCTCATCGCGGCGGCGTCGTTGGCGGCTGAAAGCGTTTAGCGGCACGAAGGGGCCGGCACCTGTGTGGCCTTCGCGGATATGCCGTGTCCCGTTTCGTGCGTCCGGCCAGTGGCACGGAACCTGTTTGTTTTGCCGGCTTCACCGGCAGCAGCGGCGTGCCGCGTCGGCGGCGAATTAAAGAAACAAAAATATGCGGTGGCGTGCGTGAGCAGCGGGGCGGATATGGAACGCCGTGACGGTAAGTGTTTCCCCGCAAATCCGCCGGGGTGGGAGAGCTCGAGCGTGCGTGCGGCCGGACCTATCGCTCGTTTGCGGGCATGAAATATGGCCGGTAGCCGGTGCCGACTCGACTATGGCGCCGAATCACGCCTGCTGCCGATCTCGCTCTTTATCGTATTTTCCGATGTTTGAGGAAGGAACGTACCGGTAGCGCCCGCGTGCGTGATCTGCCCGGGCACCCTGCTTGATCGCTACTGCTTTCCGGCACCGTGCGTGGCTAGAGAAGATAGAGAAATATTGTAAAGAAATATTGTACGGGGTGCTCTCCGCCGTCGTCGTGCTACGTCGCGGAAGTGAAAGGCAACGTTTGCAACTCGAATTGTATACTGACTGCTCTGTGGCTGCGGGAGGGAACTGGGCCGAGCGGGTTGAAAAAATGGCCGACAAGCGAAGTGCACAGCGGCTGAGTTGACGCAAAGTGCAAGAAAAGTGCACGGAGGAGGAAGCCGGGAGATGGGAGTGACCGATAAGGAACTGAGCGCAGATTAAACGTAGATAAGTTACGCTAGTTTAATGATAGCTGAACGCACGTAATGCTGGAGATGTGCTTAGTGGCATCCCACGAGAATGCGCGCCCGCGGTCATGATGAGAACAGGTGAGCTACTCAGCAAAGCGCACACAGTATCGAAGCTTGAGCTGGTTCTGTCCATATATGCTTCACGAAAGGGCGCGACGAAACATCCGTTTCATTCCTGGGTCGCCTCCTTGCAACACGATCCACTCGAAATAGTGTGCTTCGGACCAAACGGCTCTACGACGGCCTTAACGCCGTCATCCGTTTGCCCAAATGCCTGTCAACTTTTCAATAAAACGGTGTGTATTGTCCACTCGCAGCAGGATGAATAGATGCGGATTATTCCGCTAGTTGATGTCCGAACTCTGTAAGCGCCGCCGCGGCTGCATTTTTGTCCACTCAGCAGACGTTCTTGCATTATAACCATAATAATAGAAAATAACCATCCCCACAATCATAATGAGTTTTTTGCTAGTGATGTGATGCATGTAAGCATCACATTGAGCATATCATTTCCGTTGTTAAAAAGGCGTCCTTCGGCCTCAGAGCGTCGATTCGCACACGCCAATACTTTCAAGTCCAAACCCTTCGTAGCTTATATTTCGCGTTCGTTCACTGTCATTTGAACTACTGGATATCAGAGTGGGGTAGCTCGTGCACCACTCACTTGTCACCACTTATTATATTACAGAAACAAGCCGTTCGCGTTATCGACTCTGGTCTCCGTCAATCACCATCGTTTCCTATATTTCAGAAACTTCGGATTTTGCCTCTAACTCAAATTTATGGCTACAACCTTGGTACCCTGTTTTTCAAAATTCTTCATCATAAAATCGTACTAGACATATTTCCCGTTCGCTTAATTACTAATACGAATAACACGCGTTTTCCGAGCCGAAACAATATTTTGCTACCTAACGTTGGAACCAATTATGGCAAACACAGAATACAATTTTGTGCTATATCATTTTGGAATTCCTTGCCTACGAATATAAAAACAAAATCATTCTACAACTTTAAAACTTTACTTATAATCTACCTGCTTGAAGCCTAATCTTTCCTTTTAGTGTAATATTGTCACGAAGCCAAAGACGACCCAGTTGTCTTCAAGGAAAACAAGTTTATTGGAGCGAACTTGTGCTCCCCTAACAACTCAAAGAATACACAGGCGGAGGAGCAGCAGTCAACAAAGTGACGTGCGAATGCGAGCGTCGGCGAGTCGAATACCGCGGCGTCTGCTCTGCACGCTTTTATCTTTCGGCGCGAGTGTTTCTCGAACCGTCGATTTACATCCAGAACATCCTAGA
Source organism: Haemaphysalis longicornis (assembly GCF_048455015.1). Classification (NCBI taxonomy): domain Eukaryota; kingdom Metazoa; phylum Arthropoda; class Arachnida; order Ixodida; family Ixodidae; genus Haemaphysalis; species Haemaphysalis longicornis. The sequence continues at coordinate 205,440,363 of NW_027526361.1, read as the reverse complement.
TCAAAGAAGATTATTCTAGGCTGTTGACGTTGGTTGGAAACGCTCTCCCTATCAAAAGAGAAAGAGATAACCCATAAGAGATAAAGAGATAACACATACCGGTGCAGCCGGGCGGTAAGAGCAAAACATAAATAAACAAACCCAATGCATGGTTCGCGGCAATATGGTTGCTTAGTATTTTTGTGCTTCCATCTTGTTGTCTACACCTGTTGTCTTTAATCTGTCGCATATTGTCACGATTGTGTGTATGGTTTTGTGTAATTTATGATTATGTATATAGTTTAGTGCTACAGTTATGTACATGTTTTCTTCTGCTATGTCGCTCGTATTCTCTATTTGGTGTAGTTCAATGGAGATCCCGCGCATAGCTTCGGCCTTGGGACCTTCCCTTGTGTGTGCTACAACCCAACTGTAAACATGTGTAAATTACTGCAATAAACTTGAACTTGAACTTGAACTACCACAGGACAAAGGCACCTTCCCAGCTTTCCGTTTGATCCTGTCAGCCATAACCCTGCATCAACGTCGTCCATTTATTACCTGGTATGATCCTTTCATCTTCCCCTCCATCTCTTTTCTTTCGTTTCATGTCTTCCACCTCGATATCCTCTATCGACTCGTGTGGACCACAGGCTGTCTTTTAGCTGTCGTTCATACGCCTCTTGCGTCCTTTTATTAATTAAAGTTGAAATATCCGCTGGTCGTGCTTGCTCCCGTATCTGTCCTACTACGTCGTTGGATTGAAAGGTTAAGCCTAGCCATTAACTTATTTTTCGCGGCTCTTGCAGTCCACCTAGGCGTTCATTCAAATAGATGACCGTAACTATCAGCTCCTGCAGGCTATATATATGACATGCATCGGCTGTGTATATGAGATTGTACCGTATTCTTACGAGGACGACTTATTATTTGCTTATAGTAGTGATGTAAACAACACGCGGGTGAAAATCAGCAGCAACAACTCTAAAAAATTGTTAATGACGCAAGTAATATAGAACACAAGGAATGGGAACACATTTTCTTGTGTTTTCTGTTTTAGTGGCGCTAATAACCATGATTTTATACGAACCGACACACCCGACAACAAGTTTTTTTAAACCAGTAAGTGATTTGTGGCCCAGCGATTTGTCGCTATACCACGGTGGGTTAGAACATTCGGAGGGCTTCACTCCCATAAATTATTTACAGGTTTTTATGTGATTCTATAGAAACTTCTCATCTTCATCTTCATAAATTCTGTGGAGTTTGCAAAAAAAATTGCTTAAGAACCTTTGACCAATCATTGCACAAAATTGGCCACAGGATTCTGTAGAGGGTTTAATAAGTGAGTTTCTCCAGAGCTTTTGTAAAGTTTCTGATCTCTTTTTAGACATCCTATGTAAATTTCTAAAGCACCAGCCTTTTTTATGTATAATGCGTTTCTTGAACTACGAGTATTTTCGGGGCTTGTTATACAGAATTGATGTGATAATTACGCATCATTGCGCCCCCTATGGTGAACATATTTTGTGATTTTTGTGCAAATTATGTTTTTTTTTTTTTTCGCTGTGCGACATTATGTGAACCTGCCGTAAACTCAGTCAGGCAGTGACAGCCACACACACAAAAAAATCAATTCCAGCTGACGGGGCCACTGCTTAATAAGGGCTGCCGCATACTGCATGCGGACCACTCGTTCGTGCTGAAGAGTAAAGGTGCTCCACAAAAACAAATTATACCGAGAAATGCGGCAAAGCCATTGCGGTGGCCGCAATGAGGAAGGAGCCGACGCTTCGGCACAGGGGCGAACGATCTCTCTCCCGCGTCAGCGACCATTTTAACGGGTGCCTCACCGCGAATGAGGTGAGCGTGCGTGTGTGTGCGTGTGTGTGTGTGTGTGGGGGGGGGGGGGGGGATTACTCAAAACGAGAACGAGTAACGCTAGCGATATCGTCGGGCGCCCACTCCAGAGGTTGCACGTTGTACACGGAGTCGCGGTGTGACTAAAGAAGCGGCTCGTTCGTAGAAAGCTGGAATGAAGAAGAAAGAGAGGAATCGCGACTGACTTTTTTTTTTTTTTTTGAGGAACTGGTCTGATGCATGAAGGAGTAACCGGCTTGGCCATTCACTCCCGCCTACGAATAGCGAGAGAAAACGAAAACGAGGTGCAGCGCGTTGCCCAACACGGCTTCGCATTCATGCTGTGTTGGGTGTCGCAACTACAGCAATTTAGTGTACATCAGGGACCTATACCAGCAATTTAAGCATTAATTTATCTCTGAAATGAAATAGCCAAATCACTGAACGTGGTGACCGTAGTGCTCCTTCTATACTACGCTAGCCGCACTACTGTGCTATACTACTGCAATATACTATACTGACTGCGCTAGTATATATAGTAGGCGTGTACTAGCCGCACGCGCGGTGCTCTCCGGCGTCTGCAACTACACTATACGCTGCCACATTGTTGTATCTACACTGCTACGGCTTGTGTATACGCTGTGTATATGTGATAGGAATGTTGAAGTTGGGGCACGGATACATTTTAAAACGAAAGGCTTAGTGCTTCATTGCGCGAAAAAACTGTCGTTGTTGTCACGCGCAAGAAAATGGCCACCGGTGGTAAAAGAAAAAAGAAAAACACGCGTGAGGTCGTATGGGCACGGCCGCTCGATTGATACGAGGACCTTGTTTCTATCGAGCGGCCGTGGTATGGGAATCGGAGCCTGGCCTCAAGAGTAGGAGCCGAGTGCGTTAACGATAGTTCGCCTAGTGTGTACCACGTGACAGGGAAATGTGACGTCACATGAGTAGGGCATGTTCAGTTCAGTTCAGTTTATTCCCAGAAGCATCTGGACGACTTCCTGGCTAAAAGCTGCTCGAGCAGCTTGACAAAGGCGCAGGAAGCCGTTACAAGGCATGGAGGACGGATCACGTAACACAGATGTAATCATAATTAACAGAAAAACAAAAATAAAACACGATTTCAATTTAACAAATCAGTTCTACAAATTTCATCAAAGATAATCAAAATTAGATGAAGGAAACACAGATTAGAGAAACAGGCCACGAACAGAATGAATAGTTTACATTATCAATAGGAGATTCAAGCACACTGTAAATAAAAATTAAAAATAATACGCTAGAAATAATTCGCCGTGCGCGCCAGCCACGGCGAACTCTGATTTTAGGAAAAATGTCGCGTGCAATGTTGCCAGTGGCCTGCCTGTTGAAGAAATTCCTGCCAAAGGACGAAGAAATGAAAGCGAAGAACCACACGCAAAGGGGACGTAGCAGTAAAGACAAAATTCGCCTTCCCCTCCCCCCCCCCCCCCCTACCCTCCTAGCGGGAACAGCAGTGCACGCGACGCTTGTATGTTTAGGACGCATTTAAGAGACATGGTTGTTCGAGCAAAGCGCGTTATTTGCAAGGGTGCGCTGTGAGGAATGGGAAGGATCTGTTATTAGTGCCGGTCGATTTTAACAGCCTGTGGTTGGCTGAGGGCATTGAGTTTCAATCGTTCGCTGCAATCGCTGCAATCGTTCATCATGGGGCTGATTGTGTGACGTAGACTCGTGATTTCTGAACTTAGCTTAACTTGAGTCAGGGCGGTTCTTATGGGCACTTGGCTTCATATTTTTCTGCGCCATGAGTATCGGTTTCGGCGTCTAAAGCGTCGAGGTGAGCGAGCTAACAAGCATGATGTTAAGCCCGCTAAGAGGATGAACCATAATACGAGTGGATGGAAAGGTAACCGTCGGGAAAGCGGCCGATTGTCCCTCAGATTACGCACAACGAGCGGGAAGCGAAGTAAGGCGGCTGTTACAAAGGCTGTAACAAATGCGGAATGTTACAAAGCCTGCAAGAGAGAGGCTAAATGACAGAACATGCGCGCGAACTGAACGTGGTGCGTAACCCTTACTGACCGTTGTTTTCTTTGTTCTTCCGTTTTGTTTGTCTGCTTCTCACCGCGAGCTTTGTGCTGATTCTTCGTTGACTTCTTGTAAGTCCGTTAAACCGCAAACAAATTAATGCGGAATGACACCGGAAAAGGCCGCAAAGGTATCACAAACATTTTTTTTTTTCTAGCGTTGGCGGGTCACTTATTTACGTGTAGCGAATTACAAGTCACTTAACTGCTAGTGACGTATTACGTGCAAGTACGCTGACTGAAATGCACTTTATTCAGCAACTTTCCGCGGAGCGGCGGTTACGGAGACGAAGAACGAACGAGAATCAAGAACGCGAGCGTCGTGAACGGGATGCAAAGAGGTGGAAAAGGATGCATTGAAAAGACGGTCCTGACAGCCGGACCGAAAGAAGCAACGACCGGAAAACAGGATTACTCGGGCCAAACACGAAAGCAACTGGACGTGGCGTGTAGTGGGCGGTATACAAAGAGGTCGTGCTTCGCGACTCTACATACGTATACAGTCCGCAGTTGCGGCTGCCCGCAAACGCACCTTCCGCGAACGCAGTTGCAGATCACAGCATCCGTGAGAGGAGACAGCGTCAGAAAACCGTTCACGGAGCTTAGTCTACCTGAAACACTCACACCAAGGCTCTAACCAGCTGACGAACTCAAGGAAAACAGTAAAACAGAAAAACAGGAAAGATTGGGATGCAAAAAAAGGCGCTGTACGGTCGTGACTCGCGAGGTTACCCCACGCGGAGAGAAGTTCGGAGCAGATGGCGATTGTCGCGCGAGACCAGTCGTCGTGACTGCCCGCTCCGAACGCGTCACAGCGTGCAAACGAACAGAGAAATGTGAATATAAAATTATGTCCAGCCGCTTCCAGTCGCTTTGCGGCCGTTGCTGCGCTAGCGTTGCTGTGCCGTACTCCGGTGTATAGTTGCGTTGTTCTCGCACATGCCGGATTGCCCTCGCCCCACAAAGCCGCCGCCACCGCAGGTGTGGCAGAACGGGATTCTGAGGGAGGAAACGGTGGACCTGTCATGCACTATATAAGTAGCCCGCCGTTCATGCGAAGCGAACACGACCCGCGCAAGTTCTCCGCGCGGACGGGCCAGTCGGGGCCAGCCAACTGCATGCGAGTTAAAGACTCGTTGTGGCCGACACCCTCACTCTTTTTTCCGCATTTCCTTTCTGAGAGAAAATGTGATCCTCTCCACTTGCTACCATTTCAAACGTTGTTTTTAATGCGCAGCAATTAAGCGCCCGCTACTGTGGTTTGATGGCGTCGCTGGCCTCGTAACCGAGTGAACAAAGGAGACACCGAGGACGGAAGGAAAACGTAGGAAAGTCCGGCGAAAGTGTGAGGGGGAGGGCAGTATGCCGATGTGGCGCGAGACGCTCCCCGGCGGCGACGCTCTACGAGATAACAAGAGAACGAGGAGGCGGAGGATGAAAGCACGGCGAAACTGTGAAGGAGACGGCAGTAGGCCGAGGCCCCGACACAGAAGCCCAGCACGCGCTGCTGCTGCACGTACACCGGTCCTTCGGCGTCCTCCCCGTTGCGCGGCTCATCCGAACCGCGTGACATTTGCGCGGGAGGTTCAAACGCGATTTTCATGCCCGGCGGCGGTGACGCACTGCTAGATAACGGCAGAGCAGCGCGCGCCACCGTGCGTTCACTGATCATGCGATTACTTCCTGAGACGCAGCAACTATGCGCCGTGACCGAGAAGACTGCAGTTCGCGCTGCGCACAAATTGCGCATTAGCAAGTATAATAATCGTCAGCGCGTTTTTTCTTTCTTTCTTTTATTGTTTTGTTCTTCTTGAAATATTTGCGTTTAGTTTTTTTTTTTTTTTTTGTCTTTGTTACTTCGTCTCTTTCACTTTCTCCTTACCGGCTATACTTAGGTCAGCAGACTAAGGTCGGCTCAGCGGGCCATGAAAAGACGTTAAGGTAGAGGAAACGAACTTTTTGGATCAGAGAACAAACTCGAGCAGAGGGTATCATAGTTCACATAAAGAAACAGAAATGGACTTGGGATGGCCACGTAGTTAGGCGAAATGACAACCGGTGGACCAACGATGCAACAGAGTGACGTGTATAGAAGAAGGGGAGGGCCGATAACTCGATGGAGGGACGAAATAAGAAAATTCGGAGGCAAAGAATGGACTCAAAGAGTGCAGGGCAGGAGCGGTTGGAGGTGGAGGGGAGAGGCCTTCGTCCTGCAGTGGACCTAGCAGGCTGTTGTTGTTGATGCTGTTGATGATGATGGTTACACTTCAGTGGTACCGGCTGGCGCCTGTTCCTCTTTACTCAATGTCCGGAATGCAACGTGGTCAAGCTTCTCTTGTACGCACTTAAGGGGACTACGAAACAATATATAGTTCACTGAAGCTAAACTTCGTTCAGGTAAAACAGACTGTAAGAATTACTAGAACGCATCCAAGTGAAACACATGTAGCATTTTCCTACTATGTTAGCATCCAAGGCAAACGCCGGCTTATGACTTTCAATAAACAGGCTGATACGAAAAGAAGCCTTTCCCGCGCCACTAAGGTATAGCAGGTAAATGCCTCCCCCCCCCCCCCCCCCCTTCCCTCCACATACACACACACCAGAGCAGATAGCGGGCTGACCAGCTCGCGGCTCGAGGACCACGAATTCCTGGTCAATCGGGCCCGGGCAGCAGGAGTTGCGCGCGGTTTTCTGGAAATGTGAAGATGTCGCCCACTTTCCTTTTCTTTTCTTTTCTTTATTATCGGCTCAAATAAAGATTTCCCCCTCCTCCACCCCTGCCACTACCCCGACGTCATCCTCTTTTGATTCCACCGCCCATCACCACTGCCCCCCCCCCCCCACCTTAACCCCCTCTCTCTACTGCCTTAGAGTGGGAATCCCCGCTGACAAACTCGCACATGCAATTCAAGTGAAACCCGATCCAGCGGGCCACCCGAGAAGCAAAAGCACGCGGCTCCCTAGACTAAGGAGCCTACTCAGCTGGTCTAAATTTGAAAAAAAAAATTTAATGCTTATTCCTGCGCTTCGTCATAAAGTTTTGATTTTTAAGCTCTGTAAAAGCTAAAACGGAAGACTGGGCGCCTCTTCTTTCTGTCTGTGTCGGTAGCGCTGTCAATATGATCTGTAAAAGCGTTAATAAAGGCATTTACCATAAAGTATTATTTCTTGCGTTGATTTTGACTCTCGTTTTGTTTTGATGCAAACTGCTTGTACATCAAGGAGGTTGTAGAAGTTCTTACAACCTCCTTGTTGCACATGTACGTTTCGTATTTGTGTTTTTGTTTTAGCATACGCAAAAAAAAAAAAGAAATGTGACTGTGGGACTTGTCCGGATAATTATTCGTAAAGCGAGTGAAATTCGAAAGCGAGCCTTGAGACTGAGCGGGCCACAAGCCAAGGATCTCCGGAAGCAAAACAGCGTTCCTAGCACGGTTCCCGCGGCTTCGACCAGCTCTTTTTTTAAATGCAGAGCATTTCAGTAACTCACGATGTCACCCGCGTTGACGTACGAAGTCGTAGTCAGCATCGCTCCCAGTCGGTCTGTCATTGGATTGGATTGGATTGGATTGGATTGGCTCGGCTTGACTTGGATTGGTTTGGATTTGGATTGGATTGGATTAAAGTGGATTGTGTTGGGTTGTGTTGCGTCATAGCCGCGCCACGTTGCGTCATAGCCGCGGCAGGGGGTTCACGGCACGTTTCACCATCTTCATGCCTCTTGCGTGCTGTTTCAAATGCAGAGCATTTCAGTAACTCACGATGTCACCCGCGTTGACGTCCGTCGTAGTCCGCACCGTCGTTGTCCGCACCCCTCCCCTACACTATATAAAAAAAAATACTATCCGGCGCCTGGTTTCGATCCCTCGACCCTGCGGCCGGAACGCAATGTACATGGTGCTCTACCCACTGCACCACAAAGCCGACACAGAATGGGAGGCTACGAACGCGCCGTATATCCTTGACTCATTCAAATTACTGCTGACGAGCGCTCTCTCGTCAGCAGTTGCCACAAGTGCAACAACATTAAAGTAACGCAAACTACTTAACGTCGTGCGCCCCCGGAAATGCTCTGCATTTGATCGTGCCCCTCGCGAGGGGGATGTTTTATTTTTGTCACTCTCCTCGCCGGAGGAATAACGTGTGTCTTTGTATGCCGGGGAGTGGGCCAGGTTTGTTTTCTAGCCACCCCATATGATATTATAGATCTCTCAAGCAATGTACTGAAGCATAAATTAATCGCCAATTTCGCGCAAGGGCATTCACTGGCATTCAAGGGCATACCATGCATTGGCATTCGCGGACGAGCTTTTTAGGGGCGAAGCCCCTTAGGGGCTGGAGCTGTTGGCATCTCCTGTCGTCGTAATCGTGGTCTCATGTAGTCACGGCCCTAAAACACCGGGAAACTCGTTTACGCCTAGCGCTAGAACGTAGCTCGTACTAAAAAAACACCGGGACACTCATTTACTCCTCGCGCTTTCGTGCTTCAAAGAGACAAGACTTCTACAGCAAAGCTGTGTACCTTTACCCCAGAAAGGTTTCATCTCCGTGGGCAAAAACGCCACGGTGCCAACAATACACTTATACACTGTATGCTTCACCCCTCCGCAGGTTTCACGTTAATGGAGTTGCCCTGAATTTTTTTTTGCACAAGGGGAGCGAGTAGAATGGATAACTTTGCCTGTCGTCTGACAACGGCTACCGATAATTCCTTTCTTTTACTGCAATCTACGCGCACCAACCTCACGCCTGCGGTCACTACGGCAATCAATCATTTTGTAATTCCTCTGGACACAAACAGAAATGTACATAATAGTCGGAAGCTCGTTTAGAGTACACCCACGGCAGGCCGCCATTTCTTATATTTATTTAAAATTGATTCCTTGTTGAGCTCCTCTTGCTCCTTTGTTTTTCCTGTGCTTTTTTTTTACTTTCCTCTCTGTTATGTCCTGTCTTTTTCTGGCATAAGAACGCTAATATATCGGTAATGCAGATATATTGTGCCTCAAATATGCCTGCGGTGTCCTGTCCGCTGAATAATGTCGACATGCCGGAGTCATAGAAGCAGTTAAGGTGCAGCGAAGCACGCAGATACGTGGTCAATTTTTTGACCATGTGGCTGAACAGACAGACAGACAGACAGACAGACAGACAGACATACAGACAGACAGACAGACAGACAGACAGACAGACAGACCAAAATTCTCATGTTTAAGTATGCCAAGAAAGACGATCGTCTTTAGAACAGGCCGCGAAAGAAACTACATCGAAGAGATCTGGGAACACACCTGCCACATGCTTGTGATGTTCCGACAGCCTCATGCGCTGGAACGCGTTTGCCTCTGTGGAACCTTCAGAAACAGCCTACGGCCTAAACGAGCGGGGTTGGGTCGACGTTAAACAAAAGTAAGCAAGGCGATGGATCTAGTAACCGCACGCCGGTGGGGTCCCAAGTGGAGGGTCTAATTCCCGTTCCCCCTACCGGGCGGCAAATAAATCCGCCCCGTGCAGCCATTTGGTACGCTCGTTGGGCAAATTTGAGGCCCGCTTACACAATCGACGGGTGCGCACCGACTAGCGGACATCCGAACCTCTCCGAACGCTTGGCGTTAGTAAATACGCTTCTCTTAGCCTGCCTACTCCACTTGTAGGGCGGGAGTGTCGGCGAGTACTGTCTGTAATTTATTCGCAGCGTTACCCGGTGATCCAATTTGGCTCCCTTCTTTTCGCGGCGTCGCTTTGAATCAGTCATTCAGTCCTCACGCCTTGAAGAGACAGACGTCTTTTTTTCGTTCATTTCACTCTCGTTTTTTTTTTTCTTTATTTTTTTTTGTTCGGGTGTTTTTGTTTTGTTTCTTCCGTTCTGCCAAGCGGCCGCGTCATCGCGTTTTTCGATTTTCTCCGTGCTGTAGAAATAATACAAGACAAATTATGCACGCAGGATCCGCCGGGGCACACCGGCGGTGTGTACAAAGGATCCTGGTTGCACCTTTGTAGGTGCCGCCTAGCTACGCACTCGCGTGCGTCAGCAACAGCTCCTGAACTTTGTGCCGGAAACCATCGTAGTTGGAGGATTTCGTGATCACGTTCCTGGACATGGCCGCCCTTCAGTTCTGACGACCCTGCATGTGAACCTTCACTGAGGAAGTTGCAGGGAAAAAAAAAACGGAAAGAGCATGTAAGGAGGGCAGGGTGAACGGATGGCAAGAGCTGAGCTGACCGAGTCGAGGCAAGGAAGGCCAAATAGCCAGACGGAGTAGGCGAAGGGGAACGTGCAGCTATTGTTTTTGTAATCTGTGTTAGAGAAATTGCTTTGCGTAAACTACGATCAGCCATTAAATAAGCACACCAGACTTGGTCATACTCTTGCAACTCTAGAAAAACGAGAAAATATTTCTCTAACGGTATATGACGAACGAACGTCCTAAAGGCCCACGGGGGACGATCGGTCCGTCCACATAATGGGTGGCGCGTAGAGGAATTGTCATCCGCCAATTCAAACAAATAGTCAGTATTTGAAGAGCATCGTGCGTGTCTCAGAATTCTTGTAGAAAAGCAAGAACACTTAAATAAAATGTCTAACGTCAGAAAGCACGTTGAATTGAGAGAGTTAAATGAATTTATGTTACTAAAGTTGGGGTAATATTTAATCTGTCTAAACTCGGAGAAATTAATGTTACGAGAATGCCCAACTGTGATGTCGCTGCTGTTCGGTGAGGTAAGATGTTATAAATGTAGGTAAGCTCGAAATAAAGCCATACTGAATGCTCCGCTTAAGCGTGAAAAGCCACCAGGAACTATCACTTGGCTGTTCACAGCGATAAAGATAGCTACCAAATTTGGTGAGAAGTAACGTGCGGGAAGGAAGCGTTACTTTTTTCACACAACCGCGTGATGGCCTATGTGGTATGTCATGCAGAATCCCCCAACGTCACCTATTGCCTGTTCGGGCGAAGCATCAAAATGATAAGCCTATGATAAGTGTACTGCAGGACCAAGGCATCTCCTGTGTACCGCCAATAGATCATATCCTGCGGTGTCCGAATCCATTTGTAGCCACCAAGTTTTATTTCGTCGTTTCATCGAGTATAACACCTTTCCCTTTTTCTAGTCCCACCTCTCCGTAATCATTCTATCACGCGGGTGGTCCGCTGGTTTTTAGTTTATCGCATGACGTGCTCAGCCCAAATCCACTTTTAATTTGAGCTGGGATGTCTCCAATCCTAGATTGCTACCTAACCGAAGACGCTCATTTTCTCTCCCTAAGCGTTGTCCCTGTCATTTTGTTTCCGTGGCCTATTGGGCCGACCTAAGCTTTAGTTTGAGACCTTCAGTGAGCCAGAAGTTTTTGCTCCATGAGTCACCGACAGTACGCATTGGTTGCGTACCTTTCTTTCCAAGGACAAAAGTAGTCTACTGCTAATTACTTCAGATTGCTTGCCGATTGCTACTTTTACGCATGATTTCTGTCTCGTGGTTTGGACTATAGTGCCACCTCGTTCAAAATACCTACCGTATTTACTCGCATAATGATCGCACTGGCGTAATGATCGCACCCATGAAGTTTGTCGTGAAAACTCGATTTTTTAAATTTCCCGCGCAATGAACGCACACTGAACTTGCCGCACGAGAATGTGGTATGTGTGCCAAGTCTAGCTGATGATGATCGTGCTTACCTCTGTTTCCTTCCCTTTCAAAGCGGACATGACTACGTTATTGCCGCAGATTTGCCGATATTAGCGATATCGGCAAGCATGAGTTCAATATTGATGAGGAGGAAACTCTCATTAAATGCACATAATATACTCACAAGACAAAGAAAAAAGGGCGCTAAGCTTGCTGCGTCAGCCCCCATGTCTGTTTTGATGTCCCGCACTATGACAGCGGCAGCCACGTATAGGTCGCCCTGTTCTCGCCACGCAGCAAACTCGTTCCGCCGCGTTCCGTAATTCATGAAAACACTGCATTTCGCGTCACTTTGCAAAGCGGCTGGCGGCGGTGTGCGGAAGTTTATTATGTTTTATTTATTACTTTTACTATGTTCATGAGACTTGCCGTAAAAATTTTGACCCGCAACATGCTTGACTTTTGTGCTTAAAAGTTTTTCGCGAAAAATTTACCCCGCGTAATGAACGCACCCCTGAATTTGCATCAAATTTTTTGGAAAAAAAGTGCTATCATTACGTGAGTAAATACGGTATATTCCCCATACAGTTACACTTTTGAAAATAGCGTAACGGGGTATAAATCGACATCGTTATTTTTACAGCGACAGCTAGACATGACAGACAAGAGTTTCGCGCCAGCTTGCGGGACCTTTAAAGCATGATTCACTGCAAGGAGGGTCATAATGAGAGCAAGCCAACTTTACGAATGAAAACAAGCTGGCGCTGAATGGAGCAAACAGTGTTCTGTAACCGCAATCACTTCACCACAAAATCGCATCGCTGTTCTTTGTAAACGTCACACCGGCGGTGCACATACTGTTACATGGGATTGGCCAATCAGATGAACGCAAACCGAGAGGAAAGAGGCCAACACTTGGGTTGCAATTAGTCATAATAAAAAGTGTGGTTTAATACTGAAATAATTCAAATTAACTTGTTAGTTCATCGTGAGTAGTATCTCATATTGGGGCTCCTGGGGGTAATAATAATAGAGGAAGTGGCACGCACGAGCTCGAGGGCACGGACCTAGCTCGCGCCTCGCGCTCGTGGCAACTGGATTCCGATCAGCGCAGCGAACGGATGATCGGATTTCTCACTAGGTCGCTTTCCTTTACAGGCGCTGTGCACGCCAATTCGGGATGCGAAGTCTGTTCCGAGATATGTACCACACAGGCACTTCCGCTGCGATGCAGAAGTTTAATACGAAAAGAATGCGGAGAACTGATGAGCTAAGAAAAGATTTGAGAGTAAGAAAAATTCAGGGAAGCTTGCACTCACGCGCAAGACTTGAATAGCGAAGCTGCTTTAGGTGAGCAATGCCGGACACATGCTTCAGTTTCAGTATCATTGTCTATTTGCACAGGTTCGGTGCTTGTAATCTATCGAAGAGGTCGTCGTCTTCTTAGCGGTGAGTGGTGGATGCAAAGTCATGCTCACCATCTCTTCGTCATCGACTAAGTCGTCTCGGGAAGGATTGGCACACTCGTAGCCATGTGTCCAGCTATCCTTGAGCCCGCCGCGGTGGCTCAGTGGGTAAGGCGTTGCGTTGCTCAGCACGAGGACGTGGGTTTGATTACCGGCCGCGGCGGCCGCTTTTGTGATGGAGGCGAAAAGCAAAAACGCCCGTGTGTACGAGATTTCGGCGCACGTTGAAGATCCCAGGTGGTCAAAATAAATCCCCAGCCCTCCACTAGGGCGCGCCTCATCGCCTGCGTTGCGTTGGCGCGTTAGAACCTGCAATCAATGAATCAATGAATCAATCAATCAACTATCTCTCCGAAGCAGCGTGTCTTTTTTATCTCTAGGATTAGCGCAAGAGTTTTTTTCTTTTTCTTGCTAAAGCTACTGCGCGAGCCGGGGACTCGGCGGTCGCCGGGAGGCATGCTCTGACGAGTGCTCGGCATTTTCTTGGTATTTTTCCTGCAACGGCCAAGTTACGGCTTGCACAACAGGTCTGGTGTTAGAAAAACCACGGGTGCCAAAAAATGTAGCATTCGTGGGGCTCTAACCCAAGCCCTTCGATTCAAAACCAGCGCTTCTGCCCCTAAGCTGAACAGCGGAACTCTAACAGTTGCTCAAAAGAATAGGAGACTTCCAAGCTTCCAGTTGATGGTGCCGGGTGCGCAAACGAAGTGCGGGGCTTTTACATATCTGGGAACGAAATTTCACATAAGACACACGAGTAATTCATAAATGAACGATTTTAAGTCAGATAGAGCAGCTTAAGCACTTAAGAGCTGTGTCGCAAAACACCTAACGCCCGCTAAGCAATGCAACATTCGATGCGGAGCGTCAGGATAGGTTTCGGATTCTGTAAAAGGGAGTACTTTAGTTTATTTAGTTCTAACTGCACGTTTCGGGAGAGCAGAGATACGTGTTTTTATTAACTTGAGACACCCCGAGTCCGTAAGTACTAAGCATCGTTACCCATTTGCGAAACACCAAGGCCAAACTGTTACAGGCCCACCATTACCATTAGTAAGGGCCGCACGAAAGCGCAGTAACGCTTGATCAAGGTCGCTTCGCTCACTACTAGTATTTATGTAAATACTTAACACATGATCTATGGTCTTGGTACAATGGCAGAGAAGGCAGAAATGGTTTTTCTAGCGACCTATTTAATGCATGAGCTTACACGCATATGCTACACCGCGCCCAAGCCTACACTCGAATGTGGCTTGTTATCTAGAAACTCGAGCAGGCCGTAAAAATTATTTCTCGTCATGTAGGGATTAGAGCCATTTTTGTCGGCTTTTGGGGTCGGAACAATCCTACGTTAAGTGCAGAATTAAGTGGACCGCTGTCGAGTCGCGCTTATTGTTTTTGCGCTGCTTTTCTTGCTAGGCGTGCCTTTTGTGTACATAGCTCATCGTTTACTTTCATCGTCATTTCTCGCATTCTATATATGCATCCCACTTCGCTTTTCTTGTTGCCTCATCCCCTTGCACTACAAGTATCAGGCTGATGGCTTATGGATTGCTTATGGATTGGCTTGGATTGGATTGGATTGCTTATGGATTGGCTTATGGATGGCTTATGGATAAATGTTGTTTTCTGTCTATTGCAAAAAAAAAAAGATGGTTGTTTGTGGGAATCCGATATAAAAACGCGTGAGTACCGATCCCTGAAGTCCAGCGGAGTACAGACCCTGGAGAAAGCATTCAGACCACTTTACACAAGTTAGAAAGCACATTGATGAGGTGTGAAAAAAAAATGCACTTAGTATTACTGTATGAACGATCGAGAAGGCGTAGCGTAAGTATTCTTTCTAGCAAATGTTATGAGTTAAACTTCACACGCGCTTGCTTTTGAGTAGCCTTGCTGCGCCAACGTGAAAAATGGTTTTGACTAAGGAGGGTTCATTAACATCATTATTGCGCTCCTTATGGGGCGCGGAGAGAGAAAAATATACTCACCCCAGCGCAGGCATCAAATATTTGAGTAGGACAGCAATCATGTTCCCGGCTTTGAAAACGGGAACGGCCGTGTGTAGGCGAGAGGGTTAAGCTGCTTACGATCGTCGACACACGCCTGACAAGACCTGTTTGCATCTTCGTGAACCTAGCGTGTCGTAGCGCACTAGATAGTTGCGCGCTTTTTGGCCGCTGATGGGCGCGACAGGCAGCTGTTAATTTCGGCACGCGCCGGTATGGACTTCACAAATAGAGCAGCAGTTACTTGATCTCTTCTTAGTTCTCGTTTTGCCTTCTTTAACTGCGCGGTTTGCTCTCTCCGTGTTCCCTTAAGGCTCGCGAACTTCCGTCTTCGGGCTTCACACCTGCTGCACGGGCGTCGAGTTCAGTCAGGCGTTAGATGAGACGGGCGCTCCCGCAAGCGGGGGAAACGGACGCATCCGTCTTCGCTAGAGTTCCTCGCCTCGATCCCCTGCTCCCTCGTGGAGACTTGGAGAGCCCTAATCAAGGCGCCAAAAAATAGGCAATAAAACAGCGGAATCCGACTGCAGCCGCAAAGGAAGTAGAGGGGGTGGGGGGGGGGGGGGGAAGCAGTGGGGCTTGAAGACGACGCGATCACCGTACACGCAGATAGGGTGTAGAGGGCACCCCCTTCCCTCGGGGCTCCTGTGTACACCAGTGGACCCCCCTGCCAAAGCCGGCTGATTCAATTTGGTCAAATTGATCGGAAGAGCAACAACGGCCGCAGCACCGACGGGGTCCGAAGTGGAATAGATTTCGGGCCCCTTCCGGCGTGGCCGCGGGAAATCAGGTTCAACAGCCCTAATGCCCATTGAAGATGGAGTGCGGGACGCACCCCTCCGCTGCCGGGACAGCGGGCTTCGTCTTGCCGCACCCCTAGGGAACTCGAATCCCCTTTTGTCTTACCGCGCCCGAACCGGCGCTTGCTCGATAGCCCGAGGGGTGGCGCCCCGTGCACGCCGGCGCGCTGCGCCTCGACCTCGGGGATATAAATGGGCTTTTTATGGGGGCGCGGGCAAACGTTTGCGTTCAGGCTTAAATTCGCGCTCTCGCCCTCGCTGTCTACGTTCCCTGTTGCTTCCAGGGCGGCTTTCTCGGCTTTCTGTCTGCTCTTCGCTCACTTTCTCTCCCGTGAGACGCGCGGGCCCCGGCTTGAAACGAGGGGGCGGCGGGTGCTAGATGAGACGCGCGGCTTGTTACCGCCGCATGACGTGCTTTTGAAGTGGCGCTATTCACTTAATGCCGCCGCTTTGAAACGGCTTTGGCCGGCTGGTCTGTATTTTTGCCGCGCGCGGTCGCCGGCGCAGAGGGAGACTCCGAAAGGGGGGGACGGTGGCACGCTCGAGTGAGCTTAGACACAGCTTACGCACATCTGCGAGGCGCTAAAGCGTTGGCGCGTGTTCGGCCACGAGGCGTGACAGGCTTCGACATTTTCCCTTCATCCTCCTCCTCCAGCTGTGAGCGACAAACGCGCTCGCAGCGTCTCGTTGGTGGCGCGTTGCCGTGGTTAGCGTTATCGTGCGCGCGAAGACACAGAACGTGCTTTAGGAAGCCACTCGTGCGTGCCTGCCTGCCTGCCTGGAAACTGCTGCTGTGTGCCGCCCGCTGCGGGCCGTTCTACGCGACAACACCTTTTGTTCGTAACGGCTGCTCGCCTCCGTACCGATATCCGTGCCCAATTATCCGGGTTTCGGTTCGTGCATATGTTTATCGCACGCGTTGCCCAGACGTGTTCCTATAGCGCTTGTCCACTTGAAGACACGCGGCAGTCAGACCGGCAAAAGAACAACGGCTTTCAAAAGTGGTGGCCGCTTGCCTGTCGGAATGGCTATCTCTGGTTACCCCTGCAGCGCATAGCCAGTTACTGATAAACAACAATTGATTTTTGTCTTTAAATGTTACCCCTTGTTGTTGCCGGGTAAGCATTGACAGAAAATATTCTTTACTGCGGAAAACAGTGTGACACGACATTGCTTTACAATTAATGGCCGATTCCAGGACATTGGCAACAAGCTGTTAAATATCGTTGCCTTTATTGGAAGCCACCGATATACGCAGTTTTAACACAGCTAGTTTGCTTTAAAGTGGCGCCTAAAAGGGTTTGACGCCTTAAGGCTAACGTGCGTGCCGTCAAAATGAGTCTTTTTTGGTTTTTTCGCCTACCACTTTTTTTCACATGAGCCCTCATATTCACACTTTAAACTTGCACCTTAAAACCCATAATAATGTAACGGCGAAATTGGTCCAATATCTGCTGCCACGGTAGCGTGATGATCGCAGTGAAGAACTCGAGACGTCGAAGAAAGGTTTAAGGTTAAGTTGTTTACTTTACTAGTAACATTGATGACATTTAGCACATACGAACTTGGAACAATACACTTTTAAATCAATCAATCAATCAATCAATCAATCAATCAATCAATCAATCGATCAATCAATCAGTACCATATTGGTACTGAAACTCTAAAAAAAGTATCTGAAGTTAAATATCTTGGCGTCACACTCAGTGCGGATCTGACTTTCAATCATCACATTGATAACACCGTAAAGAAAGCAGTTAGTGTACTAAACTTACTCCATCGGAACCTTCGCAATGCTCCTTCATCTGTGAAAAAAGCCGCTTATTTTTCGCTGGTCAGACCCATCCTAGAATATGCGAGTGTCGCATGGGACCCTCACCAAGAGTGCTTAATACAAAAACTTGAAGCAATACAGAATCGCGGAGCCAGGTTTATTCTCAGTAATTACACTTGGGGGGCAAGCGTCACAGAAATGAAATCATCAATAGGCCTAGAACCTCTCAGGGAGCGACGTAGAAAGCATAGACTAAAACTCCTCTCTTGTATATATAACAATTTAACAGGAATAATGAAGGAGAATTATTTGCAAACCCCCCACTATGTATCCCAAAGACGTGACCACATTAACAAAATACGAGAGATAAAATGCAAGACCAATTATAAAAAGTTTTCTTTTTTCCCTTTCACTATATCTCAGTGGAATGAATTGGCAGCCGACATCGTTTCGAATAGTGTTGAGACGTTCACTCGCGTGCTTAGTGAATTGTGATTCTTCAGTTGTATAAATATTATGCTGTTGTGTGCTCTCTTTTAGGTATTACACTGTTTACTCGCGTGCTTAGTGAAGTGCGATGCTGTCGTTGTATAAATATTATTTTGTTGTGTGCTCCCCTTTAGTTATTATATATTGACAAACAGTGACTGTGCTAGTGACTTTATTGCCATTTGTACTATGAGACCCACTCCCCTGCTGTAATGCCTCGGCGCTGCAGGGTAATGTGTAAATAATTAAATAAATAAATAAATAAATAAATAAATAAATAAATAAATAAATAAATAAATAAATAAATAAATAAATAAATAAATAAATAAACTTTATTTGCCTTGCAGATTGGTACAGGGGAAGGAGAAGCCTCAAAAAGCTGCACAAAGCAGCTTGACGGGGTGGCTGCCCACCATGTGATTGACAGCAACGGGTCGAAAGGTCGAACGTTGATTTGATTGATTGAAAATACACTTTTTACACAAATTAGTTTCTGAAGTGAGTCCTGGTGCAGACCGCCCGCTGCCATCCCGCTTCCGTGAACCCGGCGGAGAGGGTTTATATTCGTTTCGTGCGGACTCGTGGGAAAAAAGCGCATTCTGGCCCGCTTTCTGCAGCCAATCGGAGAGACAGATGTAAACATCAATCAGCCATGTTCCCGCTAAAGTGAAAAGGACCATTCACACACAGACACAAGGTTTGAACCCGAAAACGCGCGCTTGGAGAATTATGGACGTAAATAAAGTAGTTCAGACAAAACACACAAAAGTAAACAGTGGAAAAGAGAGAAAGGTCGTCTGAACTACACCGAGGACCCGGAGCCCGAAAGCGGAAAGTGCAGATGCCACGGGGGGTATGGAACGCCGCGGCCGCGCCGAAACTCAAGCTGTGCCGATGGTACCCCCTCAACAGCCGCGTCTGCCGGTCGGTCAGCGCGCACGCCGCGTGCCTTTCTTAGAAAAAACAGGGCTTGGCGACTGGAGAATGATCCTACAAAACATAAAAAGCAAAATGAACGGGGCTTCGCGACAATAAAGCTGATTGGTGAATTCTACCACTCAAGCTGGAGTGCATGTCAACACATGCGTATGGCCATTATGCTATTGCGTAGCGTAAGGGACCTTAGCTGCAATTCCACGATATAAATAATTTGGCACAAGTTTCTTGGCCACGTCGACACGAAACACCCGCCTCGCACAGCTTACGCGGCAAAAAAACATTTTTAAAACAACAGCCTTAGGTGAATATGTTCCGTGGAACCTGGCTGCTAAGCAAAGCGTACATGAACTTGGTGGCACAGAAAGTCAGTGCATGAACCGGGGAGTGCCCGCCGAGAAAGGGAAACGGCAGCGCAAGAGGAGGGTCATTGGAAACAGCTACGGACCGTAGAACGTTCTAAACGCGCCTGGTATACGTCGCCGCGTCGGCTCAGTGTTTTATTCTATGATGGCAAAAATTTTTCCAGAACTGACTCACTATTGTTTGCGAAAATAGGCAAAGTTGCAGTTTGTGTTCCTAAAAGTATTCCGTGAAATGCGTGAGCTTTATTCAGGCTGAGATGCCCCGGCTGGCTTTACAGTATGCATACGATGTGGTCACTTACACACTGCTGTTGTTGTCACTAGAAAATGGGCTTTGCGCCCGGGTGGTCGGTCAAGATTGACAGTGCACACTGAACGTGGTTTCGTAATAGCCTAGATGGTACACATTTCGCATGATAAGTCTCGAGGCGAAGTTTCGTCCGAGGCTTATATTGGAGTGGGGACTAAAATTCTGGAGTGAGAAGTTCGCCTTCCCTTGACTGAATACCAGCTGCAGGCGGTATTATTGAGAAGGCCAGAAGCAGAATTAAATTTTAGGGCTTGACGAGTCGAAGTCGTAACTAAGTGATGTAGCCTACGGTAGTGGAAAGCAACAAATTATTTAAGATTCGAGATAGCCCATTATTCCCTAACGTGCGTCAGAATCTCGTACAGATGGGCGCTTTCGTACATCTGCCCCAAACCCACCGTGGTGAGTTCGCGGGTTCGACGCAGGCCGCGGTTGCTGCTGTTCAGACGGAGGCAGAAAGCGAAAACGCCCGTGTCCCGAGGTTTCGGAAGGCGTTAAAGATCCCCGTGCGGTCAAAATCAATCCGGAGCCTTCCACTATCAGCTCACACACGATGTTTCCTCCTTGTCTTGCTGCAGCGGGAGCACCGCACAGCCCATGTGTATCCTCGGCGCGTTAAATTCCGTAACCTAACCTAACGTCTGCCCCGAAAGACAAATTCTCCGCGGGCAGGAGTCAAACCCGTACGAGAGCATTCCGTATAGCCGTGGTGTTCAGAGGGCGGTACACCAAGCTGGATTCCGTTGTAGGGAAAAAGGTGATCTGTGGCGTCCGCATGTACGGACGGATATTTGCTGACGCCAGGCGCTTATTATATTCTGTGGTAAGAAGCAATGATGTATAAAGATGACGCATAATTCTTTTTTCTCTAAATGTTTCTTAGCTTCGGCGCTACTGAGAGGCGCAGCAGCTTACACATCGTGAACGTACAAGTTCGTTGGTCCGAGCTTAGGTCACGATGGTTTTTCAGAAAAAAAGCCGATGTACACGATGTTGCGTGCACGCTTAGTTAATTTAAAGCCCCAAGTTACGCGATATCTCACAGCCCACCTTAAATAAGAAATTCAGAGCTCAATATGAATTCAAAGCGCGCAGTGCGCTATCCTGACATGATGACAGTGTTTTCATCTTGTGCGCTTCCAAGTTCTCAGCAGCGCGGTAATGTCGTGTACGACTCAAACGTTGCCAATGCAGCTTACACGCATAGATTTTTCCTTGCCTCTTCCCTCGTCCTGCATGCCTTGAATCAGAAATTAAAGACTTCGATATGGAGTACGATGTCGGTGTGTTGATCTTGTGCGCTTCCAAGTGTGCAAAGTGTGGTAGTGTTGCATTCAACTCAGAACATGGCCAGTACAGCTCACACACGATGTTGCCTCCTTGTCCATCTGCAGCGGGACCGCCGGGTGGTTCTGGGGCGGCTGGCGCGGCCGGCCATGTTCGTGTGCGCGCAGCATCCGTGCGAGAACCGTGGCTGCTGCTGCTCGGCGAGCCCCCCGTGCCACGAGGGGGGTGTACACCACCAGGGCGTGGCGTCTCTGAGCCGCGAGGACCGTCGCCGGCGCCGCAGGGCCACGCAGAAGTACCGGCTGGCGCACGCCACCCGCGAGCGCATCCGCGTCGAGGCCTTCAACGTGGCCTTCGCCCAGCTACGACGGCTGCTGCCAACACTGCCGCCGGACAAGAAGCTCTCCAAGATCGAGATACTGCGCCTCGCCATATGCTACATCTCCTACCTCAACCACGTCCTCGACGTCTGAGTGGGCTCTGTCTGACCTTACAGTAGCCCTGCTGCTGATGCTGTCGTCATCGTACGCAGGATACGAAAGTGTCATCGGTGAATGGGATGCCAAGGTGCTTGAGACTGTAGCGGTTTCAGTTCGCCCAAGGTGCGCGACCCATCCGGACGATCGACTTCAGCCGCAGATGCTTCGGGGTGGTCGGCTTCACAATGCCCAACCGTGGCGGCAGCAAGAGCTTGGCGTAATTGCAGGTGACAAGGTGGCCTTTGGTTCATTACTTAGCAAGTCGAGCCACCTGGCACCGTTGCACTTTTGCACTTTTAGTAGACTCAAACGCCAAAAGACACTAGCCAACACGAAACAGGCGAAACAGCCGCAGACCATCTGTTTCGGATGTATATATGTTTTTCTTTTCTGCATTTAATAACAGACGGCTTTCTATAGCCTCTAGTGTATAGTAGTCCTGGTGTATAATTTTTAATCAGCGTGCGTAGTAGGCTGCGTTGCTTTCATCGTTAACGAACTATATGAACCCATGTGTTTTACTGACGACGACCACCTTGTTGTCAACCTTATAAATACCCTCAATTAAGGATAGCTTGATTTTTTAGACGGTGTTATTTGAAGGTCGCCTGTCTCTTCATGTGTAATTACAGCGTATATTTCAAGTTCTCCATGCCAGGTTGGCTCACTCAAGTTGAAGTCATGAAAAAGCAGAAATCAGCGATGGCTGTCGAGCAAGTTTCTAGTCGATGATAAGCGCCAACCATCGGTGTCAGCTGGCATCGAAGTACAACCAGTGAAAATCTCAACAGGTTGCAAATGCTTCATGTTCCTAAGTTCGTTCTTGGTACTCGTGGTGACAGATGGTATGCAGATTGTTGTTCGCTATCATGCCTGGACAGCTTCTTCAGGTACCTCAAATGGGCCTCACGCTCACTATACAATACGAGATAAGGTTAAGGTGGCATCATAGGCTGTGAAGAGTTGAGTGAAGGAGGTCGGCAGTGTTCACCACAACCTCAGCACAACGTTAGAGGTGCAGGAGCCAAGAAAAATTGTAAGGTCCGGAACTAGCACCCTACACTGCTCTCTGGAGATTCGGTCTATGATGTTCAACGAACGATCAGATTTGCCTCACCAGATGTCAAGTGGTCAGGCAAATCGACCTGAGTTTGGCATAGGGGCAAGGTTAGATACCCTATTTTTCCAAGTGATGCCACCTTCTTCTCTTCGTGCAATTACTGAAACCTCCAGTGCAACATATTAACCAACTCACAAACGTGTCAGTGATTCTGCGGGAGATGTCATTGACGATCAGGATACGTCATCTTCAAGACCACACGTCGTGGCGAATGTGTACCACCGCGTTTCGCGAACATCGATACGGCGCTATATGCTAGTCGTCTAGTACGTGTCCTCCGTGGTCACTGCTGATCGCTCACTGCCACTGACGAGAGTGGCGGAATGTCTCATTTTCGGTTTCTCAGAGCCTTTACATATTGAAGAGTCATGCCCAATGATTTTGCACCTTTGTGCTGTCGTCGTCGCCTTCGCTAGTAATGTACTCAAGCGACCATCCTAGTCAATCTAGTCACATTACCTGACTTTTCTTTTCTGTATATATCTAGTGCGTGCTCTCGTAACAGTGTTGGATTGTTGACTCACTTGTTAACCACCGAAATGTGGTCACAAACAAAAGAGGATGCCCCGTTGTTCACCGCTCTCAGTACTGCAATTGCAGAGTCATCGTGAATAAATTTGCTTGTGTATGCGTACGTCTCTCCCTTTGTCCTGTCTTGTTCTGCGACCAGTCTCGTCTCTCATTGGATGCGAGAAGGTGATCGTGTCTTCCATACAGCTCAAAGGGACGTCTTAGCGTGGAGCGCGCTGCCTATATACCGAAGGATTAGACTTAACACGTAAGACAGCATGGGATAACATGCCGGCAGTCTGCTGCATAAGTGACACTCTAATCTCTTCTTTATATAACGGGCGCCTTTCTCGTAGTTTCTGCACTTCCAAAAACTAATTTTATCGCTTAATTAAAGCTCAAACAGCAAGCAAAGGGTCGCGAAAGAAATAACGATGTAGTCCCTTGTCAGTCTCTAGGCTTGCGTTAAAGTTTACGTGATTGTTATTGACAGACAGCCGTCTTTTGAATGGTGCAAATTTGTATTTTGTCTTCATGGCCCCTTTTATGATCAGACTACGGCGAAGGATTGCCACCTGCCGTGGTTGCGCCAGGAAACAATGAGAATTCGCGACCAACTGCTCAAATAAACAATACTGAGAACTTGCCAACCGGATAAATACAACTAATATTGCGACGTATGTTGCCGCTGCTACATAAAACTATACCCATCCTGAGCCACTTGTCGAACAACGAAACAAAAAAAAAAATCCGTTCTGCTTCCTTTTGTTGCGGCCGTGTTGAGGAGGCCAGTACCTCGTAGTTACACCAGTTTCAATGATATGAGCTCTTCTCGAACACGACGCCCAAAACTTCCCAGTTACGGCCTTCATCAAGTACATGTAAAACACGTTTTTTTAGCAAGCCTTGCACATTTTATGACACGATGTGCTGTCGTGAGATGTCGGTACCTGTTTTAGCTGCCATTGTGACAATGTCATGGTGCTATCAGCTTTTGAAACGAACTCCACAAAAGGATGTTGAGCGGGGGAGCTTGAGGCCACCACGGAGCATGCCAGAAGCACTGTAAAAAAAGGAGTATTGGTGCAGATGCCACACTGCGCTTCTTGAGCTGCTATAACTTCTTGTAACCGGCGTCCTGTGGAGGATTCACCAAGAAAAAATACGTGGCCAAAAAGAACATGAATACAGCGTAACTCAAGTCGTAACTATGTGTCACCAGCGCTCGTACGGCTAAAAAGAAAAGAAAGAACTCCGCTGAAAAAGTCGGTGGCGATAACTCTTTCGCGCCGTCACTGTGTCTTTCACAAACACTATTCGGAACTATGTAATCAATCTCTCTCGAACGTTGACAGCGCCGTTCTTTTCCATTTATTTCGCGCCGTTGACGCGCCTGCTTTCCCCTGCCTTTCGACTTCTCGTCACACTTTTAAAACGACACGTACACATTTCATTCCGCGACGCCGTTCCTCTTCGCCCGCTCGACACTAACAGCTCTCGTCGATCGCTCGAGCGCGCGGAAGGACAGAATGCTCCGCTTTGCACAGCCGAGTTGCAAGAGCGTCTTGAGGGAAGCGGCTTGGGTAAGCCATTGCCAAGCGAAGAGGCCGTCGAGGTTGGCACACGCTGTCGAAACATCTGCCCGACGTGTCGTATTTTGGAACGAGGCATGCAGCCTGAGAATGCGCGGCATTCCAGTGCGTCACTCTCGCTGCCGCCTCGTGCATGTGCATAGCGCGCGCCGAGAGGAGTCGCGGTAGTAACGCGGTTATGGCTCGGCGCCGGAGCTGAGAGAAGGATGATTACGCGCCATTTTCTGTCCAGTGACCAGCGGGGAAGGCAACTTGCGGGTTGACGTGTAGAACGTTACCGTCCTTTACACTGTTAAACATGTTATGAAGACAAAGTACACGTTCTGTTTACTGAAACCTCTCCTTTGTCCCGATAACAAGGACACCAATTCTTCTGCAATCTTCAAACAAATATCTGGGATATTGAAGAAAACATGCCAACCCCTGGCGCCCCGCTTCCTGGCAACTCCTCTATGACGTCACGTATAGTTGTCTTTACTATTGGCGACTGCCGACCTAATCAACGGCCAAGAAACATGACTGAGAGATTTCAGTAGGGCCTGTAATTCCGTTTGATCGTTACATTTGAACGCAAACGTAGAGTTAGCTCTATGATAACTACGATTCTAGTGCATCCTGAATTCTTCAGCGCCATCCCATGTCTCGCGGCATGGGAGGAATCTAGCAGAGGCAAACCGATCTGCCAAGCGAACAGGTATTTAAAGACACTTGTTATTGCTCATGTTTTCGCAATCTGCGACCCATCTCTGTACATGTTTTGGGGCCCCGCCACCGTATACCTTTGTGATATGGAATATTGCAAAAAGAATGCAGCGAAGGCACTTATTAACGCTATAGTAGGGTCGATGCACTACGGGATTGCGTGCATTTCGTGAATACGCAGGCAAGTAACCCGGCTGCATGGGGGAGTACCGCACAGTGGAATATCGCGGTTCAACAAGGTCTATCGCTGCAGTACGCGGTTGCGAGGAATACAATGTATAATTATTCGGCCACCCTCCACTCCATGCAGGGGAGTTCCTCTGCACAAGAATGAGGCTCATTTAAGCACCTCAAATAATCCTAATCAACGGCAGCATCAGGCGAGACACTTCTTTTCCCTTCTTCGCTTAAATAAGTCGCCAGTATGCGGGCGCTATTTCCTAAGTAAACAGCCCGTGCAAGCTTCATAAGAGACAGAAACGTTCTTGAAAGAAGCAGTTCTTTCCTCGAGGAACGTTGAATATGGCTTCCGTTCACGTGACCGAAACGCGCCCGTATGTCAACCAATAGGAGCTCGCGCCCAACTCTCGAATGCCAAGAAAGGGAACACGCAACCCTTCCGCGCCGCCAAGAAGCAGGCATCGAGGTTCCAGGCGTACCCGAGCAGACGACAGCATCGTCTGCAACTCGCATTCTCCTGGACGTTTGCCCGGCGGCGGCGGCAGTGTCTCTATTCTGGAACCCAAACGCGCTAGAGGCACCCAGCCAATAAATACAAGCAAAATACAGAAGTGGGGGGGACTCGCACAGCCCGGCAGCGAGTCGCTGCTTCCTGCGGGAAAGTTGTTCCTGTTTGCTAATTTGATCCTCCGGTCGCTTTCGCTCCCAACATCCGTCTCTCTCTTCACGTGGCGCCCTGCCTTCTCCCCGCTTCTTCTGCGTATTTTGCATGTTTCCTGGTACGTGGCATGGCTTCGCCGCGCTTTGCAGGCGTTGCTTATGCATACAATGCGCCCCTCTTGTGTCCTCGGAGCCGCTGGAGTTAAGCGCGTTTTTTTTTTTTTTAATCATTCTCCCTTTTCTTCTCGTTCTTTTTCTGGCGCCACGTTCCCGGCCGTCGACCGCATGTATCGTAACCATCCTCGGTGTCAGACTCATCCACGGGAATTTCTAAGAAGAGGGACACAGACCTTATATGACGCAGCATGACGCATTGTGTTCGCTGGCAGACCGGAACAAAGCAGAGGCGTTCTGCGCGCCACAGTTCTGGGAAAAGTGTGCAGCGTCGGCAGTGCATGTTCGCACCAACGGATTTCTAACCCTTGTTATCCTGGTGTGGTTTCTCGCCGTCCCCTCTACCTACTGTACACCTAACACACCGATTCCAACGATTACCGGGTACCCCCAAGTGTCCTAACTGCGGGGACTACCCTAGCATCTATCACACTCTCTGAACATGTACACAGAGCCCAAATCTTCCCCCCATACCCAATCCTACCCCCACTTCATGGGAAAGGAGGCTGGCCGACTCCAGCGTGGAAGTGCAAAGGGCACTTATTGAACGCGCAGAATAAGCCCTGTCGGCTATCCCGGGAGCTCCGGACTAGGGGATCCTTGTGAAAATAAAGTTATTTTCTTCTTCTTCAACTCAACAGTAACGTAATGGGCGAACAGTCCCATCATCATCGTAACCGTTATCGTTATCAGCATCACAGGCCTGAGGGTGTCCACGCCAGGACGACGGCTTATAGAGCACATTTAAAACTGCTTCCACCCTCCGTCATCTAAGTTAACGCTTTGCACCCCAATATTCATATACCTTGTCCTCACATTGACTTTTCCATACGGTGTTCCTTATCATCCTCATTCCTAATCTCCGGCCGTTTTGGGGTGGTTCACGTGTTTTCGGCCTTCCCAAACTGTTTCTTAAGCGAAGCTTTCTTCGCCTTGCTGATGGCGACCGTCCACACAAAAACGCACAGCCAACTTACGCAATGGGTTCTCACAAAGGCACATCAAGCCCCCAAACAAAAAAATGCTTCCCGTGGTCGAAATGGAACCTGGCTACCTCGCATTAATAAGACGACATCTACCCGACTGCGCCATTTTGACATGGTCCAAGCAGTTTGGATGCTTCGCGTTAAACCATCTCTCTTCACGAAGATATCACTTACGTCATATCCGTCATGGCAGTGACGCCAGTAAAACGAGGCAAGCGGCCTGAAAAGGGCGCAATGCTGCACACAAGGTCTTCTTGCGGGGAAGCAACCTTTAGTACTAAAGAGTGCGTTATACTTCGGGTGGTTCGTTTAAGGGTTTGATATTTAACACGAAAGTGTTTTATGCCGGGGTACACCAAGATTTCACAGATGTCATGTCCGTCACAGAAATGCCGCCAGTACACCTTTGCCGAAGCGACCCGCCAGCAGGACGTCGCTCGCCAAGCACACCCACAAGACAGTCGCCGACCCGCACATGATGCTCAGCTGCAGATTTCGCTGCACATGTCACTTTCGTTTTTTACCGATTCCTATGGCAGAGGAATCACCCACAGTTTTTTTTTTCAGTCTCTCCTACGCGAGTTCGATTCCCAATCCATGACGCTCGCCTCGTACCTTTTAGCGTTGCATTTCATTTTATTTTACGTAGCTCTTCAAATTGCCTGGCGCTTTGTTTCAATGTGCTCAGTACGGCACCAAATTTCCAGAAGTCGAGTTCGTTGGGTAAGCACGCGCTGGTATTTCAGTGCGCGAGTTTCGCTAGTGTTTGTTACTCTAGAGTTCTTTTCGAATACAGCCAACTCTAAGGAGTCCTACGCCTTATTTATTCCTTGTGGTTAGGAACAGCGGTGCCAACTTGCCCAAAGTAATTAATTATATTATTCTACCTCTTCCATTATTGTAATGCCTAGAATTCGGAGGAGGCTCCTTGCAGATATGTTAAACGTTCTTTTTTTCGATTCCGTGGCATAGTTTCTTCGAACGCTGCGACTGAGTTTTGCAGGTATTCGCTGGGGTCACAGAAAAAGACAATTTCATACTAAAATTTCAGATGGTTCAAATATTTTCCAAAAAATTGTCGATGTGCAAGAGCAAAAAGAAAAAAAAAACTCTACCAAGAGCAATGCTACTATATAGCTGAAAAAAAATAATAATTGCCGCACAAGCCAACCGAATGGTCATCGGCCTCATCCGAAGCGGGTAGATGTATAGGCTAGGTGGCGCAAGCCTCCGCCCGATACGACGGGTTAAGCCACTACCAACCACCCATCCATCCACGAGGAAAGCGAGGTTGGTGGCGGCAGCAGCGATCGAAGCCTGTGTGGTTTGTCGCCTTTGTGCAGTCGTGTCGCAGATATCCCTATCTTCAGCAAGTGTCGCTTTGGCGTGTATCGTCGTTTTGCGAGGAATAAATTATTGAGGACGTGATAGGCATCGACAGCGACGATTCGTCGGAAGGTGACGATTGTGACAAACTGCCCCAACCGACGAAACGCACGGTGAAAGAATCCGCAGAATTTTTGTCCGCCCTGGAGGACTTTTGTGAACAAATTCCGCATGGTGCGTGTGCCACGGAGCGTCTGGCAGCTATTAAACCTATTGTCGCCGCTCAAATCGGCCCGATAAAACAGTCGAAGATTACAAACGTCTTTGGCCAGTAAAGGTACGTCATGCTGGAGAAAATTTCACGTTTTTGTTGTTCATTCGATATTTCGACAATGGGGTAATTCGACCATTTTTCGCGGTCTCACCAGTGTCGAATTAGCGAACTTTTACACTGCACTAGCAACGCGAAACCTAATGTCTTTCTTGATATAGTATATCATTTTTTTTTTGTTTTATACTCCTCCCTGTAATGAGCGTCAAGTGAGGTTTACAGTATAAAATAAATAAATAAATAAAACAGTGGCTAACAAACACGAGAAAGAGACCAGAGACACAGCTCTGAGACTGTGTTTGCTTCCTCGTGTTCCTTTTTTCAAACCTGGAATTCCAGCGGGGAGGACCACAGTATTTTCATATTTAACGTTGGCGGAAGTGTGAAGCAGGAATAGAAAACTTGGAAGAGCTGTATAGCACTAGGCGGCGGGGCAAGGAGGTTTCAGCCCAAACTACCCGCCTCTCCTTTCCTCACCACCGAGTCACTAGATTGAATGAGTCAGAACATCCAGGGAGTCAGCGCATCCATCGGAGTCATTAGATCCAACGCGTCGATACATCCAACGGGCCATTACATATACACGAATCTAGTGACTCGGAATCAAGACGTAACTGGCAAAACTTGCACGCGTGTCTGCTGCATAGCCTACACAATGAATTTGTGGGCACAGTAACCCCTGAAAGTTGAAAGGTTCTTTATCAGGGAGGCTGTCATACAAAAAGACATTTCTCTGAAATTCTTCATAGACAATCTCGTCGAGCAGTGGGAGGCCGCGCTGTGCAGGTGGAACCCTGAGAACCAGCAACAGTTGGTGAACCGGGCACGCAGGGCCGCAGCCGTCGCAGGAACCCTGGACTGTACAGTTAGCTTCTGTAAATTCTGCAAATCTGTAAATTTAGCTTCTGCCGCTTTCGAGCGCGAACCTCCTCTTGCTTGAAATAAATGAAGTTTCGCCGCCACCACCGCCACCGCACTCTGCTCTCTAATCTCTTCATGCGTGCTTCTATTGGAGGAGCAGTGTTTATTGAATCAAATGCTTTATTCGCAGTTCACAAGTGTACTTACGCAGGTCTGCTACATTCCCGGTATTTCTCAATTACCTGGTTGACAATACTATTGCGACAAATTGTTGCCAACCTTTCCTATTTCTCTATAGGTTTATAAGAGTGTAGATAGTTGCTTGTGCGCACGATCCAAATAGCGAGGGTTACCAACTCGTGTACAACAAAGCATAGGCTCATGGACCTGTAATTTGCAAGCTCTTTGACGCCACCCTTGCTGCGGATTAGGGTCACTTGGGCGCTTATCCGGCTAGTGGCCCCTTTCAAGACCTAAGGCCTTATGATAGCAATCTTGCAAGCTTCTCAGGTAAAATACTTCATGCATTATTTTGTGAATTCACGGTCAACTAAAGGACCCGACCACGCGACGGATACACACCAAAGATGAGGCCTATGCCATGCGCATAATGAGCTTATTTGATACTCATCATCGCCGTGTTCGTATTAATTTTGGTGCGAGGCTGTAAATTTCGCTGTAATCGTTAGGTCCCTGTCAAAGCTTATATATTTTCGTTAGTGTTCAAAATGTTCCCCAACGTAATTTGTGTAATTTCGCTACACTTAATTATGCAAGCGCCCGACAACACAATAGGGGCGTCCGTTTAGGGATAACAGCTGCGAAAATAACCGCTCCCATAAATCGCCTTCTGAGGTACACAAAAGTATGCAGACCGAAGAGGGTAGAAGAAAGACGCGTTAATTTGCTGCGCGGCCGCACCAAACAGCTACACCCATTGTTCCTTGCTTTAAAACAATTTGCGGCAATTTCAGAAATTGCTCCCAGCGTGCGCGCTTTCGTTAAGAGCTGCAGCCGTAATGAGCTTGTTCGCAGCTATAGCGAGAACCTCCGGGATGTCGACAAATCGCGTGCCTAGTAATCACGAAGGCTGGTAATTGCCCTTTCTTCGGCCCGCTGAAGTGGAAAAAAAGGGGCGCTAGCTTGCAGGCGGTATTGAATAGCAGGAATTCGAAACCGCGAGAGGAAAAAGGCGATATTGCCCCCACGGAATTGACCTTAGAGAATTGATGACAGGCGTTAATGACGTCTAACAAATACCCCTTCCTCCGGGTTTGATCTTGCCTTCGATGCGCAAGCATTACTCTCCAACTTGTCGCGTGGTTTGCGTCTTTGTTCAGCATGAGAAGCGGGATTTCTGTCCCATGCAAATTCCCGCCGCATATTAATTCTCCTGGTGGAAGAAAACGCAACCGTCTTTAACACCAAGCGACCGCTGTCCCTCAATTAATTGATTGATTGATTGATTGATTGATTGATTGATTGATTGATTGATTGATTGATTGATTGATTGATTGATTGATTGATTGATTGATTGATTGATTGATTGATTGATTGATTGATTGATTGATTGATTGATTGATTGATTGTGAGGTTTAACGCGCCGACGCTTCAAAGGCGATGAGGCGCGCCGTTGTGCAGGGCTGCGGATTATTTTGACCACCTGGGGATTTTCAACGTGCGCCGAAGTCTCGAACACACGGGCGTTTTCGCTTTTCGCCTCCTCCAGAAAAGCGGCCGCCGCTCCCAGGAATCGAACCCGCGTCCTCGGGCTCAGCAGCACAACGCGACCCCTTCCCGACCTGCAGAATGCTTACAGTATTCGGCAGCCGTATATAGAGCTCACAATGTTGCGAGAACTGCCAATTTATGTTTTTGCACGTGATGTGATTTCCCTTTCGCACGGGTGCTTTCATATTACACGATGCAACCCAACTAGCCGTATACCGTGGTCCGTAACGTTCCACTCAGGCTGCGGAGGGGACAGAGAGAGAGAGAGAAAAGCTTTTATTAAAAATATGCACGCAGGCCTGTTTAGTCCTCACATTCCAGAGAACCTCTGGTGACGTCTTCAAGCGGCTGCCTGATGTACGCCGCCAGTTGCCTTTGCTCTTCGGTTGTGCTTGTTGCGGTCAGCCATCCTTTGTTGGGTGTGTTTGTAGTGTTGTGTATGGTTGTGTATGGTTGTGCAGTTCCAGAGTATGTGATCTTGGTCGAGTATGACGTTACAGGTAGAGCAAGTAGGGAGTGGTGTGTCAGGATCTCCCCATATCTTGTGTAGTCTAGCTGGAGTATCCAAGGTGTGTCTGTTTGAGCTTGTCTTATTAGGGTTGCTTGGTGTCTTGTGAGCGTGTCAGAGAGCTGTGGCAGTTCCCTCCTTCCCGTGGAGTAGTCCTTCAATTTAGGTGCTGTTGGGACCGTGAGCGTGTGAGTTGGTTCGAAGTTGGCAGGAGCCCGGGCTGCGGCTTCTCGGGCCAGCTGATTAGCTTTTTCGTTGCCTGCCATTCCTTCGTGCCCAGGTATCCAGTACACTGTTACAGATCCCTTGATGCTGTTGTTGATGGCCGTAGCTATGGGTTGTGGCAGTTCCATGCTTAGCAGTTGGTGACAGGCGCTTTTTGAGTCAGTGTATATGTACATGTGCTTCGTGGGGCTGGATGTGTGGTCAATGGCGGTGGCGATGGCGGTGAGTTCAGCCCAGATGGGTTTCATAAGGGGGATGCACTGCTGGTACTCCAATTTTCCTTTGAGGTCAGCATACGCGATGCTTGCTGCTGTGTCTGTTACTGCTGCATCTGTGTATACGTGGTTGTTGAATTGGTCCGCAGCTGCTCGTTTATCGAGGTATTTGGCTCGAATGCTCCATCTGACCTTGTTTCGTTGGCAATGCATGTGTCCTGGTATGGGTGCAACTTTGAGTAGGTTGGCCGTGCGTGGGCTGAGACGTTCCAGTCGTAAAATAGGCTGCTGGGGTGTGTACCCTAGACACTGAAGTATCTGTTGCCCTGGAACCGTTGCTTGGAGTCTGAGGTGTTGGTTGTACCTGTGGACAGCTACGATCTCCTCCAGCGTATTGTGCGTTCCTGTCTCAAGAAGTCGCTTGGTGCTGGCATTGATCAGAATGCCTAGCACAATCTTCGTCGCCTTCCTAATGAGAGCGTTGATTCTTTCTTCCTGGGTTTTAGTGAAGTTGGTGTATGCTGCATGGTACCTTATTCGTGAAATAAGAAGTGCATCCCGTAGTTGTACGAGGTCGTGTTCCCTGAGTCCATTTTGTCTGTTCGTGATTCTGCGCATCATGTTCAGGACTTGTTCTCCTTGCCGACGTATGTGCTGAGTTGTGGCATGGCTTCCCCCGTCGCTTTGAATGTAGTGTCCAAGTACCCTGATTAACTTTTTGCAAGGAATTGAGACGTTTCCGTTTTTAATGACAATGGGTGGAGGCTTCCATCTTGGGTTATGTATGAGAAGAAGCTCCGACTTTTCCGGTGAGCACTGTAGTCCAATTTCTTCTGCTGCCTTACTGATGTTATCGACTGCCTGTTGTAACGTAGCCTGTATGTCGCCTGGTGAGCCTGTTTTAACCCACAATGTAATGTCATCGGCATATATCATGTGTCCGATATTTCCAATTATCTTTAAGGCTCTGTGTATCCTGAGCATAGCAAGGTTGAAGAGTGTTTGTGAAAGTATGGAGCCCTGTGGGATTCCCTGTTGTGGGTGTTGCAATTGCTGTGATGTGATTTCTCCTAGGTGCAATGTCTACATTCGACCCTCGAGGAAACTTCTGACATAATTGCCCACAACCAGTCTTGGCTAATTCTTCTAGCATTGCATCATGTGCCACATTATCAAAAGCCTCCTTCATGTCTATGGCCAGAATTGCTTTGAGCTGAGCTATGCTAACCTCCTTATATGTTACATCGTATAATACAAGTAAGGCATCCTGCGTGGATAGGTGAGCTCTATATCCAATGATATTGTGTGGCAGAATGTTTTGTTGCTCTATGTGCTGCTGTAGCCTGTCCAGTACCATTCGTTCCATGATCTTTGCAGCATTCGAGGTCAGGGAGATGGGCCTAAGTTGCTGTATGGCGATGTCTTTTCCCGGTTTTGGGATGAAGGTGACATTCGCACTCTTCCATTCAGTTGGCACTGTGCCTAGTACCCATGCCTCATTGATGGTTTCGAGCAGAAATTCCTGATCTGCTTCAGAAAGGTTCCTAATTTGGGCTGTTGTTAGTTGATCAGGAATAGTTATATTATGAATGTAGGAAGTGAGGAAGGCGATTATGAAGGAGAGCTTCTGATAAGATTAGCACTTGCTCCTGATAAGGGGACAGAGATAACATACGAAATTCATTTGAAATGCGCTATAATGAAGTTTAAAGCTTTTCCAAACCTCCACAACTTACACCGCTTTCGCAATACAACGCAATGCCGCTTCTTTACAGATAATATGGCAACGTGAGTGGCTGAGATAACGCCGCGTCGAGGCACTGCCAGCATTACGTAAACTTTCGGGAGCGATGTTTTTTTGCTTCGTGGTTACATTTTTCCTTCTTTAGAGAAAAAAATAGGCCTAAGATCAACAATCTGTAACCTCCTCTTATTTGCATACACGTCGTAAATAAATTTGTTTTCGTAATGGATACAAATAACTTCGTTAGTGCAGGACAAGCATTTTAAAAATAATTGTAAATGATGTACCCAAATGTGGCCTCAGTTTAACTCCATGAGCGAAAAACATCCAAAATTATGACCTCGGTCAGTAACTGAGCAAAGACTGTAATTTATAGGTGTCCAGCGTTCAGGAATGCGTGCTTCGTCCTGCAAACCACAGGGAAAAACCGCGGATTATAATGGTTTCGAACACGCGCTTGGGACTTTCATGCCGCCCGGCGGCGGCGCTGTACCATTGTTCATTAGACAGTTATGGATGACGGCGCCTGACCGGTCGGCCACCGGGCGTTGGCTCACGCACTTAACTAATGCAAAAAAGGAGTCACAGCACGTACAGGCGCGTGCCGTATGATCGTGCAGCCACGTCTATTGGCCAAAAGCTGTTCCCATTATCTGAATGCAGTGGGTCGCCCGTGCCTTTGTTTTAAGATTACCCGGAGTGGTGGATTAATGACTGTGTCGCTGTACTGGTGAGCACGACTACGTAGGTTCGATGCAGCAGCCTTTTTTAGGGTAAAAACTGGATCACCTTTGTGCCCAGGTTTGGACACACGTTAAAGATGTCCAGGTGGTTTAAATTAATCCGCATTCCTGAACTACGACGCGCCCGCGGTGAAGCTTTAGCTCGTGGAACGCCAACTTGAGTAGCATTTAATTTCTACAAGATGGATGTTTCTTGGTTCGTTGGATAACCATTACAAACGCGAGTCATCACAGTGCGTGTTCGTCCATTGACATTATGGACGAACACGAATCAGTTGAACAGCAGCAGTGCGTCATTGTAAATCCCTAGCTTGTGTGCTTTGTGTTTATTTTGACTGAGGTTTTTAGAACAGTGGTTTTGCTCGTCACACGCGGGGCTGACCAACGCACGCGTGATGGTGAGCCGGCATAGTCACATGATATGCGCGAGGAAAACTGCGCGAAAAAAAAAAAAACGTCCTTGAAGCCGCACCTTGCAGCCGAGCGCTCGGGTTTCCACAGTCGTCAAGTTGTCGAGTGTTAGATGCTAACAGGAAATTTCACGGGAATGCGGCTGGTCGTGTTCTGTCGGAATAAAAGAAAATTGTACAGAAATTTTGAGGATCATCTACATACACATGCTTACAGCGCTTCTCCATTTCAACAACTTTATGTTTCCTTGGTAGCACTGAGTGAAAACTTTAGAGAAACCGCTGTGGAAACCACAAAGCTAGTTCATTTTGAGCTGTATTTCTTATTTTTTATATATATCGGATTAATCGGGAAAGCGCGCTGGGTTAGACATGCAGTTGATATTTCCTTAGTTCATTATCTGCTTCTTTAGAATTCGCTTATTTTTTTTTTTTATTATTATTTACAGCGGAGCTGTCTATGGCTGGGATGCGGGATTCTATGTCGCCCGCACGGAAAAACGCATTGTGTGAAAGCAAGCTTACAAAGATCAAGCTTGCATCGATAATGGCGTAGTCCCTTCGTATTTTGATGTTGGCGGATAATGTGACCCCTAGAAAAATTGTCTTCCCAGCAATGCATTTGCGTTTAAAGTGAAGCCGACTTTAAAAATCTCGGTGAAAGGTTGGTCTTTGTAAGCGGGCTTTCCCACATTGTTCGGTGCCCACTGAAGCGTACCGTTCAAGAAAAAATGCGATGTGTTCGGCGTGCCGGCGCTAATGCGGCGTCCGACAATTGTGCCCGCGAGACAGCACGTAAGCGACGTGGGAGAACCGACGATGCATATCGTGAGTCAGAGAATTACGCAAAGCGCCTTAGGAGCGAATGCGCCAACTTGGAAGAGCTCAGTGTCCCGTACGCCAGGTTCCAAACATACTCACCCCCCCCCCCCTTCCGCGCGTAAGCACCGCACTGCCTCATCGGACCTCAAAACGAAAGGAACAGGAGGAGAAACCTCGAGAGAATGGTCATCTCGCACAACAACGCTGTCTAGCCAGCCGGATTGTAGATAAAGGAAGCCAAACAACAAAGCATCAATTTCTCATCGTGATCACAACAGCTTCTCTGCCAATCATTTTACAGCGAACTGGTAGCCTCTTTAAGGGTCGGAATTTTCCGAGTAGTCCGTGTGCAGAAAGGTTGAGTAAGCAGACAGGGGGAGGAAGCGAGCTGAAACACGGAGAGCGAGAAAAAAAAAAAAAAGAGCAAGCCAAGAATAGAGTGAACGCGACACAGCCGCTCACGTGAGGCTCGAGGTCAAATAGTCCGCTGTTTATTGGCCTACCGAAATGGGACTGCATGAACATCTAAAACAAAAGCCAGGCCACGCCGCGAACACTGGCACAGCCAGCCGCGGATCACGTGGGCACCGCCGGCCGGCACTACGCACCAGGCTTAGCAAGAAGAGGCGGGGGAGGAACACAACTTCGAAAAGTCTTGTGGGCGGAGCCCTCAGTGCAGGGCGCCGTTGGAGCAACCCGCCGTCTTCGCCCGTTCGATGAGCTGCAGCTGTCTGCTGGGGCTAGCGAGTTCTCTCTCCCAGTGCTCTCGGGAATGGTTTGGGATAGGGTCGATTGGGGGGTTATCTTGACATTCCTATAGCATGTTGTAGAGCGTGGCCGGGACGCCGCAGTTTCTGCGCAGGGGATCGTAGAGGGCGGGTTGTATATAGGGTGTATAGCGGGGTGTAAGGATTCATCTGGCTAGATTCATGGGACAC
This sequence comes from Haemaphysalis longicornis, assembly GCF_048455015.1. Taxonomy (NCBI): domain Eukaryota; kingdom Metazoa; phylum Arthropoda; class Arachnida; order Ixodida; family Ixodidae; genus Haemaphysalis; species Haemaphysalis longicornis. The sequence continues at coordinate 205,403,130 of NW_027526361.1, read as the reverse complement.
CGACGAAGTATGCAGGAGAAGGAGGCACGCCGCACCGAACACGGCGCTGAGTCTTGTGTGCTACGTCGGCTTGCGCTGTTTCTAGCAAGAACCTCACAAGTAGCATCTGCCATGCCGGGCAACTTCCAAGGACGTTTTCAATCCAGCTATAGTACAAGGGTTAGTTAAGACCTGCGTGCTGTTGACTTCGTTAATATGCACATAGTTACTAAATCATGTTATTCCTACACGCTTCGCTGGAGATCCACCTCTGCGGGACAGAATGGCTCCTCAATATTTTGATCTCTAATCAATGACAAAAGTTTATTTTACAAGATTTACGAAGCCGTAAGCAGATATCGACCACAAGAATCTCGCGGCCGCCGGCACGAATATCTTCGCTGCAAAATGACGGAGTACAGCGCCAGCGCGTTTCCAAGGGAAGTGCTACGGGTCGGTTTCCTTGACTCTACCGGGCGAGAGCCACGCCGCTCGACGTCTACGCATGCGTAAATGCCACCGGAATTCCTACATTTTTTTTTTTTCGGAAGGACATAATTCATGCTCGTGACGGAGCATTTCACGTGTTTTCAACTCGTTGCAGATATCGCATAGAACCCAGGCACTGTAGCGTTTACGTTTCAAGCAAACGAGCACGAATAAAGACATGTGTAAAGAATGGTTCTCCATGGCTGTTGAGCACACGTTTATCAAATGCGCAGTAAGTAGCGTGTGGGACCCGAGTTTACCTTGACCACGAGGAGAAACCAATATATACGAAAAAACACCGACTGCACGAAAACGGCCACTGCACAGCGCGTTGCAACATTTGCATCGCATCTCAATAATAAAGCTATCAGCGGTGGAGACGACCAGACCGAATGCAGTTAAACATTTGTCTGCGCAAATGCCCATTCGCGAGCGGATTGCGTCAGTCCTCTTTGTACCGATTGCACGACAATGGTATGGGCGTGGACGAGTGTTCGTGCGTGCGTGTCTGTTTGCACGGCGCGGCCTCCGGGCTCACTGAAACGTGTCGAATAAAAAAAAAGCGATTACCGATCGCTTCATCCGTCTCTATCATTCTCAGTTACGCTCTGTACCGCGTTCCTGTACACCTGGGAGGTAGCGAAAAATTACAAAAATTGGGTCGCACAGTTTAGTCTGCCATTTCCTTCATCGACTCGCGAAACGATTTCTCTCTCTCTCTCTCTCTTTCACGTGCCGTGATTGCTGCACCCCCGTTTGTCCCTACTCTGGTCTTTTCAATTTACAAAAGAGCCTTTCGTGTAGAGAGACAAATGCCGCCACCGCTTGGCAGCGGCGACACAAAGGGCCCAGCCGCGGGTACAAGGGGGGAAGACCGGAAACGTAATTGCCGCGGGGTCCCCGAAGCACGCAATGCCGAGACTTTCTTTATTTTGCCGATTCCGCCGCTGCCGGCCAGAGTATGTGTACACGGTGTGAGTGCAGCTGCTGGCTCGGAGTCAGGGGAGCGCATTGTGCAAACGCGTCGCCGCCTTGTCGTCCTTGGACATTTGTCACGCAACCTATACCGGCTCATGGGTGCGCGTATACGCACGCACGCCTCATTTTCTGTGATTACGCGCAGCGGAATGCCACGGCGCAACTGAGCGGCTCCGAACGCGTACGGCCTAATCATTTGGCGTGATTAGGCTGGTCTGGCCGGTACAGCGCGCATCCGGTGGGTCCTGCGGTATGGCGTAACACCGCACTGCGCATGCGCAAAAGGATAAGACCAGAAAGCCACACTCAGCAGAAAAAAAAAAAGGTCCGTGGTCTGCCGTAGCTCTACTTTTTTTTTCCCCTTACAAAGTGGAGGCGAAACTTGCCGACAGTACACGGTGTAACGCTAATGCCGGAAGACATTCAATCTTGTTCTGTCGGTGTGTACGTACACTTTTGGTCGATTTTCGGTTACACGACACGCATGCAGACGTCGGTTGAGGCGGCCTCAGACGCAAGCGGTCCCCGAACAAGTGACCGTCGATTATATACGCGGCCCGCCCGCCACTGGGCCATTTCGCCAGGCTCTGTACAGGAAGCCGCTTAATCGCCGATACGAGTAATCCACGAGCCACTTGTATGAGGGGCCGCTGGCCATACTGCATGCTTTACTCGGCCATTTAGTTGAACTTGAATTGCCGGGGGTTGACACTGTGGCAACAAACCGCTCTCACACTCCTTACAGCTTCCAACTCCACTTCTCTCGCTACAACTTCCAGTTCACCCCCTCCCCCCTCCGCGGGTAATAGAGCAGTACTGTTAAACCCGGATGTAACAAACCTCTATATAACGAATCCCTTGATTTAACGAAGTTTTTCAATTCCCCCTTGCCAGCCCCACTGAAGCCCATGTGTTTGTGACTTCTAAGTAACGAAGGCGTTGCGACGGTTAACCTTCATATAACGAATTCGCTACGCTGATGAGTCATTGTAGTCGGCACTTTCTCTGAAAGATCGGCTGCAGAAATGCACTGATTTGGCTAATTTCACCCGCACCGCAAACTACCGTGCGTCTCCACGTGTAAGGGCTGAGTCGTTAGGTACTGGGCCTGCTTGCCGACGTGTAGTCGCGCGTCTCCACTGCTATCCGTAGTGTCGGCTGGTCGGTCATGAGTTCTGCTGCCAGAAAACGAAAAGTTTTGCCTTTTCGAGACAAGCTCGGCAATTTTGAATGCTGTCTCCGCCGGCGGGAACGAAGAACGTTGCCACCCGTTACAGTATCCAAGCTATAGCACCGCCTCACCGATGTTTAGTGCGGGAAGCAGCATGAGGTTAATCAAATTCACGAAATGGCGCCCTTTTAGCACAGTTTTGGTCTTTGAAACGTGTTCAGCCACCGAAAAGTGTCGAAAGGCAAAAGCGATGCTTAAGTTACATTTCTGAACCCGGGGGTAAGCGTCCTTGCCTCTTTGAAGTTCCGTGTAGTGACTAAGCTCGTGGAAAAGCGTCTGGCGCAAATCACGCAGTTTGCTCTGTGAAATAAATAATTGAAGGGTGAGTTCACCGTCACTGATGTCTGACATTTTAGCTTTGTTTCGGCTTCACTCACGCGAGCCTTAACTCTAAACCTCCATGTAACGAAAACCTGCATGTAACGAAAAATTGCGAATGTTCGTCAACTTCGTTATATCCAGGTTTAACTGTCATTCATTAATCCAATTCACATCAGAAACTCGTGTGCAGCAGAAACTTCATATAGCCTGGTACACACGAAAGGTATGCTTTCACAGCGTTAGGATGGCACGTCGTTTGGCAAGTCTGTCTGACTATGCGCCTGTGCCCGCGTGCGTGAGTGCGTGCGTCCGAAGTGCGGGATTGTCTGCCAGGTTGCCCCAATTTCGGGCGACACATCTCATTCTCTTTTCTCCCTCCTTCCCCATACCCTGTATTTCAATGAACGTTTTAAGCAATAATCAATCATGCTCACAGTCCCCGATGAAATGGTACGTCATCATCATCATCATCATCAGCCTGTCTACGTCCACTGCAGGACAAAGGCTTCTTCCATAGATCTCCAGTTATCCCGGTCCTGTGCTAACTGCGACCAATTTATCCCCGCTAACTTCTCGATCTCATGTGCCCAGTAACTTTCTGCCGCCCCCTGCAACGATTGCCTTCTCTAGGGATCCACTCTGTTACCCTTAATGATCAACGGTTATCTTGCCTTCGCATTACATGCCCTGCCCACGTCCATTTCCTTTTTACTTCTAGTAATATGTCCTTAACACGCGTTTGTTCCATGACCCACTCCGCTCTCTTCTTGTCCCTTAATGTTACACCTATCATCTTCCGCTCCATTGCCCGCTGAGTCGTTCTTAATTTAAGTTGAACCCTCTTAGTGAGCCTCCAAGTTTCTGCCCCGTATGTGAGTACCGGTAAGATGCAGCTGTCACACACTTTCTTCTTCAGGGACAATGGTAGGCTGCCATTCATTATCTGAGAATGTCTGCCATATGCACTCCACCCCATTCTTATCCTTCTAGTTATCTCTGCCTCATGGTTGGGATACGGGGTCACAACGTGGCCTAAGTAGATATATTCGCTTACCACTTCCACTGCCTCGCAACCTATCTGAAACCGCTGTGCTGTCCCGACGTTATTGATCATTACTTTAGTTTTCTGCATATTAATTTTCAGGCCCACGGTTCTACTCTGTTCGCCCAGTGCGGAAAGCATGCTTTGCAATTCGTCCCCCGAGTTACTTAGCAAGGCAACGTCATCAGCAAATCTGAGGTTACTGAGGTATTCTCCATTAACCCTTACTCCCACCTGTTCCCAATCCAACGTTCTGAATACTTCTTGTAAGCATGCTGCGAATAACATTGGAGAGATTGTGTCTCCTTGTCTGACACCCTTCCTTATAGGTATTTTACTGCTCTCCCTATGGAGGATGATGGTAGCTGTAGACCCATTGTAGATATCCTCTAGTATTCTTACATAATGATCATCTACCCCCTGGTTCCGTAATGCCAGAGTGACTGCTGAGGTTTCGACATAGTCAAATGCTTTCTCATATTCTATGAAGGCTACACATACGCGTTCAGTATACTCAGCGCACTTCTCTATCACCTGATTATAACGGTGTGAATATGGTCCATTGTTGAATAGCCTTTACGGAACCCTGCTTGTTCTTTAGGTTGACTGAAGTCTAAGGTCAACCTGTGGTTGGAAGTTGCCTACTAATAGTTTTTTTAATGAACTACCAAACCATGTGTTCTGTTAGTTTACTGTGTATTCACTGTTATGAACCCACTCCTGCAATGTCTCGAACTGTGAGACAGCAGTATTCGTAAATAAAAGGTTGCAGAAATTCAGTTAGCGATTACCTTGGTACGTACCTTGTAGACGACTGACAGTAAGCTGATCGGCCTGTAATTTTTCAAGTCCTTCATGTCACCTTTCTTAAGGATTAGGATGATGTTCGCGTTCTTCCAAGATTCCGGTACACTTGCGGTCATTAGGCATTTCGTATACAGGTTTGCTAGACGTCTAATCACTTGACTGTTATTGTCCCAAAGGAACCTGGTTTTATCAGCCAAGGAGAGAAAATGGTCATCCCAAAACTTCTCTGCGCATGTAGAACCTAATGAGCCAATATATTTCGTCGGTCCGGGGGTTGCAATGCCTGCAGGAATGTTTTCAGGCGTATACAAAGCCATTCAATTTGCTGTTCTGTGAGCACGGTTGAACGAGGCACAACGGAGCGCCTAAAACAGCTTAATAAAGGGCTTAAGGGCTTGAAGTGATTGTATACTTGAGTTCGCAGGCTGCATTATACGAGAGCGTCGCAGTGGTAGCGTGATTATCATGCGCCCGATTCACAAAATGGTACTGATGTGCTGATAACCAAGGCGGAATCGCTCCCTAGCGCTCCAGGACTGCGTCGCAAAGCCGGCTCCCCGTCGCTGTCGATGCAGTATTTATTTATTTATTTATTTATTTATTTATTTATTTATTTATTTATTTATTTATTTATTTGTTCATTTATTTATTTATTTACAAACCTAAGTGTCGATGCATTATACAAGGGAATGGGTTTAAATGAAGTGCAAATCAAGTGTTCACACAGTAAAGAAACAAAGCTTCAGTAATTAAGCGAAGTACAGGAGTGCCTGGCCGTGGTTCTACATAATAGCCGCGACGAGTTGCTCAAAGAAGCCCATCTTCCATTCTAGCGTGCTAAGACACTTCTAATACATCTCAATCGAGACTTCGCGCGCTTCTCTTGGCATTTCGCCTTGTACACGTTCGATGTGCGCCGAGGGATTACGAAAAACAGAAACTACAAAGAGCCACGTAGGCTCGGCTTTCCTCATTAGTTGCCCCCAATGGCCGCCCCTTTGACGCGGTAATCGACGTTTATCTCCGGCTTCTAATTAACGGCCTCTCCAAGACGGCGGACCACACGGCGAGCCGCTTCTGTCGCGCCCTTCGCTGCCTCGTGAGCTGCGCGAGCCGCGGCCATGACAGCCACGCACGCGCGCGCGCTAATTCGTTCTCAATCGCCGAGCTTCCGCCCTGGTGCGTGCAGTCAGGCGGCGCCCGGAGCGATGGGCTTCGTACCCGCATCTTTCTTCGTGCGTGCGTTATTAAGCGTTGATCGCGTCCGATTACCTGCACTGCGGGCGTGTGTTTGGGAAAAGCTGCTCTGTTGGTGGAGGAGTCGAAACACGAGTACCTCTGCTGCGCTGCCAATTGCCCATTACGACGACGTCCACGTTATTGTTGCGGGATGATTGGGCCTAAGTGAGACGTCCAGACCGTTCGACGGTGAGGACTGACTACTACTAGTTATGAACGTCCATCACGGCGATTCCTCGCTGCCTGAGCTGGAGACCACGTCGTCGCAAGCTGATCAGTCATTGGGAGTGCGATAAGGCTTCTGACCTCGTTTGTAACGCCGCTGCAGCGCTGCGCGTGACTTCGCTTTGAACGCGTTACGGTGTAGTGTAAGTGCAGTGTAAGGCTCCCTTTTGTCGATTACGCAGTAATGTGGTTTATCTTTTACCGCTCCTTCATGATCGGCCGCTCTGACCGTGTCTGTGGCAGTAACGGCACTGTAATCGCTAGATGTGCGAAGGCCTTCTCCGACCGTGGCGCCCACTGCACCGAAAATAATCCGACGCAGTAAATTATCGGTCGTGTGGTGGTGTCGGTGGTGGTTACAACGGTGCGGAACAATAAGAAGAAGAGCTTTCGAAGAGGACAGCGCCTGATATCTCATTATAGTATGCAGATGCATCATTTCGAACGTACTGCTTTGTTTTTGGTTGCACCACTCACCAATCGACCTAAAATTTCGGCTGCGACCAGGGGATTCCCCGAGGATGGAATCAAGGGCGGATGTATCAATGCCTGTAGGGGGGGGAGGCGGGAGGCTAGATAAACTGTACAAACTGTTTCTTTTTTAGTCATAACTGTACAAACTGTTTCTTTTTTAGTCAACTAGTTAAACAATAGACGTCTATTAACCAAATACTCATCCACGGGACGTATGTTATTATTTAATTTCTTTATAAAATTTGCTTTAGGTTGTATCCCCTGTTTCCAATATTAATTAGCGTTGTTTGTATTTTAAAACATTCTCCATTTATACCTTCGTGCCTCAAACCCCATCCGTTCTTTTTTTCTTTTTCATATGGCGTCCACTTGGAATAAAGCTTTCTATGAGGCTTCATATTTTCAGAGAAATGTGGCCCCTGGTTGGTAGTAAAGCCCCTTAGATTAAAGTAGACAGTTCCGTATTTTCTCTTTCTGTTTCGCTTTAGATGGTAACATGATATTTCACTCCTTTAATCGGGGATTTGCCAAACTGCCCAGACGTTTATTACAAGAATTGACATGAGTAAAATTTAGGAATTCAAGTGGGAGTGTCGAGAAAAACCAAGAAAGTCTACACACCTCCTTAGGGGGTGGGGGTGTAGGGAAAACTGGCTTCAACGAACACCGAGAGGGACATTTATTCAGTGATAGAAGCAACAAAACAGCCACCGGGGGCCCAGGAAAGTATGCTTCGTGGGCTCTGTCAGAGGTCGGGGTCATTGTAAAAATGTAGCCCTGCCTCACGCAGGCTAGGACGTGACAGCGTGCAGCTGCGCGAGTAGTTATAGCGGAGGCTGACCCACAGCTGAGCTTGCTCTCAAGATCGACACTTCGTGACGGAAAACGGAAATTGTACCCGAAGTAGCTTCGAGGCTCAGGCAGCTTAAGCATTTTCGTCTCCTCCTCTTCTTTCTTTTTTGCCTGGCGAGAGCACCTGCCCACAAGACACCTCTCTTTCCTCTTTTAACGGCGAACCTGCTTAGCAAATCGTTATTCTTTGTGTCCGCAGTTAAAAATAGCAGGAAAATGCCGGGCGCTCGTGTATGCGTGTCTCGTGGCGACCGCCCAGCGTCCCCGCCACACGCTTGTCAAGCGAAGCGTACCCGCTTAGGGAGAATGGCCATGACTGGCAAAAAAAAAAAAAAGACTCCAGCGTTCGCCGCAATCGTGGCAACACTTGCTCGGAACGAGATAGACTACTACATTCGCCATGATCGTTGCAACCCTTGTTCGGAACGAGAAAGACACGTCATAGCGTACGCCCTGCCAAAGTGATCTCCAATTATTACCACTTTCAAAAAAATGAAGGAAGCTGACACTTACAGCCACAGTGATGGAGTAAAGGTCGTTGCAGAAGTGAAGAAGAAGCAAGTCGGCTGCAGTCGTGGACTTATACGTTAGTGATGGTCATTAAGGTTGCGTATACAGCTTCGCTACCTTCAAGTCTTAGGCGTTAGTGTGAGCCTCTTTCTTTTTTGTAATCGACACTAAATCCATCGTTGGTTGTTGTTTTTTTCTTCAGTACAACATTGCGCGTAAGCGCGACCGCGTGCTATCCTTCGTCTGCCCTTTCGGCCATTTCCCCAAAGCAATTTTTTTCGCACGGGGCACCGCCGGCATTCTCTTAATCGTCCTGACTGGTACTTAAAGGGCGTGTAGGCCTGAGACACTACACCTGCATTACATGTGGACTAGAATTCTGGGGATTCTCGCAAGCTCTTTTTTCCGAAGGCCTGGAAGCGAGAGAGCGAAGCAACTTTATTAAAAATGCCTGCAGAACGATTACCTGTCCCTTGTAAGGAAGGCGTCACCGTGACGCGGCCATGACGTCTTCCCGGCTGTTGGAGCCTCTACACCGGCCGCGGCCTCACTACTCCCTTTGGTCGACTGCGCCTGTCCCTGTTTTGGGGTGAACGGAAATTTATTTGAGGGCAATGCAGCCACAACGACGAATACAATCAAAAATTCCCCGCATTTGCCCGAGGCGAAGAATGTGAAAGTGCGAATGCACGAGTTGAATTTGCGCGGTTCTGTAATGTTCGCGAAAGAGAGATCACACACACACACACAACTACAAAGAAAGAAAGATGTATTTATTCACAGACACCTATTTGTGTTGTCGTTGTACTTGATTGCTAGAGCGGATCTCAGCTTTGAAATTTCGTGTCAGTACTCCTTTAAGCAGGTGCATTAGCCCTTCTCACGCCCGATTCTTGGCCAATCCCCCACGTGGGTATGTGTCATGTCAGCGGCCAAGCAGCGCGCGCCCATTTCCCCCCGTTGCCAAGGAAGACGAGGAGATTCCTGGCCAATCCCCCACGTGGGTATGTGCCATGTCAGCGGCCAGGCTGCGCGCGCCCATCTCCACGTGCGCGGACATCGCCGGTGGACGCAGGTTCAGGGTCGCTTAAGAAGTGCATTGCACTTAAAACATCGCGCAGTATTTGGATGTATACGAAGCTACGCCGTTTTATCGAGGCGGTGGACGTTTAATCCAACGGCATTTCATCGAAGCGCCTCACCCGTTTCATAGAAAGTTTTTTTTTGTTGTTACTGTGCGTCTATGGCGTAAAATGATAGCTTAAGTTGCCTTTGATGAAAGCGGGTGTAACCGTCTTTTTAAACTAGAACATGGAGGTGGTATGAGGGACGCAGCGCCCCTAAAGTGGTCCTCTTTAGTACAGCTCTTCGGGATAGCGTTTTCATCATCATCGTCATCACCATCGTCGTCACCATCATCATCATCAGCCTACTTAGGTCAAAAGCAGGACAAAGGCCTCTCCAATCGACCTCCAACCGCTCCTGTCCTGCGCTATTCTTTGCCTCCGAATTTCCTTGATTCGTCTCTCCATCGATCTACTGACCTCCCGACCCGTCTAGCGGTATCCACTCCGTTAGGCCTGATGGTCCACCGGTTGTTTTTTCGCCTCACTGCATAGTGTTTTACGCCGCTTCTACGTTCTTAGCAACACTTATCACTCGAGAACTCGGTGAAAAGCAAGTTCGGCATTTTATTGAGGTAAACCTGTCCTCATCACCTATTAAGACGAAAGCCTCATGTGCCCCATTCTGCTAGAACCCGCCGTGGTTTTAGTTGTTGTCTGCTCAAGAAAAAACCCGCTGCTCTAAAGAGTAACTGAATAAAAAAAATGAAGGAAGCTCACACCAACGCGTAAGTCTTGCAGGTGGCAAAGCTGTAAACGCACCCTTTACGACCACCGCGAAGGTTGAAGTCCACGATTGCAGCCGATTTGCTTCTTCTTCGCTGCCGCAACGACCTTTACTCCATCATTGTTGCTATAAGTGTGAGTTTCCTTCATTTTTTTTGGAAGTGATAATCATTTGGACATCACTCTGGAGGGGCGTACGCTATGACGTGTCCTTCTCGTTCCGAGCAAGTGCTGCCACAATTACGAAAAACGCTGGAGTTTTTTTTTTTTTTTTTGTACCACATTGTATGGGAGTGCCAGCAATCCCCTTCCCTCACCCCTAACCCCAGCCCTACCTATGACCGGTGGGTGGAGCTGCTGACCAGCTCCGACCTTCCACACCAGCGACGATTGGTGGAGAGGGCACGGATGGCCAGCATAGCCCAAGGCATCCCGGACTAAGGAAGCTACCCACCGGGCGGGTGCCCTAACATCAGCACGTGGTCTCAAATAAAGTTTATTCATCATCGTCATCATCGCCAACCTTGGCCAATTTCTCTAAGCGGGTATGCCTGGCTTGACATACATGCGCCTGTGACGTTGGTCGGTCGCCGTGAGGCACGCACACGCGAGCGCTTGTCATTTTCTTGTTTTTTTTTTAACGGCCGGGCGGTCACCGAAAGCTTGGCGAATCTCCCTATGCGGGTATGCTTGTCTTGACAAACCGTGCGCCGGGAACGCTGGGCGGTCATCGCGAGGCACGCACACACGAGCGCTCGGCATTTTCTTGGTTTTGTTAAGCGCCGGGCGGTCGCCGCGAGGCCCGCGCTCACCTGCGCGCGCTTGGCAATTACTGTGTGTTTTTATTTGCGCATACGATTTGAATTACGATTTGCGAAACGGTTTCGCTGTTGAAAACACAAGTGCGATCCGGTGGGATTTCAACCCGAGCCGTAACTGTAACAGCCCGATGCACTATTACTGTGCCATTTTTTTTTTCATACGGTATTTATTACACTATAAGTCAATATGGAAAATGATATTTACAACAGATATTTACAACTTTGTACACATACAGATGAGTTGAGTGCAAGGTGAAGAACAAAACTAAAAACGAACAATTACGTAAGTTTGGTTTAAAACGAGGGCAACAGTGAATTGAATGGAATGGAATGGAATAAAGACTTTATTGAATGCATTCAACAGACACAGTGTGTTCACTGCGCCCGGACGTAGCCACTCGTCGATACCGACGTCACCCCTACTTGGATCACCCCTTCGCTACTCGCTACGGGGTTGGGCGCAGAGGCCCAACCGCACCGCAGCTTTCGCTCCGATGCTGCTTTTCGAGGGCCTCCAGGACCCGCTGGATGGCTCATAGTTGTGTATCCTTGTCATAACTGCGCACTGCTTCCTGGATCCACGGCAGTAGGTCTGCCCTGGTTGCCGCCTCGTTCGGTCGCACTTCACAGTCCCACAGCAGGTGGGCGGTCGTGGCCGTAGCATTGTCACACAACACGCACGCGTCGTCCGTATAGAGTTCTGGCTGTGTGTGTTTCATGACGACCGGGGTCATCAGTGAATTCGTCTGCAGCTGTCTGAACGTGGACGCTTCCTCCCTGGTTAGCTCGGGGTGCGGCGGTGCCAGTCCCCTCCTGTTGTTTCTGTAATAATCAACCGTGAACAATTAATAAATAGGGGATACGCAGAAAAGAAGCCGGTGGAGGTAATTCGTGCCAAAAGACAAAGAAAAAATAGAAGAGAGAAGCGCAAATGTTATGTTGCAGCGAAGAAGTTGGTAAGTATCGCCAGGTTTTCGCCTTCGAAGCATGTCAGCAGACTTAAGTGCCGGTTGTTCTGTTTCAACCAGCCAGTATTTGTTACCACGAAGCTTTGCGTTGCTGTGGGTTGTCTCACAGAAGGTTGACCTAATTTTTTTGCCGTTACCGCTGTGCCTTCTTTCAAAGTGACAATTTTTCGAGCAGCAGAAGATTGCGTCGGCTTACCGTTCCCCAAGTGGGTTTCGGCAGCAGCGATGCATGTGGGGAAGGAAAAGTAATGATTTGTCCCACCCGAAAACCTTGGCTGATTAGTATGGGGCACCCCCTCTGGACCAGCTGGCAACCAAGCCGATACAGCCCACAAAGCTGATTAAAATAAAGCCGTTCAATGCGTGGATATACCGAAAAAATATTGTCGAACAGTCTGGTGTAATTGAACAAAAAGGCCGCGAGGGGCACCCTGTAATTTCAGTTCTTCTAAACTTTACGAATGAGCTAATATCCTAAACTTGCGTTGCCTGCACAACGCACTCACAGGTTAAGTCCCCAAGCTCCCTGAGTGTATTTTCAACGCATTCGATAACATGGAGGTCGCTGATACTGCATTCGATAAAACGGCGTTCGATGAAATGAGTTCTACGAAAAAGGTTCGACAAAATTTGCTGTTTTTTTCCTAATATAGGATTCGAGAAACTAAAGGCAGAGCTACGTCTCGCCCCTTCCCTGAGTATTCGCATAATTAAACTCATAAAAAACTCTTTTGAAAGAACCTCGTAAAGGCTAATCCAGCCATGAAAAAGTTATTGAGTGCACAAAATTCTAAAATGATTGATTGCTTGATTAAGAGTTTCAACGCGCAAACGCTTCACAGGGGATGAGGCGCACCGTAGTGGTGGGCTCCGAATTAATTTTGACCACGTGGGCATCTCTAACGTGCGCCGAAATCTCGTACGCACGGGCGTTTTTGCTTTTCGCCTCCGTCAGAAAAGCGGCCGCCGGGGCCAGAAATCGAACCCGCGATCACGGTGGGCACGATTATAGACTGTAGTTCATTTCGAGAGAATGAAACGCTATAAAAAGGCGAATAGTGACAAAGAGATAGGTAGGGAGCGAGAGCGCATAGCAGAGTACTTCACTGAGTGTACTACTATATTACCGAAAACATTGCAATATTCGGGATATCCGTGTAAGCAGTTCGTGCATACGACGATCACTTGTGTCACAAATCACGTTTTCCATCCACGCAGTTCCGGACAATAACGAGGGCCGTCGCCGGGAGCAGTCTGCAAGAATCATTGTTGAGCTGTGTGTGTGTGTGCCAGAAGTAGGCCGCCATGGGTACCCCCGTAGGCGCTGCAGCGATAAGGCCACGTCGTATGCGTGCTTTCGAATCTGATCTAATATTGCGACACAAGGTACACCGAGAGCAGTAAAAATGAGAAAATTCAGCCGAACAAACGGCGCCCACAAGCGCATAGCAACCGTGCCGTTCCGTCGTGACTAAGTTTGAAACGATCCGCGGTAATGTAGCGCGTGTAGTCGTCCATTAATCTCTTTCGCGCCGATTCGATCGCCTTGAACTGACTGGACAAATTTCCTTGGTGTATAATGGGTCTGACCACGCCTGCCTAATCTAAATGTGAAAGGGCGGTATCTTGTACATAAAGAGCCAGAATTAAACGAGCATTAAGCTATATGCTTTGTTTCTTGCCGTGACGTAACTGTCTGCTGTCTTAGCTCGCCGCGTCCATGCCTTCCGCGTATCTCCCGAGATGAAGCTAGTGTTAAAACTACACGAAGTCCTAGCTTCAACTTAATGCCGTCTCCTTTCCATCCCCTTGGAAGTCCACGCGCTTTACGGGAGTGGGAATGTATACGGCCGACCCGCGCCTTGGAGTTCTTATTCTAACGCGCTTCTAGCTTGGAATTGAACAGACACATCGTTTCCCAATTGTGGATGCTAAGAGACATGCGTTGGTTGTGCGAAGGCTGAAGTAACGCGCCCAAATAATTGGCAATTACGTTCTTTACTTTTTCTGTTTACTTTTAAATGGCAACTCCGCCGATTTTCGTCTGTTCCAAGGTAGCAACGAAACTTTCACAGCTAGGCTGTGTAGTACTGCGGCCAAAAGTGAAAACTTTCTCCTCGTACCGCGGCGTGAGCGAACGCTATTTTCTTTTTGTAAATTTTCAACCCACAAAACGATTGTTACGTGCAAAATACAAAGCAGCAACAAATATTCCGTATTCGTCGTTACTGTCGATGAAAAAAAAAAAAAAAAGTAGTGTCTATTATCCTGGCAACCGTGAGAATTATCGTCAGGAATTTCTCACGGCAGTCGCCTCTGATTCGCTAAGCACGCCCTTAGGAGATTTTATGGGACAAATATTTCCTAAAAACTCGTTCGTACGGATGCTCCTGTGGCGCTGTGTTATATCACTTGATTTTACACGAGAAGCTCCGGTTTGACTCCGGCATGGCCGAGTTTTTTTTTTAGCTTTCGAAATTTTTGAAGTTTCCGCTCATAGTGATTTCGTTAATGCTTTTTTTTATCCTGGTTATTAATATATCAGAATATTGACGCACAGGACTTCTAGAATAGGTTGGATTAGGTTAAATATAGATTGTTCTCTATGTCGTTGGGCTGGGTTAGGCTAGGGTTGGGCTGGATTTGGGTAGGTTATGATACGTTTGGTTGGGTTACGTTAGGTTAGGTTTTGTTAGGTTACGTTGTAAGGTAATATTATTCAGCGAATTTTAGGCCAGCCAGCTTTTATGAAAACTGCCGTGAGAATTTCCGGGAGGTAATTCTCATGGTTGCCGTGAGATTAAACGCAGCCAAAAAAAATGGTCGCGTATCTGCTCCCTTCGCTGCAAATGTCTTCGAATGCCGCCTCTGTCACGTGACTGCCCCTCTTCTCTCCCCTACCCACATCTCACGCTCTTCCCCTCTCGTCTCGCTCCACTCCCATGATAAACACGGTGGAGGTTTGTCTCAGTCAATTCAATTTTAGTGCGTTCCACTGCTCGTGCGCCACCTACTTGAACCTTTCGTTACTGTGGCATTTCTTCGAATGCTGGCACAAGGCACGAGCCACGGGCGCGAACGCTTTTTCACACAAAAGTGTCTTATTCCGGGATTCGCGAAGATTTAACTTACGTCACATCCGTCACGGAAGTGACGCCAGTTCAAAGAAGCAAGCTGTCTGTAAAGGGTCCACCCATGCACACAGGGTCTTCTTGCGGAAAAGCAACCTTTAGTACTAAAGAGTACGTTATACTTAGGGTTGTTCGTTTTCGTGTTTTATAATTTAACACGAAAGTGTTTTATGCCGGGATACACCAAGATTTCACTGACGTTATATCCGTCATGGAAATGACGCCAGTACAGCTTTGCTGAAGCGACCCGCCAGCAGGACGTCGCTCGTCAAGCACACCCAGAAGACAGCCGCCAACCCGCAAATCGTGCTCAGCTGCAGATTTCACTGCACATTTCACTTTTGTGTTTTACCGATGCCTATGACAGAGGAATCAAACACTGCTTACGTATTTTTTAGTCAAAATATTGTTTTCAGCGCGTATTTTTACTTGCTGTCGCAAATATCAAGCGCACATACATCTCCCATAAAAAAACACTGCCTAGTACTAGTCGTGTATGGATGCGCCGCCACAAATATGTCTAACGTTTTCTTTTTGGCCAACAATGTCGACAAGTATGGAGTGTGTTTCCAGATCTAGTGATTTGGAAAAGTTTTGCGCATGTAAACTTCTCGTTCAAGTTTTCTGTTAAGTTTTGGCAGGGAGGCTAAATCGAAGGACATACAGACGTTGCCCAGACTGACTGATAGACAGACAGACGTAAACCAAGAACGAATGTCGTCTTTAAAATTACCGTGCCCTTTTCTGAGTAAGGGGCTGGCGACTCCGCATTGTCCCCGTTTGGTAGGAGAGTCATGGTTCAACTTATCGATAGAAGAGGAGGAATGTGCTTAGTGACAAGCGGGACGACCGCCCCTGCCTTTTGTGGCCTGCCCTAACTGAACTTTTATGACTAGGGGTGAGATTATGGTCGTCTTCTGTGGGCCATCAGCTTAACAGCTTGAGATAAATGTGTATTCATTTTTGTATGATAAAGAGGAACAAGAATAGCACTATTCTTCATATGAGGAACCATGATAGCACCACTCCTGTTCCTTCTCCTGCGCTTATAAAAAATAGCATGAATTTGGGATGTTTATTTTTACTGCGCTAGTGGCGTGATTTCACGAAAAATAAATTAATAAGGGACGATTTGTTGCAGATTCGTGATAGGCATGTCTCCACAGATGCGAGCCGTTGCCTAATGCGCCGACGCCACGACTAATGCCCACAACTCCGCGCGAGCCACTCTCTCTCAGGCGTGCATATACCACGTTATCCGCGATTGGCTCATATATTCCCTCGCCGTTGCTGATCGCGCATGCCGTGCATGTATACTCAGATAGGCAGTTACGGTCGTTTTCTGTAACCACACTCCTCACGTTGAAGGTCATGTGTCGACAGCGGACGCGAATTTCGAATTGTTAACAACTTCACAGTGAACTAATTATGGCAAATAAAGGAAACTTGGTTTAATGATGGAGGATAATGATAATTCCCTCACAGCTTCTGTGTGGTTATGGCTACCCTTAAGTCGTGTAATGCTTTTGTGCGCCCGTACCGTGGCTCCGCACGCCGTCGAATTACCGGGAAGCGTTCAAGTTCGATATGAAATTACATTACTTTAGGCGGCATTGTGACAGAATGCGTGCAAGCCTAGGTTGCATTGCCAATCGCGATTTATAAGCTTGTGGAAAGGCCAGCGCAGCTAGCGTCCTCCATATGGGGTTCAAATTTCGGCCAGTCAGTATGTTTGGTCTCATTGAGCGAAAAAGGGGCGTGGAATTCCCTAATTTTGATGTGTGTTGCGATATCTGGCGTGGGTTTCAATATCACTAAGCCATTGTAGATGTCCAGCGTATTGCCTTGAAGCCAAAGTCAGATCCAGGCAGCTCCCATATGTCGGGCCGCGGAGAAATGTAGGACTGCCGCCATTCAGTACGCAAAGCCCATATTAAGACGCGAATGATGTAAGTCTTCGAACCCTAAGGTTCATTTTGCAACTTTCTTCAACGTGGTTTTCCTCAAGGTGGGGGGCTATGCTCAACGCTTTTCAGCCTAGCGATCATCAGACTTGTGTCCGCTTTCCCCAAAAATGTCTGCGTCTCCATATATGCCGATGACATTTGCCTCTGGGCTTCGGGTGTCAATCGACCACAGCTACAAGCACGACTTCAAAAGGGGGCCACTGTCATGGGTTCTTACCTGCAAAAGCAAGGTCTGAGCCCCTCGGGGGACATGTGTGCGCTGCATGGTTGCACTTACCCGCGCAAGCCTATGTGCCGATATTGCATTACGATCAATAGGAGGTTGGTTCCCTACTCCAGGCATCACAAATTTTTTGGCGTCATCATCGACATTTCATGGAGCGCAGATGTGACTGCCCTTAAGAAAAACTTGCCACCATCCAGATGCCGACATATTCAGATTTCTTGCTGCAAAGACGTGGGGAACATCGGTAAGAGGAATGCTGCACCTGTACTCCGCACTTTTTTTAGGAGCCTTGCGATACAGCTTGCCAGCAATTTCCGATACTTGCTCCACTAACCTTCGGATAATACAGAGAATCCAAGCGCCGGCTCTGCGTACGTGTCTTGGTTTGCCGCGTTGTGCATCAACAGTGGAAACCATTTGCGTCGTTCAGGAACACCCAATAGCAACGTACGTGGCTACTGAGACATTACGCCTGTACACCAGGCTCCTAACGAGGCTGCCATCTCACCATCTGGCGCAGTTCCCTCAGGGTCGAGCACGATCTCCATTTTCAGCCATTATCGCAACGCACAAAGCGGAAATGCCGTCGGGGTACTCCCCTGCGGTTACACTGTCTTCCCCATTGCGGTGCTGGGCATAACGTTAAATTCGTGTCACCATACCAGGCATTGGAAAAAGACGACTTGCCAGCATTGGCCCTTCAACAGCTTACGATGCTGTTACTGCATGAACATTGCAACGACCCGGAACTTGTATACACGGATGGCTCAGTAATGTCATCCAGCTCGGCAGGTGCACGGTGGTTGTGCCAGCAGACTTTACCACTACTAGATTCCGTGTTGTCCACGCCAAGAGCTTGACAGTTGCAGAACTTGCAGCCATTCGTGGGGCTCTTGATCACGTTATCGGAGCTACTCCTCAAAATTGGACTCCAAAGCTGCCTTACAAGGCTTACGTGCAGCCCTGCGCTACGGCCCCCGCCACCAGCTAGTGAAGGAGATTATAGAAAAATTCCATCAATCCATCACGAACGGCCATGACGTAATATTCCAATGGCTTCCAGGTCACTGCGGAATCATTGGCGACGTTTTGGTGGATGAAGCTGCCCGTACAGGCCGTGAGAGCGAATGCACCATCCTGCTTCCGCTCTCAAGGACCGATGCTGCGAGGACGCTTCGTTCCTTTGCACGTAGGATTACCATAAAGCAATGGAACACACCCGAGTTTTGAAATCCCCGTCTTTATATGTACGATCCCCTTCTAAGGCGCCGTCTTGCGTATTGGCTGTCTCGACTCCCTCTAGCCGACTTTGCTTTGTCGACTGTGGTTGGGAGTGGCCTTCACGAAAGCCTACTCCTTCGTCATCAGGATTGCCAGCATCGCCTACTACGATGCCTTTGGGCTCGCTACCCCAAGTACTCGTCCGAGAGAAGCGTGCCTGCCACCGCGCTCAGACGATAGGGCAATCGACCATTTACAGTGGAGACTGTCTTAGGTCATCTGTCTTACCCATCGACTTCACAGAAGGTGACGAAAGCCCTTTTGCGTTTCTTGAGCGAACCAAACTTACATAAACGACTGTAGTGCCTAAAACGGAACTATAGAGTCCGCGCCTTGCCGCATCTATCTCTTCCTTTTCCGTTTCCCTCTCTTTTATCCCCTTAGCCTTACTCCCCAGCGCAGGGTAGCAGACCGGGCTGTACACCTGGTTAACCTCCCGGCATTTCCGTCTTACTTTTGCCTCCTCTCCTTCCTCCTTCTCCTCCCAGCTCTCGCTATAGAAAAGCAGGAAAGAAAATAGCTACTATAATGACTATGAGGACGACACATGCTATTATTAAAATTGTCTGGTCCATTACTGCCATGCTTTGCCGTGCATACTTCGTTTAAAGCTACGCGTGACATGCTAAGATTAAGATTGTTGATGGGGTTGGACTTCAGACGTATACGAAGTACAGTATACATCGTGTTGTTGTCTTCTTCTCCTGCGTCCTGGTTTTTCGCGCAGTGGCCCAGTTCTCGAGTATTTTGTACAGTGGAAAGCCGGGCTAGCTGAAAATGGTTCCTAAGTGGAACTGCCCACAAAAACGTGCCTCCTGTGTGTTTCCTTTCTCTCGTCCGGTTTTTTGTGCGCAGTTTCAGTCATGAACGTACACGAAGTCGCGAATATAGGCTGAAGACTTTCAACCCTTAACTCCTTTTCCGGATAATCTCCTAATCAACAGATGTTCAGCATCCGTCTGGTTAATTATTAACACTGCTACGAACTCTGTGAGCGCCTGTAATCTACTACAGACACCATTAAGCATATACGAAATACCCAGATAGGGGGGGGGGTTGAAATGAGGTGATGTTCCACAGCCGTACAATGACAAATGCAATGGTACCAAGAGGGGGGAGGGGGTGCAGGGTGCTGTAAGGTTAGCCCTGTCAAATATGTAGGTGTCCCGTTCCCTTGGTTGCACTTTGCACTCCATCATCAACATTGGCCTATTTAAGTCCACTGGAGGACCAGGACCTCTCCCATTGACTTCCCAACGCTCCTGTCCCGCGCTGCTCGAGCCCATTCTTCGTCCCGAATTTTTCTCATTCATCCACCCGGCGAGTTAGCAGACTCCCTCTACTGCTGGTCCCGGCCGTTCTTCGGTGTCCACTCTGTCACCCTGGTGCTCCACCGGTTGTCCTTTCGTCTGACTACACGGCCACTGCCCACGTTTATTTCTTGTTCTTTATTTGACATTTTTTTATGACATGTTTATTTCTGCTTTGTACAGGTTATAAACCTTGGGAAAGAAATGGGGGAATTTATGGTGGAGGGGGAGGGGGGCCGCTGTCCACGTTTTCGAGGTGGGGTGATCCCGACGTCAGCTCTGCAAAGAAACGGCCGGGTCCTCTCTCGTATTGAAGAAAAGCCCGCCAGAGCCGGAGTGCGTCCGATGGTCCAACGTGCGATGGTGGATCTATCCACTCCTTGAGGGTTCCAGGTCGGCGTACGCCGAGAGACTGAAGTGCAGTCTCCCGAACCGCGGTAAAGAAAAATATGTTCAGTCGTGCCTCTTGCGGGGCATAACGGGCACTGTGGGGTCACGTATGAGTGCGGGTTGATGAGGTGTAGCCGCGCTGGGGACAGAAGTTGGCCAGTCTGGGCTCGGCGAAGAATTACCGCCTCTATCCTTCGAAGATTGCTGGGTGGTCGCCGATATTTCCGTAATTTGAAATTTATCTTCTACTTGAGTACACTCCATGATCCAGGACGCTCGTTTCCTGTCCCTACGCCTTACTCGCTCCTAAACACCCTCCCCATTCCGCTGTCCAAAGCTTGCTTTCCAGCTGTTTAGTAAGAAGCCAAGTTTTTGCCCCATACGTCATCCCCGGAAGCACGCATTGGTTGTATGCTATTCTTTTCAGTGACTGAAGTATACCCTACTTTTCATTATTTTAGAGTGCTTGGCGAGTGCACCCCAGCTCATATATATTCTGTGCAGGATCTCCTTCTCGTAGTTTGGATTTACACCCTGTCCAAAGTAGTTATGCTCGTTTACCAGTTATGCGTTTCGGCATATATACCTATAGGCTAAAGAGGGTGCTGCCTGCATGTTTATTTAGGAGTACTTTAAATTCATTCCTATTTATTTTCAACCCTTCGTAAGGCTTTCCGACTGTAGGTCCTGAGGCATTTTTTGCAGGTGTTCTCCAGACTCACTGAATAAGACAATGCGTACACAAACCTTAGATTGCTCAAGCATTCCCCGTTTCCCCTGCCCTCTCAGTCGTTAGCAGTCCGAATGGCCGCCCTGTCAACTCCATAACCATTAGCACTAAGCCGTAATACTGTGTTCACCCACCGAGGTTAAATATATACTCCCAGGCACGCTGTGAACATTATCCGCGAGATGATGTCCCCACGTATCACCCCTTTCCTAATCCGGAAATTTTCGATTTTCCTCCAAAATTCAAGCGCGTGACTTTCGGTTCCGCTTCATTTTCAGATTAAAAAAAGGTGAAAGACGTTCACCTCTGAGGAAAGTGTATCGATCGGATTCTTAGACCCATTCTTCATTGGCAATGCAAACGTAAAGACATGAGCTCCTGTTAGTTAGTACTTTCTATTTAACTCGCATGTTAAACCGTACGTAATCACAGAATTTCCAGTACTATTATGTAAAGTAGTTCTGGGTTGTGTATCAGCTGTATCCATGCTGGAGTTATCCTGCACAGCGGTGCAGTACAAGCGTGCTATGCCCTTAACCCAAGGGTCCGCGGGTCGAGACCACGCTCTGATACGTGTTTTTATTTTTTTTTTAGTCTGGGGCGAGGAGCATGTAAGATTACAGCCTCTCACTCGCATAATTGTGCGGCGAATGGTTGCTTTACGCCTAATTTTAAACAAGAAAATAAAGCATATCCTTTTAAACATCAAAACAAACCTCGGCGTGATGCTCCGATCAACCAAAGAGTGACGATAATCGTGTCCAGAGACCGTCTTTGGCTGCGCTTCGCAATCCTGCCTCCTGATCAGTATATGGAACGCCTTTCATTAGGCCACCTTCGGTTTCCCGCCATTCCATTCAGACGGCATTCATCTCTAAAGCGAGTGAGAGTGCCGATTAACTTTTATGACTTCAACCCTTCGCTCGCGTACTTCATAAGAAGACACAAGCTCATGTTATTTGTTGACAGACTTCTCAGTCCGTAGGGGTAAATTATTTTGCGGTACTAGTCGGAAACTTAGTTGTAGATTGTGTAGCAGCTGTTTTCCTTCGTGCAACGTCTAGCAGAGTGGCGCAGTGGAAGCGTGCTGGGCCCATAACCCAGAGGTCCGTGGATCGAAACCACGCTCTGCTACAGTTTTTTTTTTTTTTCGCGGCGGGGTCAGGGCTCACAGTTAACGTGCATTATTAATATCCTACGAATCTCATTGGTGTGCTCTCAGTGTTCAACTAGGTCTAGTTTTTGTAAACAACCAAATTGGGTATAGTTTTACAAACACCAAATATTGAATGAAACCGCCGCGCGATTGGCTAAAGAGTGAACGATATGCCGGACTGGGGCTTGTTATCGGCGGCACTGCTGCTATATAAATATTGTCCGGATCGGTCATATTCAAACCAGCCCTGATCACTAGATGGGAAGCCGTTAAAGGGGTCATGCAGACAAAACACAATTCTGGTTCATTCGAAATATTCGTTAGAATCATACTGACACCACTTTTAATGTAAAATTCGCTCAAATAAGCTACATAAATAGGAAAAAAGGAAATGGCCATTCGACTCATCACTAGCTCATTTCCTGCATTGGAACCTATGGCGTAATATTCACAGTCTTGCGATTGGCTGAGCCCGGCAAAAGCAAACACAAGTTACGCAGGGCGGGTAAGCTGTCAGAACGAGCTATTTTCGCTTAAATGTAATGCATATTCATTTTATAGCAGTAAGAATGATGGGGTAAACAGTGGAAGTTACGGAAGTACACGTAAACATAGAAGTACCGATGCGTACTGCCTTTGGTACTGCGCGCACTATGCATGGTTAAGCTGCACAGGACTGCTGCGCCTTGGGGTTGTCTCAGACGACACTGGCCGATTGGCGTAAGCGACGGTGTCTTACGTGACCATATTTGTTGAGTGAACACCATGTTTCACGAAACGACTGTTTTCTACCTTAACAAAAACAAGCCAGGTACAGATACGGTCAAAAACAAATCAAAGGCAGAAAATGGCCCGCCGCGGTATGGTGGCGCCATCTACGTTGACTAACGGTAAACAAGGCTCCGCAGCACACTAGGTTTAGCGTGAAGCCCTGCTCTTGTGATTTCATTGCAGGCGTCATGAAAACATGTGATTTGGTGGTAGAATCAAAATTTTAACTTGAACAGTGAATAAACCGTCGTTGCTTCCGGAGAAGCGCTGGGGGCATACAACACACGAACTCTTTCGAATAAAACATCTATTTTGCCTGCATGGTCCCTTTAAGTTGTCTTTGGTTACCCTGCATTTTATGAAAAATAAAAAAAACACTCAGCTTTAAGGCGAGTGAGTGCACCAATAGCCCTTCCTTGAACTTCAATAGCGCCATAAGGTTTTTAGCCCCACCCTTCAGCCACGCCGTTAATGAAGAGACACGATCTTGTGCTATTTATTAAGAGGTTACAGGTATCTACTTTCTCTTCCCTCAACTTCCAACAACCGCTTTCTGCTTCCTCGTTAACAAGCTTCTTAATAACCCTTACATGTTAAATTATTTTACGGTACTAGTCGCGTATGTAATTGTCGATTGTGTAGCTGTTGTTTTCCACTAATGCACGTCCAGCAGAGTGGCGCAGTGGAAGCGTGCTGGGCCCATAACCCAGAGGTCCGTGGATCGAAACCACGCTCTGCTACGGTTTTTTTTTTTTTTTTTTTTTTTTTTTTTTTTTTTTGCGGGTGCAGTATGTATTCAGCACCTACCGGATCCGTAGAACAGTAAAGAAAAAGGAAAACAACAATCATTCCACCCCGCAAATGTTAGTGGCCAGACAAGCTCCTCAGTGTACGATATAGGGGTGGCACAGATTTTAAGGAAAGAAATTAGCATTTTTTTTTTCTCTTGAGCGTTAACGGTAGTAGTTCTTGAGAAAGACAGATACACATCTCGTGCGCCCTGTCTACCGGTGCACGGTGCCTGCCTCCGATGACATTCTCGTCTTCATTCTCGCCGTCTATCTTGCTCAGCGCGCTGCTCCTCACGAGTACGCACCGTATGCGTGGCCTCCCCATTTGGACGACAGAAGAGAAGTGAAATTCAAAATGTATAGGGGCAACTTGTCGAGTCAAAGCAAGTGAAGCGCCAAATAAAAGTAAACACGCAACCAAGCGCACACATAGACTACAGGCGTACAAGCCGACGGGTTTCCTCGTTGAGTCCAGAAAGAAATGCACACGCATTCAATAAGGGGGACCACACACGACGAGCGCTAGCTACCTACTTGCGCAACGCACACGTACAACGGAGGAAAGCGCTAACACGGCTACACAACATGGACAAACTGAACCCGCCGCTGTGGCTCAGTGGCTAAGGCGTTGCGCTGCTGAGCACGAGGTCGCGGGTTCGATTCCCGGCCGCGGCGGCCGCTTTTCTGAGGGAGGCGGAAAGCAAAAACGCCCGTGTGTTCGAGATTTCGGCGCACGTTAAAGATCCCCAGGTGGTCAAAATTAATCCGGAGCCCTCCACTACGGCGCGCCTCATCGCCTGCGTTGCGTCGGCGCGTTAAACCCCACAATCAATCAATCAATAAATAAATCAATGGACAAACTAACTAAAAGAAAAAATCCAGAGCCATCTCCACTAACGTGAAACCTGTGAAGGAGCGAAGCATGCAGTGTGTAAGTGTATTCAAAGGTTGTAAGCCTCTTTCTTGCCGCACGGCCCGCGCTGATTCGTCGCCGGAGAAGCGCCGGTGGGAGGAGCAATCGCGTGCTTGCTGAGGCGGTGGCGTTCTCTTTTGCGTTGAACCGGATTTAAGCAATTGAATGAGCGACAGACTGGCCACAAGTTGTGTTCGGGTCACACGCCGCTGCATGCTAAGAAGTATGCTAAGAAGAAGCGCGAGGCGTTTGAAAACGAGTGTCCCGGTGTTTTAGTACCGTGAATACATGAGACGGCAGGATACGTCGACAGCCCGAGCCCCTAAGGGCACGTGGCAAGGGCACACTGATATGATAACACTTTCACTGAGGGCACACAAAGCGTCCAGCGTCTCATAACTGTTCTGGTCCGTAAAGGGACACTGCAACACCTCTTTTAACTTTTTTATAAAACCTAAATACTTTCAGAACGCAGTCAAGAAACACATCCAGCACCTAGAATAGGAGGTCCCAAAGCACCTCAACCAAAATCTGCTGATCTATGTCCATCAGATAACTCAGAAACTTGTCAAGAAATCTTTCTCTCTTTCCCGGTCTTGGGGTTCTCCGAGCGCTCGAACTTCAATCGCTCGAATTACGTCATTACAGTGGTGTAGCGGCTATTGACCCGCTTTTTTTTTCAGTTGCAGCCAGTGTATTCCATAGCCACTGCATAAAAAACAGTCACAAGTGCAAAGCAGAAACGAAAGACGGATCTGCTGCGACGACCAAATTACACTGTGGCGCTCCGTGCTGGCGATAACTATAGCTTTCACAATTCTTCCAGGCGCGAAGGAAAGAGCGAAAGCGTTTATCGGAAGTGTTGCCGAGTCCTTTTAAAGAGGCTAGGTAGATAAAAAACAACCTTGTTTAACCCGAAATAATTGGCTTCTGGAAACTCAATCGGCTACATTCATGCGCCGAAGACCTTTTCATTACCCGAAAAAAATACGCAAGAAATGTTCAAAAGGCTTCAAATTTTGCGCAGCAGTGACGGGATACGGGCGGAAGTGACGTAATACGAGCCAGCACTAAGAAGACGGGTATCAGTGCGTTAAGTGGAGGCGAGCATTCAAGTGATGCAATCAAACGAAACTAGAGACCCCACTACAAACGCCCAGTCATTTTTAGATGCAGAGCATCTGATTCACTCGCCTTGTCCCTCCGGCGTCGTCGTTGTCGGCGTTGTCCACCCCTCTGCCATTCTCCTCGCCGCGCGAGCTGCGCTCTCCGCCGCTCACCCCCTCTCCTCTCCGATAACGAACACTCTCTCGCGAGGGGCATTGGATTTGATTTGATTTGATTTGATTTGATTCGATTTGATTTGATTGGATTGGATTGGATTGGCTTGGCTTGGCTTGGCTTGGATTCGGTTGGATTGGATTTGGATTGGATTGAATTAAAGTGGATTGTGTTGGATTGTGTTGCGTCATAGCCGCGGCACGTTGCGTCATAGCCGCGGCAGACGCGCTGGGGCCGGCGCATGTGCAGTGCTCTCTCTTCCGCGGTTTCCTCTCCTTCGGGCGCGGTGCGCATATAACCGGTGTGCCGTTCTCCGGCGAAGCAACATCCACGCTTGGCTCAAACACCTATAGAGTCCACGCCGCTTTACAAGTACGCCAACGTCGTCATCGACTGGGACCGGCTTACGCAGTCCCCTCAACGTTATGCGCGCTATAAAACGCGTTCCCTTCGCCGCTCCGCCTATGCGTCGCATCTACACAGGGGTTCCCGCGAGGGGAGGTGGGAGTTATTGTACAATTAGAGGTGCAAGCGGAGTGAGTCTAACTGCAATTACGTACGCCTGCAGGACTGTCTTAGTACGTGCCACAGAATGCGACGAGCCTCGGCTATGATTTAGGAGAATTGTAGAATAAGGAGTGCTATAACTACAATTACGTAGGACTGAAATTAAATAGCAGGAAGCGGAATACCTTTTCAACGGGCCTTAAAACTTCTTTCACGGCACCTACTCAAAATTTAACCCACTCCCCTTCTCAGTCCCCTCACTTCCCTCCTCGGGTATATAGCGCCCTCCTTTTGTCAATACATCAACTACCCCTCGTCGAAACGAGAACAATGGGGGAACACGAAGTTTTCCAAAATCAAGTCCAACACGAAAAGTAGGAACTGTGTATGAGGATTACTTGACATTGGCAGTATAGTCGGTTAGATGGAAGAGGGCCAATGAACATTTATGCCAACAGTTTCGCAAGGGGTTCAGTCAGGTC
Source organism: Haemaphysalis longicornis (assembly GCF_048455015.1). Taxonomy (NCBI): domain Eukaryota; kingdom Metazoa; phylum Arthropoda; class Arachnida; order Ixodida; family Ixodidae; genus Haemaphysalis; species Haemaphysalis longicornis. The sequence goes on along the minus strand of NW_027526361.1, from coordinate 205,376,408 downwards.
CCTCTGCGGTCTGAGAGTGGCGAGAGCGGAGAGGCGTCCAAAGCCTTTTAGATGTCGTCTCTCTTCCAAGTCCTATTCATTTGCATGCATTAAAGTATTTGTGTTACTTGGCTGGGATTCCGCAAAGTTGCCGCCGGATGCAGTTTCGTCGAGGATGTGCGAGTTGCGCACGGGTCAGGGAACGGAACAGACGCGAGAAATGTTCAAAAGGCTTCAAATTTTGCGCAGCAGTGACGGGATACGGGCGGAAGTGACGTACTACGAGCCAGCACTAAGAAGACGGGTATCAGTGCGTTAAGTGGAGGCGAGCATTCAAGTGATGCAATCAAACGAAACTAGAGACCCCACTACAAACGCCCAGTCATTTTTCTTGGCTATGGCTCAGGTCCGTGGCCGCCAATCGCACAAAACGAGGTTCTGTGACGTCATAAAGACGTCATGAGAAAGTGACTGGGGAATCGCCACTGCTTCACCTGTCTGCTTTAATATCTCCACTATTGGCACGAAGTCTGCGATAAAATTGGTATCATTGTTATCGGCGCAAAGCAGTCTTTTTAATGAACCAGACTTTTATTTTATCTTCATGTCCCCTTTGAAGCAGGGCAGCGTTCGTGTGCTATTACAATGTGCACTGCACAGGCGAAGGTGCTGGTGGTATGCTAAAAACCTCCCCGCAACTTATAAAAGTTTAAAAGCCAAGCTTTACTACTTCCGTCCAGCGGTTTCGCCGTGTATGCGCTAGTTCACCTTTTGACCTGAGACACACCCCCTGCGACGCACCCCTTGAGGCGCATCGCGTGATTCGCCGGGCCCACTTTCGGCGCTGCGCAAAAGGCCCCGTTTTCAGTCGTTCTGCTCAACTAGCGGCGGCGGCCGCCACGGTTGCCGGCGCTCAGCTGATCGGCAGCCGACCAACCCCGCCGCCTCGCACGCATGCGCCGCTGGGTCGTCTCTGGCTACGTGACTCGTCCAGCACCAGACGAAGAGGAACGCCGCGTCCGCCCTGAATGAAAGCGAGGCTGGGACTACTCCTACGGCATAGAGTTTCTTAGTAAATATACTAGAGAGGAAACTGCGCCTCGTAAGCCATGTCGTCATGGGGGTTCATGGGAAGACATCCTTTTTGGTTTGGGCTTGGCATTACAACTGGATTCTTAAGCGGTTTTTGGGATTTGCTTTCTTCACTATGCATTCACACGTTTACGAGCTACAAGGAAGCCGAAATCTTCCCGTTTCTGTGGTAGCCGTGTTCAGTGAAACAGCAGGCAATGCGTGATCGCACCTGACGTTGCTCATGCCGCAATCGAAGGACGTATGACTGAGCGGGTAATATGCCGCCGCGAAATTTGTAGCCGACGAAAAGAAGAAACAAAACGTACTTCGACGAAGACAAGATACGGCAGGTACGGGCGCTTGTATGCGTCCTATCTTGTCATCGTCCACGACTGTTTAACGCCACGTTTTCATTTTTCTTGTTATACCAGCTGGCGGTCGCGGTGCACCGGTTCACCACGAAGGCAACGTTTTCATAGGCACGCTCAAAAAACTTTCGAAACTCTTCAAACAACTTACTTTTTGAAATAAAGGTAAAATGAATGAAATTACATTCTCTAATGATTCACCCCCCAAATAATAACGTTGTTCGTAACTACAACCTTGGCCTGCGGAATAGCAGGCACAACCGTTCCGGCAAAAATACGCTTTGCTTCTTTTTTTCTTAGTTTTAAAACAGCCTGTTTTTATTTTCCACTTTCATAGTTGCACACTATTCTTCGCGTTTTTGTGGCACTTTGTTTAAATTTGCGGTCACTAAAACGTTTCAATCCAAGCTAATGATGAAACTAGGGCGAGCGCGATGTATAATGGTGGTCCATGGCGACACAAACGGCCTTGATGTGAGCCGCATAGACGCTAGCGCCAGATTCCTCTCTAGTGTATACTGTAAGAAACTCTATGTTGCACGGGACCGAACGGCTTTGAGACGTGGTCGGCAATGGAGCGACACAAAGGTTAACCAAAGGAAACCAAGACTCAACCTGCAGACGACGCCAAGCTTTTGCTTTGCATGTCCAAGGTTGGCTGAGCTACTCAGCGACCATTTTCTTGTTTACTACATGGGTGGCCGTTTTCTGGCAACTGTTTTTCTTTACTGTTTTCTGCGATTCTTTCCGGTCAGTTAAGGTCCAGAAATGCGTCTGCCTGCCCTTTTCGAGCCGCAGCTTTTTTTTTTAATTGGTGTAACCGTCGAGTTTTCAGTTTCTTTTTCCCCGCACTTAAAATGACCATCAGGCCAGCCTCGTTTCACACCCTTGTCGGGTACAAGATCCGCATTACGGCAACTTAGCTCAACTGCAGCGGTAAGGCACTTAGAATGCCAGGAGCGCAGCCGTTCTAACGCACCGGCGATTAAGGGGAGTAATAATTTAGTGGCGAAAACTCGCCTGTACGCAACAAGGCAGCGCGATCCGGTAAGCACGGGTAAAGACAGTGTTTCCATACGCGATTTCCGTGCCACACACGCTCTGTTAACGCCTTCTTCACTTTTCCTTCGCTGCCGGCGTTGTAAGAGTTTGGCACCGATCTTCCCTTTCTTTCTTTCATTTATTTATTTTCACTTTTTTTTTTCGATCGTGGAGAGTAGGTTTCAGCTGACCCGCGTAACCTGTGCCTGCTCGGAATCCCTAAAAGAGTTGACAAGGATCTTAGTGGGCTGGCATACGCTGCAATCACGTCGTATATACCCGAAGAGCAGCGAGAAGTCGTTTAGAGGGGAGAAAAATGTCTTGTGAAATAAGTGGTTGGGCGTAATCGACGACAGAAAGTCGATCGTCCCTGAGGAGTGGTCGAGTGCAGTACTCCATCTTTTTATTACCCTCTCTCTCGGCGCCCCTTATGCATGAGTCCGTCAAGTAAGCGCGGTATTTACTGCCGCTTACAAGTGTTTAGAACAGGCCCGCAGCGATTACTCTTACACCTCACGTCGAAGAATATCGGCCGGGGAGAAAAAAGAGATTTGAGACATGCGTAGCGAGGCAATAATTTGCTGGTTCTTTTTTTTTTCTTTTTTTGTCACCATCTTCTCCGTTCGTCCTTGAGGAAAAGCGAGTCGTTTGCAAGTGAGGCCACCAGCCGCCCGTTTGCCGAGACGAGTGTCGCCGCGCGCACGATGGAAACTTTGGCACGTGGCTTTATGCCTGGCGACGACAGGTGGTATCCGGCAGGCAGCGAAATATGTCCAGCAGTTGGAAACCTCGCCAACAAAACTCTTGGAAAGGCGCACGGGTATAATCCCGCATTTCTGTCTTTTTTTCCGTTTTTTTTTTTGCTAAATGATTTTTATCCCCATTCATGGCTGCGCACTTAATAGAGGGACGCGAAAGTGAATAAACAAGCTGTCCTGTCCAACGACGTTGCGGTGGCTAGCTGATGAAGGTGCCGCATTCGGCTCTAGCAGCGCCTTCGCCAGCTGGGAAACGAAGAAACCGCGCAAGTTGGAGCCTCCTATACCCTGAAAATCTTTAGTACTTTAATGACGTCGTCACAGGTTGTAAATGTTTATTAGTGACGCCTAAAATAACTGCGCAAACTTTCTTCCCATTTTCTAAGTAGCTTATGGAGGTGGTGTTCAGATGAGCGTTGTCTTTGTCACGATTTGATGCGGTAGATGTCCTGAAAGTGTTTTCACAACCCCATCAACGTATTTCCTAACTTTGAGCACTAAATTGTAGCATTTTCTCGATTATAAGCAACCCCATATATTTTTAGTAGGTAGCAGCACACGATAAAAAAGCACCTTCACCTTCGTGTGCCAATTTTTTTCTAACTTTATCTTTTGTTTGCTCGAGAGGGAGTCATAAAGGGCTTAAATTCGAGAAAATTGAGTAGTTTCCGGCTGCACAGGTTGCTTATGCGAATGTCAATAGAAATATTTCATCAGTTTAAGAACATTTACCGTTAACGAGGTTAAATGATTACTGCAGCTCCCTTAAACAAATGTTAACACATTCAACAATAATTCTTAGCCACTTAAATTTGTGTAATTGTATTTTGGCTCTAAATGTTACCTGGAAACAGATTTGAGCCTTTATTATGGAAATTTCCCTATCGATGAGGTTAAAATCAATATTACCTGACTTCTCATTTAGTTTGGGTTTCGTTGCTTTGAAATCAGAATTAAGGGGCAGCTGCAGTTCTACAATGCGTCGATATGTATGCCAGCCAGGAGGCAGTGATTCACGAACCCTGAAAAAAAAAAGACAGCAGTCTCATTTGATTACACTTATAGACTTCCCTGCAAATATGGCAAAAAGAAGGGGTTGGGGCGAAAGTCGATCCGGAAGCAATAGCGTCAGAAAAGACACAACGGGTGATAAGCGCCATCTGTACACCTATCAGGTGCTAAATTGTCGTTACAAGGAAAGCTGAGGTGTACCTGCCGGAGGATAGTGGTCTTTTTCTGCGAAAAGGGAAATTTATTCTCGACCATCGTCTGTACAGATTTCGCCGTGCCCTGCTTACGAGAGTACGCGCCGTGGGCATCAGATAAACGCGGCCAGCGCACGTCGGCACTGTCGGGAGCCGTTCTATTCTGCGCAGGCGTGGTGTTTTTTGAGATTTTTAAAGACGCTAGTCTTTCTTGGGCTACTTAAACCCAGAAATATTGGTCTGTCTGTATGTCTGTTTGTCCGTCCGTCCGTCTGTGGATCGGTTCAGCCACCAGGCCAAATCGAAATGAAGTCTGCGCAATAGTCTTATTTACTCAGAGCTAAATATAAACGTCTAAGTCCGGTGTCAATGTTCATACTTGTCAACATTGTTGAACAAGAACAAGACATTACGCAAATATAAGACATAAAATCAATACACAAAGGGTATTTACAGTGACACCTTGAAAAACCTCTCTTGACACCTCTCTAAGTCCGGGTTTTTTGCGCTGTTTTTCAAGGTGTCATGCATACCCAACTAGCCCAAAGTCAAGCTTTATTGCGTATTTACAGTGTTCCTTTATAAGAAAATACATAGATGCTTGATTTTGGGGACATGAAATACTAAATCCACTGCAGAAAAAAAAAATCACACTGTCGCCTGCTGTCGCCCGCGCCACTATATCTTTTGGCGGCATTTTAAGAAATCAAGTGGCAACAGTTACGAAAGGTTCCACTAGATAGGTTCCACGTTCTGCTTGCAACGCGCGTGGAGTCGGGAAACGCGGTTCTATAAACGTTGAAGTAGGGCGCCTCGATTCACGTGAGTCTTTGCCGTACGGCAGCGCTGGCATCGAGCAACCCGGCCTGGAGCAGTGGAATGCGGTACATTTAAAATCATTTAAGCAAACCTGTGGCGTCTTTACCTTGGGAGGAGCGCGACGGAAGATGAACAACATGAGAGGTGAGCGGAAAAGCGAAGGGAGGCATTTACTTGGCAAATGACGACAAAGACTACCGTCTTTTGTGAGCATTTGCAACGAAAGAAGCAGATACGCGGCCAATTTTTTCTTCTCCGAAGTGAGCCAAGTCCGAAAAGCGAAACTAAATCAGATAAAACTTTATTGACAGAAAAAAACTCGCCAACTTTCATCTAGAAAACAAGTTGCAACAAAATGGGTCTGATAACTACCGGCGAACGTGTGCGCAGATCGTATTTCGGGTCGAAAACGAGCCAAATCCATTTTTGTGATGGGAGTGGGCTGTTGGTTCGACAAAGCTTGGACTGTTAGACTGGATTACATAGCTATTTAAGATATTAGTAAATAATAATAAAATAACTAATTAATAACCTAAATAATTTTTATTACTTCAACTTCAACTTCAACTTTATTGAGCATTTCGTACATAGAAATGCGAGGACAAACACAAAAAGCTGCAAAACTGCAGCTTGACGAGGTGTTTGCCCCTATTGTGGCCGTAAACTTCTTCCAGCTGACGTGTAAAACACCACATAAATAGGTTTGACTGATTTGCATTTAGGTCCCGTAACAAAGTCTCGCTGTTTTCTCAAATTCTGTTTTGGTGGATTTCACTCATTTCAAAAAAAAAAAAAATCCTCAATCTGGTCGGACTACGCAGCAATTTTTCAACCCGCCTGCCCTACCATGAGTATCTTAATGCCTGTAAACCACTAGCCAGGGCTTTGTAGGTGACTTCAAAAGTAACCGGAACACGGTCTTGTAAATTTACAGGAAGTTCTTTCCGGAAGCTGCCTGGCTGCATTGGTGTGGGTTTAAATGAGTCCTCCCTAATAGAAAAAGCTTCCTGTAAACCGTGAATGGCTGTCATAACGCGAGTAAGACAAATATTTTGTGATATTCAGAAACGCTTGCTCTAATTACTTATGACGGCAACTGTAAGTCTCCGCATTCGTGCGGTTTTCAAGCTAGTCGCAAAAGCGCAGCCACCATTGCCGCACCTTCATAATGCCTAAACAAAAAGTGGTGGTCAATCGTCCTTGCCTTTTTTTTTTTTTTGCTTTCTTCCCTCCTAATTGAAGCTGCAAGAACCGACCCATCAGCACAGATGTGACGCATCAGCGTGTGTGCTAGGTGAACAACACCGCGGAGCACGATCGTAGTGTCCCGACTGCTGAGGCAGCATCAGTCGAGCGGGCAGTCCCACTGACAGCTGCTGCTGCTGGGATAGCCAGCCGACTCATTAAATACCCCAGTCACGTACTCGTAGGGGACGTCTTGCAGTGGCTCCTCTGTGGCAGCGAGTGAGTCTGCCGCTAATCGCTGCCGCGAGAAAGGCGTCCCCTTATTTGTCCCCGGTTGTTTTTGCGGTGATTCTGTTTGCGGCTGTACAGGGGCCCAGAATGTATACTCCTTAATTAAAGCTGCACTCGAGTTACCTCTTTTTTGAATTTCTGTATAGGGGTATGAGTAATGCAGCCTCCTATTTCTAGTCTGTATACTTTCTAAAAGCGTCGGATTGGGTGGGGGGGGGGGGGGGGGGGGGTGAACTTTGCTATCCCTTCCTTAAGAAAGTTGAGAGAACCGCGAAAACTTTCTCACATCGAAGCTGCGTCAATGCGTCAAAAGTGCGTCAAAACCATCGCTAAAAGTGCGCCCAAACTTCGCTGAAATTTCCTGCGTCCAATCGATCGTCAGACCTTCCAAGACCCAAATCGCAAACGAAGAACGAATCCATGCGACGATTTTTCGCGCACCAAGTAAGAATTTTTTTGCCATTTTTCGCGCACAAACGATCTAAATGTATACCGATACGTGGTTTATGAGACAAAGATATACTGTTGTACTCTTACTACTATTATTCATTATCGATTAGTGTAATGATCTTATCGGCAACCGTTTCTTTTTCGAGATTTTCATACAACCGTTTTGACAAAATGGAAACCCGGTTTCACGCACGCGCCATGTATCCAGATATTTGATCAGAGCTTTTCGGCCGCCCAACCGGTCTACGGAAAAATGCATTCGTTTTTCGACAGAATGCCATCGGTCCAACTAAGAAAGCTTTCACTGCAAATCGAATAAAAGCACGCTGATTTTTCTCGTGCTTTGTGAGATAACTCGGAAACCTACGAAAGCTCATAACGGCCGCTATTACATCACGTTAAAATCCCATTAGGCTATCAAACGTTAAGCGAGATTGGTTGGATATTATATATGTTGCCCCAATACAGCTTCAACAGCTTCAGAAGCAGTGGGAATGTTCACGCATGACTAAGGTGTTAGATTTCTCTTGCAAATCGGGTCGTAAATTGGATCTGGCAAGAAAATGTTCCCAAGAAAATATGAGAATTCGTCCTTCTACTCGGGAATGAATGTACGATTAAAGCTGAAGCGTAAGTTCTCTCTTTTCTTTCTTTTTTTTTATGCCCTATTTGTTAATCTGTCCATTGCCGTATGTGGGCGTGAGCTATGCAACACTTGTGAAAGCACATTTCTTGCAAGACTAACCCAATTATCTATAGACTTTGTGAAATGTAACGCAAATTGAACACACTGGACATCAGAGAGCGTATTCTTGTCGCGCACCATGTAAACGCGTCACAGGTCTCTTGTCTTTGCTCGAGCACGGAATGTGCAATCCAAAACCCCAGGTTACGTGCTCGATTAATCATGAATCCCATGGAATGTTAAAAAAAATTCTTGCAAAATTTATGGGTGGATCTTAAAAAAAATTACGCCCACCTCCCCTCGCGGGAACCCTGGTGTGATGCAACGCATCTCATGGGGGTTCCATTGGCGTTTTCCATCGTATTGATTACGCTTATAGCAGGGATTCTCACGCGAAGGAGAGGTGGGCGATATTTTCCATTTTCACCATGCAATGCACATGCAGTACACGTATGCTCAGCTACGGTCTTTATTGCAGACGAGAATGAGTGCCTTGGGGTCCGTAAAGTGCACAGTTAGGGGCTCGACGATTGTCGAGTACTGCGAGAGAGTGCAAGCGCAATGCGGACGACCGTCGACCGCGTCGACTGAGACCGTCGGAGCGCAGCTTGCCGCTTTATATTCACAGCGCCCGAAGGAGAGGAGAGCGCGGAGAGAGATAGTACTGCACATGCGGAGCGCACGCAGCGCCGAGCGCAGCGCCGCCCACCGGCGCCTAGCAACGGAGTGAGAGCGTGCTGCGCCAACCCGCAGCTGTTTGGGAGAGAGTGTTTGCTATCGGAGAGAGGAGAGGAGGAGAGGCGCAGCTGTGCGGACAACGCCGGACAGACGCAGGAAGGACAGAGGGGCGAGCATGAGATGCGCTACATCTAAAACCCAATCAGCGTCTATTGCAATTCCTTGGCCAACATAAAGGTCGGGCCGACGGGCACACCTTGCTCCGGCTTCAGTAGCAGGCTGCAACACGGTGTCTCTTGTGTCAACCGCGCTTTGCTCTAACCGTCTCAGTGGTCTCGTGTGCTGACCTTAGCAGTGGCTTTGGTTGCTTCTCACTTCTTTTCTTGACCGCCAGTACCAACACTTGGTCGCCGTCATTCCAATTCCATTATGTTTCGCCGCCTGCTCGGCCTTGCACTCGTGCCACACTCGTGCAACTCGTGCCAGCAGCGGGAGTGCGTGGGGAGGGGGAGAGTGTGTGGTGTGGCATCGAACGCGACACAGACGCTCCCGCCGCCACTCCCGTGGATGCCGCCGGCCGACAAGACGATGAGTTGGGCGCACTTCTTTGGACTGCGTCCCGGTCAATACTGTCTTGTTTCGCGAATGTCTACAACCCACTAAAACCAAAACAGATTCGCTTGGCAACAGATTCGCTCGGCCGCATAGGGCCGCACCGCCTCGCGTTGGAAGTCCTCCTCATACCCCTGCTACGGGGGCGCCGTCAAGCCCTCAGGACCGCATGTCGTCCGACTGAAAGACCACCACTGAGCTGCTAAGTGGCGTTTTTTTTTTCAATGGCATTGGATTGAGATGCCATCCCAGCCCCAGGAGCACCGCCAGCGACCTTTGAGACCCTCAACAGCCTCGAATACACAAGCTTGTTCTTCCGAATACACAAGCTTGTTCGAATACACAAGCTTGTTCTCGAATACAAGCTTGTCCTTGTTCTTCCGCGCAGTTTCTGCACGCCGCAATAATCAAAAAGAATTTTTTCGCGAGTGAATTTACACTTCAAAATAAATTTTAAACGGAGAGATATAAAACTATCCAGGAACGAGAAAAAAGAAACTGCCAAGTCACCTTAGCACTTCTTATGGGCTGTGCATGCGAAAGCTTTAAACATGCAATTGTACGCCGCTGTGTGTTGCTTTTTTCAGCCTTGCGCTGCGATTAATGTTTTCCAGTTTTGCGATTACATCCGTTCGAAGCACGCGTTTTGAACACGTAGCCATTAATGCGCATGCCCGGGAGTTGTCTAGCAGCGCGCTCCTTTGCCTCTTATTACTGCAAGGCGCAGCCACACATTCAATAGTTTTTTATCCAGATATTAATTTTTTTTCTCCACGTGTGAAACGACCCCGCGCACACAACACGTATACGAGTACCCGGCCCTTTTACGTGCGGACAAAAAAGAAAGCCCTCCTTCGCATGTGGCCACACAATGATTTAACAAGAACAAAAATCGTATTTGAATAGCGCTTGAGGTGACCCCCTTCTCTTATTCATCTTTCTTTTTTTTACCGCTGACGTCCTGGAAAGATAACACCTGCGGCCCGTCTACTCTGCCTCTGTTTATTCAGCCATGCTTCGAGGGCGTCGGTATTAGCGAAGCGCGTACGTGAGGCCGACTCCTCGGGAAATCGCGCCGTTCTTTTGCGGTCCCACTGAGGCGTTCTGTTAGTTCTCTCGTCTTCTCAGCCCCGCCTAAGCGGTGTCAGTATCTCGCCTCAGAGCACGCGCCTCAAATTGCTATCGCTATGGCATGCAGCCTTATGCGTCACTTCGACCTCTTCCCGGAAAGACATTTCTGCTTCTTTACAAAGCTGCTTTTCAGGCTTCAGTTGCTATGCTGTCCCCTACCTTATCTTCTCAGGTTGTCGGTGTTTCACGGGAAACGGTCACTTTTAAAAGGCTTCTCAACATTTTCGTTCGGGCATACCCTAGTGACAGTTGCGCGAAGGTTTAATGCATTCGTGATTTGTTTGATGATATAATCGAAATTATGGATATCTGTTCCGACGTGACCCCCTGTCGCCTCCTATATACCTTCTTGCCTGCACCACAACTGCTGTCATATAGTCATTTCGATGCCGCGCGGCGCTTTCGCTTTAAGGAACAGTTTCACAACAGTTTTCCGCCTGTCGCATTTGTTTCTCTTTTTCTTGGTTTTACAGCGCTGATTTTGTTATTTTACGCAACGAACCGATTCGCCCAAGAGAGGTTTCATCGAATGTTGTGGAGCCACAGTGCCGAGTTTTCTGCTTAAGGCAAAAATACATAGATAGAGAGAAACTGGTGTTGTGCTCAGGTAGCGTATGAAGGGAAAATTCCTCAAAGCACGCAAGTTTTCGTGTGTGCTTTGAAGACCTGACGTATTATTGTGAAGAGCAACTTTTCGCAAGGCTCACACGTTGACACCGGAAGTCACGCTGCTTTACCGTCGTAAATCCATTTAAATTAAAATCAATTCACGCCATTCTCACTTTAATGTACCCTAATTCATCTTAATTACCGTCATCTTAATTTATCTGAATGCACTTTAGTTCATCCTAATTCATCTTAGTAAAACCATAATTTACCTTAACCTCACCGTCATCTGCTTTAATCCGTCTTAATTCATCTTAATCCACCTTAATTTGCTTTCATTCATCGTAATAACCGCCTTAGTCTATCTTAATCTACCTTACTCCGCCTTCATTTATCTTAATGCACCTTAATTCATCTCATCCCACTTTATTCCGTCTCAGTTCATAATATTCCACCTTGATCACAACTTATTAATCGTTACTATCAGTCACTAATCAGCCACTATTCCATATTTATTCACGTTTATCCGCCCTAATTCATCCTGATTCACGTCAATATTCCTTAATCGCACATCCCCAATCATTATTATAAATCACTAATCAACCATTAAATACCTTTGGTAGTCATTACTAAGTTCTTATGCACGGTTTGCATACTAAAGTTCTTTTTGGACTTCGTTAGTTCATTTTGGTTTTCGCATCAGTACGAGCTACTTCAAGGAAACAAAAAAAAAGATAAAAAAGAGACGAGCGCTCAACGGAGTCCCAAGAGCAGACGCGCGTGTCGCGCGAACGCGGGAATATTGAATTAACTGCATTTAAAAAAAGGAGTGGCCTGTAATCTGAGAGAGGAAAATATAGATTTAGATAAGAAGGTGCACATGCGTACGCGTGAAGTAAATTAAAGGAACGAAGAGAAAGGGGGAAAAGATGATCCGGGTAATGAGCCGACATGACCAGATAATGGGAACTACTGCTTTTACATTCACTACGCCATAGGGAGTGCTTAGGTGCCTAGTGGCCTCGTAATTTCATACTCGCGCCCCCAACTTCCTTGACTAAGGACGTAGCTGAACAAGATAAGCTACGGCGGACCACATCCGTCCCGCCTCGCCTACACCAGCCTTGCCCACCCAACTACCATTCTATATTGCTTGAGAATAGCACAAAATGAGGGCATGCTCCCAGTTAGATCAATTGGTAACGTCGAATAAAACGTACTACCTTTGACCAAGGCTTGTGGTGCTCTCGATATATTAGGGCTGTCAACAGACATACAGTACCTTATACAATTGTCACCGTTTTTAACGACGTGCTGCTTACAACGAAGTCAGTTTGCCTTTCCGAGAACTTCTTTGTAACGAGTTTACTTGTATGTGTGTGTAATTGATGCTCCCTGTGCACTTCCGTTCCGGGTTTCAGCGACGGTAAAAGACATCGTTGGCCCATGGGCGTTCGTTGCCAATTGGGTAGGCGCCACCAAATTATTTTTTTTTTCGTTTTATTTTATTTTTTTTTTGGGGGGGGGGGGGGTCTGAAGCCGGCGTTATAAATAACACGACTAGTTGAACTTTCCCGAGCGTGCGTGTGTGCGCTAGTTCCACTACGTGGCTACGTCTCTGTCGTGGGTATCCGTTGTAGCCATAACTGTTTACACTCTTTTCTTGATCCGGACGAGCAAGTTTAGATTTCTGCCTAAACAATAGCCCCAGACACAAAGTGTTTCCTCTCCGCTCCACTCTCGCAACTCCCTCCCCCTTTCCTCCACCTTTCGTCTCCATGCTTAAACAAAGAAAATAAAATTAGGGTGAACCCAGCTACAAGGTGGGCTCCCCAGGTCAACCGTCCCCACTTGTCCCCGCACACGCTGTCTGAACGAGCTCTTTTCAAGATTCCGCGAATCAGCGCTCATTTGTCATGTGTGCTGCTCGTCGTACCCCCATTTGACCCGCCCTCGTATCCGGAGCAGCTATCACGCGCTCATTCGGTCACGTTAGGAGGGCTAGAGAGAGACAGAAAAAGAACCCTTTCCTCCTTCGCCAACCTTCGCCAGGCCAGCAGCAGACCTTTAACTCGACCGCACGCGCATTCCGTGCGCGGTGGTGCGTGATGTGGCGCAATACGCGCGCCTCGCCGCGTAGAACCCCACGTCGCGGTGGGCGCTACGTCTGCGGCCCGCATTCTTCCACCTAAGTGGATGCAACATTGAGACGTCATCAGTGCGATACCTAGGCGGCCAATGGGTTTGCGAGGAAAACGGGACCGGAGGAAAAGATTTAGGGCCTCAATGACACTCTCCCCCTGTCCTCTCACTCGGTGTGGAAGGCCTCTCCACTTCCTGCGTGTATGCGTTTGCAGCCGCCGGAGACAGACTCTGAGCGTCGGACAATTACGGCAGTTCCCCGAAATGCGGGCGGCGAAACAGCTATTCAAGCGAATTCGGCGCAGCGCTGCGAATGGCCGTGGAGATTGCCCGCGCGGCTTTTTGTTAGCACGAATGTTGTACGCGCATCGCTTTCACGGCGGGCTGTGTCCCGAGGGAGTTCATCAGTTGGAAGCGTCTGAACTCTGCCATATGTAATGTATACGTAAACTAGGGCCTTTAAACTAGTCGTACTACCTTTCCCTATCACCTCTCAAATGCGGCTTAGTCCAGCGGCTGTGATTTAGTGGCCCTGAAAGAAAGGCCTATAGTTAGAGCAGTGCTACTTGCGGTGCAGTTGTTTCGTCCTAGCCAATAGACAGTGTACCGGTAGAGTTACCGGCATCGGTCCTCCGTTTTTGATATAATTCCCTATTCTCTACTCCAGCGATTCCTGTTTCAAGAATTATTAAAGGGCTTCTTTTTGGCCGACGCCACTTGGGGTCTGGGGCTGTTGGCGTCTCCTATCGTCGTCGTAATCGTCGTCTCACGTAGTCACGCTGCTAAGGCACCGGGACACTCGTTTACGCGTCTCGCTATGAAGCATCGTGCTTCAAAGACAAGAGACTTTTACAACAAAGCTGTATACCTCCAACCCCCAACGGTTTCTTCTCCGGTGGCAAAAGTGCCAAGGCGCCAAGAATACAATTTGTACACTGCATGCTTCGCCCCTCCCCAGGTTTCACGTTGGTGGAGATGGCCCGGGGTTTCTTTTACTTATCATTTCATTACTATTCCGTTTGCCCTCTTCTAACAATGAACTTTTCTGTGCGCGCTTTAGCATCTAAATATGGGAAGCTGGAATCAACAATCCAGCTTAAACAATGACAACGATGAGCTGGCCAAAGCAATATTCTTGCCCCCCCCCCCCTTCCCCCCCTAATCCCAACGTCTCTATCATATTTACGTGAGTATTCCAAGTCTGTGTTAAACAATATGAACGTCGTGTAGCGTGAAGCCCACCAGACCGTGACGTCATCAATCTCCTGTTGCTAGCCTGGCCGAAGACGGTGATTGAGATTAGGGGTTGGTAGAATATTAGGACACATCACGCACCGCAGAGTGATAAAGGTATTACCTAGTAAGCTTTCAGCCTCGGCTAAACATCCACAGACCTAGTAGCGTCTAAAGCCGACGGGAGATAGCGTTTTGTACCTTATGCAAACCACGCTGTTGTCGACAATTATTTTTTTAAGTACTGCGTCTTAAACACTTACGGTTGCGGTAACAATGATTAACCCTTTAACGAAAGTCAAATAAGCTGACAACGCGTTTGTCCGTCCAACGACACGCTTAATTGGAGCACTCACAAATAGTGCAAGCGCAAATACGTCGTTCCGTAAGTTCTTTCTTTTTCAAAAAGAAAACAATGTTCAGTGCACCGAAACGTTATTTAGGCATTCGTGCTTGTTTGCTGTAACTGACCAGGAAATAAATTCATAGCATGTATATTTAGCATGTATATTTAGCATGTATAGCATAGCATGTATAGTTTTGTATTCGTCTGGTCATTTTATAACTAGAGTTATTATTTTTGTTTCGAGTCCTTTGAAGCTATTCTCTTCGCCACAAACCAGATAGATGTGCCTGTTCTAATTGCCTCTTTTGATATGTGATCGAAACGTTATTAACGCTAAAAAGTACAAATAAAAGAAGTAAGGCTCACTGTAAATCAAAGCTGTAAGTTCCTAAAGTACATTTTTGTCTACCTTGGTATCATCCTTTAAATCCAATAAAAAAATGAAGAAAAATAAAATTTGAGAAATGACAAATATAAAAAGCGAATAAAAATGTGGGCACAAAGAAAAAAGAAAGGCCCAATAATAAACTACGGCTTATTGCCTCGCGGATACGCAAACCCAGTCTTGTCTTGCTTCCTGCATCCTCTATAGCGACACTCCGTTCACCTGCGTTGCGTTTAATCACTGTTCGGACAAAGGGCAGGAGGTGTCGGATCAGGCGACCGCACCTGTTCTTCGTCTGGCGGTGGCCTGCAATTTTAGGTCCTTCCCACGCAAACCCCGCCAAGCGAAGTCGTACGGCTAGACGGGGGTGGAACAAAGGAAAAAAAAAAAACGGCCGAAACACGAACGGCTTCAAGGAAAAAGGAGATGGGAAGGGAATTCTGCCATGGATGGTTGTAGACGCCGGCGCTGTCATTTGTTTATCCGCACTTTCTGTCTTCTTTACGAGTCGAATTTAATCCCCTCACCACTCTATCTCTCCCTCCCTCGTGTTTCACCTTTCCTCGAACGTAACAGCCGGCGCTGTAAGATGTGCCGAACCAGACGGCAACTTCGCTGTAGATTTACATCGCGTTTTTTTTTTGTTTTTTTTTTTTTGTAAGTGACGCACATGATCATAGTCTCTCCCCGGAAAAGCGACCATCAGTTATACTTGTAAGCGAACTCTATTCTCCGCCTTCCATTGCATCCCCAACTCCTCTCTGGGCGCTCAACACGCCCTCGTCGTTTAACGGAGCGTTACGCGTACGATTCTATTAGTACTTCTTTCCCCCAAGGCCGCCTCGAGCACATACGGCCGCACAGGGGTGCATCCTTTCGGCCCCGTGGCAACACACGTGAAATGGCGCTCCGTGCCATTCGTCTGCTTAGGATTCTATTTTGTAGTTCTGCGTTTTTGTGTGCGTATTGGGCCTTGCAAGCTTCACACGGCGGGCGGCCGATGGAGGGCGACACGGACGTGTCACTCGCGCGATGCCTCGGTGACTCAGACGTCTCACGATTTAGCCACGAACGAACGGTGCGTTGTGTTATGCGACCCGAACGAGCTGAAGTCCTGCGCTCACGCTCGATCCACGCCCATGCCTTGTACCTGCGAGTGAGGCGTTTTCTTTTTTTGCAAGCACAGCGTGTCGAGGCTTGTGCGTGCGTGCGTGTGCTAGACGTGGCGACCATGAACACCTGAGTCAAAGATTTCACGTGTATGTGCGAAGAGGAACACTCAAGTTCGCATCAGAAGCTGATTGATTGGTTGGTTGTAGGGTTTTAACGCACCGACGCAACGCAGGCGATGAGGCGCGCCGTAGTGGAGGGCTCCGGATAAATTTCGACCACCTGGGGATCTTTAACGTGCGCCGAAATCTCGTACAGACGGGCGTTTTTGGTTTCGCCTCAAAAGCCGCCGCCGCGATCATGCGCTTACCCTGCGGACGCCATCTGAAACAGCACCTGAAGCTCTCTATTGGTACTGTAGAGTGTTTCACGAAAGTATTACTAGGTATCAATAAGGATCGTATCTTGAGGCAGTACTTACGACGCGTTTTATAAGCACGTTTTATTACGGAAGAGGCGACATCAGCATTGGCTCTTTACTGCACCTCCATTTTGAACGCGTTTGTGATTAGCGAAGACTCATGATCTAGTACGCCTACGTCTTAGCCTACGCGACGGTGGCTCGTACTTAGTACCTGCATCGCTTGATTCCTCCTAATGGCATTTAAAACGTAGTTCTACCCCGACAGCCCCTGGAAAAAAATTTTCGGCGCGGCTTATTTGTTCGGCGCTCCGTACGGGGAAGCTGCCTATAGAATTTTGACTGATTTCATTGATTGTAGGGTTTTAACGTGCCGACGCAACGCAGGCGATGAGGCGCGCCGTAGTGGAGGGCTCCGGATTAACTTCGACTACCTGGGGATCTTTAACGTGCGCTGAAGTCTCACACACAGAGGCGTTTTTGCTTTTCGCCTCCATCAGAAAAGGGGTCACCGCGGCCGGCAATCGAACCCGCAATCTCGTGCCCAGCAGCGCAGCGCCTTAGCCACTGGGCCACCGCGGCGGGTCCTATAGAAGTTGCATGGGGTGGAAGATCGCTCCAATTTTCTGATTTGTTCGTTCGAAAAAACTTAAGCAGTTTTCAGGGCAGTGAAAAAAAAATGCGAACGTCTTTTCCGTCAGATTAAAGTCCGTTTTTTGTTGTTATTGTTATTCCTGCTGCTGGTGCGGTTGTTTACAAGCTTCCCGCCTCTACCCTCAACGACCTGTTCGCAGCAATGTACTTAGCGTGGAATCGCTCGTGGAGCCAGTATAAAGTTATGTCAGAGCGTATATGTTTGTAGTGTATAAATATTCCGGTTGTCAATTCCTGTACGACGCACAGTATACATAGTTGACCGGCGTGACCGTGCGTCCGCAGAAGTGCCCATGGGCAAGTGAGCCCTCCGCGTACAAGGACCGCTTCCGTGACACGACTGCGCATGCGCGCACCTATACGGCATTTCCCTCGTCAAGACGGACAGGAACATGTTCTAGCCCGCCAGGGCGCCATTCCGTGAGTGCCGTGTACCGGCTCTTTCACTTTTCTTCTTCTTCTTTCTTTTTTGAGAGAGGCCAGCACTCACTCCGCGTTTCCCCGCAAAGGGACTCTTGAATGCATTTTGCGCTTAGTTCACCTGTAGCCATCGCTGAAAACAGGGCGTAGTGTCGCACCTCTCGAAGAATAACGGCTTTTCTTCAACGTCGCCGCTGGAAGCTGCGCCGCCCCGCAACGGGATGAGTGGGGCAGTGCTTCTGCATGCGTGTACCAGTTTCTTACAAAGGGGACAAATCGAGATAGCACACGTCCTTGCCCATATGATCCTTGCGTGATGAAGCTTTCTTCATGATGACCATGCGATCAACGTTACATCAGACGGACGTCGCACGTTCAATTATGTACACTAAGCGTATGCGATTGCGGCTGTGAGCAAAGAGCATCATCAGCCTATCTCTGCCGGCTGAAGGCCTCTCCCATATACTTCCAAACACTCCATCTTGCGCCCCGTGAACCCATGATCTGCCCCCTAATTTTCCCATTTCGTCTCTTCGTTGGGCTAATTATCTGGCCCTACTTCTAGTCTTGTAAGTCGGTAGTCACTCTGGCACGTTGATGATCTACAGGTTTGTCACTACTCCTAATTTCACCACCACAATCGTCATCATCATCATCATCATCGGTATTTTATTCCTAAGAAATGTGGTTTCACAAGTTGAAGCTGCCTTTGCAGCTCCAAGAATCCAAAAGCGTTCGCTGCGCAACTCCGTCTGTTTTCCTCAATCTGAGCTTTGATGGGCCTTTTCTAATCCACGACGATCGTTTTTATCCCTAATCCTCACTCCTATCCTGCTTCTTTTAGTGGCTCGTTGGGCTGGCAAAAGTTTTCTTTTCAGGCGTTTAGTAAAGCACCAAGTTTCTGCCGCATACGCCGTAAATAAATTTGTGATGACTCGGTGCAAACAAATTCACTACGTCGCAATGCCCATCTGTAAACAATACTTTCCCCTCTGAAGTCGTCGCGACCCTTCGGGTCGTGCCCACCGCGCCCTAACCCTTTATGTGAATAAAGTTATTTCTCTCTCCCTCTCCCCTACTTGGTTTAGCAAATAAACAGCCCTACTTTATACCGATTATAGACGTTTTCAACTTCTTCGTCCTGGGAGCTGCCATTTTATCAGTGGGCTGTGCTACCGGCCCTATGATCGGTGCAGTCGACAGGGATATGTAACTTCACATGCGCAACACAACCCAGTACATCTCCTGATCTTATGAAAGTTTAACGGATGAAAAGGTTCATAAAAGTGAGCCTTCTCGGCCAATACGAGCTGCTGATTACTGGGTGTTAATCGGCACGTCGTCCGCCGCAGGCTCCGGGAGTACGTACTTCGCACTTTATTAAAGCACATTCTCAACAGCTTGGAGCAGCGATTATTAGCCTGTTAAACGGGTTGTAAGACAAGCCAAAAGCCTCCCTCCCCATTCGCGAGTGCAGTTACTTCTCGAATGAACGCGTCAATAAATCATCTCGGCGCACTCGAGTCCCCACCCCTTTCTCAGGTTTGGCGTCAGCCGCCGTCGACCTTATTCAAGGGGAGCAGCTCGCGCGCAGAAGGCGGCAGGTTTAATTTTCGAGCAGCCATGAAGAAACGGCCGTCGGGAGCCGGGGACGCGTTCGCGCGCGTCCTCGCTTCCCCGTGGTCGATCCGCAGGTGGCGGCGGCGAGCAACGTACGGGTTCCCACCTCGGTGACGTATTACACCCACGCGAAAACAGACGCGCGTGTGGTCACTCGAAACAACCCTCGACAAACTCGAAAGGGGCGAGCACGGTGCTAGCGAAACAACAGAAGCGCGAGATTTCAATGTCGCGTTCGAGCTCGTTAGCTCTTCGCTTCGTTTTCTTTTTCGGCTTCTCCCCATGCCGTTTCATCGCGAACTCGACGGCTGGGCTCCCTGCTGTTCAAGGTCTCTCTCTCTTCTCCGACATCGCTTTGCTCTTTTCCATCTTTCGTGTTCGCTGCGGGCGACCTTAGAGCGCGTGCTCCGTTCGCGTCTGTATACGCGATTTTGCGTGATTTCTTTCGCTTTCCTTGTTATTTATACTGCGTCCGTCTGTCTGCAAGGCCGCCGAATGATCTCTCTCTCGCTCCCACGCCAACTCAACCCATCCCACACGAGAAAAAAACTGTGGTTGATTCCTCTGCCATAGGAATCAGTAAAACACGAAAGTGAAATGTGCAGCGAAATCTGAAGCTGAGCATGCTTTACAGGTCGGCGGCTGTCTTGTGGGTGTCCTTGGCGAGCGACGTCCTGCTGCCGGGTCGCTTCGGCAAAGCTGTACTGGCGTCATTTCCGCGACGGATACGACGTCAGCGAAACCTTGGGGTATCGCGGCATAAAACACTGTCGTGTTAAATTATAATACACGAAAACGAACAACCCTAAGTATAGCGTACTCTTTAGTACTACAGGTTGCTTCCCCGCAAGAAGACCCTGTGTGCAGGGGTGCACCCTTTACAGGCCCCTTGCTTCGTTGTAGTGGCGTCACTTCCGTGACAGATATGACGTCAGCGAAATCTTCGTGTATCCGAGAATAAAACACTTTCGTGATAAAAAAAAACCAGCTGCGTGTTGTGTCTTTCGGCTTAAACTTCAGAGGGGAGCTGTTTGAAACAATTCGTTCACTTGCGGGCAGTCGGTGTACCCAGCGCGAGCCGTCATAAGAGTGGAAGTCTAAACTTTCCCACAACGACTCTCAAGGCATCCCAATCTAGGAGGTGTGCAGCGTATCTCTCTCACGCCGCTTCCTACTAATCGTGCCAAGGATGGTCATTCTGTTTTGTTTCGGTTCTCGTTCCGGCCGTGAGCGCGCCCGTGTACACAGGTCTCCGCGTGAGTGCGCAGCGTCAGCCCGGTGAGTTGCGGCGCGCCGCCGCCTCATATCGTTCCCATGCGTGATTTCACGCTCTCTGCCCCCGCCGCGTGCGTGGCTGCAGAAAGAAGAAAGGAGGCCGGTAAACGCCGCGAGTCACCGCCTACTTGAATGAAGGCCCGGTACAGTACGCGGTCGATCATACTAAAACGTTGCGCGCATACGGGAGGCCGGCGTTAATAAAGCGTCAAACGCTAGCAGCCAGACGTGACCGATGGCGCCGAAGGCAAATAGCAGTGGTGAGGCGGGCGTTTCGAGTCCTTGTTGTCTCTTGGGGGTGACGCGATGCGGCTGCTAGTTCGGCGAGACTAGACGATAAAGAGGCGGCGGAGAAAACAGGTTGTCTCGAAATTCTTCGGTATCACCAGTTCCACAGGTGGCGGCAGAACTGCGGGTCTGTGAGACGAGTGCTTCACACGCGCGGTCCCACGTAATGAGGATAAGCATTCCTCCTCTTTTTTTCTTTGTGCCGTCTACTTCGTTTGAATTGCGCGCCTATTTCACCTCGTCTGTCTTTCCTGCGCGTTCGTTCTGTGTGGACAGGGCATCCTCGCTCCGTCTGCGCATTTTCTCCTCTCACACGGCGACGCAGCCGCCTTTTCCAGACGCCTTAATGGTCTCTCCGTTAAAGAGTCTTCGACCGCCGCGTCGCCTAATGGTGGTGTACATGGATGCGCGGGATCGTTTCGCTTCTAAGTCACTTATATCAACTTGTGATGGAATATGGAATGAAAGCTGCACTGTTCGGCCTTGTTGCGTGGGTTCAAGGACGCACAGTGAACGATAAGAATAAAACGTGCCGTCGTGTATTTCTCAACCACATTAGAGAATTAATAAATGCTTACGAAATAATAAGAAAAAAACTTTATTGTATCTCGACAAAAGGCTTGAGCAGGTGCTGGAAGCACTACGCGGGTTAGTGGCTAGTGGGACGATAAGCCTCGCAGCCATTAACGAAACCCGCGAAAAAGCGCATTTTGGAAGGTTCTCGAGATGCGCTTCGGCTTCGCCAACAATGAGTTAACAGCGAAAGCTCTATTACTCCAGGTACAAGCAAACAAAACGGCTCGCTCCTCGTAGCGTCTATTTGACCTTCAAGTTCGGCGAAGGTCGAAGCAGCAACTCGTGCGGTTGCGCAGTGAAAGCGTCAAATCGTCTTTCGTTCCAAGGAGAGGGGATAGAAGGAAGAGCAGGGCCGAGTGCCATAAGAAAAAGATACAAGGCGGCGATGCCTGCATCCAAGTTCATTGCGCGTTCCTACAGCGGCGACTGCGCCGAGCCGCGTGTGTGCTTTGCCTTGCGGTGTGCGTTCACTGCGCCCTCTCGGCGCGAAAACCGACGTAACCACGTTCAATCCGCGCCAAATTGTTTCTCTTGGGGCTTTGCATAGCATGTTACCTTTTATCGTGAAACGTTGTAACGCTCCTTCTCCAACTTTTGCGTGCCTTTATCGAATTCTTATTTACGGTTACACCACGCTTGCGTCTCTCTTTTTGCTCTCCTTTCTTTGTCTTTTGGGGCTAATTACTTCAGACAGGCTGGTTGGCCACACTTAATTCGCACCATAGCTTCTCCAGGAATCAGAGTTGTCCGTGAAAAACGTGTCCCTGTACTACTCCCGCGCGGTCACGCTCACCGGTCACGTGACATGACGTCAGCGTCGCGCGCACTGGGCTGATCCGCCGCTGCCAACGTGCTGCTGTGCGGTGTGGCAACGCCCTCTGCTCCTACTCTGGTGACCCGAGTTCGGTACCCATATGAACTCCACGTAGGCCTACGCTATTTTTTTTTTCAAAAAAAGTTTATTCACTCTATTTTAATTTTACATTCTAAATTCTATACGAATTTTAACACAAATTTCCACATTTTGCAACTTTTTATTAGTCATTCCTTCCAGCATTAGCCATTTTCTGTCCAAGACAACAATGGCAACGCTGATTTTACTCACGTGGGACACTTTAAGCTTTCGGCTTTAAATAAAAGCCTTAGAAACGCTCGGAATAACTGTCACGGTTTTCATTGATTATAGAGTTTAACCTGCCGACGCAACGCCGGCGATGAGGCGCGCCGTACTGGAGGGCTCCGTTTTAATTTTGACACCTGGCGATCTTTAACGTGCACCGAAATCTCGTACACACGGGCGTTTTTGCTTTTTCCCTCCATCAGAGAAGCGGCCGCCGCAGCCGGGAATCGAACCCGCGTCCTCAAGCTCAGCAGCGCAACGCCTTAGCCACTGAGTCACCGAGGTCCCTTAATTGTCATGGTTAAGAGATGTGCCGGCAGAAGACATAAATGTGATCTGGAGCGATTGATTGATTGATTGATTGATTGATTGATTGATTGATTGATTGATTGATTGATTGATTGATTGATTGATTGATTGATTGATTGATTGATTGATTGATTGATAGGTAGGTTGATTGGTGATGAAAGTTTTATTGCGCTGAACGGTTTTGACTGGTTTCTGAATCGAAGCCTACGGAAGCGCCCATTCATTTCCGGTGTTTTTCAAACCAGACGACAAAATGTGGGCGCCACAAACTGTCCCACAACACATTTGGACTTTTGCCTGAAAGCGGAAGTTCGCTAACATTGAGAGGCGCTTGGCTTAGCCTCCCTAGAAGCGCTGCTTTGCCTTTATTTATTTATTTTTTGAAGGGAGGGGGGGGGAGGGGGCGTGTTGCGGAGGCCGCGGGAAAGGGCCGGGGGCGTGGTAGTGTATCGCCTGGCGCAAAAGCAAGCGCTGTGTGTAAAATTCTTCAGGAACCATAGCCTTATATTATTTCGCACTGAATTTTCCTGTACTGCCTTCGCAGGCTGTCCTGCTCGCGGGAAAGATGGCGACGGAGGCAGCAGCAGCGAGCTCCGCCCAGGCAGAAAGAACGCGGGGCCCGGAACACACACCGTTGCGCGCAAGGCCCCGGAGAGCCGGAATAAATTTCTCCATGGAACGCGCCATTGGCGTTCGAGCTGAGTGCGCTTCCGTTAGGGGGTTGGCATCATCTGGCCCTCGGCTCCTCTGAGCCCTTCGAGCCTCCGGAGCCCCGTCGGCGCACCTGCGTCCACTTCCCGCCGGAAGAGAGAGGGGGGCGGAAACCGAGCCGAAACAAAAGGAAAGGTGTGTTAACGCAGTGCGCTAAATATTCGCTTCGCTCGCCCTTACAAACTGTCTTGGGTTTTCGAGCTGCAGATTAGCATTGTGCAGCGCGATCTTTTGCGTTTTGAAGGGACACTGCAACGCTTACGATAAACGCCTTCAGTTTCCTTCGCGTCTGGAAGCACTGCAAAGCTATACTTATCGCCAGTACGGAGCGTCACTGCGTGGTTTGCTCAATGCAGCAGATGCGTATTCCGTTTGGGCTTCGCTTTTGTGGCTTTATTTTTAAAGTGGCTATCGAATGCGTTCATTGCTGAAAGTGAAGGAAAGCCGACCAATAGCCTCTACACCACTGCAATCACGTCACTCGAGCGGTCGAAGAACGCCAAGACCGGGAAAGAGAGAGAAATCTTTTGAGCATGTTCCGAAGTTTCCTGATATGGGCATTCAGCAGTAATTTTTGGCTCAGGTACTTTGCAACTCCATAATTTAAGTGCTGGATGTGTTGGTTTACTACACTCTGCAAGCATTTAGAGTTCGAAAAAAAAGTTGGAAAAGTGTTGCAGGGTACCTTCAAGAGTCGCTGAAGACGGAGACAAACGTTTGGCGCGAACCGTGCGCTTGTTTAGCCTACGAGGTTAGGGCTCAGAGATGTGAAGCCCGAGCTCTCCAGTGCAAGAACTTCTCGTAGAATTTAGCACTACGAAAAGTCACGATGAATGGACGTTAGGATAGAGGTGGTGATGACGCAGTGAACGTTAACTAATCGCACCCTTCAATGGTTGACTGCGCCGCACTGGAGCACTAACCTATTTTCTTTTCTTTCGGCAATATCGGAAGCAGCAGGCTCCAACAGGTAGCTGCGGTGGGTCAAGCAGAAAATATTAGTCATAGCAGTTGCAAATGTGGTAGGTGGTAAACCTACTAATGAGGCACCGTTGTTTTTGTAATAAAATATGTGCTCACCTACGCGGTTTGTAGCCGTGTGTTTCCTACTATAGAATTCAAAACCACTTTTTGTATTTCATAACACACTTTCTCTCCTCTTCTGAACTTGAGGTACAGGGAGCGGCTTTCAGTCAGCCCAATTACATGTACACCGAGGTAACTCATTGTCCAACATTTCCCCATGAAGTCCCGGGAAAGGAAGAAAAAATCATGCAGCCCTCCGGCCAACGACAACGACGGTGACGATGATGATAACTTTATTTCGCCCAAAACTGGGTGAAACGAGGAAGGGGAAGGGGGACCCTTCCCGAATTCCTCCCCCTCAGATGGCGGCCTGCAGCCCTTGGGCGCGAGCGGCAACTTCAGCCAGTTGGACGACTTTGACCTGTGTTTCGGGGCCGGAGCTTAGCAAGCAGGTCTCCCAGTTGGTAACTCGTAAGCATGCTCGCAGAGTTCGTGGCGGAGCATCACAAGCCCAAATCATGTGAGTGAGTGTGGCTCGCGGTGGAACGGAAACTTTTATCGTGATGGATCCTTTGGTTGACCAGTCCCCCACTGCGAGTATGTTCTACTATGACGGCACGCACTATTTTTCTAGAATACCCACAGCAGCTCTCGGGTGCGCACTCCGTAGGCCTAACGTTTGGGTTTGGGGTGTACGGCGCGAATCGATGCTTTCTTGGCGTTCGCTTCGACATTGCCGAAATGGAGTAATCAGGGAGACGCCGTCTTTATAACGCGAGGGTTCGATTCCGGCCACGGTAAGCGTTGTTTTCTTCTTTCACTTCACCGGCGATCATTAATCATGAGAAAGTTGGCTTTCCTGCAGGGTGTATTAGCGTACAACGACATCAGTGAGGACACTGAAGCTTCGCTTTAAAAGGCATTAGGGCATTTCTAAAAGGCGCAATGAAGGGTTTTTTAAACCGCTACACTTATGGTTGCACTATTGTGATGAAATAAAATGCGCTAACAAATGACAGGACGAATAGAAGGAGGTGCAGAAGAGAATACATCAAAAATGCAAAAAAGTATACATCGGCCAGACCTGCAGACGTATCAACGATAGGCTTCGGGAACATGGGAACAAACAGACAAACGAACATTTAGTAAAAGGGATGGCTCAAGGCCACATGGGGAAGAGGAGGGAGGGGAGATGAAGACCTCAATAGTGTCCCAACATGGAGGAGTCCAGAACGAACCGCCAAAGTGCGGATAAACTCTCTTTGATGCGGCCCTTCGGGCGGATCCAGTCCTCGTAAGCGAGTACCCAGGCAGGCCGATGTGTCTCACGTGGCCCTACGAGACCTATGAATAACGTCATGGGCCCTTCGAGACATGGGAATAACGTCAGTAATTCTAGTAATGGGTATACACTGCCATGCTTGAAAATGTTTTCCCATTTTGAACAAAATCGACGTGCTCGCCAGGAGCCGTTACTCGCTCACTCCAAAAGATACTTGAGGCCCGGGAAATTTCACGTGCGGGGGATGAATGTATAAGCGTTGCTTCGATCTCTCTTCTAAAGAAGTTGCATTTCTCGATGGCGATTAAACGGGCTGTGGCTGCTTGCGTGTACAGTTTAACACCGGAGCTGTTTAGGCCGAGCGATATCGCCCCGAAAACCTCTAAGTGTGAGGGAAAGTGACGAGGACGCAAGGCGCCCACGAGCTGGTGTTGGGAGTGCTTGCCTCACGAAAAAAATGTGGTTAGGGAGGTCCCGGGAAGCAAACCGGAGACCTTTGCGCCGTGAAACCGGCGACCGAACGACTGGGTTTTGGCATTCCTGTCAACTTTTTTAAAAGGGGGTTCAACTTAAATTAGGTCAAACGGTAGTATTAATACGTAAAAAATAGGATACTTGTTGAACATTACTTAAGGAAACAAACATAGCTGACTGTAGGTCTTCCCGGGGCGTGCAACGGTTAGCAAGCGTATCTCGAGCAGAAACCTGGGTGGAGCCGATAAGAACTGCCTAATATCACCTCGGAAGAATCCAGGGGACCAAAAAAAAAAAAAAAGAAAGAAATCGACGCAGCCGGCACTTGTGGTGCAAGGTCGACCCGCAGTAACTTCCTGCGGTTTTGTTAAGTTTTGGGAGGTTTTGCTAAGCTTTTCTCAGTTTTGTTAGGTTTTGCAATGTTCTTCATCAGGCTAGGGTAAGTGGTAAGAGGTGAGGCCAAGTTTAGCCGAATCCCAAGGGGGAAGAAGCTAGGTCGATCCCCAGCTGCGCTGTTTCTCCAGCCTCGCATCACTACTGCAAGCTGCGCCATTTTTTTTTTTTGCGATTTAGTAGTCCACGAAAGACAACCATGATTAAAATGGTATAGTAGGGGTGCGTACGCATATTCCCCTTGTACTCACTCTCCAGCAGGCGCGAAAGCCGGCTTCACTGTTACAATACCCTGTCGGCAGTGGTGCACCCTTTACAGGCAGCGCAGTTTATTTTCTTGTTATTATTTTTTTTTTTTTTGCCAACGACATCGAACCAAGCTCAAGGTTCAACAGCTCCGCTGTTAAAATTGTATTATAATGACCCAGCTGTTAGCATATCGGTAAAACGATTCTTAGGTCCAGTGAGCTCTCTTCCAACCATGCAAAGCAAGAATGAACGAACGATGGACGCATACTGCGGACTTAAAACTCGGAGGTGCCCGTGTCAGCAGATCAGTACGTTTGTCGAAAGGTGTAAAGTGAAACGGCTTTTTTTGCTAGCCCTCGGGGGGGGGGGGGGGGGGGGGGACGGAGCGGAAGTCAAGAACACGGTTACACAGTCCCCCTCCGCCCATAAACGGCCACCCCGCACCCTGAAAGACGCGCCCCCGGGGAGGCGGCTCCCAAGCACGGGTCGCAATTTCTTAGAAGACAAAACAAGGTCTCTGTTGGAGGAGCAGTGGAAAACTATAAAAAAAAACAAGCGAGGGCTTCGCGGCAATTGCACAAGCCTGAGCAACGTGGAGGCCTGTGTACATTCGTAGTCACATTTGCGCATTGTGCCGTCATCAATCAAAGGCGAACGTTCCGGATTTGTGAGCTCGTTTACCGGGGACAATGGCCGCACTTAAGCCGACCGAAGCCTCAGCAGCAAGCTTGCATACGCGTATGCAAAACACGCGCGTTGCTGCGAGCTACCCTGATTGCGGGAAGTGTGCGCAGGGTAGCTTTCTTTTATGTTTTTAATTTACCGGCCCCTGCTGATAAAGAGAAAATTACTCGGGTGATATATCTCCCGTAGCACGCTGTACAGCCGCCGTACACGTCTTCTTCTTGGTAAACACAATTTGTCGTTGCTTTCAGTTGGGCCCTTCAGGTGCACTTTCGCAATTATCTCTTTCTTGCGACTGCGGCGACGCCGAGCGGCGCGGCTGCTTTGAGTCCGATTAGCCCTGTCACCTGCGCTCCGGTGAGAGACGCGGCGGCACTGTTCCCGAGCTGCCCGCGTTCGCGCATTCCTTCTCGCTACGGAGACGCGGCGCTCTCGACACCGTGCGGCCGTACGAAGCAAGAGCTAATTTGAACGCCGTCGCGGTCTCCCCCACCCGCGCAAACCTGGTCGTGGAAGAATGTCAAATCGAGAACAGGACTAAGAAGAAGAACAGAGAGGGAGAGACGCACTAGACAAAAGTAGGCGAGGAGCCGTGTGACAACATTCCCGCTGCGCCGGCTGTGTTCGGTAGCGGAGGAAAGAGAGACGCCCCGACAGGCCCGCGTATTAAGGCCCGCTGGCGCTCGTCCAGGGCAGTTCTTCTCCCCTCAAGCAATCCGCAACCGCAGTGCTGACCGTACTAACAGCGTTGTTTTGGGGTTCTCGAGGAATCGCAAAGCAATACCTATTAAAACGATAAGACGAACGGCGCCTAACGCACCACGCGGCCATTTTTGTGCCCTGAGGGGTGTGTTGCGTGATGCGCTGAGACAAGACTCCGCTGCGGGAAGCCGCGCGCCGCCGCCCGCGGTGCGTGATGATAATAATGCGGCGCGTGTATTTGCTCGCGCCTCCGTTCCGCCTGCGCTCTTTCTGCCGCTGCCGCAGATACTCCGCCGGCTCCAAATCGGCCACTCGGTATTCTCGTCTCGTTCTTCACGCCGCGACCACCGCCGCTGCCGACATGCAGGAAGCGCGTTTCCAGGAGCGTATAAATAATAAGGAGCAAGCCGCTTCCCCGTGGGAAGCCGAGCGCGCGCCTTCTGGCCTGCGGCGAGTGTGGCGGGTTTGGCACGGTTTCTATTCTTTCGCAGCTTCTGCCGCCTTTATCGCGGGTACGGAAAGAAACGTGCGAGGTGTCTTGCCGTTTAAACAAAGTGATTTTTGCGATGCTCGCTGACGACTTAATGAGTCTGCAGCTTGGCGCTTGTGGCGTAGCGACCCACTGAAATAGATTGACGAGTTTCTCAAGCTACTCGGTAAATAAAGTGACCTTTAAGAGCTTCACCGCAGAGCTGTTAAAAGTCACTTTATTACGCTTCATAACACCGTCCACTTACACTTATTACAGTGTATAATACCGTCCAGCAATACCAGAAAAAATACCAAGCACTAATACCCCGCGCCCGGAGTCGTCCAGGCTTACGCCACGTGAGGAGATCAAAAAATACCACAAAAAATACCGCGTGCACGTGAGCGGGAGCCTTGTGAGGAGCTCCTGGCGTCGGCCAGCTCGATCTTCGACAACACTCTTCCCAGCGTTCGTGGCGTAATTATTCGCGTGCTGTTCTCCTCGCCAGTCCACGTGCGTCCTCGTCTGAAGTACGGAGCACAGACGCCGAGCTCGCGAAGCCGGTTTCCTCGGGTTCTGGCGCGTGCTAACGCGGTCCACTTTGGAAGAAATGTGAAAGGCTTCGGACAAAACGATCCGGGCCTGTCAGTCATGGAGAACTTTCAGGGGCAAGTTCAGAAATCCATGTTTTTCTTTTTTTAAAGGAAAATACTGCTACAGAATACGCATTATAGGCGGAAAGCGTTACTGGGCTGCAAAAGAAGAAACTTTGTTAGGTGAGTTTGTGCATTTATGACAGAAACACGGCCTTTGAGCAACCAAAGAAGGCGCCCTAGAATGGAAATCAGCTGAACGTGCTTTCGAAGAAGCGACACCAACAAAGCTGGCTGGGTTCGACGAGATATGCTTCGCACGCAAGAAAGCCCACTCTGTGACAATACCAGGACCTAACGTTTTCAGGGTATACTTGTACCAAAACGACTTATAATGTGTTTTTAATCCAACGCCTTATATGCGTGACGCGTTGTTTGTAGCACCCGACTTTCAAATTTTCCCGCGTGTGTGCGGCGACACTTTCGGCGCCGATTTCAAAAAGAAAGTACACACGACCTGCCAGATGCAGATGACCTGCCATCTTCAATTGCAACCCTCGCTTTTAAAACCGCTGTCGAGAATTTATATCGACCTCGATTGTTGTATTTTTGAATACTGTATAATATTGTATAATATTGTGGTACTTTGTCTGGCGTGTTTTCGTTTTTTTCTTTGATTTTTGTATGTATTGCTGCCATTGTATGTCCGATTTTTCATGTATTTAAGAGTTTTTTGTTAAGATATTTAAGCTAAGAACCACTCTCTTCTGTAACGCCCTACGAGCCCTGAAGGTGTTGAAATAAATAAATAAATAAATAAATAAATACCACATCCCACCAGAACTCGGGATCCAGACTCGAGGCGCTGTTATGAAAGTACAGTGGCGGTGCTTCATAAGCCACGTGTCTCTCAGCTGGTCCGAAGACAAAGAGCGAAAGAATGGTTCATTTTGAATATAACATCTGTTTCTGGAGCAGCAGCAGCAAGAATTACATTGGGACAGCGCACTTTCTGCTGCAGTCAATACTAGTGTCCGACAATCGAACAGATATGCCAGTACCCCTGGATCGCTGGTGACTGGTACGTCGCTGTGTGAGGCATGAGTGCGAAGAACGTTTTGTAATCTCACTCACTCACTCACTCACTCACTCACTCACTCACTCACTCACTCACTCACACTTTGTACAGAAGTTGTCAACCGTTCCCCTTCGCTTTACTTTCTTCCCTCTTTTACCACGACTGTGAGCCTTGGACAATGGCCCTTGTTGGGTTTATCTGTAAGGCTTGTAACGTTGAGCCATACGGCGCCTCAAGCATGCATCAAACTCACTGTAGGTAAAGATTCTGGCATCGGTTGACGAGGCTAGGGCTTACTAAGCGTCACGTGGAGGCCAACGTCACGCCAGCCCACACATGGCATCGCCAAGCATAGAAAACACTCAGCGGAAACGTCCTTTGCCACTCGTCTAATTGATCAGCAAGCTTAAATTATTCGCGTAGTCCTCAATGCCTGTAACACAAGTTTCCAAGTGGAACGCCGTACGTATTCACTGGACCCTCCCTCCTTCAGTCGTCTATAAAGCCATCGCAGCGTTGAAGATATGTGCTCACCTCGGACTCTGGAGGGTCTGGGTTCGATTGCCATCCGCAAACAAATTGTGCAATTTTCTGTTCAACAGAAATAACTTACGTTGACCGTTATTTGCCCCGTCGACCATTTAGAGTGAAATCTCTGTGCCATGAACACCAAATTTTGGAGCTGCCTAGTCATTTGTAGTGGATGTTTCTTGGGCGGTCTTCTTGAGGGTAAAATGCTATACACATCTATCTAGCAACAGCCTTCATTTTAAACCGAATTTACCCTCAAGAAGACCGCCCGCAAATATCCACGCGAAGGATAGGCCAAGAATGTGTGCAGGCCAGTCGTTGCTCGACAGAT
The DNA here is from genome assembly GCF_048455015.1 of Haemaphysalis longicornis. Classification (NCBI taxonomy): domain Eukaryota; kingdom Metazoa; phylum Arthropoda; class Arachnida; order Ixodida; family Ixodidae; genus Haemaphysalis; species Haemaphysalis longicornis. Next base: position 205,345,104 of record NW_027526361.1, on the reverse strand, counting down.
CCGGGGGGCCGTCATAATTAACCAAAATGAAAACAAAAAAAAACTCCATGTATTTCTTGGCATTCCACTACCCAGACGGTGTAATTGGCAAGGAACAGCGTAAAAAAGCGTACTGGGAACTTCGTATTGCACCGGGAACGGAATAGATAAAGCACTGCTCACATGAAGCGAATTTCCTGCGCGGAGAAATTCGCTTCAGGTTCGTCGACAAACTTTGACCAGCGAGCCGCCTGGACGTAGCGCTGACTCTTCGCCCCCCCTAGACTTCACATATTCCAGTTTACAGTTTACTGTACAACGGAAAAGTGCATATCTAGCAGAGATCGCCGAAGAACTGCCTGTTTGTCCTCACGTTTTCTCGCTGCAACTTCGCTCCATATGGGACGCGCTTCTAAAAGCTGCGTCCGGAATGTTCGCTTGCTCGCTTGCTTCCACTCGCACGTTTGCTTAGTCCGAAAGCTAATTTCCATATGTAATTCAATCGGCGACTTTCTTGTATGGGTGTGAATATTTGAAATATTGTTTCATCGCACGAACGGACAATAATAGCTAAGAGTATCATGGGCTCATCTATGGATACTTTCTGCGCAGGTGCATGGCTGTTATTGTTGTCCGTTGTTCGCCTCAGACTGAACTAATATCCTTTAACACGAAAGTGTTTTATTCCGGGAAACACGTACATTTGAGTGACGTCATATTCGTCACGGAAGGGACGCGAGTACAACGAACCAAGCAGCCTGTAAAGGGTGCACCCCTGCACACAGGGTCTTCTTGAGGGGAAGCAACCTTTAGAAACAAATAGTACGTTGTTTTAGGGCTGTTCGTTTTCGGGTTTTATATTACAACACGAAAGTGTTTTATGCCGGAATATCCAATATTTCACTGGCGTCATATCCGTCACTGAAATGACGCCAGTACACCTTTGCCGAAGCGACCCGCCAGCAGGACGTCGCCCTCCAAGCACACCCACAAGACAGCCGCTCGCGCGCAAATTTTGCTCAGCTGCAGATTTCACTGCATATGTGTTTTATCCATTCCTATGACAGAGTAATCAATCACAATTTTTATTTAGCAATGCGCTCGTGGGGTGAATTCACCGCATAGCATAGAATACGTCAGAGCAAACTGCTCTGGCGCAGGCTACACGTACTTCATGATTATACATGCTTACGCACGTTCCCGTGCGTCTGTAAGTATACGTTGCAATACATTCGATACTGGCAACGACTGCGCCATGGCAGCGACCTAAGCTTCAAGCGATCTCTTTTACTATTTACAATGTACACCGTACGATGTTTCCGCGTAAAACCATTTCATTGGTTTTCAAGGCTGGTCAAACCACGGGCAGCTTTGTTAACGTCTTCCCCCGGGTACGACGTCGATAGTTGAAATTTGTACGAGCCGTATACATTATCGAGCGCCCTATATATACGACGGTGCACACCGCACGCCGCTCAGACTGTCAACATCGTGCAAAACGAATAGTCGGCCCTGCAGGCCGACTACTTGGCATGGACACATTGTATATAACCGCGAGTAGTATTGACAGCGGGATTGAGGTTAGCAAGGTCGGTAGGTTTTGGTTATTTACTTTGTTGCCTTTTAATGTCCGGGTAGCGGCGGCTTGGTGCGCTGTTCCAACAGGCAGCGCTTTATTCTAAATCGCGACCTTCGCAATTCCCAGTAGCATTTGACAGGTTTCCTTGTAATTGCACCGACCGGCGCGACGGCGCCAGTCTACGTCAACACCGACATGAACGAGGAAGCCTGAAGGGATACGTTTGACCAATTATGACTTATTTGTTTAATATTTTGCGGGTGTGACCGGCTATTTTCAACATCCGTTACTGCCTGTCTTTGGTCTGGGTCACTCAGAAAAGTGTTGTCCGCTCATCAGTCTGTGGCAGCGATAACGAAGTTTGAGGCCTGTCAGATCTCGGTGTGGTAGTATGCATGAGCTTTTGAGGCTTCATGCGACGAGATGACAAGGGCTAACGAACGCCGCCCTAGTTGCAACGAAGTGCCAATCAGTGTTCCCCGGTGTAGACATTTAGAAAACGCGTCAGTCGACACGGTGCGTCGCAGCGTGTGTCTCACTTAGCGCTGTTGGACCTCCTGAAAATACAAGTGAAATCAAATAAGCATGGAGCGACTTCGTGCAAGAAGTAGGCCGGCGGCGGGAAAATGCGCCTCGCTGTTTTTGGACGGCGTCAACGCTGACAAGCAGAGCGTGACAGCGCGTGGCCCTTGAATACGCGCCCTGGCGGCTGAACTACAAGCAATTAATTCGGATGGAGTAAAAAGAAGAGTGAAGGGTGGGTTGCGAAAACCAACAGCCCCACAAAGCCTTACGAGAGGAGGAGGAGGAGGAATAAACTTTATTTCTATATTAGTTCAGGAGTAGCGGCCGTACGGGAAAGATTTTTTTCCATATTTCCGAAGGAGCCCCAACCCCTCCATACAACAGTGGACAGCGCGGTTGACTAGCAAGGACCCTACGTTCCAGCTTGACCTGGTGCAAAGGGCCCGCGCAGCCAGCCGCAGCCAGGAGATCCCGGAATAGGCATCCCCTCCACCGGCGGGTGCCCTAACAACTGCACCTGCTGTTGTCAATAAAGATTTCATTCATTCATTCATTCATTCATTCATTCATTCAACCACCTTCTACTCCCGCTACCCCACTTGACCTAGCGTCTTCCTGATGTAATGAAGGCTATCTCTCTCTCTCTCTCTCTCATTCAACCAGCAGACATTAAAAATTTACTAACGCAAATGAAGAGAAAAACTGTTCACTTAGCTCTTACGCTACTTTCAAACGGCCACCGATAATCATTCCCGTCGATACGAGTTTGGGGAATCTCTACAGGGGTGCTACACATGACCCGAAAATATTCGCTGATAACCCCTTTCTACACCTAAAAGAATGGCAATGCCTTCATACGCGGCTGTTCTTGGTTGATGGATCTCCGTTGGCTCCCCCCACATAGGAGTAGGCCGGAAAGTGCTCTTCACCCTACGGGATCCAGCCGTGACTGTAATCGCTACGCCACAGGAGGATTCTCAAGAATGGTGTTGGTCTTCGTAGTTTCCATTCTTCATGGCGTCCATGAATCTTGGCGGAATTGTAGTGTTTCTGGCTTCTTGCGGGTGATTTTCACAATCCCATAGGATATGGGCCATGGTGGCTCTCTCTCTGTTGCATAGTGTACACATATCACTAACATACACCTCTGGGCAGATGTGTTTGGCTACCACTGGAGTCATTAATGAACAAGTCTGTAATTGTCTATAAATCACTGCTTCTTGTCTAGTTAGGTTAGGGTGTGGTGGTGAGAAAGTTCGGCGATTGATGCGGTACCACTCGAGAATGTCTCTATATGCAGTGAGCTGGCAATGGCTGGCCTCGAACGCCAACGGTCTGCAAGCGCCGCCTCCACGGAGGTTGTGTGAGCAGGCCTGGCAGGGGCTCAGCTATTGCGACGTACTAGCCGCGTCTTCACAGCAGGCTCTAATAAAGGTTGTTTCTCCCTCTCTCTCAAGAATGGTGTTGTCTGTCGCTCTGGTGTTAGTGTTCAGATCAAATTTGGTGGAAGGAAATAAACATGGTTTGTTTGCCTCGGCAGTTTTTACACCTAAGTGCCTCAGCCTCCTGCCACGGGGTTACATCGAAAGTGTGTTGTTGCTGGTCCCGCACCGGAGGCATCTACCGACACACGCAGTCTCTTTTTTTTGCAACACGGAGTGCTGCCGTTAACGTAAGCACAAACGGCACGTTGCTCACGTAGAACACGGACAGCTCCGTCCTCCTTTAGCGGGTCATCGAGAAGAGGAAATCTGCCGAGCCCTTGTGCGGGTTGGGAGCTTCGTTTTCCGCGTATCGGTGACCGTTGCTCCTGCTTTCCTTATGCCGAACTTGATGCGCCTTCCTCGGCGTCCAACTTCCTCCTTGAAGGACTTGCAATTTCTCAATCCGCAAGGTCCCATTTTTCTCAATTTCAGCATACGTAGCTCGTTTCATTCAACCGCAAGTAAACTTGGCATCGTTGGTACCAGTAAGGAAATAAGCTGCGGGACCGGGCTTGGTCTGATCAGACTTCGAGCGCCTCGAGAGCAGCCTTGAGATTCTGCAAGCGATCGTAGAGTTGACGTGGTGTCGTTAACCTTGTTTCCGCTTGTTACTGCCATGATGATGATGAAAAACTTTTATTCAGTATCAATCAACGTTTTTCTTTTTTTTAAACCCTTGCTAGGGGTAGGCCAGTATGCAATGGGACCTGGTGGCTGCCTGAGCTTGACTGATGATCTTTAGTTGAGCTTCTAGGTCTGAGTTGAGCATCATAGTCTCCCAAGTGTCTATGGTGTGTGTGCCGTCTGATATCTGTGGGCGCGTCCATATAATGTGGACCATGCTTGCCAGGATTCCGCAATGTTTGCATTTAGGTTCAAATGGGCCTGGGTAGAGTTTTTCGGGTAGGTTCCAACCTGTAATTTTCACCAGATTGCCTCTTCCTTTTTGCTATAAGTCGAGCAGTATACGGTGAGGAGTCCCTAAAATACCACAGGCGTGCGATCAAAACGCTCCTTTAAAATGTGAATAATGGTACCGTAGTTCGCTCCTGTGATGTTAAATGCACGATAAACGTGCAGCTCGTCTATTAAGCGCTGATTGCAAAGCGGGCGCTCCGCGTCAGACGGGGTTTTGTTGTCGTGGAGGGGTTTGTTAGGACTGTAACGAGAAGGGCTGAGGCGGCTGTCATTCAAGCGAACTGCAACTAAAGCAAGCGCGCTGAAGAAGCTATAATAAATCAATCATTCGTGAAATACATCAAATCCACTGCAAAAGAGAAATTAAAGACGCAGTACACACATGTACACGCAGTACACGCAGTACACACATGTACACGCAGTACACGCAGTACACACATATGCGTGTATCTCTGCGCATGGTGGGGGAAAAACATTCACGTCGCAGTACACGCATATATGTGTGCGTGTATCTCTGCGCAATGGTGGGGGGAAAAAATTCACGTATCTCCACGAAGTGAATCATGACCAGTGGGCGAAGCACTGGGGATCGTTCTTACCGTAAAGCACCCGTGGAATTGCCCACTTGGACATGTAAATGAGTGACAACGCGGGTGTACAGTATATACAATTCCAATCCAATCCAATCCGATACAATTCAATTTAATCCGATCCTGGTCCTCATGCGCGTTGCAGGCAGCACGTATCGGCTCCAACTAGTCCACCATTCTGCCTGCGAAATTCAAACAATTCGAACCAGAATGTTCCGTTAAACTGTGTTTTTCAATAAGCCGAATAACGTTTTTATGCTTCCTTCATTTTGCGCCTAATTGAACAGATATTCAACTGCAGTCTGCCATACGTCTTCTTTGCAGGAGCTAATGGCGTCGTCATTCTGTTCCGAGACCTCTTCTCGACTTGCTTCACTGCGGTGAAGCGCGAGCGTTCCTGGGTAATTTACTCGTGCGAAGGCATAATTCACTTACGCGCAAACAATGCCCGTAAACGTTTTCGCAGCGCGAAGGGAGTTCAACGCTCCCGCGGCATCCCAAGAACTAACTAGAAAAGCGAACTGCGGACGAGATGCCTGCCCATTGTTTCGGTCCCGGAGCCCGCACCAATGTCAAGGTCGGGCGTCCGCGCGCGCGGTGAGGAGGTTTGAGCGGGACACCAACACAACAAAACAAAAACAAAAGGTGTGAACCGCGTAAGTGGCTTCTGAGAACTCAGCACGGACGCGACGGCGGCTGTACAAAAATAGAAGAGAAGTAAACGAGACGTAGAAAAAAAAAAGCGTAAATGCCAGCTGTCGCTAAGAGACAAACGGTAACCATTTTTATGCCAGAAAAATGGGTTGAAATGTAATCAGTACTTTTCTCCCTCGGCGAAAATGTACTGTATGGAAACGCATTCGTTGAAATGGAGAGGAGACACAATCGGCTTTCTGGAATTGTAAATATAAGAGATACAAGTTCCCCTGCTTCTCTTTTTTTTTTCCTCTCGTTGAGTTTACGCCTTTCATTTTTTTCAATCTCCTCCCCGGCTTTTTCTTCCTACTGGGGCTGTTAACACCCGACACTTATCCCATCGTGTTTCTAAGCGTCTTTTTGCTTGTCTTTCGGGAGCCGCCCGACTCGCTCGGGTCGAGGAGCACTGTCCTGCGTTCAGAGAAAAGAAGTGGTCGAAAGACAAGACAAGAAGAAAGGAAGTGGAGAAAGCGTCTGCGAGCACTATCTCTCCCCGGTGGGCGACGGTGTCACGGCCGTCCACACACGCGTCCAGACGCGTTCGCTGTCCGCGTGTGAACCGATGACGGAGCCTCGCCGCCGCTCGCCAGCAGTCACCTCGGCTGATGCAGGGTACGCCGGGTGCAAATAAAAAACGACAAGCCCGTGAAAGCGAGACGGCGCAGAAAACAAGATGGGAAGGCTAGCGACGTTGCGCCCACCGCCACGACGATTGCCGCCGTTGCCTCCTCCGCCGCCGACGCTGCTCTCGACCTTGTGACCCGATGGCGTCGAAGCAGTCGCAAATTGAGATAAACCGGTTCCGCGAGTGCTGTCGTCGAGCGGGAACCGATGCTGCGCGTCGAGTCGTACGCGCTCATGAAGACGGCGACGAGTGTTGCGGTGGGGAGGGCGAGGCCGTTCGTTCTTCTGTTTTAAACGGGGGAGCGAGGCGCGATACGCGTACACCGCGCGCAACCAGCGCCAACTCTTCGGTCGTCACTTTTATCGCTTTTATTTGACTTCACGCTGGGCGTTCGTCGTTTTTTTTCCTTTTTTTCTGTCTTTCCTGCCTACTTTTGCTACTTGCCGGGGCTTGTCGAGGAAACAGCAGCAAGGCACGGTCAACTTGAGCGGCGCCTCCCACGTCTCGCAAGCGAGACAGTCGTCGGCGGGCCGACTGGATCTCAATGAGGCCCCGTTTACTTATTTTCTTGTTCGGCTGCTTCGCTTCATTCTGGCCTTTTTACTCTCTTCTCTCTCTCTCTCTTCCTTTCTTGTCTCGAAAACCACTTGCCGGCTGTGCAGTGCGTCATTACACATGAATCTTGTTTGAAAATGGGTACGGGTATGGGTATCGGCGCTTTATGAAAGGCGCCACGCCCTTGGGCTCATTGCTACAATCTGCGCACTGTTACATGAACAGCAAGACAGAGGGGGAGGGGGGGGGGGCGGGGGGAGCGGTAATGGTTGGTTAACAAAAAGAAACAGCAAGCTTAAGCGTCATAAGTGCTAATATGACACGGCACAACACTCATTTAGCTCAATGTAGCAAAACATATATAGGGAGAGAGAGAGAGTGAGTGAGAGAGAGAGAAAACACTTTATTAATGAAGAAAGCCGAGAGTTTTGCCAGAATCTCTACACTGACATGCTACTCGGCGGAAGAATGGGTAGGGGAGGGTAGAACAGGCCCTATAGATAACAGGGCGGAAGAACGAGGAGAGAAGAAAAAAACACACATCGCGGAGTTTGTGGGAACAGTTCGATGAACATCACGATCTCCGTAGTATGTCAAATCACTTCAGTGACACCGATCTCGTCCAGGTATTCAAATAACGCCACTAGTGCTTTGCCTTGAGCTGAAGGGGAGGGCCATGGACCGATTGGTCCTGGGCGTAGGTGCTCGATCTCCTGCTCCAAACGGCACCTTGCGACTATGTAAGCGGAGCATTATAACAGTAGGTGTTTCGTGGTTTCCGGCAATTATCAGTTATCATAGTACGGATTCGAAGTTGCACCGAGTTGAAACAGGTATGTTTTCGTGAGCGCTGCATTGAGATGTAATCGGTGGATTAAAGTTTCTAGTCAGCGCGGAAGTCGCTCTGTCAGCTTAATCCTGAGGTCGGGGTCTACCTAATGCAAGAAGGCGTAGTGGTGCTCTGGAAGAGACCAGAGACGGTTCCGCTCCATTAAAACAGCCTTCGTCATAGCTGAGGCATCATGCTTGATGAAGCCCTTCCCCCTATTATACATTTGAAGGCCCCTCGGAGCTGCTTCATCTGCCTTCTCGTTCCCTGGAACACCACAGTGGCCTGGAAGCCACTGAAATGTCACTTGGCGCCCAATGTCTTTGGCTAGGTGGTGCAATTTTTCATGAGATGCGTGTTCGTGAATGCTGAAGAAACTTGCGCAGTAGACTCTGGAGGGCGGCCTTGGAATCTGTGAAGATGGTCCATTGCCCTGGCGGTTGGCGGAAAATGTACCGGATGGCTTCCTTGATAAAGTGAAATTCGGCTGACATTGATGACGTTGCCCGCTGAAGGCGATGAGAAAACATCTGTCCAGTGGACTAGATAAAGATCCCAGAGGAACTACGATCAAGCGTATATAAGCCGTCTATAAAAATTTGGTTTGTGCGTTAGTATAGCCGGCTAATGTGGCCGAGTGTCAACTGTAACAAGCCGCTTTGAGGCATATTTTTTAGAGCCAATTCCCGGGATGTTGCATCTAATTTGCAATGATGAAAGGGTCCAGGGTGGGAAATAAGACGGCATTGAATTTGGTGCCTAGGAGGGAATGGAAAGATGTAATCTCTTCAATGTTCGACCAAAGCTTGAGTTTTTATTTTCAATCACGCGCGTTGTTCTATGGGTTTCGGCATGCATCCGATGTCGCGGATGTATCCGCACGGTTTCTTGGTGCCTAATCACGTCCAAGGGCAGACAGCCAGCTTGAGCGACAGTATCCAAGCACGACGATCCTCTGGGAAGCCCGAGGCAGATACGAAGGCAGTTGTTTCTTTGTTTCTTACTGACTCTAGCTGTTTTCTGTTTGTGGGTGACAGATTATGTAGGACAGGGAGACTGTAGCGCAGTACGCCATTGATATAGGATTTACTGAGCAGTATCATGAAGCGACAGTCACTGCCCCATCGACTACCGGCAAGATACCCGACGACCTTTGACATCGCCGATATTCGCGTACAGAGCCTTTTGACCTCCGGAGTCTACGAAAGATTACGGTATATTAATATTCCGAGGAATCTTTGAGTACGTTCATACTGCAGGCTACGGCCTCCGAGGACTAATGGATGCTGTTTCATGTTCTTGCGAGTAAAAGACATCGAAACACTTTTCTCGGAGGACAGATGCAGTCCGTGAAAGGTATGCAGATATATTCGCAATAGCTTTCTGTAGTCTTTGTTGTGTGGTGCGACGTGATCTCGCTGCACTCCAAATGCAGATGTCGTCCGCATAGAGTGTGACATGTACGCCATGCGGGGGGACTCGCTTTATGTGGATGAGCGTCAGGTTGAACAGGAGAGGTCTCAAGACGGCCCCTTGAGGTACCCCTTTTTGTATAGCGTAGTAGGACGTTGGGCCTTCCGAGTGCACATGAAGAGTTCTCGGCCCTGTAGGTAGCTTGATATCCACGCGTAAAGTTTTCCCCCGAAGCCAATAGAAGCAAGGGATGCTAAGATTGAATCATGGAAAACTGAATCGAATGCCGATTTGATGTCCAAGAATATTGCAGTGGGGATGTTTCTGTTATGCAATTCGTCTTCTAGAGACGAAACCAGTGAAATTACGTTGTCGATTGCTGCTCCATTCTCGCGAAGGCCGTTCACCTGTGGTGGATAAAGTTACAGCAATCGAATCACAATCAGGAGAGGCAATCAATGAGTCAAAATCAAGCGCAACCAACTAACTTCCGTTTGCAGAACCCGTATCTGACTCCATCTAATTGGTCTAATTGCCACTTGGCCGGGACCCCTTTCTGGTCGAAACGAAACTTGATGGCTCGGTCCGCGCCGCGAAACCGCACAACGAGCTTTCTTGACCTTGTATGATCTTGAATGTCAGAGGGACACTACCAGGCGTTTCCTGGGTTCCTACCTCGAGTAATAGGGGCCACTTAAAACGACTTTAAATGGCTCCACAGTGCGAGCGTAAACTCGGCAATAGCAAAAGGCGGTCGTACCCGACAGTATACCGCAGATGAAAAGATGGGTAGAGCAAGCAGCGAAATTCACCATTTACGTCAACTCTCCCAATTCGCGTCGGCATGAAGGAGCAGTGGCGCAACGTTTGGGAGACAGACCGAAGCCATTCGAAAGCGTTCAGGCTTATCGCAAAGTGTCTCTGGGCCGGCCGCTCTCCGAAGGACTAGAACTGAGGGACGTTTTTGGTCCCTGGAATTCTTCCAAACGTGCCTCTCGTGCTACAAAAGCTTTATTTGCGTACCTAAAAGGCGCAAGTCTTGATCAGACCTTGTAGATAGTTAAAAGCATGTGTGCTCGTCTTCGTCATAATAATAATCATCATCACCGCATTCATCTGGAGTAGCAAGCCAGGCAGCCTAGCTCGGCTGACATCGCCAGTGTCATTAAAGATCGTCTCTCTCTCTCTCTCTCTCTCTCTCTCTCTCTCTCTCTCTCTCTCTCTCTCTCTCTCTCTCTTCTCTATCTATCTATCTATCTATCTATCTATCTATCTATCTATCTATCTATCTATCTATCTATCTCAAGGAAATCGCGACCAGCGGCTCGATTGGAGAGGCCTTCGACAAGGCGAGGCGAAACAAGGGGTCTAAGGCGTTAAGCTGGACATTCAAGCATTCGCACTCACAACCCATCAGAAAAGCTTCAGTGCCCTCGAATTTTAAGCGATGCTCCATTACTCCAGATAGAAACCTAGGAAAAGCGTGGTAGCGTCTGTCTGACCTTCAAGCTCAGCCAAGGTCAAGCAAGCGGCTCGTGCGGCGTCGCGCCACTACCGCGCTTCGGTCGATGGTCGAAGCAGCACAAAGTCACGTGGTCTTGCGAGAGCAGTGCGCCTCGTTTCTTGTCGCGCAATTGGTGGAGCCGTCACTCAGGAAGCTGGGGGTTAAACTGGCCTCAGTCCAGGCCCTTGACTGCAGCCCTGACACGGGGGACCAGAGAGACGTTATGAGCGTGATGGGAGCTGGACAACCGGCCCTCCCACTGCTCGGGGGACGGATAGGCGACCGGTAAAAAGCTCAAAGGCTCATGGGTACATTGTCTGCTCCAGCGGAGTCACGCCACTTCCATTTCGAGAGTTCTCTTAGCCTCCCCGTAGACCGGCGGCTTCCACTCGCGTTTGTGCTTGTCGTTTGTCAGTTTCCACCGAAAAAACAACGCTCATGCATCGCGCATTCAAATAATAACAATGATGAATCCTACTGGGCTCCTCTGAAAGGCAAGCACTCTGTGACAAATAAACAGCACGCATACGCGCGTGAAAGCCGCCGGCGTACGGGAGGCCCGGTGAGATCTCGAAGCGGGAGTGGCGGGAGCATACGACGTACCCATGAGCCTTTGCGCTTTTTACCGATTGGGGTTGGGCGATGGAGTGTTCCGACAAGCCCACTCCATGTGCTATACTGCAGAAGTGACAGCTGAGGGGGCATTGGGTAAGGAAGACGGAGTGGAGGATGGGTGAGTTGTAATAGGTGTGTAAAGGACGATATAGGATGCTTCCTCCCTGGTTAGTAGAGGGTGAGGTTGAGGCAAGGTGAGTCGAAGGTTGCCATAGAGAGTTTTGGCTTAGCGGCTAGCGTTCGCTACGCTAGGGTCGGCGTGTACCGGGACCCGACTGCGCATGCGTCCACGGGAACAGCGAGGAGGGCTACCCCTCACCGGAACGAATTCGCACCTGCCCAGCTGGGGCGACGGTAGCGTAGCGTACGCTAACCGCTATGCTAAAACTCTCTAATGTGGAGGTTGGTTGAATGGAACTTCAGTAGGTGGAGTAAGCTGGGCCGTGGGTTCGCTGTGTATGTTTTTTTAGCTTCCCCATGTAGAGATGAACTTGAGAAGCAGCGAGCGCGGCCATAAAACTGCCGCCTTCGGCCCGCTTCGCCTCGAGTGTCACCTGTCTCCGCACTTGCGCCTCTCCATCACACCGGCCCCAAAGGAGAGGTGACTGCCTGGCGATTTTCGCCATCTGCGAAGATCGCCCGCCAGCCAGACAGACCCGATGGCGACTGGCGCGTGACGCTAAGCATGATCGATCACTTGATCGATGACGCCAGAACCTCCGCTGCGGAGAATCCCGCGGTAGAACCGAGGACGGCGCAACGGGGTTTGACACTTTACTCAAAGGCACTCCGTGAATACCGTTATGCGCGCTCTTTTTCGCTCGGCATCTGAGTGACAATTTCTGGCGTCCCGTCACCAATAACTGCCCGTCAATTTCAATAAGGCTCCGCTGGGATACAGCGTTAGCAGAGACACGATCGAACGAGTGTGCCCTTGCGGAGGGGTAGGCGGCGGAGGGAATGGTTCTAGTCTAGTTCTTTATTAATGAAGGGAAGGCCATGCGGCCAAAATAGGGGAGGGGATTAGGAAATGACCAACGAGATTCAACACCAAACGATGAACGCACGAGATATTTCCAGCAACGATGTTTCCGCACAGCTACCGAGATGTTTCTCTTTTATGTTCGACAGCGTTGCCCTATCGTGACTCGCTTGCAGAGACACTTCGGAATCTCATTGCATCGGCACCCGCCAGCCTGTTCTGGAGAAACCATTTCGACAAAGCGGTTTGTATCAATCAATCAATCAATCAATCAATCAATCAATCAATCAATCAATCAATCAATCAATCAATCAATCAATCAATCAATCAATCAATCAATCGATCGATCGATCGATCAGTATTCAATCAATCAATCGATCAATCAATCAACCGATAGATGGATCATTCAATCACGTAATTGCGTAAATGCTACGTAATTAGGTGGTCCTAGTAAAAGGGCATAGTAAGCCCTTTTTATAGCACCCAAAAAAACAAACTATGTTCGGAATAATAATAAGAATGGTACTTCAGACTGATCCAAACAACACACAACAAAATGAGGGCCCTCTTCTGGACTTGAAGCAGAGCTAACGCAGATCAAGCAGATGCTCAAGTTAGGTATCAGAGAAGATCCGCAGCTTAAGGCAGAGAATGATGGCCAACTCAAGGCAAAAACCTCTGGCCACCGACAGCGTAACCTAACGACCGCAAGGCTGAACCCGTAACGCCAATCCCAGTTTCCGTTAAACCTGCCGAAGCAGAAGTTATGTACGACTCCGAGGCGGACGCACCGACCCTTAAGCGAAAAGCGGGAACTGAACCCAATGATCCGATCCCAGCACGGAAAAGTTCGTCAAAGGATTGGAAACCAAAATGCGCCTCGCGAAACCGGAAGACATATGTTCGCCAAATTTGCGGAGTCGGTGAACAAGCAACTAGCAAACTTGAACACTGGGGTACTCGCTATTGAAAACGCCCAAGCAATAGCACAACAAACACCAGGCGTAGGCGCATACAAACCCAAGCCCTATTCGAGGTTTGGGTTTGTATCCAGGGAAAGTGCCAGAGGGAAATTAAGGAAAGTGCCAAAATAATCGATACCACCAGCGGACACTATGGCCTGCAGTGACAATGCGAATATGTATGTCATTTGTCAATAGAACTGCCACTGGTTCAAATGAAAACGGGAGAATTTACGGCAGTTGTCAAGTGACCAGCAGCAACAGGAGACGCTCGACTTAACCGTCCTCCAAGAAACGGGGAGCGAGGCTAAAGTATCATGTAAAGAGTAAAGTATCAGCCGTACTATGCCTTGAACTCGGGTGAATTCAGAACAACCGTTATTGCCCTCGTGAAACGTAAAATCACGGCCATTCAACACGATACTGGCATCGCGGCAGTGGGCCACGACCTCGTCGAAATATTATCGGGTAAAAAACGTTGGGAGGGCAGCCTTTTTGTGCTTAACTTGTACAGCAGCCCCGCCAAAAGCCCCGATTTGCAAACCTCTTTCGCAAAACGCTAGAGATAGCACGAAAACAGGCACTGGTTATTGCGGGCGACTTTAATGCACCTCACCCTGCCTGGGGTATTGGAAGGACCTCATTGAGGGCAGGCAGCTTTGCCAAAATGTCCAGAAGATGGGCCTGCAAACGGGACCGCGATGTTCCCAATATCCAGCTATATGCGGAGGGCAGACCCATTCTCCTCGTACAGAGCACCAGAGTCCTTGGTCTTCGCATACAGGCCAATGGTTGCAGCACAGAAATCATAAAGGCGCTCGAAACGAGTGTACACCAGACAGTCCGTCTCATCTCCAGAATTGCCAACCGGCGTCATGGTACGAAAGAAGGTAACCTCGTCAGATGAGTGCAGGCTTTTGTTCTTAGCCGCATAGTATACGCGACGCCCTTGTTGGCACTAAAATGCACTATAAGAAAAAAACCAATAACATGATTAAGCGAGCCTACAAGCAAGCACTGGGTATACCCGTTAGGCCACCCAACGAATATTTTGGAGCGATGGGGTTCGCAATACCACTGGCGAGCTTGTAGAAGTCCCAAAAATAGCACAACTAGAAAGACTCTCTAAAAACAAAACGGGCAGACACATCCTACAAGAAATCCACAACACCTATGAGACCCAACAAGGAAGAACGGTGGATATCATTGTTGAGTAGAGGGCACGTACATTCCCAACCCCTCTGCCCAAGAATACGCATCCAGCACATAACCTACAGCGCAGAAATGAAAGGGCCAAAGCGCTCCAAAAGCGATTAGAACGCTCTGATGACGTGGTCTACGCGGGCGCGGCCGAGTACCGCGGGCACAACGCCGTGCCCGTGGCAGTAGTCGATCGGCGGGGCCTTGCACAGCCTCAGCAACGATCTGCAGGGACACTCCGGGGGTGGAAGAAGAGGCAGCCATTGCCCTAACGCTTTCTTCTACTACAGCAAAATTCATGATAAGCGGTTCCACATCTGCGATCATAAACTTCGCAAAGGGAAGGATCTCACCTGAGGCGCAGGTAATTCTTAGAGGATTCAGAGAATTAAGACTCCGCGGGGCCCAAATTATATAAGCACCGGCGCACTCTGCACTTCCAGGGAACGAAAGCGCTCACGAGGCAGCTCGAGGTCTGAGCTTCCGAGGCTGCCCAGGAACACCTGAAGCATCGTTCCGCACGGGGCGTAGGGACCGCACGGTGACATATAAGGAGATAATTGATCCTTACAGATTAGGGAGGGCCTGATGCCCCGCAGCTATCGCACCTTGAGAAAGTGGCAGTCAGTAGCGTGGCGTCTACTTCAAGCCTACACTTTTCCGAACCCGGTTACGTAGAGTCATTGTTAGCCCGGACTGTATAAAAAAAACTGTAAATTATGGTCAGCAAAGGCCGACCTTGAACACATTTTATGAGCTTGCTCCCTTAAAGTAAAGAGCACACTTCAAGCACTAGACATCACTTCCACGGAGCAGTGGGAGACCGTGCTGCTCAGTTCAGACCCGGACGTTGATCAACTCCGGGCCGTCCAGATGGCCGAAGACGCCGACAGGGCCCAAGGACTCCTGGCCGCTGTCTGATGGCGGAAGAATGACGGGTACTCCCACCTCACTTCTTCCCTCACCCCCGTTTCGGGCACAATAAAGTTATGCACTCACTCACTCACGGAAGGAGAGGTGTTATTGCTGTCGTTTTTGGGTTGTTTGTTTGTTGCTATCTGGGGGAAATGCTTCTGCCACTTCAAAAATGGGCCGTCTTGTCTTATTTATTTATTTATTTATTTATTTATTTATTTATTTATTTATTTATTTATTTATTTATTTATTTATTTATTTATTTATTTATTTATTTATTTATTTATTTATTTATTTATTTATTTATTAATACTGCGATCTTTGTTCAAGATCTTAGCAGGGTGGGAGAAACATAATTTACATGAGTAACTCACGGCAAAACACACACACAAACATAGACCAAAATATACAGAAAACAGAAGAAGATCAGAACTCGAAAGGTCTTACCAGAGTCCTCTGGTCTTACTAGCAAAGCGTAGTTATTTAAGCGAACATCTTTTATGTCGCATTGGACGGTTGACGTCGAAGGACCACGGCGTCGACACGAGTGATGCAAAAACTCGGGTGAACCAGAGAAAGCTAGAAACGACCGAAGCACGCCACCCGGATGCGATAATTAATTATTGCAAACGTTAATTAACGGATTATTAGGGATTAGTAGCAGTTATCAGTGAGGTGGAATAAAGGTGGGTTAAGATTGATTAGTGTGGACTAGGGTAGAATAAAATGAATTAGGATTGAATAATGATTGATCAGTGATTAAAGCAATGATTAGTAAGCATGGATTAAGGTGTGTTGAGGTGGATTAAGATAAATTGAGACGTATTAAGGTGAGCTCAGATGTATTAAGAGATATCCAGATGAATTAACAGGAATTAAGGCGGATTAATGTAGATTCGATTGGCTTAGGGATGCTAAAATTGCATTGCTGCTTTTACTACGTGCGGACGTGTATATAAAAGGTTCCCGTCACAACAGCCCGCCAGACTTTCGCCTTCAAAGCGCGTAAGGGGTATAGTCTGATAGCGTTCGATGTTGGGCTAGTTGTTGAGGTGAGTAGCGCAACCAAAGACGACGGACAGAAAGGACGCACACGGACAGAGCGCTAACTTCCAGTTACTGGTTCATTGAAATTAACACATTTATATCCTCTAGGCACATAAAACAATTTTTTCAGAAATTCAGAAATTCTACTAATGCATATCATTTTTTGCCGCTTTTCTAGAGAGTGTGAGCTCTTTACAGCCAAAAATGGCTATGAGTAGCGAAGCACGTTGAATTATTTTATTCTTTTTAAGTTTTATTTTGTTTCTTCTCGCCAATGATTTAAATATATATTATTATAGCGATAAAGGGCTTTTACTTGGCAATATATATATATTTTAGAAACTGCAAGCCGTACTCCAAAGTTGGCTTGTTTACACTATTTTTAGTAGTATTTCGAACTTTTCTTGCGGACTGTTTTTGTTTATTTCTCAGGGTATTTTTTTTTTTTGGAGGGGGGAAGATGTGTAAAACACATATTTTTGATTTTTTCAGATCACTCTTGCGAATTTTTTTTATTTTTTGAATGTGGGTTTTTCAATATTCTGCCCGACCAATTGTCTTAATTAAGGCAAATATAAAAATTAAATGTGTGAATTCCGGCAAATCTGCATTTTTGCGGAAATGCAGGGCGTTATACAGTCCCGGCTGCGGGGATGCTCAAAAAAGAATGCATTGAAAACACACAAAAGCACAAATACGCTAAGCCAGTACGCGTGTGTATCGTCCCCTTCTAGGGCCGCGGCCTTCCAAATACGCCATCTCTTCTCTTCTATGTATTAGTAGTTGAAAGTTAGCACTCTATTCATGTGCGACCTTCTTGTACGCTTTTTTTTTTTTTGCGCCATTCACCCCTTAAAGCACGTTAGAACTTAGAAGACAAATATCCTGAAAAATGTTTCGATAACGAAGACCATTAAATACGTACTCGCCCCCCCTCCCCCCCCCTTACGGTGTTGACATGAAGGGTAGACAAAAAAAACCTCGAGAAATTCCGAGCATTGGCATTGTCTACAAGCTTCGTAGCGTTGTTATTCCGCTTGTCTATAATAGAGTGTGAGTTCTATCAGAGTCCTTCAAAGCATTGAAGGACTCTGGTTCTATACAGCCAGATTTGGCTGTAGGTGGCAAAATACGTTGGGTTATATTATGGTTTCTAAGTTTGGTTGTGCTTCTTCACGCCAATAATGTAAACTTACACCATTGCAGCAATTAAGTGTCTTTATTTCGCCAATTATATATTTTCCGAAGATGGAAGGTGCAGTGTAGGTTTGGTCCGCTTTCGCGATTCTTTATTCGGGTTTCCGTCCTTCCCTTCTAAGCTTTTTATTTTAGCCTACGCTTTTTTTAATGAGGCGTATGAGGTAGACGTATGAAGGAGGCGTATTTTTGATTTTGTCAGTTGATTATTGCAGCATCGGTATCTTTTCTGAGTTTTCAAAATTCCATTCGACAAATGATCTCTATTGACGCTATTACAACGAATAAACATGTGACTTCCGCAAATTATGCATTTTTGTGGAAATGCAGGTCGTTACGCGGTTGGCTCATTTTCGCTGTTGTTTTATCAGTATTTCTAATGTTCTTTCCCGGCTTTTTTTAAAGCTTAGCTTTCGTTTTTTAGAGGACGTGTATAAGAGGCATATTTTTGTTTATTTCATTAGTTCACTTCTGTAGAATTTTTCTTTTTTCTATTTTATGCATTTGTTGGTTTTCAAAATTCCGTTTGACCAGTTATCTCTACTTACGCTATTATAACGATTAAATGCGTTGCTTCCGCCAATTCTACGTTCTTATGCAAACGCAGAGCGTTACAGGGTCCTGGCTGAGCATAAACTCGGCAAACAAAAAATGCTACGCATTGAAAAATTGTAGGCAAATACGGCCGCCGCGGATTGGGCAAAGTAGAGCGAGAGCAAAGCATCGCCGTTTATAATTCGCCAAAGTGGCGTCTGTCCGTTGCCTTGATTACCGTCCGCAATCCCGGCACAATTGGCTAACGCCACTCGCATGACGGGCGTTGCCTAATCACGCTGAGTGGCTCTTCTGCGCTGCGATTAAGTGCGGAATCACTGAGCAGGAGATAGACAATTCCAGGGTCGGAAGTTGCGGCACGCTTATTGGTTGGGCACTACAGGGTGGTGCAAAAGTTACAGTAGACGCTCTTTATGACGCGAACGGTTTATTATAAATGTCACTTTATTCGGAGGGCTCAATGATACGCCCTAAATTGCACTGAGAGCAAATCGTCTGCGCTTTTGCGCTTTTAGCGAATTACCGCTTATAACGAAGCTAGTTTTCTCTCCAGAGGGCTTCGTATCTGTATTTTTCACTCAGCGGGAGTTTTTGGTGCACGTAAACTTACGGACACGATTCCCGGAGTGCTCCCACAAATAGTCAACGCTGCAAAAAAAATTAATGAGAAACACGTACGCAAACAGTGCGTATAGCAAAACTGGTGAACGCGAGTAGCAGAGGTGTTGCAGAGATAGGAAATAATTAAACGCCGCTAGGCTCGACGGTAAGAATTAGGGGTGCCAGAGACAACATAGCAATGCGCAACCGAACCCCCTCTTACGCAAGCGGCAAAGGAACCATACGTGTTCCCCTTCTCCTGTACTTTCTTTCTTTGTTTCATTCTGGAAGGAGAGCTGGTGAAACGCGAAGCTAATTAGGTTTTGGGCCTGCCGCCACCGCCGCATTCTACGCACCTCTCGGCGCAGTCGGTAACACCTAAGCGTTTGCTTCTTCCCACCGTGCGAGCTCTTCTCGCCGGCTTTGCCGGAATACGGCAGGCTCCGACGAATTCGCTTTGCCGGCGGCGTAATTACATCCGCGCGTATGCGCGGCAGTCATCCCGCACGCGCCATGACAAGGGCGGCGGAGTTTCGCGCTAACAATCAACTCTGTGCGAACAGATGAGACGCGGGAGCCGCCGTCGCAGCATGTGCGTGCGTGTGCACGCGGACGAATGTATACACGTAGCACCGAGCTAGTGAGGCAGGCGGTTATACAGGGGAAAATGATGGTTATTAGGCAAACATAGTAAGCTGTATGTATATATATATATATATACAGACAGAAATAGGGGTAGACACTCAAGAAAGAAAAGGAAAGCAAAGGGGAAAATATAGTAGTTCCTTTAGTATCCTTGAAACAGATACAGCATTTTTAAAGATTTTTGAAAGATTCAAGGAAAGTGAAGAAAAGCTTGGCCGCAGCGTGGGATCCGAATCCACGACGTCCAAAATACTCGTCTGGTTCGATGACCACTACGCTACCGGCGGGGCTGTGCTCCCCTCCACTTTCTCGGGTACTTTATACATACATACATATATATATATATATATATATATATATATATATATATATATATATATATATATATATATATATATATATATATATATATATATATATATAGGTAGCAGTAGAACTTTGAAGATGGTAGAGAACACAAGAAAATAAAAACTTCGAACAAGGTAAAAGCACGATTGTTGCCAACGTTTCAGCAAAGAGACTTTCTTTGCTATTTGCTCTTTGCACCTGCAAGTCTCTTTGCTGAACCGTTGGCAACAATCGTGCTTTTCGGGATTATATTCTCGCAATGCCTTATGGCATTAAAGTTACCAAAGGCATGACAAAACAGGAACTGAAATGTAACCAACAGAAAGGGAGATGTCAGCGAGCTTAAAAATTACACGCCCATCAGCCTACTCTCCGTTTCTCTACGAATTGTTTACAGACATAACGCTTAATCGAATTTCGACAACTATATGCTTTCTACGCTTTCGACAACTATATGGGAGCAGGTTGGCTTTAGTGTGTGTGCGCGCGTGTGTCATCGTGTGTCATCGTGTGTCAGCGCGTGTGTCATCGTGTGTCATCGTACCTGTCATCGTGTTATATATTATAGCGAACCTATTTTATGGCTGGAATACCGTGCACTTTTTCTGCGGGCAAAGAAAAACGCCTTGCGGCAAAGCCAACTTTAGTGCGAATACTCAGAAGGATACGGCTGTAACTCTTGTTTGATCAAAACAATTTCTTCAACAAAGTGTGCGGCAGTTAGCCGCTAAGACGACTCTATCATTACGTCGTTTCATTTACATTTCATACTTAGGAAGTTCACAGTGAAGTTTTAAATATTCTAGTATTCCCGTCTGCTGTCAAAGCACGGGCTTCAACAGGAGGAAAACGGACGGCCCCAATTTTCGCTGGTCATCAGCCTTCGCATCGTCGAATGGCTTCTAATTTTCTCTGACCAATATCATCAACACCGAAATTGATGGCGATTTTCTTTCGTGTCCATCACATTTGATGCGTTAGGCGTACACCAGGTGCACACCAGGCGTACACCAGACGCAGACGAATACAAATTCCGACATAGCGAATGGTGTGAAACACCCCGAGATGTGATGGATAACCTTTCTGCCGCAACTCGTCCTGCCGCACTTCACCGCCGTGAAGGCAAAGATCAGTGAGCCACGTAGAATACATCACTTTCGTCAAGGACCTTACTTCATTGGGAGCTAACACCATGGCCCCGTCGTTCAAATTCTTCTAAAAGGGTTTGAACGGGTTCAAACCCAGTCTAAAACCATAACAGGAATACAGCAAAAACCTAACAGGAATTCCTGTCGTATGACAAAAAACTTAGTTGTGACAACAGAAGTCCTGTTGTTACGACAAAGCCATCTGTTGTTACGACACACATTTCTGTCGTAACGAGAAAGTCAATTTTCTCAACGACAATTATTTCTGTATAGTCACAACAGAACTGCCATTTACGCTGCTCTTCACAATGGGCAACTTTTGACACATGTGCAACTACTGGTGGAACATCAGGATCACGACAAGACAGGAATTCGGCACGACGGAACATCGAAATCAGGACAGGAGTACGACACACGACAGAACATCAGAATTACGACACGACAAGAATACAACAAGACGACAGTACATACGACACGAGAAAATACGACCAACTACAGAAATGTTTCTTGTCGTCATTTTCGACTGGGCATCAAATGGATCACGGTAAGAAGACGTAGAAGAAAGGATCGGGCATCCGCTAGCTGCCACCCAGACAGACGTTCAGGAAAACGCTGACCATCGTTCCCATCATCCATCACGATAGAATTGCAGCCATCACCGGTTTTCTCAAACCTGTCTTCCTTTCCGTCCTCCGTTTTTTCTTCATCTGTACTTTTGTTCAGAAGAAGAAAACCAGTTTGTTTCGTCAGCTTGCGTCCTACATTGACAAAAGGCGCCAGCGAAGTACGGGTTTAGAAAGAAACAATGGGAATAAGCCAACAAAAGACTCTCAGGCGCATTTCGTGAATTCCGGTTTGCTTGCTCAATACCCCGCATGCCCTCCACACTACTTCTCTCTCACGTCCGGCGAGACGCTATAAATTTTTATCCCGTCGCGAGCGCGTTCTCACGCGTGCCAACCCGTATATTGCTTGCCGTCTTCACGCGCTATCCCACGCATGCGCCTCTCATCCAATCATTTCTCCGCCCCGTCTGCGCAGCTGTTTATGTACTACTCGTCCGCGTTTCTTCGCATTTCGCCTGCCATCCCTATTTTCTACCTGCACGCGTCAGTTTAATGCGCAAGGATTGCACGTAAAGAAAAGAAGTAAAAATAAAACAAGCTCTTAGAAGTGAGGCGTGCCCATCAAGGTTGAAAAGACGGGCCCGTATTTGGAGCAACACCGAGGTCTCCTTCACAAGCGCACGCCGTCAACCTCTTTCGTCGTCTGCCGAGCCTCGAACAAGGAAGAAATATGCGCATTTCCATACCCTCGCTGAATGCATATGCTTGCCGGGAAGGGGAGGTCCTCCTTGTCGAACTGGGAGCGGCGCCGGAGTGGAGGGGGAGATCCCCCTATTCTGTGGGAATTGGGCCGCTTGACAGCCCCCCCTGACTGCGCATCATTCCCGAGGAAGAAGAAAAAAAACGCGATTCACTTCCGGTTTCTCGAGCGGTATCGAACAGGAAAAGCGGGTCTGTGCGTGTGCTCGCGTTATTTCGTCCGCCGTGTTAGACAGCGCATAGAAGCGACATCAAAGGAGGGAGATGAGAGCGGTGGGAGGTGGCGAGTCTTTCCTTCCCGTTTTCTTTTCCTCGTCTATTGCTTATTTTCTCCCTGGAAGGAGAAGGAAGATATTGAGAAATAGCCAGGGTTGCTCTACGTGGTGTTGTTAACAACGCTGCTTTGCTTTACGAATTTTTGTTGCTGATATATTACGCTCACAGCGAGAGTTTGTGGCGGCCTTTATTGTAGCGTGAGCTACACTGGCCGAGGTTGAGCAGTTTCGCGTGGATCCTGGAGAACCGTGCTGCGCATGCGCGAGTAGCAGTGACGTCACACGGCGCGCAGAACGTTGCTCGCTGCCCGGCGTCTCTCATACACCCCATGCGCCCAGCGTCTTCGCCGACCTCCGTTCCGCACGTGGCGGCCCGGTCCACTTGATTATCATGCGAGGGGTGGCCCGGTGTGCAACCGATGGCTCGTGCGTCGCAGCAACACCGGCGAGTGCCTGCGGAACCAGCTTAGCTCTGGGGCAATTGGTGACGCTGCGCCGGAGCCACTTGATAAATATACATGTCTCGCATAATGCGTATACCGTGTATGTTTTGAAGCAGCAGTAAGCACGGTAATCAAGCTAATCCTAGACAACCCGGAAAGCTAAGAATAACCAGGTGAACCTTAGCTCACGCTACGTATATGCTGGCATAGCCGAGCTAAGCCACTGCTAATTTTTAAGACTACAGTAGGTAACATTACTGGAAGAACTCAAGCTATTACAAGTCATCGTCATCATCACCAGCCTATCTACGCCCACTGCAGGGCAAAGGCCTCTCCCATTATTCTCTAATTACGCCGGTCCTGTGCTAACTGCGACCAATTTATCCCCGCAAACTTCTTGGTCTCATCTGCCCATCTAACTTTCTGCCGCCCCCTGCAACGCTTGCCTTCTCTAAGGATCCACTCTGTTACCCCTAATGACCAACGGTTATCTTGCCTTCCCATTACATGCCCTGCCCACGTCCACGTCCATGTACTAAGATGTCCTTAACACGCGTTTGTTCCCTGACACACTCCGCTCTCTTCTTGTCCCTTAATGTTACACTATTATAAGTACGGGTATACTAAAGTGCAGAGATATATACCAATTTTCCCCACAGTTTCAGCTGCACTGGTAGGTGAAGCTTCCGAGACCTTAACATTGTCTCGGACGCGGCTCCTGCCAACCTCGAACCAAATCAAACGCTCACGGCACTGACAGCACTTAAATTGAAGGACTACTCCAGGGAAGGGGGGGAACTCCCACAGCCCTCTGACACGCTCACAAGACACCAAGCAACCTTAATAAGACAAGCTCAAACAGACATTTTGGGTATTCCGGCTAGACTACACAAGGTATGGGGAGATACTGACACACTACCCCCTACTTTCTCCGCATGTACCGTCATACTAGACCGAGATCACATCCTCTGGAACTGGGCAACCATACACTACACTACAAACGCACCCCACAAAGTATGGCTGACCGCAACAAGCACCACCGAAGAGCAAAGGCAACTGCATGGCGGCGTACATCAGGCAGAGGCTTGAAGACGTCACCGTAGTTCCTCTGGAATGGGAAGGGTAAGCAGGCCTCCGTGCATATATTTAATAAAAGCTTTTTTTTTCTCTCTGTCACTCCTTCCTCATCATGTCAGAATTGTCTTTATCGATGCGGGAATAGTCAAGGGGCTGCTCGAGGTATGCTAGCACAATCCAAACTTCTGCGACAGCAGTATCGTGAGCAAAGCATTATCTGAAGGACGAAAAGCCGCTGCTTACAGCTGGCGTATTGGACAAAAGACACCACTGAGCCCCGAATTACGACAGGGCAATTTTTTAGCCAGTGACCCTCATTCACACTATTCAACGATTAAACGTGTTAGCTTCTCCAATGATGCAGTTTTGTGCAGACAGCAGACGTTCCACGGTTGGTGCCTTTTTACGCTGTTCTTGTTTATCCGTTTTGTTTTGTCTCGTATTCTTGTGTTAGCCGCATATGAGGGCGGTGAGTAAGATGGACCTTTGTGGTTTCGTTAGTTAATTTCTGGATTACTTTATTTCCATATTTTTTTATATTTACAGTGACAAAAAAACCTACATTTGCACTAATATGACTATTAAATGTGTGAACCCCGATGCACTTTTGGGCAGGTGCAAGCTGTCACTCGGTTGGTACTTCTAATCGGTGGTTTTTCGTAATTATGTTTGTTTTCCCGTTTTTTTTCAGTTGTTATATTGATCATATGATGGCAGTGAATAGGATTTTGGTTTTTATAGCTCATTTTCAGTTGTTTTTTTTTGTTTCTTTTTAATTTCCCGCGACAAACGACCTATAATTACACTATTATAACGATTAGGCGCGTTAACTTGACAAATGCTCACTTTTGGTTGGCTTTCTGCAATACTCGGCAGAAAATGTTTTTTGCATTAACATATCACAGTACAGTTGAATCTCGTTATAACGAACACTGATACAGCGAATTTTCAGCTATAGCGAACATAAAACGAACTTTCGTTGGTCACGCTTTTTTTCAGTGACACTTATTCTTTTATAACGAAAGTGAAACTGTGAGAGCCGGGCGCACTATTGGATATAACGAAGAAATATTGGACCGGTAGGCTGAGAATCTACTAGAAAAACTCGTGGTGTCCGAAAGTGCAGTAGTAGAAAAGGCGCCTTTATTTGTGGACACCGTGCAAAACTTTAACCTTCTCGGTGCTGTGAATAGCTACCAGACAAAGATCACATCCTTCCCCGAAAAAAATAGGAACGCACGCCTGTTTTGTGACATTTACTGTGTTCTATTTAACTTTCCGTTTCATGCTCTGGTTCATTCAACTTTGTGCAGTTTTCTATCAAGGATTTTTGTGGGAGACAGATTACCGATTGGTTTGAACCGATTTTTAGCTACACTGTTAAAGCAAATATCGGATATAACGGACAATGGACAGAATACTACTCGTTACAACGAGGTTATACTGTGTCTGCCACGCACACTTCAAAGGCACACATTATTTAGACGTTTAGGTTCCGGAATGCTGTTCGAGCGTTTCTGGCACGCCCAGCTGCTTATATTTGCACGCAGCACGAGTCATGTACCACGGTCTTATAGCGTCGTCGCGTCTAGCTCCTTCGACCAGCGATGCGGCGACGACAATGGGGACGGGACAATTACCGCTGCCTCGCCGGCGTCGTCGTCGTCCTCGACGCGGCGATTGCATTTCCCCTCCGATGGCTCGTTTGTTTGTCTTGGCGGAGGCCTCGCTGCTGCCACACGTCACGCGGCCGGCTATACTTCACCGCCGCGCGCTGGGAAGTTGCGTGCAGTGTGGGGGAAGGCGTGGTAGGTGACACGGTCGGAGCATTCTTCCGGTTTGTAGGACGTGCCAACATTTGGGAACTTAAATCCTGCACGCGTGACGGGCACCTATGGAGTAGACAGGAGTGCAGGGCAATTTGGCTTGAAAAATGGCTAGCACGAGCAGTGGCGTAAATACAGAAAAATGAAAGGGGGGGACACACGTCTCGCATTAGCGGCCATTTTGTTTCCATAACTGTAGGTTTTCACAACTACACCCCCCTGACAAAACTATGCCTCCCTGACTCCCCATGATTTACTCAACCGAGCACGGGCAGTAAACACCCCTTGTAACGAATCACTCGGAACAGGAAATTGAGTTCATTATAAGCGATATTTCGTTAAACACTGGTAGGATTTTGTCGTTATGGGCTGCAGTTTAGAGCATGAAATCTTTGAAATAAAGCGGCTTCGTTATAATGAGGGTGTACTGTAATTTTTGTTCGAAAAATGTGGCAGCGACGGAAATGCTTGAATTTGTAAAAAAAAATGCATTCACAATAAAATACAAAATACACCATCATTATCATCCTCATCAGCCTACTCAGGTCCACTGCAGGACGAAGGCCACTCCCATTGACCTCCAACTTCTCCTGTCCTGCGCTGCTCGGGTTTACACCACGAATTTCTTATTTCATCCCAACAACGGATTACTGGCCTTCCCCTGCTTTACACCCGTCTCTTGGTATCCACTCTGTTACCCTTATTCTCCACCAATTGTCAGTTTACCTCACTACGTGGCCAGCCGAAGTCCATTTCTTTTTCTTAAATTCAACTACGATATTATTAATTTATTTATTTATTTATTTATTTAAACAATACGGCGGGCCACGAATGGGCCTAAGCAGGAGTGGTGGTGTTACATTGTGTTCAGACCAGTTACACAATTTTCTAGCGGGTAAAAAAAAAATTTCCCCGCATTTCCCCGAGGGGAAGAATGTGAAAGTGCAAATGCAGGAGTTGAATTTGCGAGGTTCGGTAATGTTCGCGAAAGAGAGATCACACACACACACACACAACTACAAAGAAAGAAAGATGCGTTTATTCACAGACACCTATTTGTGTTGTCGTTGTACTTGATTGCTAGAGCGGATCTCAGCTTTAAAATTTCGTGTCAGTACTCCTTTAAGCAGGTGCATTAGCCCTTCTCACGCCCGATTCCTGGCCAATCCCCCACGTGGGTATGTGCCATGTCAGCGGCCAGGCAGCGCGCGCCCATCTCCCCCCGCTGCCAAGGAAGACGAGGAGATTCCTGGCCAATCCCCCACGTGGGTATGTGCCATGCACAGACACCTATTTGTGTTGTCGTTGTACTTGATTGCTAGAGCGGATCTCAGCTTTGAAATTTCGTGTCAGTACTCCTTTAAGCGGGTGCATTAGCCCTTCTCACGCCCGATTCCTGGCCAATCCCCCACGTGGGTATGTGCCATGTCAGCGGCCAGGCAGCACGCGCCCATCTCCCCCCGCTGCCAAGGAAGACGAGGAGATTCCTGGCCAATCCCCCACGTGGGTATGTACCATCTCCCCCCGTTGCCAAGGAAGACGAGGATCGCGCGCACCCGCAGCTGTTGCTATGTGGACGGACGGCGGTCAACGGAATTCGGGGTCGCTTATAAAGTGCATTCGCACTTAAAACGTGTGAACAAGGCAGTACAAACTTATTCGGCACATACGTGAAAATCCTTTTTTCTTTTTGAAAGAAATCAAACATTTCGTCAATACATTTGAACATACTACTAAAAGAAAGACTTTCAGGGGAGAGATTATTCCAGTCAGTTTTAGTCCGGGAAAACAACGAATACTTAAATGTGTTGGTGCGCACTGAGATAGGCGTGAACTTAGCGGAATGATAGTGCTCGTGGGACGCAATGATAACGGAGTGAGTAAGGCCGATGCATCAAGTCGTGAACTTCCTTGTGCTAAATGAAAAAGAAATTCTAAACTAATTTGTTCTCTGACCCAGGTTGCTTGTTTCTTGTCCCTCAGTGCTATTCCTCACATTATTCGTTCCATGGCCCGTTCAGCCGAGCCAAGTTTGCTTTGTAGTTGTTTAGTAAGGGGCCAAGCTTCAGCTCCATTAGCCATAACCGGCAGTATGCACTGGTTGTAGATTTTTTCTTTTGAGTGACAAAGGTCACTCAGGAGAACACGAACTCAAATACGGCACTAATTTTAATTGAACAATTTTTTTTTCTTTTCGGTGTAATTTTACCAAAATTACGCAGTGTAAAGGTCTGGAGGAAAAATATTTAAAACGAAATTTTCTCTGTATTTTTTCATTCCAAACAGGTAATCGGAGAGTAAAGCTGGATATTTATCCAGTGGGCTCAGTCAAGTACCAGTGAGGGCTAATTTTATTAAACAGGACGCGCAGAAGAGCCGGCCTTTCGGTACGAGCTTTCCCCAGCTCCTGCATGGTCACGTGTATACGCTTCGGCGTCCGTGAAAATGTCAGCGGTGACTTTATTTAAATCGTTGTTGCTATCCGCTGTGCACAGCACCTGCCCCTAAACATGCGCTCCAACGACCGTAAAATGTCAAACGTAGTAACTGTTTCGACATGCGCGTTACCAGAAATTGTGCGCCATATTTCCCGAGTATACTTAACCCCATGAAAATTACATGCACAGCTTGTTAAGCAGCTGTTTCGACTTATCTGTGATCGACTTGCCCCTAGTCATTTTGTTTCGTCCACAAAGAAGCGATCCGCCGTCGTCCTCATTTACATGTTCGCCCGCAATATTCCAGCGCAGAAAATGTTAAAAGTAATATTTGTCACCATTCTTCGCATATTTAATGTTATTCCAAAATGCACAGCGATATCGTTTGCATTCACCGTCTGTTCGCTCAGAGTAGCCCGCGTCGAGCTATGTGACAGTTGCATTAAAATCAATGGCTGTAAAACAAGATAAACAACTGTGAGTGCGGCGCCAACTTGTGCGCCCTATTGATCGCTTCCATATATGCTCCCACTTGTTGCAACAGAGCCAGCGCACTCGGTGTTAACAGCCATTCCTTATAGCTTGCGCGGACAGCCTTAACGAGCGTACGTGCTGCAGGAAGATATGAGCGCTTACGTGTGGTCGGTCATTTCGCTCGTTATTCGCTGTCTGGTGCGCAGCTGGCAAGGCGTAACGCGCGAGGCACTAAACTTCGTTTATGGGCGCTTCGGTAACACATACGAGCCGTTTGTGGCGCTAGCGCGCAAAACTGCTGTCGTGGGAAGCTTTCTTTTTCTTTTACTCTTGCAGTTACTCCTGTACCGCATACAACATCGTCTTCTTCATTCACTCAGCGCGTTTTTTAGGGGCAAAGCACCTTAAGGCCGAGGCTTGTCCGTACGGCGTCCGGCGTCCGTGTTCACGGCACAGCACCGTGTAAATCGAAACATCTGTGAACAAAAGGTTCACAAAAGGTTAACAAGAACAAAATAAAAGGTCCACAAAAGGTTAGAGAGAGAGAGAGAGAGAGAGAGAGAGAGAGAGAGAGAGAGAGAGAGAGAGAGAGAGAGAGAGAGAGAGAGAGAGAGAGAGAGAGAGAGAGAGAGAGAGAGAGAGAGAGAGAGAGAGAGAGAGAGAGAGCTCTCCCGGAGAGCCGTGCTGCGCATGCGCGAGGACCATTGGATTGGATTGAATTGGATTTGGATTAGATTGGATTGAAATGGATTGAATTGAATTTGGATTTGATTGAGATGGACTGGATTGAAATGGATTGGGTTGGATTGGAAATCTTTTTAGCAGTAGTAAGCACTATCACGGGTGATTTACGGTAAGAACGCTCCCCAGTGCTTCGCCCACTCGTGATGATACACTTCGTGGAGATGCGTGAATTTTTTTAGCTATATGTCTTTGCAGTTATTTTCGCACTCATTTGAGATCTTGAATCTGAATTGTTGTTGGATAACGTCCATTATTGAAGCTTATAGGAACTCAGCTCAGACCTACTCCGTATTTCCTGAAGGAAATTTACAAATCTTCGCGGCAGTGCCCTTGTTGTCCGCGGAAGAGAACGGTGAAGGTTGATTTAATGGTGAAATCAGTAATAACATTCATTCCGGCAGTGTGCGAAACTGGTGCGGCACAATTCGTGTCCTGATTCGCGTTTTATTTTTCGCGGAATAATTGAAACTAACGCATCGCGGCTCAGATAGCGGTTTCTGGGGGCAGAAATTCGGTAAAACGGGGGATAATGCTTTAGACAGTCGGGGAATGTATTGAGGAATTTAGGGCTGCAATCGTCGTCCATCCTGCCGCTTTAGTAACGAAGAGTGGCGTTCCATATAATTGCGAAAGATTGCGGTAACTACCGTTTTAGAGCGCAGGTAAGCCCGCTTCTGGCTTACACTGGGGCGACGACATCGGCGGCGTCGAGCAAACATGAAGAGCCTGGGGAACGCTGAGAGAGAGCGAACGCTGAGCGAAGAGGTAAGTGAATAATATCCCTGTCACAAGGCAGATCATACGTCATTCAAAGTGAATGACATTAGCTGTTAATGACATTCGGTTCAGCCGTGCGGGTCTGCACGGCGAAACAAATGTCATTTTACTGTAATAGCGGTGACGATCAGCGAGCTCGCGAAACCGCAAAATCATATTTCAAGCGGATCTAGAATTTTTAAATGCGAATACATTTCTTAGCCGCGGGTTGTCTTGCGTCGTTGAGCGGCGTGAGCCTAGCAACAGCTGTGGCGCGCGCCTAGCAACCGGAGCAGGTGCGGAGTAGCGGAGGGCAAGGGGAGAGGAGGAGCGCGCTCGCATCGCGGAGCTCGGGCGGAGTAGCGGAGAGTGAGTGGAGAGGAGGAGCGCGCTCGGCGTGTGAGGGCGCTCGTATCGCGGAGCTCGGGGCGGAGAGAGAGCTCGCGCGCGGGCTGGCGCGGGTCTCTATCTCCTCTCCGCGTACCCCTCTCCGCTCGCTGCGCATATAAATGCAGGGAGCGCGCGCCTCTCTCCGTGACTGTTTGCCGACTGGCGCCTTGATAGGGACGGAAGTCGGTGAAGTCGAATCCCTCGCGGCAACGATACCGCAAAGAAGAATTCGGTGCACCCAATGCATTCGCATTTCCGCACGATCCCCTTCGGGGAGGTGGGGGGGATTTTTTCGCACATATATTTTTTAGAAACATACAAATAATTATTTTTTAAAATAAAAGTAAGAAAATAACCGGTTTAGGTGACATCAGTATACATCACAATCCGAGACAAGTCCGCAAAAAATCTGTATGAGAGTAGCGCGCGCACTGGGGACGAGAGTTTCTTTTTTGTTGGTACTTGTTTGTCTTTCTTTATTTGAACAACACCACGAAGAGGAAAATATAAGTTTACTGACAGTTTTTAGAAACAGCATTATTTGGTTTATTACTGAATTTTCTTGTCTAATGATGCGCCACTGCTGTCGACGATACTCATTTGGCCGCTAACTGAGGTCCGGCACCTCAGTTAGCCGCTAAATATCATTCGACCCTCCAATGTCATTCGATGTTCTCGTGTAGCGACGAATTAATGACATTTATAGCGAACGATATTTACTCTAAATGTCATTAGGTCTGCCGTGTGACAGGGTTATAACGGTGATAGCGAAGAGAGAGCGCGCGGAGGAGATCGGAGGGAGGTTCAGCGGAGGCGGGGGGAGAAAGAGAGAGGGGGAAAGCAGAGGGAAAGCGTACGGTTATTGGTACACTTTTTTCTTTCTGCTAATGCTATCGCGGAACCGACCGCTGGATCAAGGCCGTTACCATGGTTACTTGCAGAGCGCGTGCTGCAGATAGGAGGGATTCGTCGTTATCAGGGTAGCGCGGAGCGTGAAGCCGGCCCAGCGCCTGGAAGGAAGCGTCGGTGGTGGTGGTGGTGAAAAACATTTATTTAGCTATTTACAAAAGAGAGGTAGGGACGGCCTGAAGGGCCGACCCTTTATAATGTCTAGGAGGGGTCCCTAGTCCGGGACCACGGAGCAAGATATAAAGAGGAGCGCCGACTGTGGCCCAGAAAAAATTTGGCCCATCTCCCCGCGAGGGGGACTCGAGTAAATGCGTCGCATAGGGGGTGGGTGTATTGCGTTAACGTTTGGTGTTTGGGGAGTTGGTGGTAGTGAATGCGTTGTATCAGCTGCTTCTTGACGTAGTTTGAATGAGTCAAGGATATAAGGCGCCTTCGTAGCCTTTCATTCTGTGTCGGCTTTGTGGCGCAGTGGGGAGAGCAGCATGTACAGTCTTTGTCAAAATTTTGTGGGCCACGGCGACCATGGCCGGAGCAGACGGGCGGCCGAGCAGGGGCGCTGCGCTAGTTGCTGTCGGCTGGTTACGCGGCTAAAGAGAGTGACAGGAACTTTCGCGCTTCCTTTCGTAGCATAGCTGGCGCGATAAGTGCAGCGGGGACGGTTTCTCAGAGCAGGCGCGCTTCGCTTCAGCGCAGGCAGTTTGCGCAACACTTGTCGAGCCGGACGCACTACAAAAGCAAAACCAAAAGTTCCCCTCGCTCTCTTTAGCCGCGCAACCAGCCGACAGCGGCAAGCGCAGCGCCCCTGCTCGGCCACGCGCCTGCTCCGGCCACGGTCGCCGTGGCCCACAAAATTTTGACAAAGACTGTACCTTGCGTTCCGCCCGCAGAGTCGTGGGATCGAAACCAGGCGCCGATAAGTATTATTTTTTTATGTAGTGTAGGGGGAGGGGTGCGGACCTGTTGTTGAGAGCGAGGAGGGTAGCGTGATGCGGAAGAGGAGGAGTGGGGGAGAGGGCGCACCTGCGCGCTGAGCTGTTGCGGACGGACGGCGGACGCTACATGTGAGTTAAAGAAATGCTCTGCATTTAAAAATCTTTTGCTCGGGCCGATAATGTCCACGCGCCGCCGGCCGCCCAGCTTTCCCTTTGCTCTCTTCCTCCTTCGTTCGCCCTCTCGTCGCTGTGCCTCTGTACATGGCTCTTCCCTTCTTTGCTCTCCCCAGAGGCATCTTTTCTTTCGAAGCGACGTCTGTCTTATGTCTGTCCTACTATGCAGGAGGCATGCGTGCACGCACGGAATTTAATTAAACACCCGTGCGTGGCCGCAATAGACGGCGCAGATAATCTCATGCCACCGCATACATGGCGATCGCTTATTCCCTATCAGGGAACGTTTATTCTGACATTATGAAGACCCACTAAAAATATTGTAGTATAACCCAGCAGACGTAAGACGCAACTGAACGACGACGACTTCAGAAGCACCAAAGAATGAGCAAGAGTAATATGGAACGCCACAACATACAGTCTAGCGTGATTCTGCCTACGACGAATCGATGCAGCGCAAAGATTACCCTCTGTTGTTAGCCCGCTCTCCGGCCGTGTGCTTAATTATTTATGCTGCTTCTGCGCACGAACAACGCTTACGAGGGTCGCCCGGAGTCCCCATCTGCAAACGGCAATGATGCACATTTCCGTGCCAATGACTGAATTGGACGGCTGCCCTGTTGTATCAAGTATACAAAAACACTGTCAGCTTGATAAGGAACCCAAGAATATCAAACGCAATCTTCATTGTAACTCATGCCGCAACTTACCTCCCGATGTTCACTGTCGCTCTTATACGGTCGTGTTATCTCGTCGATAACGCCGCGGACTCCAAATAAAATGCTGCGATTTATATGGCTGGAATTTTTTGGCCTACCAGTGTTCCCGGCGTTTTTTTTTTTTTTTTCTTTAAGCGGCTGACCAGCAAAACAACCGGCTCGTTAAACCTTTTCTTTCAGCGAGTCATCACCACAGAGATATAGGGTCCGGACGAATTCAAATATCGCGAAATGAAGGCTTGTGAAATAACCGCACTGTCAGGGACTTGATCTTGATCAGATTGCTACGTCGCGGGCAGTCGCGGGTGATGTTATCGCATTTCTGTTCTTTTCTGATGAGCGTGTAAGTGCCGGCCCGTGTTCTAGGCACACTCTGTTATGGACGTCAGTTGGAGAACTGCGAGAAAGCTGAGGGAACTTTTATAATCGCAAGTGATCAGAACCAGTTGCTCCTTTCGCCTTTTGTAAAACCTGTTAAAACACGGCCGAATTGGTATTCACAAATACACAAAACGGAGCCACATTTTCGGCAAGCACTGCGCAAAAGGTAGTGTTTGTATAGCAGCCATATATTTGTATGTGGTCTCTACGTTTTGTTTTCCCGCCATGCAAACCAATCTTTAACGTATCTTTGCCGTACGACCACTCAATTCCTTCGGGTCCGGGTTACCCAGAAGGTGCTGTCGAACAAGTTAAACAAGCCGTGCGAAAGAGGCGCGCATTGAACGCGAAGCGGTGCCAAGCAGGCCCAGAACACTCGTGCCCAAAACTACCGTCGCCGAAGCAGACGACAAAAGCCGACGGAATGAATGCGTTCCGCCAACGCGCCCGCCGGCTCACAGGGAACGCCAGCGCTGCGCCATTCGCTGCGCCATCTACATTGTGCTCCGCGAGTGATGGACATTAAGAGCCCGCGGGAGAGAGCGAAGTCGGCGCTCCTGTTTATCTTGCTCCGTGTCCGGGACTCTTGTGGCTTCCGCGGAGGCACGGGCCCTAGCCACGAGAGCACCTTGGCTCTCTAGGGTTGAGAGAGCCAACGGGCTTTTCTTTTCTTAGGGCTCTCGAGGGGACAAAAAGGCTTTTCAAAAGGCTGTCGAGGGGACGAAAAGAAGATTAGAATGCTGGTGGACGAAAAGCAGAGAGGGTAATATTGCCTAGGACAGTTACCACCTGTAACAGGGAAAAGAAAGTATTTCGGGCCTAATAAACTTCAGTGCCTGCCCTAAGCAGCGCTGGTATTAAACCAAGAGTGTAAAACATGGTTATATTAGTCCTTTTTGGTAAGATGAAGTTATCTTCGTGATGTTCTTTTCCCCGGGGCTTCTCCTCCAAGCCGCAGTAGCGCTGAGGATCTGACCCCGGGTATCCTCAACCGACAAACTCAGCCTCCGATACAAAAACTGCACATTTATTTACAGCCCGGCGGGCGACTAAAAAACAGGACTCGCGCGGAGCTCGAAGACGACGGACCGAGCTCTCCTGCGCCCGGGCCGCGTCTCTCTGTCTTCATCTTCCCTTCCTCCTGACGCTGACGGCCGGCGAAGAAGGAAAAGCCAGTTGTCTCCGTCGGTGGCCATCGCATGTGGTGGTGGTTAAGAGATCCGGTGCGCGCAGGCGTTCGAAATGCGCGGCGTCTCAAGGCGCCGCGCGACATGTGCATTTCATTTGTGCGCTGCTCGCCCCAGGGCCCCCGCCAGTTCGTGCGTCGAAGCGCCCGACACCTCCACCACCACTGTGAAACATAACTTCAGGAATGTTTCACACCAACACACGCACATCACACACACTTTCCACATGTGTACCGTCGCTCTTTCGCTTGACGACACACATCCAGCGTGGCCAGTGCCCCTTGACCCTGGCTGCAGGTCACCATGACAAAGGATATCCCTAACACTCCAGTTCAGTCAGAGCGAGCGGCCTTTAGAAGGTGGTATGCACCGGCCGTCGTCGTCCGAAAACGCACTTGCCATGCGGCGCACCCCGTCGCACAACAGTAACAGGGGCCACTCTCCTCCCCGCTTTCTCGCTCGAGAAGGAACCGCCTCTGCCTCGCCGGCCTGCGTTGCAGCCACGCTGCACTGCGGTGAAGCTGGCTGACACTTCCTCCCTTCTTTGTCCGAACATCCCAGTTCAGCCAATCCTGAGCTCGGAGCGCCGTGCTCCACTACGCACTGCTGGTCAACGTAAGCGTAATCAGGAGAAGGCAGCTTAGCGGTCACATTACCCCTGACACTGACTGTCGGTTCAGCTACGCCTGCAGTCCTACCTGTAACTGCCTGGGGCTGCATTACATAAGCAGCCGTACACTGAGTTACACTTTCCTCCTCCATTTCGTAGGAGCTACCCATGGCGATCACATTTTCGCAACATGACATTTGGGGATCTCCAGAAACAAAAGATGCAGTGTGCGCGACATCAACTGCATCCGATTCCTCCCGTGATTCCCGGGCTGCTGCATCCTGCAAAGCTCTTGGCCGCTCGGCCATGCTCCCGGAATGTTCTGCGCCTCCGCACGATGCGACGACAGGCTCACGCGCAACTGAAGCCAGCCCCGGCCCCTTCAGAACGGCTGATTTAAGAACTTCATTGTCCTTCCGCTCCTTTCTGTGGGAACCCTCGTGTTCGGCCGCTACCGAACCACTGTTCACGCACGAAGCGCCGTTGTCTACCACACACCATTGTGTGACGCAAGGAGTAGCGAGGGGCTCGTCGGCAACATGAACACTAACATGCGACGCAGCGGAGCCTTTCTCTCTTGCCATCAGCTTCATCACGGGCATGCGCACACTCTCATTCACCTCTGACTGCCTGTCATTTCCAAATGCAGCCTCGCGCGTAACACCTTCCTTCACCTCCATCTTCATTTCGGTGAAGCTTTCTACGCGGGATGCCTCACTACCATGCTCCGCGGTTACAGGAAATCTGAGCGCCCATGAGGGAACGTGCGCCACTATCCTCTCTTCGCCTGTCCCGAGTGACTCTGATCGTGGCGGATCCCGCGAAACGGGAGGACTACGCGCGCCCAGTGAATGGATTCCACCCCGCGCATCTTTCGGCGTACGGGCGCACCCCAGTCCACTCTCTCCCTCAGCACTGAACATTACTCCGTGAGCAATCGGTGAGGCAGGAAAATTGTTAGCTCTCTTGAAACGTTCACTCTTCGAACGTTCCGCTGCTAACTCTGCCTCAGCGATTCTCAATTTCGCCAGCAATAGCGCCTTCTGCTCAGCGAACGACATGGCTGACCTAATCCTGACGCTCGCTGTCTCGTCAGCCCTCACAGTCAGCTCCATCTCACCATACCGACCTAACCGCCCCCCATTATCTCAGGGCTACTCATGCAGCACTCCCTACCTGTCATGGTGAGCCACGCATCCAGGATCAAGAGAGGCACTGACCTGCATCGCTCCGTGCCTGTAGAGATGCCGCACTGGTGCAGATGGGGTATCCATTTAGGCGCAGCTCCGTCAGCCGAGGTGTCCACCAAACAATGGCCAGCTGACTTCTCGCCTGCCGACAGCTCGCTGCTCCTGCCGCTCCACGCTCAATGGACTGATGATACCTCCACTGACCGCTGGCCAAGCTGCTTCTCCGCTGCTCAGCAGGCCGCAGAGATTGCCTCGGTCTCCGTTGAGACGTCCGTTGAGCGCCGGTCGAGCCGCTTCTCCACCTGGCTGGCGAGCTCGCTGCTCCTGCCGATCTCGTTCAGCAGGCTGCCGCTCTCCGTTGAGAACTCCGCTGAGCGCCGGTCGAGCCGCTTCTCCACCAGGCTGACGAGCTCGCTGCTCCCGCCGATCCCGTTCAGCAGGCCGCGATTTCTCCGCGATCTCCGTCCGTCGAGGAGCCCGTCTCGCCCGCCGGCCGGCTGAGTCGTCGCTGTTGAAGATCGTGCCGACTGCGCCAGTTATCTTCGTGATGTTCTTTTCCCCGGGGCTTCTCCTCCAAGCCGCAGTAGCGCTGAGGATCTGACCCCGGGTATCCTCAACCGACAAACTCAGCCTCCGATACAAAAACTGCACATTTATTTACAGCCCGGCGGGCGACTAAAAAACAGGACTCGCGCGGAGCTCGAAGACGACGGACCGAGCTCTCCTGCGCCCGGGCCGCGTCTCTCTGTCTTCATCTTCCCTTCCTCCTGACGCTGACGGCCGGCGAAGAAGGAAAAGCCAGTTGTCTCCGTCGGTGGCCATCGCATGTGGTGGTGGTTAAGAGATCCGGTGCGCGCAGGCGTTCGAAATGCGCGGCGTCTCAAGGCGCCGCGCGACATGTGCATTTCATTTGTGCGCTGCTCGCCCCAGGGCCCCCGCCAGTTCGTGCGTCGAAGCGCCCGACAGATGACATGTCATCACCCCGCTTCAAAGGGGAAACCAATAGCAATCATCATCATTATCATCATCATCATCATCATCATCATCAGTCGAGCATACGGCCGCAGTCATTCACGAACACAAATAGGTACAGGGACCCACATTCCGTGCCCCTGAACTCACGCACGCGGAGGAGGTCGCCTTTCGCCACAGCAGATCCCCGGTCCCGGGTCATCATCCCCGACTCCCGGGGAGCCTGTCAGAATTTGGAAAAGGGTCGCGTCGGTGGTATTTAGCGTGCGAACGTCGTGGAACCAGGTTCTCCGGGCGGTGCAGGAATCGGTCAGTTCAGTAGGGTGCTTCAGTAGGGAGGTTACTCGAGAGCCCGCTCCAATTTTCGCTGTTATTTCCCGTGGTTCCGCTTAATTTGGAGCAATGCATCATCAAATATATGTCTGTATATGTCTTACCTCGTTTCTTTCGTCTACGTCTAGTTCGCGCCACGTTTTCTTCTTCCTTAAAATATGTACCAACTAGCTCAGCAACAAGTTTTGTTAAGTCAAATACCAAGCAATATCATCGCAATAAAAAGAAAAAAAGCACCGACGGCTGCTTACAAATTTCGCGTTGCACAGAAACGTCGTCGTAAGCCATTTTTTAGGTGCGGAGTACCTTAGGACCGCACAATGTCCGTCCGCGTTCGTGCGCATAGCTTTTACAATCGCAAAAAATCACACAGACACCGGCAGGATTCGAGCCTGCGTCTGGTAGACCAGACAGAGTTAGTGTCAGTCGTCTGACCCATTGTGCTACGACCGTGAGTTAGTTCACGAGAGTCAAACGGCTTACTCCCTCGCCTGTAACGGCGCGGACTATCTTAGGACCGCCCAATGTCCGTCCGCGTCCATCCGTGCGCACACCACCATCAAGCGAAAATCAAGCGAAATTCTATTTGAGCCGTGAGTTGCAGTTTCATGTAGGGAATAATCAAGGTGCAACTCAAGGCTCAAATCGAATGACGGTCGGGGCGCGAATCGGATGTCACTCAGGGCGCAACTTGGATGTCATTTCGAGTCACCGCAGTCCGCATCCTCGCCATCGTCTACGGAGTGGAGCTGGTGCCATTTTTTTTTGTAATGCTCTAAGCCACGTTTGCGTCACACACTTCCACTATAATTGAATTGCATAAGCGCGCACGATTTAATTAAACTTACTCGGTTCGAAATATGGTAGGCGCAGCTTACAAACGGCGTTAGTTTTGCGGTGGTCATGTGCGTGGCGAAGGCCGGCGGTGTCCTCCCAATATGCTCAAATGGCGTGTGGGAGGCGCGCGGAAAAAGATGCGTCTATGCCTGTGCATTAGGTGAGGCAAGCAAACCATATTCCTCTCATACAGGCCTCTTATACGCGATAAAATCAATATATGCATCGCCTATCCTTGAGTAATCCTTAAAGGAGTGTTTTTTTTTTTTTTTGCACTCCACTTGCAAAAACAACTCTTGCAGCCGGCTAACGAAGCCGTGACCTTGTGGCCAACGATAGAAGGTCCCATCCGACGAGTCGCTACGGCGCGTATATGGGCAAACTCGCGCGTTTTACTAAATCCTCTTTCACGGTGGTCGTAACGTTCCCAGATCGATAAACGGGCTGACATTTGCAAACTCCCGAAATACGGTGACCTTAGTTGGGCGCGCGTAGGAGTGGACGGGGTTTCTTAAAGGTCAACCGGGCTTTCGTTACCTTTTCATTTTTTCGCGCAAAATGTCCCTCCAATATTATGAGCGTGACCTTTCGCAGTTTTTCCAGCCTTAACGATGGTTGCCAAAGCGGGGTAATCTTTATCGAGAGGCTAGCCTCTGTTAACAATTTGCTCGTGTGTACTTAGGCGGTTATCGGTGATACCTTGTTATATCGGGAAGGAAGCAACGTTCACGGTCTGCGCTTTTCTGCCGTTGCTCAGAGCGGCTAGAAGCTATTTTGGCTTCAAACTTCGGCAGCCTTCGTATTTACCGCCATTTACTTGACGCTACTTCACCTGATAATTATTCTGCTGCGATCTCCATCTGAGTTTTTTTTTGTATAATAAATAAATTTCAAATGCGTTCAAATTTTACAATATTTTCAAAAGTTAAGAATTTTCGCGAATGCGTTCACGCCTGCATGGACATTTATCCTCCTTAAACCATGAATACAAAATAAAATTTTAATTCATTGGAGAGATTGCCAGGTCGCCAATTTTCACACAAACTTCGAACAGTTGTGCTTCATAGCAAGAAAAAAAAACAGATAAGAAAATGGCGACTCGCTTTCTCGCACTGC
The DNA here is from genome assembly GCF_048455015.1 of Haemaphysalis longicornis. Lineage (NCBI taxonomy): Eukaryota > Metazoa > Arthropoda > Arachnida > Ixodida > Ixodidae > Haemaphysalis > Haemaphysalis longicornis. The sequence goes on along the minus strand of NW_027526361.1, from coordinate 205,305,085 downwards.
CCCTATGACGTCACACGGACTAGTTCACGTGAGTGGCGGCGCCGACAAAAACTATACCGCCAATACGATGATTGTGCTGTTGTAGTGGTGCTGGTGCTTTCGTTTCATCTCACCGCGAGAAGGCCAGCATGACGTTAACACGCTAATTACACTTGTTTGTGGTGAATCATCCCTTTCCCCACGGGCATCGCAACTGACAGTGTTTGGCTGACGGATGTGCAACGACGGAACATCAGGAGCACGATAAGACAGGGATTCGGCACGACGGAACATCAAAATCAGGACAATAATACGACACACGACAGAACACCAGAATCATGACACGACAAGAATGCGACAAGACGACAGTACGACACGCGAAAATACGACAAACTATAGGAATGTTTCTTGTCGTCTTTTTCGACTGGGAGTGGGAAAGGGCGTTTCAATATTCGCGTAGAGCGTGACAGTGAGCGTCCAGTGCACCGTATGAGGAGCAGTATAGGAGGAGGGGAATTTATGTGGGTGTGCGTGTTCGAGTTGTCGTCTGTAAGGGAAAGTGTTCGTCAGTACCAGGCGTCATATGTGGGCGGCTTTCAGTGTCAATTATGGATGAGGATGTGGTGGGCTTCTGCGGAGGAGGCGGTATTGCTGTTCAATGTTCCCGATAAGGAAGAACGGCTGGTCGGGTCAGCTCAGGGGCGCCGTGCATATATGCTTAAAGGAAACGGGAGCCTGGAGAACTTTTCGAGCTCGTGACGGCTGATAATCGTCCTGCGCCCGTTTCCGCGGCCGTAGTGCTTCCGGTAGTGACATATATTCTCGCGGGCCCTTGATGCCTAGCAACCTGCATCGCCCTGCTCTTTAACGCGAGTATACCCTCCATTAATCAAGCAAGTGATAAGCTGGATAAAGTATGCAGTCAGTCGCAGTCTGGGTTTACGTCTTGTTTTATGAGGTTGACCGCTTGTTATTATACCATTATAGTGCAAGATAACGTCAGTCTGTGACTGGCTAATGACGGGCGCGAGATGAAAGCGGGATTATGGCGCTCCGAAGCCGCGCCCGAAAGCAATTTGTTGCGTCCAGCAGATACCCTGGAGCACCGCCGAAAACCGTTAAGCCGCAACTGGGATAACAACCTGCCTAACAGCTCCGGTTACACTTGGCTCAGTCACCATCTGATTCAGACATGTGTAACAGATAAGATTGGCCTGTACATGACTAGAACTTGAGTGCTTCTATATACACCGGTGTATACAACTATATATAATGTTCGCGATTGATTTACAGCTAATAAAAGGTTAATGGAAGTACATTCTCTGAATTATTTTAATGGATCACGTGTATGAAGCGGGAAACAGAAAAATAAAACGCATCTCGTACGGCGCAAGCTTAAAAGCAAGCACGCTGGGAGATCTCGATTCCGTTCACCCGAAAATTTGCCATGACACTGAACAGCATTACTACAAGAAACCGTGAGTCGAAGGATGTGAAAGTATAAAGGGGCACGCCGTCTATATAAGACAAAGATTTGCGGCGGTCGTTAACGCTGAAAAAAAAAAAGACAAACAGTCAGTCTGGCAGCTCGAAGCCCGGAATATTCCGAGAAACCACTATATATTCCTTCCTGTAGAACGTTGTACAACACCCCTTGGCGCGTGGGCAGTAATAGTTCTGTGGGTATGTATCACTTTCCTAGGCTTTAAAGTACGTGCACGAATCCAGTTTGAGTGAACGAGCACAGATTCACTTGTGCCAATTAATTAATTAATTAATTAATTAATTAATTAATTAATTAATTAATTAATTAATTAATTAATTAATTAATTAATTAATTAATTAATTAATTAATTAATTAATTAATTAATTAATTAATTAATAATTTTTAAATTTATCTAATTGATTGATTGATTGATTGGTTGATTGATTGATTGATTGATTGGTCGATCAATCATTCATCAATACATTATTGATTGATTGATTGATTGATTGATTGATTGATTGATTGATTGATTGATTGATTGATTGATTGATTGATTGATTGATTGATTGATTGATTGATTGATTGATTGATTGATTGATTGATTTCACATACCCTCAAGCGCTTACGCATTGTAGAGGGGAGTGGGGTACAGAAAAAACAGAAAATGTAAAGGAACACAACTGCGGTACTAACAAAACACTCGCACAAAAAACACGTGGGCTGACATGTTGCACTGGTAATACAAAAAATTGACAGAACAGCAGCACTGCAAAAACAACCCAAAAGATAGCATAAGCCATGCTAATCCGCACACGTAACATAATAGTATGAAAATTAGTCATGCCGCATCGTCGCCCAAGAAAAAAGCACATAAGGTCTGACGAAAAAGAGTAAAGTCAGATATCTGCGCAATGTCGCTAGGTAGACGATTCCAGTCATTTGCCGTATTTGGAAGAAATGAATAAAAGTAGGTATTCGTGCGACATTGTGTTATCGCGACTTTATGTTGGTGATCTATACGAGCAGAGTGGTATGCAGGCAGCGAGATAAGATTGTGTTTAAGTGAGGCATGATTATATATCTTGAAAAAGAGACTAAGGCGAAAAACTTTCCGACGAAGTGATATACAAGGTAAAGACAGTGTAGATTTTATGTATGAGACACTGGCAGCGCGGTTATAATTTGATAGGATGAAACGACATGCGTTGTTTTGTACAAGTTCAATGGTTTGATGAAGATTAGCGTGACATGGATCCCATACGGCGGTGGCATACTCAAGTTTGGGTCGAACTAACGTTTTGTACAACAGTAGTTTTAATGAAACGGGGGCTGTGCTAAAATTCCTTCGCAGGAAACCTAGCATGCGGTTCGCACTGCTTGTTATGGTCTCGATATGTGGTTTCCATGTGGATCAATCATTCATCAATACATTATTGATTGATTGATTGATTGATTGATTGATTGATTGATTGATTGATTGATTGATTGATTGATTGGTTGATTGATGGATGGATGGATTGATTGATTGATTGATTGATTGATTGATTGATTGATTGATTGATTGATTGATTGATTGATTGATTGATTGATTGATTGATTGATTGATTGATTGATTGATTGATTGATTGATTGATTGATTGATTGACGCAAATTATGAACGTATACCTTGGCCTAAGTGTTTTGTTGACCCGCAATGGTGCAAGGACAAACAACGTGCACGATAACAAGTGACTCGTGGATTATAAAAATTTCCGTTTTCACCTCGAGCTTTGCGTATTCTTCGTAGAACGCAGCTGCATAACTTAAGGGTTTCCTATTTCCTGGTTCGATATGCCTATGCATAGCTTTCAGTGAAACTGGGTCGTCGGAACCCAACTCTTAGTTGCAATGCTAGAAGTTTCGTACAGCATATGTCCATACATGCTCAAACACACAATTTGGAGTGCCACAGGAGTAGATGACAAATATAACTACGTTGTTTAATGCAAATTGTGGTAGCGCTGCAGGGTCACTGCGACTATTAAAAATAGGCAACGGAAGCAGGTCTTTATATTGGAGGTCTATGCTTGTGTCGAGATGTGTCTGAGAATTACAGAACGGCGTGCTATATTATATCCAACCGCTCAGTGTGTCTTCTTGCCGAAATCAAGCACCTGGTCAATCAAGCTTGGGCCTTTGATGACTCATTTTCTTTGTTCACAATGTAGAGCCAACTATACAGACACAGGAGACTTCCTTTAGCGTTTTCATTGCTTTCTCGTAGCTGCCCATTGCTTGTTTTAGGTATATCTGTAGCTTTAGGTCACGCTCCTTCTTCTTCCGAAGTTGTCGTTCCCTACGAAGATGCGCGCTATGGCAGAACATCTATGAGCATCTTTCTTGCCAGAGCTCGAGTTGGGCAGTTCATTATGGGGCAATTCTTCGAGCAATAGACCACCAAGCAATAACAACAAGGCATGCAGCCACCCGGCCTGGCTGGGTCGCTGACGAGCATCTGTGGTACCTTGCATATTTCCGCCCTCTTCCATAGAAGACACACCCATCGCTTCTCTCGCAAGTGGCTGGAGGTAGTTGGGGTAACCTTCAAACACGCTTGCGTCGCACCTTTCTTTCTTCTTTTCTTTTCAGCCGCGACACGTGCAGTCCTTTCTTAAATGCCGTTGGCAGGAAGTGCCCATTCTTGAGCAACATGCCGTACGATTGGGAACCCAACTGTTTCTCTAAATCCTATCGAAAGTTTTGCCTCTGCCATAAGCATCGCTTGGAATGTCGTGAAAAGTAATCCGGGAGACATTTCACCTTGAGTCCACTTTTTACACCCTTGCTCGCAGCATGCTGACATGATTACCCTCAAGTTTCCCGGTCGCGGCGGCCGCTTTTCAGGTGGTGGCGAAAAGCGAAAACGCCTGTGTGTTCGAGATTTCGGAGAGCGTCACAGATCCCCAGGTAGTCAGAAATAATCCGGGGCCGTCCACTACGACGCGCCTAATCGCCTGTCAATAATCAGTCAATGATTACTCTCAAGCACATAAGCGAGCATGCGAGCAGCAGAAATATTAAAGGTCATTCCGACCTGCGAATATGGATGACCAGTCGAGCTGAAAGTCAGTCATTCCCACTTTGTAATGACTTGCGCGCCCAGTAACAACTCGGAAATTGTTACAATGTTAGCTAGCGAGCAAGCAGCTCACGCACGCGACGCTGACAATGCCGTTTTGTGCAGGCCTGGAACCGGTGTGGCTACGGCAAAATAAAACAATCAGCTGACAATTACTATACTTCCTAATGTGAAATTTGTGCGCAGCCTGAACTGCAGTCTTCTCTGTTACGGTGTCTCAGGAAGTGACCGCGTGATGAGCTAACGCCCAGCGGCGCCCGCAGCTCTGCCGTTACCTCGCAGCGCGTCGCCGCCGCCGAGCATGTTGTTGCAAATCGTGTTTGAACCTCCCGGGCAAATGTCACGTTGTTCGGATGAGCCGCAAACGGATCAGGAGCGCCTGGGGAAAGGGTGAGGGGTAGGGTGCTCCCTGGCGGCGACGCATGGCGAAAGTGTGAGCGCGAGGCAATTACAGAGATGACTCCATAGCAGCATGTGCCGCCCTCTTCTCCACACTTTTGCCAGACGCACCTTCCACGTTTTCTTTCTGCCTTCGGTGTCTAGTTCGCTAGCTCGGTTACGCGGACATAGCCGTCGCCCCCGCCAAACCAGTGTAACGGGCGCCAAAGTGCTCCGCACTAAAATAAGGATCAGATCGCTGTTTGCAAACGGCTCGGGCAGTACGGCTTGTCTTCTGTTCATAGCTTGTTCACAGGCCTGATGGCCTTCTGTTCGCGGAAGTCACCGCGTATACCCACCGGCCATCCCTATATGTCCGTAATGCACTTAGTAATGACGTTCACAGCTACTTTGTTGCCGCTATGCTATAGACGCGTCGGCACACTCGGAACTACATACACATTCTGGATCATGTCAAATCAATGCAGGCACGCCGCTGGTTGGCCGATTGGGCCGGATCGGTGGAGCATCGTAAGCCACATGTCTCCAGCACGAAACTTCAAATCATTCTCTTTTAGAGCACAACCCTCTGACAGCCGTTACCTGGGTTTCACGGCGTGGGCGATTATGTCCGCGTAACCGAGTGAGCGAACGCAGCAGCGACGGCAGAAAGAAAACGGAAAAGAGCGTCTAGCGAAGTGTGAGGAGGAGGAGGGTGGCACGCGCGGCTTTTGGGTCATCTCTCTCACTGCCTCCCCTCACTCTTGTTTCATGCGTCGCCGCCAAGGCTCCGACACTTTCCCCAGACGCTGTTCCGTTCGCCGCTAATCCAAAGCACGCGACATTTGCGCGGAAGGTTCAAACACGATTTACAACAACACACTGGCCGACGGTCGCAACGCGTTCCGAGTTAAGAGCAGCGCGAGCCGCCACTTCCTGAGACGCAGCAGATATGCGCTGTGACCGAGAAGACTGCAGCTCATGCTGCGCCCAAATTTCGCATGAGGGATTATAGTAATTGTCAGTGCACTTACGATTACTATGAAAAACCCCTAAGCCCTTCTTAGGGGTTTTGAATGTGTAAGGACTAAGGTCTAATTGAACGCCTGAGACGCTTGTTTCTGCCCTGTGTTCTCGAAAGGCTTCGTCCCCTCACCGCTTAAAACGATTTGGTTCGCGATCCGCTTTTTCCTTACGCTTTCGAATGTCTGCGATCTGTTTCCTACGCGTTGCGCCGCCGCCCGCTTCCTTTCGTTGCTGCCTACATAAACGCGTGATATGGAATGTCTCGCGCCATAGAATACCTCGCACTCCAAAGGCACGTGGAGCCTCGGGAGTTTTGATGTGAGGACGTCGGCAAATGTATGGAAACCTGTAGCCTACCAAAGTTTCGCTGTGAAAACAAATGGTGAAAACATCACTTGCAAATCGCAGAAGTTACGTACTTCCGATGCAAGTTGTTGCTAGGAGGAAACCATCATTTGCTGGCGTCTCGACTGTCCCGGAAAGTGGCGCGAGGCAAAGAAGTATTGGAAAACGGGGTTAAGTAATTTATGGCGACTTGATTCCCTCTTGTGGCCAACGCCAGCATGCAACGATGACACTTTCGCCGTGATTGGGCAGGCATTGTTAATGTAGGAGGCTATGGTTATACTAGCTTTTGCTTGTCCGCCCTAATACCCCTTGTGCTGCGTACCCATTCTTTGCGAGCAAGACGGTGATCGGAGACTTAAAACCCAGCCGGCCAGGCAGGCCGCTGAAAGCAGCCTCAGTAAACAGAAGAATGTCCCGTATTAAAAACAACTGCTGCGCGATGACCCACTTGGCTGAGTGACGTGGGGGCAGATGCACCCCAGATCGGCCGTGTTCGGAAAGCTGCTCGGCGTCGGCGCACGCGACACCGTTGACGGTTTCCTCATCGGTAAGCGGGCCAGCTGTCAGCCACCTCCGAATGAACGGCGTCCCCTTCCTTGGACTCAAAGGTCATGCGTTCGGCTGAGCCGTGAAGGCAGCTCGAATTATTCGGATTTGCGAATTCACGGTCGAAAAAGTGAGCTTTTACTAAGTATACCTGCACCGCATTAAGTAGTGCAATAGCTTTCAGCAACCGGTTGTGATCGATTACAGTTACGAACAACATCTTCGAACAAGTAATTGGAGCTGGAAGTAATCTACGCTTTTTATATCACTTTCGTTGGGCTTTTAATTGCGGTGGTTGAAATATATACGAGTTTTTTAAAGAGTTTAAAGGGTAAAGGAGTGGAAAACAAGGACGAAGGAAGAAACGGGCACAGCATACAAGGCGCCACTTCTAACTGAAGTTTATTTTAAAAAAAACTGTGTTTATCGACTAAGAACATGACGTCAATTCTAATCACCTTACGAGAAAACGAATCCTCTATCTCTGAAAGGGCGATATGCGGTTCACTGATGCATTTACTCCCTGCCTTGTCTCTCAGCTTGCGTGGTTTCGCGGATGTACACTGGGAGTCGGCGACGGAGAAGGTGACAATGCGAACTATCCAAATACTATCAAAATATTTATTTATTTATTTATTTATTTATTTATTTATTTATTTATTTATTTATTTATTTATTTATTTATTTATTTATTTATTTATTTATTTATTTATTTATTTATTTACAAATACTGTTGTCTCAATGACAGACATAGCAGGAGGGAAAGGGTTACATAAAATGCATATGCACGACAGGTACAAGTTATAAAAAGTGTGTAAAATGTACACACCTACCAAAAATGTGACATCACAAATATACACATGAAAAATCACGCAAAACTCACAGTATCATGAAACATCTCCTGGCAAGTCTTTCAAAAACAGTTCAGCCGGCAAACGTCGCAGGACTGGCTCTAGATTGTTCCATGGTTCAGTTGTTCGAGGAAAAAAAACTTTAAAAGAGTCTAAGTGAGCTCTAAAGGGGGCAATATTCAAGGGATCAGTGCAAATCGGCGAACGAAATTGGTGCGGCTAAACAAGTGGAGCCGTGTACATTATGAGAATCATGCGTCATCAGCTGCCAACAACGTCGAAAACCTCGCATAACAATATGGTTTTATGGGTGGTTCTACATTACCGGACCGTCTTATTGTGCCGCCACGGTTGGGAATTACAGAAGCAGATGTGCGTAATTCAAAATGTCAGCTTATGGCGAATTCGAACAAATCATTTATCGCATATCAACAATTTACCCTCTTCGTAATTCTCACGGGACCCTTATATGTACTCCTTCAAAACGGTGTGCGTGTAACAACCACTATCTTAATTTTTGTTCTTTGTTTTGTTTTTTGGCTTAAATGCTATGATAAAATGCCGTGTGTGCATTTAATACTCTCACCACCAGCATTTCAGGGGCACTCATGCCTGCAGTGGTAGTCTAACTACAACCGTTCGCTGCGTTCTTATTTGAACGGGTGGTAACAAGTCTTTTTAACAAGCCATTTGGGTTCAAAGACTTGGTTTCAATTATTTCGTGGCGAAAGTTCAAACATGGAGAACCACGTTCGAAGAAAGTTTGTTGCTATATATTTATTTATTTATTTATTTATTTATTTATTTATTTATTTATTTATTTATTTATTTATTTATTTATTTATTTATTTATTTATTTATTTATTTATTTATTTATTTATTTATTTATTTATTTATTTGGTACCTGTTTCACCTTTTCAGGCATTACAGCAGGGGGATACATAAAAATAAGCATCGAATTTAGACCGAATAACAAGGAAATTAATTACACAAAGTTCGGTAAAAATCATCATTAGAAACAATGATACAATCATAGGCGGAAGGTCATTCCACTCTCGTATTGATCTAACAAAAAATGAATACCGCAAGGTGTCACCTTTAAAGGAAAATTCATTTACTTTAAGATTCTGCTCCCTCCTTTGGGATATGTAGGATGGCGCTTGGATATATTCCTCCTTATCGATTCCAGTTATCGAATGGTAGATATTATGAACAAATTCCAACCTGTGGTTTCGTCTACAATCTTTCAAGTCTTCCCATTTAAGTTTACTTTTGCTTTCTCTCATTCTAAGTTGACGATCCCAGTTACTAAAACGAATCGCACTACCCTATTCTGTATTTTTTAAAGCGTGTCGGCCGGCTTTTGGGTATACGGATGCCAGCAAACACTCTACCCTACCCTAACAATGCGTACCCTAACAATGAACGCACAATGGGAGTTCGCTGAAATTTGGTCTAAGGAAACCCAAAACACCTTAACTCTCATGTTGTGAACGTGCCGAGTCCAGCTCAATTCACTCGTTAAGTAGACTCCTAGATCTTTAAGCTCCCTGGACGTGCTTAAAGCACCGTTATTTATGCTATACGTATTCAACTGGTATGAACGCTTCCTTGTAAAGGTGACGTGAATACACTTTTTTAACATTCAACGACATTTTTCTGAATTCAGATCATGCTGCAGGTATTAGGAATCACCTTCATTCTCTATAGTCCTGTAAACTACATAATCATCCGCGAACACTCTGAACGAAGGTTTGAGGCCAATAGTAATATCATTTATGTATACCAGAAACAAAAGAGGGCCCAGAACTGAGTTCTGAGGAACTCCTGAGGTCACGGGAACATATCCTATCCGGAAGAACAACCGTTGAGAACGACCGACTGCTGTCCTAGAGAGAGATACTCGGCCAGCCATGCAATAACAGATTAATTCAGTTTATAGCACCGTAATTTACTAACAAGAAGGTCATGAGGAACAACGTCGAATGCTTTTTTGAAGTCCAAGAAAATAGAGTCAACTACTTTACGCTTATCAATTGCTAGATCCAAATCATGGGTGAACTCAACAAGCTGCGTTGAGCAAGGAAAACCTTGACGAAATCTGTGTTGACTAGGATGCAGGAGATTATGTTTAACGAAATGTGTCATTATACAGCTATAAAGGACATGTTCAATTATTTTGCATGTTTTTCCAGTTAAATGACACTGGCGTGCATTTATCAACGTCATTATTTGGTCCATTCTTGCTAAGGTGCATGTGTGCTAATTTCCAATCACGAGGCAGTGCTTTCTCAACTAAGCACTTTCAAAATAAACAGTGAAAGTACAAAGATAACGTCGCCGAACCGTTCCTTATTATGGCTGCGGGAATATCATTTGCCCACACGCTTTTCTTTATTTTCGAATACCAGACAAACTAAAAGCGACCTCAGGCATCATTTCTCTTCAGTTGAAAAAACAGTGTTAACAACGTTCGAATAACTTTGACAAAGCACTGACGAAACGTAATTGCTAAATATTTCTGCCTTAGACGCATCATCGTCAACAATTGTGTGAGAATATTTTAGAGGAGAAACATATAAATGTATTTTCTTTATCCTTCAGACGAACGTATCTCCAAAACTGTTTCGAGCCCTCTACGAGCTTCTTACCACGGCTCGAGAAGTAAGCATTCTTAGCTACTTCAGCTAAACTTTGAAAATTAAGTTTCAATCATTTTAGCTCACACTTGTTTTCCAAATAATTTATTATTTTTTTTTTACATTTCACGCACATTCGCTTTATACGTCGCTACATTCATTCGACTTACACTTCACGTATGTACATTCGCCTGAAGCATACATTACGTTTTTACGTCGCTATCAGGATGCTCCAGTGAGGCGATTGACGGCATTGGGACTCGAGTGCGGTGGTCGTTTTCGCCGCGCCGGAGAAATCGAGATAAGGACGGGATGTGTTTTTACTTATCTGCAGCTCCCGATTTATCGCTCCCCTGGAAGCTCCCAGGGCTGGCAAAGTTTGCCCGCACCATTTAATCGACATAAAACTGGTTGGTTCGCAGAGGTTTGACGATCGATAAGCCCCCTGTATTTAGATCAGATGCAACTCATAAGGGGGGCGGTTACGTGCCCTGCCAAGTGAGCAGTATTGCTGGTCTCTTGGCGGCCAAGCAAACGCGCTGGCCCCATTCGGGGGCTGTCCGGAAAATAAAAGAATGCAAGCGCGGAGAGTCGTCAAGCGCTAGATCGAAATTTTGATATGCAGAGATTTCTGACGAAACCTCGGCCGGCTTCTTGGCGCCGCTTTCATAAGCGCGTACTTGTTTCACTGTATACACAGGTATTAGTTTGCGCACCCTACGCGCAAGCGGTTCGTAAACGACTCGTCGAAAGCGGTTCATTAAGAACGGTTGACACATGACAACTTCTTTTCAATTTTAAGAGAAAGCAGACGAGCGGGGCAGGAATTTTTATGACCAGACTGCTAATTAAAAATTGCCGCAGCTGTTTTATCCCCCTTCATCAAAACAAGCTATAGTCGCATGTAACAGCACCATGTAGAACGGCCGCAGCGTGCAGCATCGGAAATGCAATACCGCAAGCATTTCTCTCTTTTTTGTAGGAAAGGGAATATCAGGAAAGAAAAGTGCGTGTACGTGGAGGGTAGGGGGGGACTCAGAACATACCTGTCTCCGCAAGCGTATTCCTTATGAATGTGTAAGAGTTGTTTCACAATGCTTACCGTCCAGCAGAGTGGCGCAGTGGAAGCGTGCTGGGCCCATAACCCAGAGGTCCGTGGATCGAAACCACGCTCTGCTACTCTTTTTTTTTTTTTTTTTTTTTTTCAGGTGAAATGTTTAGCCGAACACAAGTGCGTGCTGCAGGCGTTATTGAGCGTAGCTGTTGTTTTCCACAAAAGAACATCCAACAGGTGTCGCCTATTTTGCCGCGACATTAGTGCGTTATCGTTGGTTGTTGAAGTGCTCAGTAGCCCTCGAGGTTTCCTCAGTGAAGTGGTAGACACTTTTCGCTTCTTAAGGGCTCGTTTCAGCCTCGAATGCATCTGCAATGCTTCGCGCAAGTATATTGCCGGTGCCCGCGTTTCTGCGATCTTTCCCATTCCTTTCGCCATGCCCTCAGTTCCAACACCCGGACGTCCTTAATAAGATGAGCAAAATGTGCGTTCTTCCAGGTGTTTTTTGTTAAGCTGCACACTGCAATTCTGCCTGTTAAAACATGGATGCAAGATTGTGGCCGCATGTGTTCGCACCCAGAGACGATTGAGAGATATAGATAGAGATGGATGCAGAGAGGTACATTTATCTCTCTCTCTTTCTCTCAGACATATTAATATATATATATATATAACAATTTTCAAGCTGTTAAAACTTATTCACAGAAGTAAAACGAACGACATTCGTACATATAACATGGTAGTGTTCAAGGAATCGCTGCACATAAAGGGAAGCTTGAAAGCAACTAAGAGAAAGATAGTCATCGGCAAAGACAGGATGTACGCACTCAGAGACGTGCAGGGTTACATAACTCACAACTTGGACGAGATTATAAAGGCAGCAGGACGATTCTACACCAGGCTGTACGCCAGCAACGTTCGACCAGGAGAAACTACTGAGAGTACAATTGATCAACTTGCGATGTCCCGCTAGTAAATAATAAGTAGGTAGAAAAGGCTCCCAAAGGCATGGAAAGAGGAAGAGCTGCAGGTGACGATGGCATAACCTTGGATATTTTGAAGGGGGAGGAGATATTGTATTGGAAAAGTTTGCTGCAGTATTTTCCGAATGCTTGAAAACTCAGAAAGTACCCGTAGCCTGAAAAAAACGCCAACATTATTCTGATTCATAAGAAGGGAGATTCCAAGAACCTCAAGAATTACAGACCCATCAGCCTACTCTCGCTTGTGTACAAGCTTTTTACCAAAGTTATAGTTACCCGCATTGGAGACGGCATGGATTTCTAGCAACCCAGAGAGCAGGCTGGGTTTAGGAGAGGGTACTCAACCATCGATCACATCCATGTCGTCAATCAAGTGATAGAAAAGTCCGCAAAATACACTAAACCCCTTTACGTGGCATTTATGGACTATGAGAAAGCGTTTGATTCCGTATACACCGCAGCCGTTGTAGAAGCACTAAAAGGCCAGGGAATAGAGGAGACCTACGTAAGACTTCTAGAAGACATATACAAGGAATGCACGGGCATGATAGCTTTCCACAAGCAAAGCGATAAATTTCCGATATGAAGTAAGACAGGGAGATACTATCTCGCCAAAACTATTTACAGCATGTTTTGGGGATGTATTTAGGGAGCTTGACTTGGGAAAACATAGGATTAATGATAAACTGGAAATTCTTGAGCCACTTGAGGTTTGCGGACGACATCGTCTTGCTGAGTGAGACTGCAGGACACAGGCAAACAATGCTTGAGGAACTACAATCAGAAAGCACGGGCGTGTGGTTAAAAGTAAATATGAATAAATCTAAAGTAATAAGCAATAAGCATGCCAAAAACGGCCGCTTCAGCTTAGGAAAGGAAACACTAGAAGAAGTGAACGAATACAACTACCTCGGACAGATGGTTAGCGCTGACCCCATCCACTAGAGAGAAATCCGGCGCAGAATAGGAATTGGTTGGGGACCACTCGGCAAGCACTCCCAAATAATGAAGAGTAAGCTACCCCTGCCACACAAAAGAGCATACTGCCGGTTATGACATACGGAGTTGAACCTTGGCGCCTTACTAAATAACCAGAAAGCAAACATATATCGGCTCAACGGGCCATAAAAAAGGCCAGGAGTAACACTCAGGGACAGGCAACGAGCTATCTGAATCAGAGAACAAGCTAGAGTAGAAGATATCATAGTTCAAATAAAGAAAAAGAACTGGACTTGGGCTGGCCATGTAGTGAGACGAACCGACAACCGGCGGACAATTATATAGGTAACAGAGTGTATACCAAGAGATGAGTCTAGAAGAAAAAGAAGCCCATTAATCCGGTGGAGAGATGAGATGAGGGATTTCGGGGTTAAACTATGGGCTCGAGCAGCGCAGGACAGGAGCGGTTGGAGGTCAACGGGAAAGACCTTCGTCCTGCAGTGGACCTGAGCAGGATGATGATGGCGGTGATGATTTCCCAGAAATACAGAGCTTCGGGCTCCCTCTGCCGCGTCAGTCAACAAGGAGATTTTGGTTCCTGCAGCTTCTTCGGCTGTCTGGACAAGGCGCAGCTGCATCAGGGAAGACGAGCAGCGCAGCAGCGTCTGTTAGTAGCCTGTGGGCTTGATGTCAAAGTGGGGGGGGGGGGGGGGGGGGGTCTTGTTAGCTGGTTTCTTCTAGCGTTTCCACATAACGTGCGTGAGGTCCGCGTGGTGGCTACATTGTTCGCATTTATCTGAGAATATGTTTGCATAGAAGGGACTACACGCCACAGGGTTAGCGTAGGTGTTGGTTTGGAGTAGTCTACATGCCTAGTCCTGTGCAGCGTTGAGCGTGCGGTGGGTAGCTGGGTATTCGCACCTGCTACGTTTGTGAAACTAGTTATCGCTTCGTATAAGTTGGGGGCGTCAAACTCCCCTAAGAACTCTGTTACCGCTCCCAGGGGGTTTAATACTGCTCGCGTGACGACCTCGCAAGCAGATGTGTGGGTCTGCTCATTGCCTCGTAATATTTCGCCTACAGGAATCCATACTTTTCTAGACTGCAGGGACATTTTTCTGGGACATCTTCCAAAGAACGCTGAGTGAAGACATGGACATCACGCCATTCTCAACACGATTTCTGCCTTCAGGTGTCCTGGTGAACTACCCTGTGACATGTTTGTCTAAACTGGTCTGTATAGCTTTCCGCGATGTCGACATGTGACAGGCATGCAGAGCCACCTATATCAACAAAATCGTATTTTCGTGATGCGGTGACATTTGTATACAATGTGTAAAGTACGTTACACCAAACATTCCGCTAACCACCGAAATCTGGCCTTGACGTCTCTTTTTGTTAAACTACTCGCTTACACAAATTTTGTCCAACCCAAGCTAGAGTATGCTAGTGCCGTCTTTGATCCACACCAAATTAACTTAATCAATGTTCTTAAATCTGTAAAAAATAATGAAACAAGGTTTATACTTTCCGAGTACTCCCGTGGTTCCAGCATTTCCGCCCTCAAAGCCCAGCTTAACCTTCCCACTCTTGTTTCCCGCCGTAGAACCTCACGTCTTTGTCTTTATCATAAGTTTTTGTTTTTTTTTCATTCTTTGCCCATAGAAAACAAGCTCACCAAAAGAGCCCATCGCATTTCTCGCACCGCACATCTTAATGCAGTGTATCCTGAGCATGCCGCACCACTACTTTTCAGCAATAGTTTTTTTTTTCTGCGCACTGCTCGTGAATGTAATGACTTGCCTGCTGAAACTGAATGCCATTATGCCCGATTCGCAGTGTTTTAAGCGGAATATTGAAGCACGCCCATTATGTTTCCTGACATTGTCATGTACCATATGCCGTATGTACGCCCAGCCCTCATGCAATACCCCAAGTCGGGGCCCTTGAGGAACCAATAAATAAAATAAAATAAACATGTGACTGGTTCCCTGTTTTTAACGCTTGCGTGTTTTTTTGCCTGAATTTGGAGTGTTTGTGTTTGCTCCAATTTTTATGTATCTTCGGTCTGGTTGACCATACAGTGTCTTCGTTCTGTCTTTACGTTTTAACGCGTTTTCCCATTCAGTAAATAAAAGCAAAGTGCGCTTGTGAGGATCGTCTTAGCGCTTCTCGCCTAGAGCCCTTCCCTGACGTACTTCAGCCGCTGACCGGCCGCCTGCCCTTGGCGACGTGTCGCTGGAGGTGCGGGAGTGTGGGGTCCGCAGAACAAGCGGGGGAAGGGGAGATACCATAAACGTTGGCCTGACCACTGAGCAGGAAGGGTATCTAGGTCCTGCGAAGATAAAGTAGCCGGAAAATTCCCGAAAGAAGCCAAAAAATCGCCACCTTAACGTGAATGTTTTAATAGGAGCTATAAAAGAATAAAACAAACCAATGTCTTTCGCTACTCACACCCATACATTGCTGTAAAGAACTGACACTCTACACAACTGGTATAAGAATGTTACACCTTAGTAGACAATTTTGTGAATTTCCGCAGATTTTTGTGGCCATTGATCATTATAAGCATTCAATCAGTCGGTGTTCGGAGCAGAGCATTTGCTTTTATTTGTGTTCATATGTTGTTAAAATGAAGGAAGCTCAGAATGATGCATAAGACATGAAGGGAGTGATGCTGTACGCAACCTTCACAGCCGCCATCATGAAGGTCTTGATGCAGCCGATTTGCTTCTTCTTTGCTGCCGCAACGACATTTACTCCGTCATTGTTGCTATTAGTGTGAGCTTCTTTCATCTTTTTTTGGAAGTGAAAATCATTGGACATCACCTTGGAAGGGCGTACTCTATGACGCGTCTTTCTCGTTTCGAGCAAATGTTGCCATGATTACGGCGAACGCTGGAGGTTTTTTTTTTTTATCAAATTTTGGCCAATCTTCTAAGCGGGTATGCTTTGCTTGACAAGCGTTTGCCGGGGACGCTGGGCGGTCGTCGTGAGGCACGCACACACGAGCGCTCCGCAATTTCTTGGTACACGAAAAATTAGGATTTGCTATTTCAGCCAGGCCATGCTAGAACATACTTTTTGAATACCTTCGCCGAAAAATGCAGAAATTCCGAGAAGTAGAAAACCTTATCACAAATTTTATTCGTTTGCTATGGTGCGGCAAAGCGACAGCGGTTGACTATATATATGTATACTGCCTAAAAAAAATACCTAAAATACGCAAGTTTAACGCATTCCAGGGATATGAATGACTTAAGACGGGCGTTTGCTGCACACCATGTGTTATACTTTCACTGCCTGTTTACATTTTGATGCTTGTTCTACATCGTCATACACATTTCCCATCACTCTTCATGAAATCTTAAGCTTTCGTAAACTACTGAAGCATTGCATTTTAAATCGACGGCGTTGTTGAAGGCTCTATTCATACGACATCAGGTGCTGGAGATTAAAAACGAGCAAGGCAAATTTTGATTTGTGCCGGTAAGTAGCGCTGTACAGTGGTGTTTCAGTGACTGATTCGCAGGGACCTATTCTAAACTTTTCCAGATTACCGTCATCTGCCAAAAAGTTTCTTCTGTTCTTTTTGTTCACTTTGTCTCGACGACTGAAGTGCACTTAAAGGTCATATGAGGCCCTTTTTGTGGAAAGTGTGTCATTGGCAGGGCCCGGAAATATATAAAATCACCAATGCTCAAAGGAGCCAGAAGGTAGCCAAGTCGCCGCACTGAAATTCCCGTCGCCACGAGTCTCAAAAAGTCGCCAGTTTTGCGACAAATCACCACACCTGGCAACTGATTGCGCTGTTGCCTGGACACGATGATGACCGAAGTTATATAGCTGATGGGCAGTTGCGTTTTGGTGTGCACCCTGACAGGTGATAATGGAGTAGGTCGGCGTTCTTGCGTCTGATGACTGCCATGATGAGCATTTTTCGTTCGTTTTTGTTATTGCCGTGCATTGCTAACTAAAAGGTATGCTGCCTCTGGTTGTGATTGCAAAATGGTGATGTTCGAGATGCCTACAACTTTTTTGCATACTTAGGCTCTTTGAGTTGCAGTTATTACTTGAGCGCGTTTTTTTCTGTATCGAATCATCTATATATAAGTGTATATGTATATGTATATGTATATGTATATGTATATGTATATGTATATGTATATGTATATGTATATGTATATGCATATGTATATGTATATGTATATGTATATGTATATGTATATGTATATGTATATGTATATGTATATGTATATGCATATGTATATGTATGTCGTTATTCCTGGATTTATCGATGACTGAGAGTTCTTAGTCAACTTTTGTGCTGCAGACCTTTTTTGTTGTTTTTTTTTTTGTTCACCTCATTTCGCGTGCTCCTTTTCTGGCTGCTTTATCACTTTCACTTATTCCTGTGTTAGTGATAGCGATTGCTCTGTTTGGTTGTATGCATAGACAGGTGTACTATGATATACATGCTGCGAAATATTTGCTAACATTAAAATGCTGCTCGCACAGTGTGTAGGGGGCTGAGGACCTCTGTCAGGCCGTCTGTGCCTTTAGACCCATACTCCTTACGCTTGACGAGAAATAAAAGTTTTTCAAATCTAATCAAATGATGTAAGGTTAAGGATGTAAGGTAAGGTCAGGTGAGATGCTCATAATGAGGCATATTTGTCCTGTAAAAGTGAAGATTCTATTGCACAACTACTTGGTATTCTCGTTGTTTTTTACTGCAGCCTTGTGTGGTGCAACACGGGTGTGTCCAATTTGACAAAGCTACATCTATTACAAAAAAGAGCTGTTCGCTACATAGCTAACGTTCACTTCCTTCATCCCACTAAAAACCTTTTTTTTGAAGTACGACATTCTTTCAGTGCACTCTTTGTATAATTATAGGCTGTTAATAATCTACAAACGATTTGTACAGTGTAATGAAAACGTCCTAACCTTGCTAGCTCAACTGCGACAAAACACCCATGTTCGACAAACACGTCACATGGAGAGATGGATAACTCCGACGCCACACGCTTACTATGTTCAACAATCTTTACGGTACACATTGCCTGTTCTGTTAAATAAGCTAGTAAAAGAAAACTTTGACCCTATATACAATACAAACCTTAACATTAGATGGTTTTGTGAGCACAAGTTGTGATTTTTGTACTTTTTCTGTGTTGTTGTTGTTGTTGTTATTGTTGTGGTTGTTGTTTATGCGGTTGTTGTTGTTTTCTTTTAAGTGAAAGAACCTCACTTTCTGTGTTATTGCATGAAGTGGTAGTATGCAATATGTTTTTGAAATTGTGCGTGTAACCTAAGCTCTCTCCGCTAAGCTGTCAACGAAAAGGGGGTCGGGGCCACGTCAAGCTGTTCAAACAGCTTTTCGTCTCGCCTCCTCCTGTAAAAAATGAAATAAATAAAGAATGAATAAATGAATGAAAGTTATTCACAAAATCTCAGCGTGTCTCAGTTCCTTTACATGCTGTAGAGAGCAAGTCCACGCGTTGTGGAAGTGTGCTGGTCTTATAGCCCATACGACTGTGGATGGAAACCACGCCCTGATACTGCTTCTTCTTTCTTCTTTTAGATGAAATTTAGTTTTTCCCTGTGCCATCTCTATTGTTGTGTATGTGTGTGGGCTGCAGCTGTTATAGTGTGTAGCAGCTGTTTTCCTTCGTGCAACGTGCAGCAGAGTGGCGCAGTGGAAGCGTGCTGGGCCCATAACCCAGAGGTCCGTGGATCGAAACCACGCTCTGCTACGTTTTTTTTTTTTTTTTTTCGTTCCGGGGTCCCCGTTTAGTGCGACTATGCGTAATTAAAACCTTCGACTTGTCTCACAGTACTTTCGAAGAGTAACTGCTGTTACTCTAGTTTACTGTACTGCTTATCTATGTCTAATTCTTGTAAATGAGCAAATTGGTATCCATGTTTGCAAACAAACAAACATCGCAAAAACCGAGGCGTGATTGTCCAGGGAGTGAACGATATTAGCGTCTCTTCAGCGGCACTGCTGCTATACCGTCCTGCTTGATCGGTCGTATTCAAACCAGTCCTTATCAGTCAACGGGCAACCGTTTAGTTGCCCTTGACTGCACTTCATTTTCTGAAAATAAAAATAAAATAGGAAGCATTCAGCTCTAAACCGGTTGAATGTATCGATTAACTTTCCTTGGTCTTCTATAGCACTATAACTTCTGGCCCCACGCTTCATTCGCACCATTAAGGAGAACAGAGGGGCTCGTGTTATTAATAACAGACTCATCCCGTAGATGATAAATTAAACTAATCAAATCAGCGCCGTGAAGGTGACTGAAGCAAAAAAAATGAGTGTGAAACTAGTGATTCTTGCAACCGAAAAGAGATGGGAACGATCAAAGAAGTTCTTACTCAAACCGGCTCTCTCGTTACCTATATATCTGTTCAATCAAACACTGCACTAAACAAATTAGCTATTTGTTTATGTCTTTGCCACAAAAATACCTACGAAATAATTGATTCATTAAACGCTACCTGGGAAGCCCTCGTCAAAGGCAGGTGACTGTGTCGTCGTCGCTGGTGAGTTAAGAAAATCCGTACGTAGATACTCACATAAATCATGGTGATTGGAAGTGCGGGATAAAACGCACGGAGAGCGGGCTGGCATCCGACCTTTCGTCCAGGGGTTTCCCCAAGAATCGAATCAAGGGGGGAAGGGAGGGGGGAGGGGGGGAGGGGGGGTCCCGTCCCAATGGCTGGGGGGGGGGGGGGAAGACTGGTGACTAGGCAAACTATACAAACTGTTTCTTTTTTAGTCCACTAGTTAAATAACAGACGTCTATTAACCAAATTCTCATCCTCGTGACGTAAGTTTCCCTTTTTCTTGGGAGGCGGTGTTTCCTATTTAATCTGAACCAACACTTAATTTTTCAGAGATACAGTTTTTACTAAAAAGGTCCGTATTCAGTTTTTAAATGTCTGAGCATTTTTCAACGTATAAGGACATTTTCAAGCTTGTTGCCAGGGCCAATGACGAGATTTAAGTTTTTGAAACAATGTTTAGGGAGTAAACGAATTATGCAGCACTTACAAAGCGGGCACCGACCGTTTTTTGACGTTCAGAGTTTATCAAAACGCGATGTATTAGCTTTTGTAGCCCTTCGCCTCGCAGATGTTGAAAGTGCGTCTTCAAAAATTTGAGTTGTAAACAAAGAACTGCCCGAATTAATGAAATAACGGGGTATTTCACTCCTCTTTTTTATTGGGGATTGACCAAACTGCATAGACGTTTAATTAAAGAATTGATATAAGTAAAATTTAGACATTCAAGGAGGGGGGCTGTCAAGGAAAGCATGGGGTGGGGGGCGTCTACGCACCCCTAAGGGGTGCGTAAGGAAATCACTGGTCTTGTCCCTCTCGCTATTACAGGAACACTCCTGCACCTGACCTGTACGTGACCTTCGATTCTATACGACGCAGTTAGGACGAATCAGTTTTTAAAGGCGAAAACGATAGATGTCAACGTTTCATGAAATACGCGAGGTACAACAAAATCCTTGTTATACTCGGGAACAAGTTAAGAGCGGCAATAGCTCACTTATGGTACCACTCCGCCTAAGCGAAGGACCCGGACGTCAACGGGCGCGCGCGTTTTGGAATGAGAGGTCCATGAATGCGTTATATCGCCTGCCTTTTCTCCCGTAGTTTGTTTGTCGTAGCTGCAGTAGTTTATAAGCATATTAAGTCCACAATATCGCGGAAACGGCTCGTGGCACGTTCAAAATATTCCCAGTAACGCACTACTTGCGCTGCGCGGAGTAACATCCGGCTGCGGTGATGAGGAAGCGGCTACTTGCGTTGGCGTTCTTAAGTTGTAACCGAGTATAGGTATACACAGCATCACACAGAAAACCGGAGGGCTAATCGGGGATCGCGTGTTAAGAAAGGATGGTAGGGTAGGCCTCCGGAGGAGGGTAGGCCGCCGAAACCTCACGTGCAATACGAGTCGCCTCGAGAGGTGACGGCACCAACGGGGGAAAAACAGAAGGCTCCTGCAGTAAGGGGAAGTTTTGGCCGGGCGCAAAGATCAACAGAAAGCCCAACTTGGCTTTCGGCTACGCATTCTTAGGGAGTTGTAAGCATACCCGTATTTTTTCGCAGCAGAAGTGTTCAATCCTTTTCTATAACAAAAGAGGTGTGGGCAATCGCGGTGTGTGCCCGCGTGGTGCGCGTGCTGCCCAAGGCGTCCAGCACTGCGAGCAGAGAAACTACTTGGGGCAGCTGCGAAACCTTTTTAAGGCGCTCACATCGCAAACGTAAACTCTTACCCCAACGTGCGTACGCGTGAGTGACCAAGCAAATGTGGTTTAGTAGCCGCGTTACAAACAGCAGAGCAGGTACGACGACAGCAGCAGGTACTAACAGCAGTAACAGCAGGTACGACGCTTGACGGCGCAGAGTGCGCCTGGTGATCATGAGAAGTTCGGGTGAATTCTGTCCGCCTTGCAACAACAGCCGTAATTACGAGGGGTTATTGTTTTCGCGTGGGTGCCAGCGTTCTGCCAGCACGAGCGTCGCCAACAGCGGCCTGCTGAAAATCAGAGCCCTTCCACCCTTTGAAGAAGGTAGTCCAGCGTAGCTGGCGCTCTGGTGTGATTCGCTACGTTGGTACTGAGCTATATTGTGGATTTTCTCTGTTTAATTATAAAGGCAGTGGCGCGAGCTCTACTCACAGACAAAGAACACACACATGTATGGGCAGATATCATCATCATCCTAATAATAATAACCAGCCTATCTACGCCCACTGCAGGGCAAAGGCCTCTCCCACTAGTCTCCAATTATCCTGGTCCTTTGATGACTGCGACCAATTTATCCCCGCAAGCTTCTTGATCTCATCTGCCCATCTAACTTTCTGCCGCCCCCGGCAACGCTTGCCTTCTCTAAGGATCCACTCTGTTAGCCTTAATGCCTTCGCATTACATGCCCTGCCCACGTCCATTTCTTCTTCTTAATTTCTACTTATATGTCCTTAACACGTGTTTGTTCCCTGACCCACTCCGCTCTCTTCTTGTACCTTCATGTTACACCCATCAACTTCCGTTCTAGTGCTCGCTGAGTCGTCCTCAGTTTAAGTTGAACCCTCTTGGTGAGCCTCCAAGTTTCTTCCCCGTAGGTGAGTGCCGGTACCGGTACCGGTGGGCACATATAATGTTGTTTTATTGTAGCGAGGCTACGCCAATCACGGCGCCGGCTCTAGGGCGCCACACAGGTGGCCGCCGAAGACCACGCGGCATTGCGCAATTTCGGGGAAGAAGATAGAGACAGAGAGAGAGAGAGAGAGAGAGAGAGAGAGAGAGAGACAGTGGCGTGGCAAGGAGTATACACGACTCGGGAAAGAAGCGGCCGCGACGAAGAGGAGCATACAGTGGAGCTGTAACCACACTCCTTCGGTAGATGGTCATGCTTCACTGTGCAACACACCATGTGGGAAAGCCAACTTACAAAGACCAAACTTTAAAGGCGGCTTCATCTCTAAACACGAACGCATTTCTGGGAAGTCCTTTTAAATGCAGAGCATTTCAGTAACTCACGATGTCACCCGCGCTGACGTCCGTAGTCGTAGTCCGCACCCCTCCCCCTACACTATATAAAAAAATGCTATCCGGCGCCTGGTTTCGATCCCTCGACCCTGCGGGTGGAACGCAATGTACATGGTGCTCTACCCACTCCGCCACAAAGCCGACACAGAATGGGAGGCTACGAACGCGCCTTATATCCTTGACTCATTCAAACTACGTCAAGAAGCTGCTGATACAACGCATTCACTACCACCAACTCCCCAAACACTAAACGTTAACGCAATACACCCACCCCCTATGCGACGCATTTACTCGAGTCCCCCTCGCGGGGAGATGGGCCCAATTACGATGGCAGTGCAACGCCGGCACGTGCGGGGAGAAAAGAACAAAGAGAACAGAACTCCCGCTGGCGCAGTTTCAGGCAGGGGGCGCGCGAGCACTGCGAAGGCGGGAAATTTGAATTGCATGGGGTGGTAGCAGTAAGCGGATAACGGCGGTACACGCCACTATGGCGAATCACTGCTCTGCATTTCCGACAGCTTTCACATTGAGTACCCGCCGCGGTGGCTCAGTGGCTAAGGCGTTGCGCTGCTGAGCACGAGGTCGCGGGTTCGATTCCCGGCCGCGGCGGCCGCTTTTCTGATGGAGGCGAAAAGCAAAAACGCCCGTGTGTACGAGATTTCGGCGCACGATAAAGATCCCCAGGTGGTCAAAATTAATCCGGAGCCCTCCACTACGGCGCGCCTCATCGCCTGCGTTGCGTCGGCGCGTTAAACCCTACAATCAATCAATCAATCAATCAATCAATTTCACATTGAGTGGAACGGCTTCTAATTTTTAAAGCAAAGCTTTCTACATCTACCAGCCAACGGTTCTTTCGCGGCGTGCGGAACAATAAACTCCTAATGCGGCGAGGCGGGAGCGGGGGTGTGGGGGAGGGGGGTTTCACTCATGGAGCACACTGTAGATGGCGCGGCGAATTTACCCACCCTTCCTCGCGCGGAAGTTCCTGCTCGGCGATGGGAGCGTCGGCGGTGGCGTTGTCGTCTGCTTTAGCGACGGTTGTTTTGGTCCTGTTTTGGAGCAGCTTCGCGTCCATTGCGCGGTGCCTTCGCACGGCTGGACTAACTTGTTCGACAGCACCTCCAGGGTAACGCGCATCGGCCGGAATTAAGCGGTCTTACGGCAAACATACGTTAAGGATTGGTTTGAGGGCGGGAAAACAAAATGTAGTGACCACATTCAGACACCTGGCCGCTAGAGAAACGTTACCGTTTGCGCACTGCTTGCCATGAATGGGACTGCGTTTTCTATATTGCTGAATACCAATTCGGTTGTGTTTTTGATTCAGCGGCTGGGGAAGGGGAGGGCGCTTTTTGGCGCGAATTCCAGGTAACGGCTGGCAGAATCTCTGGTTTCACTCTTTGTAGAGCCACGTGTGCGAATTCAAGTGATGTCGCATGACCAATCGTTGTGGGCGTCGTTTACAGCTTTGCTTTCCGACCACCTTCTCACCGTTAATCGGAGCCAATTTTTTAAGGGCAACCAAGGCCTTCTTATGTTAAGATATCATCAGCCCTTGGAGCTCCGCATCTGTGCGCATTACTGTGGGAGCCTTATCAGAGGTACTGAGGCCCCGACTAAAGCATCCGCACCACCTCCGTAACCTGGGAGATTAGACACACACAGCATCGCTGTAAAAAGCGTGCATACTTTCCTGCATACGAGTGCGCCAGTGTGCCGGCGCCTTTCGCCTGTCCTGGAGGTTCCGTAACAATACACATAGGCTGGATATAGGGGATACGCTAAGTCTGTGAAGGAATTCCTGGAGCGAGGCGGGACACTATTAAGCGATTCCCGCAATGCAGCAGCCCTGTAGGGGAACGCAATGGGCATTCTCAGTGTCCAGAAATTTCGAATAGGTTAGGTTAAGCCTTTACCGCCAAATGCGTACTAAAGATGATTATCTGGCCCCTCAAAGAGACTTAAAATTTATCGATAATCGTTGTTCAACATTGATGAGGCGGCGTAGTATTTATAAATGCAAATTTATGCGAGTTTCCAGAAAACATTTTAACACGAAATATTTCTTATTACAGTCAGCAATTTTACATCAGTAGAATCATACCGTTACCTGGGTGTCCGCATCTATAAAAAGCTAACACGGACTGATCATATAACAAAACTTGCAGCCGATGCCCCCAAAAGATGGATTCGCAAATATGGCAGATGTCTAAGATCATCCTGGCCATTCGGCTGCTAAATATATCTTAGGGTCGCTAGACGTCAAGAAAATAAATCAGCGTCAGTACCTCCACAGCATAAAATAAGTGTCGCGCGCCAATTTTGTAGATTTAGACATGCAGGTTTTCATAACACCATTGTTCTGTAGAAGATGCTCACGTTCGAATGCTGCGGATCGCTCACGAACGAATGGACTTTATTTATTTTTGGGCCTACAAAAAATACAAACGCAGGAAAATGAGAAGGACAGTAAACGCACTTATTGACCGCTTAAGAATGGGTGATTATGACGTAATCTCATTGCACTCCCATTGTCATAAAAATGTGTGAAGGAAAGCTATGAATACTGATGTATAACGACGGGAAAAAAGATTGTTTTGTTGTCAGAGTTATACACGAGGTTTATTGACTAACAATATTTTTTTCCTGGGGAGCGTCTCTGAATGCCTTTTTTACTTGGCTGACGTTTTTTATATATAACGTGAATAACCACAATCGACTTATCTGGGGCCTATTTTGTGGGTCCAGTTACAGTTTACACTGAGCAGTTGTCCTATTTTTGTTAGGGCTTTTTTTCTTGGGGAATGTTGTCGTTAATTGTCCCGACCATCTTTTCTAATCCGCCAGCCGATAATTTGCGCTGGGTAATTTTTTGTTCTCACTCCGGTAAGCCTGGTTTAACTAATTTTATTTGTTAATCGCCTTCGTTTTTCGTAATTTTTCCTCACGCTGCTGACGCGGCCTACAAACCTCTTCCAATGGTAACGGCGAAAACAGCTGGCTGACCACCGACCCGCTCCTCCGCTGACGATCTCAACATTAAAAACTGCCAAATAATTAAGTGATCGTTCGATGCTCTCATTGATTGATTACACGATGTAATACATCATTTAATGAACCCCCCCCCCCTTTTTTTTATTTGTAGATACTGCGATCTCGTAACGAGACCTTAGCAGGGTGGGTTACATCTTTGTAACGAGTACATAACATGACACAAAGTTATACAGAAACATAGTCGATGGCAGGTAATAGAAACAAAAGACAACAACAACAATCAAAGCAAGTGCGACTCGAATAAAGATAATGAACTTAGTGAAACAACATCATTCGCCAGGTCATTCCAATCTACAATGGTACGTGTGAAAAAGAATATTTAAAACAGTTATTTCGCGGAACGAGTGGTGTAATCATAAGGGAGTGCCGTTTTCTGGTAGCATAACCTGAAGAAAAGGATAAAATGTGCGACGTATCTACACGGTAGTGCCCTTTGACTAACTGAAAAAGAAATTTTAAGCGACAGATGCGATTTCTCTCGGAAACTGATTGGAACCCACTTCTGTTTAGGAGTTCAGTAATGGAGGAGCCAGTAGCGGTCCCAGAGATTGGTTTTACGGGGGGCGAATTTTTTTTTTTTTTTGGGGGGGGGGGGGCGATTTTTTTTTTTTTTTTTTGTGGGGGCGAATAAGAACTGCTTATCTCCTTGCGCCAGTTCTGCGGAGGAGGTGACAACAATGCCGGCGTGTGCGCGCATGTGGTGTAACCCGCTTGCGCACAAATCACTTAGCGACACAGTGGTTTTTGACTCTCCGTAGGCGGTGCAACGGCTGACTCGACCCCGTATTGCTGACGGTCGCAACACGTTTGCGACCTCGCACAAGTGGGATTTAACCTCGCGCAAGTGGAATACTTAAAAAAAAACAAAAAAAAAGAAGCTGAGGACCTCTTTGGGGGGGGGGGGGGGGGGCGATCGCCCCCGTCGCCCCCCCCCCCCCCCCCCCCCCCTTGGGACCGCCACTGGGAGGAGCGACCATATGAGTTATATATAAATCGAACTGCTTTCTTTTGTATTCTTTCTAATTTTTCTATATTATTCCTAGTGAAAGGGTCCCAAATGACGACTGCGTACTTCATTATCGGGCGAATTATTGAATTGTAGGCAAGAAGGCGTAGATCGGGTGTGGCGGACTTTAACGAACGCCTTAAGAAAAAAAGTTTCCGAAGACATTTTGCGGATACAACATCAATATGCTTCGTCCAAGACAGGTCATTTGAAATCCAAACACCCAGATATTTGTACTCCTGTACTTCTGAAAGTAAAACGTTGTTTGCTGTGTAAGAAAACAAAAGCGGTCGCTTTTTATGTGTTATTCTCATAAATACCGTTTTTTCAAAGTTTATTGACATTTGCCACTTATCGCACCAAGAAATTACTTTCGCAAAGTTTTCGTTTAGCCTGGCCTGATCTTCAACGAAACTAATTTTCTCATATAATACACAATCATCAGCGTATAGTTTAACTGGAACTGACAGGTCTGTGACAATGTCATTTATATACAACAAAAATAAGAGCGGGCCTAGAACCGATCCCTGAAGGACACCGGAATCAACTGTTACTTTGCCTGAACAAGCTTCATTCAGAACAACAAATTGGTTACGGTTTGACAAGTAGGCTTTGATCCATGTTAGTATTTTTTCGTTTCTGATTATAGAGCCTAATTTGTGCAGTATGAATCGCTGTTTTATTGGCTGATTGAGATGCTGTGAATTCAGTAGTTGCTAATTTACCTCAACAATTAATTATTTGAGCGATCGATCGATAAATCGGTTGAAACATTGATTGAAGTCGTCGTTTACATACCACGAGCATAAACATTGAAGGCTAAGAACCACAGTGGTGCACTACCGCTACTATCATACAGCGTTTCCCCCCTCTTCTTCACATAACCGAGCGGAGATGAAAAAAAGGTGGACAGGAGCATTGAAGACTTCGTGTTGAAGAATTTGGAGATTTATTTAGCAGCATCCGGTATTTCTACCGTGGCGGATTCGAGTAGGGGTTAATTCTAACCACGAGGATAAATTGCTCTCGCCTTCTGGACTTCCCAACAGCTTACAGAACCTGTTTGCGTGACCCCGCCGTTGTACTAGAGTAAGAGCAGATCAGTTGTGTCTCAGTGATCACGCACACACACAGACACACTCGTGTATAGACACCGGTAATGCCATTCATGGTTAAAATACGCAGCAAAACTTGTATAATTGTCTTGTCGCCCCCACGTGATAATATATGAGCCAGTGGTGACAGCGACAAAGATGGACTGGAGCAGGAGATAAGGGGAGTGGAAGTGTTGGCTTGTCGGGTTGTCATGCTTGTGAAGGCAGAACTGGAGATAACGATACTTTACGCTTTAATAAGGCCGTGTCATTCGGTGTGTATTCCATGGACTGCTTCGAAGAAGCTGTGGTTTAAACGTATTTAACTCGCCATCAGGATGTCCATTATCAAGGGGATGATTGCTCGAGTGAGCGAACAGTCGCGCAAGACCAGATTGTGCGAATACAACGACATCTGCTCCAATGTACAAGTTCGGACTTGAGCACCACACTGGATCGGCGTCTCCGGCCGGGTTTGCCGAAGAGCCATGTAATTTACAAGGCGCGCCCGCGCCGCAGCACGCTCTGACCACCTTCCATCAAAGAACGAAAGGCAGAAGAAGAAATAAAACCCCGTTCGCTGCGTCCGCCGATCACGCTCGCTTGCCCGGAAAAGCGCGCCAGTCCGCACTGGTGCCGCGGAAGGCGGTTAAGCGAGAGGCAAAACGAACACGCCCCAGCTGTCGGGGCGATCGTTTAGGACGACACATACCCCGAGAGCGGAGAACGTTCGGCGCGGAGGAACAAACGCATTGCCAATGATTCAGCGGCCTCGCCTAGGAGGAAGCGGAGACGACAAGTCTGTTCTGCTCACAAACTGCTCGAACCGCAACCTCGGCGAACCCGGAAGATACGACGGCGCTGTTTTCTGTGAGCAGGAAGAGAAGCAAAATAGGGGGGGAATAGAAGAAGCTCGACACAAACAAATGAAGCCATTTTTGCCGTCGCGCCGCCGCGTCGTACCCATTCCACCCCTCCCTACTCCAAACACGCGTCGCGCTTTTCGTTCTTGTTTTTTTCTCTCTGCCTGCTTTTTTCCGCGCTCGCATTTATATTTGCCCGGATGACTGCCCCCGCGTGCGCAGTGTTCAGGGGGACTTAAGGGGGGGCTCTTCAGATTCCCCTCACCACCTCCCCCCCCCTTTCCGCGTTCCCCTCCCCCAGTACCGTTATGTCCGTTGAGGCGCTTATGTATGCGGTTTGCACGTCTCCCGTGCGTGAATGCGCGCCCGGCGGGCGGTTGCGATAAATAATCCTGCGCCCGTCCGAGAGGTCCCCAGTTGTCATCAGTCCCAGATGTAGATCGCCGACGCTTGAGCGCGCCGGCTGCCGAACTTTTTGTTGCTTTTTTTGTCGTTCCTTTTGAGTGTTGCGCCGTATGAACGGAAAACCCAACAGGGGTAGATTGCGCACGGGGAATGAAGGGAGCGGTGCGTCGAATGTGGATCTCGAACAGACCACGCCTTTGTTCGAGAGTGCGGGTTGTCGCAGTTGAACATGCGTGTTCTCGATCAACAAGTTGCCTCGGTACTTGTACGTGCTGCCGAGGCGACACTGTGTCGTACTGGAACCTCCTCAATGACCGGCGTACCGGCACGAAGCAAGCAGAAAATAGATTTACAAAGAACTAGGCTTCTGTTTAGTGTTTCCTGCCACAGCGTTGTTTTTATCCGTGTAGTTTAATGGGAAAACTTAGACGAAGATCGTTCCACTCAGTGACCGACACGAAGGGTTCAAGGTCCTACATAAAAAAAAATTGAAAATGGATGGCACATGCGGGCTGCAAATTAATACGTCGGCTGTAGTTATTATGGATTCGAGTTTTTAGCTGGATTGAAATTGACAGAAATTTGCAGTTGGTTGAAACTGAACGCCCAAATTGATTGACACCGTCGCAGCCACTTTAACGCTCCAGTTACAACGTACCAGTTACTAAGCGGGCTACAAGCAGTGACCGGCCGCAATGCGGACGAGGCGACACCGAGACCTTCGCGCGGACGGGGGACAGCGCAAGAGGGCGTGACATTTTAGAGGGTTTCAGCAAAGAGACTTGCCTTCGTCAGAGCAAGTCTCTTGCTGAAACGTTAGCAACAATTTCGTGGTCTATACCTTGTTCGAAGTTTTCTTTCCTTGTGTTCTAACTTCTCTACCATCTTCCAAGTTTTATTTTTCCCTCCACACACACACACACACACACATATATATATATATATATATATATATATATATATATATATATATATATATATATATATATATATATATATATATATATATATATATATATATATATATATATATATATATATATATATATCAATGTGTCAAACCGAAAAAAATATCGGTTTGGTTACGGTTCTGGTTCAGGATCATTTCGTTCCGGTTCAGTTCCGGTTCGACTAAATCCCGTGCCGAACCGGTTTGCGAACCGGTTCAGGAGCTTGAATTATCACTGAAATTATAAAAAAAAATAAAACATTTAGTAATTTAAAACGGCAGTCAAATCAAAATACAACGCTTAATACCAATGGCGCACATTTTTTATATATATATATATATATATTTGTAACGAAACAGAAAAATCGTACAACAGGCACATCAATACTACCAATTAATTAGATTATTTGGTAACCCTGAATCATTTGTTAGCTGTTACCTTATCGAATGTTAGGTCACGGGTTTGTTTCCCGGCCGTGGCGGCCGCTTTTCTGATGGAGGCGAAAGGCAAAAACGCCCGTGTGTACGAGATTTCGGCGCACGTTAAAGATCCCCAGGTGGTCAAAATTAATCCGGAGCCCTCCACTACGGCGCGCCTCATCGCCTGTGTAGCGTCGGCGCGTTAAACCCTACAATCAATCAATCAATCAATCAATCAATCAATCAATCAATCAATCAATCAATCAATCAATCAATCAATCAATTATCGAATGTTAGCCACACATCTGTTAAACGTAAGCTTCAGTTAACGCTCAGTCACTGCATTATTGCTCTGACCACTGCAATTCCTTTTGCGATAGCTATACCGGATGTGTGCATTACAATGAGGATGTCATCGTACCGCGTGACCCCTCGCCATCGTTCCGTGTGCTACATTGCGGAATCGTATGACAGAGTATGCTGTTACAAAATGAAAGGGAAATTTGACGCGCGGAGCATGAGATGGGACTTTTTTGTTTTTGGGTAGACGCGGTCTCGTCCACAGCAGTACTCCCCTCCGGAACGAGTAGTAGTAGAATTAATGTAGCGAATTGGGCAGTCAGTACAAGTGCACCTTCGAAAAAAAGCAGACCTGAAAGAGACAAAACTGCCGAACAAGCAGAAAATATGATCGCTGGGTGAATTGGAAAGTGCGAGGTACCGGCCTGCCTTTCTGCACGTGTCATCTGCTTTAGTACTGTTTCTGCTTCCAAGACAAGGTTGCGCCGTGTATGTCTGTCCTCACTTCGTCCGTGTCCCTTTTTAGCGCAATCATTTTATTTAACAATGGAGTACCAACGTGCCCAGGACGCTACCCTTATTAAGTGCGCACCTTAACAGTTTTCCCTGACATATTGTAACGTAGTATTTTGGTTACATACTGCCGCTACTGTAGCATGAAGATCGGAAGGAAAAAGTCGAGACGTCGAAGAGGTTTTAAAGTTAACTTGTTTACTTTACAGATGACATTGGTGACATTTAGCACATATGAATTAGAATGAATGCACTTGTTACATAGATGAGAAAGACAGTCAACGATTAAAGGCCGACCTCCATGCAGCGAAATGTAGGCGAAAAGGCGGCGAACGTCGCCCGGCGGCGGCCGCTCCGCCGCCGGCGTCGAAAATACGGCTGTTCGTCGGCGATCTACGCGAGCTAGATGTCGAACGCGCGGCGGCGAACGCGACCGGAAGCGGCAAACTGCATTTTGAGGCCGCAGCCAATCACAGCCTCGTACTTCGTTGTACTTCCTGTCCTGTCTTTCATCGGCGGCGTTCGCCGGGTCACGTTGCATGGAGGTTGGGGTGGACGAAAACTGAGCGGCGCGTCAAACCACGGCGTCCGCCGCGCCAAGTTCGCCGAGAAACTTCGCTGCATGGAGGTCGGCCTTAAGGGTACTTAGCGGGACATAGTTGGCGGGCGAATGGCTCCCGGCGGGAGGGCACGACGACCGGCAGCAAGCGGCTCTCCCGGTGTTGCTCTCTCGCCAGAGGGGCCGCGTTATATTTGCTTTGGGGGGACGCATTGGGGGAAAATGCGCATCCTAGCATGTGCGGGCTATCGGGAGCAAGTCTTAGGCACACCCGCAGCCAATCAGGAAGACGCTTCTTAGCTCCAATCGGACATGTCCCCGCCAAAGCGAAAAGGACCAAAAACACAGACACAAGGTTTCGACTCGAAAACGCGCGCTTGGAGAATTACGGGCGTAGAGCAAGTAGTTAGACAAAACGCACTAAAGTAAACACGGGAAAAGGGAAGGTCGTCGGAAGAACACTGAACACACGGAGCCCGAACGCGACCAGCGCGCACGCCACGGGGGGGAAGGGAGCGCCGCGGCCGTGGTAACAGAAGATGTGTGGATGGTCCCTCTCAAGAGCCGCGTCTCCCGGGTCGGCCGACGGGACAACACACACTCGGCAACGCGTTTCTTAGAAAAGCGGGGCCTCGGTGGCCGAAGAGGGATGCTAAAAAATTGAAAAAACCAAATGGAACCAGGGCTTCGCGACAATATCGTTGTTATTTGTATCATTAAAAAACGGAATTTGTCCATTGTACTGTCCTCGAAAATTGACCACGGAGCTCACTTCCTTTGCACTGATGACGCGTTTGGTTGTGAAAGGCAGGGCAAAGAAAAGTGTAGAGCAATATCCACATTTTGGTGCTTTTAGAGGCGAAGCATCTCATGCTCTGGGCTGTGTCCCTCCCTTCAGTGTCGTTGTCCGCCGTCCGAGGTTTTCTTGACTGCAAACCCTTATTTCTGTCTTAATTCAAGGAGCCCCTCATTTTCGCATTCCGATTCGCTACATGCATAGCAAGGGCCTCTGTTCTGACAGTCTTGGTGCCAAAGGTTGCTTAAGAGGGTTCAGCGCCACTCGACACTCGAGTCACGGCCCGGGGTTAAAAAGAAGGTCCCCTCCACCCCGAGTAATCCGAGTGGCGCTGGCTACCACCCCCAAGCGCAGGAAACAAAAAATACCCCAGAAAGTGGACGGAAACATAGCCCCGCCGGTAGGGCAGTGGTCATCGCACCAATCGCGTATTCTGGAGGGCGTGGGTTCGGATCCCACCCGGAGGGCATTATTTCTCCACTTTCTTTCTGTCTTTCCAAATTCCTTATCTGTTTCAATGACCTACCACATTATATGTATATAGGAAACAAGTTCTCCATTTTGTCTTGCTAAGCTGCGATGCCAGTTCAAGGGTGAGCTGTTAGGCCCTCTGCGAACCCGCGGGAACGCCCGTAAAGTACGCTATCTCCCTGCTTGTCGCTTCCCTGTTTGTCTAAGCGCGCCTCCGTCCGACGCAGCGAACTCAGGTGGCTTCTAAACGGGCACGCCTATATCGAACGAACGAGCGGGCGTCGCGATCACGCGGAAACGCCGCTTTTATTTCAACTTTGCTCTCTCCTGTCGGCACGCGCGCGTGCATGCGTGCTTAGGCAGCGCGGCGGCTCTCGGCGGGAGCCCACTACGAGGAGACGGGTGTCGCTTTGCGCAGGCCTAGTTATAAATAAATACCGGAGCAGCAGACAGCCAGCAGCAGCCGCTCGACGCGCCCCCCTTCTATTGTCCCCGTTAGCGAAAGAGCAGAGCTCACCCATTCTCCGCGGTTTCCTCGAAACCGAATCGCGCGGTCGCGTGCGCTCGCCAGCCTGAGGTGAGAGAGGAGAGAGCTCCCGCTCAGCGTGTTCCGTTCATGAGCCCGGGACCTTGCTGCTCTCTTGTAGTGTAAGCCACACTGGCCGAGGTTGAGCAGTTTCGCGTGGACCTGGGAGGGCCGTGCTGCGCAAGCGCGAGGAGCATTGGATTGGATTGGGTTTTGATTGGATTGGATTAAATTGGATTGTATTGGATTGGGTTGGAAATACAATCCAATAGGAGTACGGGCGTGTAGAGAACTTGGTCTGCACATTCGCCGGTGCACGCATTCCACAGGAGGGACGTCATAGCCGCGGTAGACGCACTGGCACCGGCGCGTGCACAGTTGCGCGCCTCCGTTGCGCAGTTGCCAAGTCTGACGGTGCGCAGGAACCTCTTGATAGCCATTTCGCGTGGCTCCTAGCGAGCCGTGTTGCGCATGCTCGAGGAGCAATGACTGGACTGGACCGCACTGGACTGGATTGGATTGGATTGGAAATCGTGTTAAGCGGGATTCACACGACGGAGAAACCCTCTCTTTTTGGCCCGCGGGACCCGCTGACGTGACTGGTTTTATGCTCCGCCCCTCGGTGGGGATAGCCCGCGGTGGCTCCGCGAAAGAAAATGCCTCCGCATGTTTTCGCTCGACGGCGGTGGCCCTCGGCGGATAATGGAACCTGTTCCTCGGCGCTGTCGTCTGCTAGTCACTCCGCGTAGCTCCGCACGTGTGGATGCGCCGCCAGGCCGGCTAATCCGGTCACGTGCTGTTGACGTCACATATCCGTCCGCCTCCGTGAGAGGGTTTCTCTGTCGTGTGAATCCCGCTTTAGCAGCAGTAAGCATGATAATCAGGTAATCCTAGACAACCAGGAAACCTAAGAATAACCAGCTGAACCTTAGCTCACGCTAGGTATATCCTGGCATAGCCGAGCTAAGCCACTGCAAATTTTTAGATGCGAAGCATCTCATGCTCGGGGCTGTGTCCCTCCCTCCCTCGTTGTCGTTGTCTGCCGTCCGCACTCTACTGCGCATGCGCGTCTCTTCAGCCCCGTCAACGTTTGGGCTGACGTCAGCGCAGTCCTCTATAAAAAGAAATAGTTAGGCGGCGCCCGGTTTCGATCCCACGACTCTCTGGCCGCAACCGGAGGTACGTGGCGCTCTTCCCACTGCGCTACAAACCGAGACGGGAGTATGTGCTACGAACGCGCCTTGTGTCCTTCACTCATTCAAACTCCGTCAAGAAGGTACTGATACAACGAAGGCACGCGAAGCTGAACGTCAACGGAAACGACGAACTGAAAACTAATGGGAACTTCAGTCGACCCCAGGGCTGCTTCGCATACTACTCAGGGTTCCCCTAAGGGAAGATGGTGTAATTTTTTTGCGGAGGTCTTCCTGTACCTCTTTCATTCAGGTGACGGTGTGCCGCGGATTTAGCACTCTTGTGACTCCGTGACAGTGTCGACTTTCTGGCCAAGGCGTACGACCATACTGGGGTCGCGGGGTCGATTCCCAGAAGCTGTGGCTGTTTTTGAGGCAAACGTGAAAACGAGAAACGACCGCGTGTCAGGGCTTAGGTGCGCGTGAGAGCTCCCCGCGAGCGCGTGAGAGCGACGTACTGTTCAGGATTAGGGTGGGTGCCTGGATCATCTGCGGGGGGGAACCTTACACGACGCCCGAGGATGCTCGTTCTGGTCGCATCAAAACGCCTCAAGTACTTCACTACGCTCTCCTTTGCCTCTCCTCTCTATCTGTCTCACATCCGGCGTATGCAAGGCGGCATTCATTTCGATGTGTATAGGCGAGAGCGTCTGCAATTTACCTCAGCAGCATCCATTTCCTCCACTCTCAACACCAGCAGTCGTTCCGGTGTGTGACAAATTACGCCTGCTGGGGGACTTTCCCTTCAGCTTTCCAGTCAATAAATTCATTCATTCATTCATTCATTCATTCATTATGGCGCTGCATAAATGTGAAGTCAAAGCATGTGGGCCCAGTCTTATTCTGAGCGGTCTGCTTGCACTGGCCCACATTCATGGGGCATGGACGACTCCGCTGTGCTGTGCTCGGAGACACGCGTGTCACCAGCCATCTGGCCCGAGAGTGCGTCTGCTCGGCATCGACAGCACTCTGGAGGCATCGATGTTCGTAATTGGCGCGCGCACGCTCTGTCAGCAGCACGTTCGCCGTCTGCTGCCGTCTCCGCAAGGAACGGCGCGCCAAAACTTTTCACACACGCTGCGGCAAATTGCAGACGCCTGCACCTATACAACTCGAAATGAACGCCGTCTTGCATACACACCGGATGCGTCGACGCGTATACGCGTTGACGAGGGACGTTGTCCTCGCACAAGTTAACGCGGGTCGAACTTCCAGTGGCCTCGATATCACGGACGCGACCCCGTCGGTCGGCCGGCTCCACGCTTTGTGCTGGCACCCTTCAGTGCCTTTTTTGTATTATTACTTATATATTTTTGGGACTCCTCGCCGTCTTGCCTAGGCTGCCCGTTTCAGCATAGGCACGCGAAACAGGGCTACTGCCGAACAGGAAAAAAGTGGCCCGGAGACGCGTCTCTCCCGTGTCGTGTACGGGGCCGCAGACAAGACCGCGACCCGTTCCGCAGAAGGTTACGGTGTGTGTAGGTTTCTAAGTCGGTCAGGTGAGAACGAGACGATGAGGGGGGAAAGAAACCGCGCACGCAGCTTGACGAGCCTGTTCGGCCAACGAAACATTGTTTATTTATTTCCTTTTGAGTCTGCCACCCGCTTGATGCTTCTTAAATGCCGCATTCAAAATTGGGTTTGTTGATTGTACTCCTCGCGCACTCTGTGGTAAGATGACGTCCTCATTTGGTCGGCGATTTTTGTAGACAGTCTTGACGTCGCTTATTGAGGCAGTTCGCCGCCCGTTATGTGAAGCTGAGTTTCGCTTTGCAGATCAATAATTAAATTTGTGCCCCCAGCCCCTATTTTCTCACTCACTCACTCACTCACTCACTCAATGACTGAGTACCAAGTTCGTTCTCTCACCAAGCTCGTTCTCTCGTTTTGTCGCACTACTGCCCTCCCGCCGTGTACTGGAGCAAAGCATACTTGCTTCAGAAGAAGGAAATAACTTTATTCGCTCTAAAGGAGAGTTAGACGATGATTGATTGATTGATTGATTGATTGATTGATTGATTGATTGATTGATTGATTGATTGATTGATTGATTGATTGATTGATTGATTGATTGATTGATTGATTGATTGATTGATTGATTGATTGATTGATTGATTGAAATTGTTCTCTTTCTTGTTACTTGATCGATTGCTATTCCTTATTTTCTTAGCCTTAGAGGGTTTACCAGTTCCCGGCCAATCCGCCTCGAAAGGTGTGTGCTTCTCCACGTATTATGTGCTCTGGGACACACTCAACAGGGCCGCAAATTTTGGTGTTCCGCAATGAGCCGCGCACCCCGGAGGCAGTAGTAATCCGGTAACCTGACGCTGCAACAATGAACGAGCCGCCGGTATCGAGCAGAAAGAAGCGAGGCGCGTTATTAGGACGCTCCCGCCGTCGCCCTTCGGTTAGTTCCCCGCGCAGCCCAGACCACACGCACCGAGACGGGTAAAACGAGATACTAATCGGGTGAAAGCGCGGCCGCTGCATAGTAGCGGCGCGTTGATCTTGCGCAAGGGCCGTCTCCCCCCGAGGCCCCGTCCTTCGGGACACCACTCGTCGCCGGCCGCCGACGCCGAGTGAAAGGCAATCGTGCCCGCCGGCCGCCAACGAGCCGTCCGTGCTCGCTGGGGCAATCCCGGAAGCGATTCCCGCAGCCTGCTCGCCGCACCGGATTGTGTTTGTCGTCGCGTGTGCTAACACTGCTTTAGGGCGGCGGCGGCCTTTGTTGCGCGTGCGTGCAGTTCACGCTGTTAAATTTCCCGCTGTGTCGAGAGGGTATACCCCCTTTTGTTTTGTAGTGTCAATTCGATAGCATTGTAATGCTATGCCCATCCTAGACGAAAGGGTCCCATGTCCTTGCGTGCACTAGAATTAAAAGAATTAGTGCCCTTCCAGTCTGTGAAAATGGATGACCTGCGAAGCTGCACGCCGCCACGGAGTGCACGGAACAAAACACGTTTTTTTTTTTGCAATTTACGACTGAGCATACCCACAAACCAGTTACCTGAATAAAATTTGCAAAGACCCGAGCTTTATCCTAGCGGACAAACGAAGAGCTGTCTCTTTCCCTCCCGCGCCGTAGGCACCTTACTGTTTGTGTAACGCGCCAACCCAATCCACTCTGCCACTGAGGACACTGGACCGTCTCAGTGGGCTGTTTGAACGCCACGATAAAACCTCACACCACAAAACGGGCATGTCATCAGTAAGGGCATGAAACCTTTAACTGCGCGTGCCCCCCTTCCCTCCATTCCCAACCCGTGTGCTCATAAACCGGCAACCGGTCATGAGCGGGTGTTTAGACGTGAAAGACACCTTCGAACATATCGCTGTGAAAGCCCTTTACGCTGAACTGGTGATATTGGCCCTCGTCGGCGTTCCAAGCGGGCCAGTTGCTGTTCATCCGGGAGGGATTCGCAGCTACTCGACCAGCTGGAACTTGAGGCGGCAACGGCGGCGGCAGCGGCTTTCTGTTGTTCTCGCGATCATTCACGCTTCCGTTCGGGCTGACGCTTCTTCAGTTTCCGTTCTTCTTCCTCCAAGCGAACGACAT
The DNA here is from genome assembly GCF_048455015.1 of Haemaphysalis longicornis. Classification (NCBI taxonomy): domain Eukaryota; kingdom Metazoa; phylum Arthropoda; class Arachnida; order Ixodida; family Ixodidae; genus Haemaphysalis; species Haemaphysalis longicornis. The sequence continues at coordinate 205,266,452 of NW_027526361.1, read as the reverse complement.
GCGTCCACCATAGCAAATTAGCACATCGAAGGATTCGATCATTATTCTAGCGGACAGACGTGGGTGTTCCTTTCGCTGCCCAGTCGTAGGTATCTTATTTTCTGTGCAACACACCAACCCAGACCCAAACCGCTCGATTATGGAGGACAGTTGACAGGGCCCATTGAGCCATGAGATTCCCACGTTTAAATCTCCCGCCACCACAACGGGCATGTTACCGCTGGCGGCATTAAGCTCTGCTGTGCGTGCAAACCCCCTCCCTCCACCCCAAACCCATGCACGCCTAAACATGTAACCGGGGATGGGCGCATAATTAGGCGTGAAATACACCGGCGAAGGCATATATGCGACTTCCTCCAGAAGATATATGACCAGCTGGTCAAGGAGGGCCGCGGACCAGTGATGTTCCGTACTTGCTAGAAAAATTTCCATTTCTAGGTTCAATTATTCCCTCATTGGCGCAAATTTTCCCCGCAGGTTTCCCAAGAATTCCCTACAAATTTCCCTGCATTCTGTTTTTGCAACTGATAGATCTTTGCGGGGTTTCTTGTTCGGTTTTGGAAGTCAGCTAGTGTCACATATGTCTAATTTACGTAGCCTTCCGGACGCAGACGCCCTTCAGAGAATCAGAGTTTCAGCGTGAACTAAATTTCGTGTCATCTGCAACTCAGCAACACTTGACTATGCATTTCATGTTTTGTACCACACAGCATGCTCGCTTTGTGTGTAAAGCTCTAAGTTAAAACTGCCCGTATGAAAAACAAGACATTGTTGGGAATTAAGGTAATTAAGCAGTGCAGGTGGTGTCAGCACCTTACAGCAGCACCTGACTGCTATCAGACTGCTGCCAGCACCTGGCAACAGTCCAGGCACTGTCAGCCTTGACAGCACGTGGACTACGTGTTGACAGTACCCAACATACTTTTTTGTATATTGCGCAGGAATACATGTGCACAGATTTTAGCCCTTCAGCCGCCACCGCTTGATGCTTTACTAGCTCTTTCTCATGAAGTATTATTTCCCCCATGCTCCCTCCTGTTTTATAAACTGGATTAAAAACGGTCTTGGATGTTTGTTGCTTGCGCGAACACGACTGCGGATGTCTGAACATAAATATACGACGAAGTGTTAAGGGAACTGTTCAAAAGAAAACAGTGCAATAAATGAGGCGAGGCCCGGCTTACTGACGTTATTTTTTTTTACTCCATGACTCCTAAAATTCCCTGCATTCATTAAAGATTCCCTTTTTCCCGTTTGGCTAAAATTATAGCCGGAAATTCCCCGAAAAACGGAAAATTCCCCTCACGGAAGGTCACTGCCGCCGACGCGACAATGTCGCTCGGACTGGCTTTCAAGCTAAATAATTACGTGCTTACGCCGGCGTTCCAACGGAGAAAGTTGCTTTCAACCGGCAGGGACCCGCATCTAGTGGGCGAGGTGGAATTTGATGCGGCAACGGCCGCGGCTACATTGTCGGCGGCGGCGGTGGCGGCGTCTTTGGGGTGTTTTTGCACCCATCCACTCTGCTGTTGATTCTCCGCAATCCTCTTTGATAACGGCGCTTCGGCGGCTGCCAGCCGACTGTGCAACTTGCGGAAGGGGCATCTGTTGTGGCGAGGGGAATAACCGTTGCGATGACCGTTGTGCAAAGGGGTCGGCGTTGGCGGGGAGGAGCCCCGGAACGGCGCCGAGTAATTCGGCTTCACCGGAATGAAAACTGGCGGGCAAGACACACACTGCTTCGCAGTAAAAAGGGTGCCTCCTCATTACCCGGCCATTGCATGCATACGTGTGAGCTAAGGTCGTGGCTCGAATGAAGATCGAATGGGAGAAACTAGGGTTTTGAGAATTTAAAGGGACCCTGCAACACTTGCCATCGACTACTAGTATTGTATTTTGGGATAAAGTCTATTGTCCCAGAAATCTCCTCACGCAAGAATTATGAAAATCCGTTCACAATTAACGAAACTACGCGCGATGAGAAATCGCGCATAATCGTTCCCTCTCAACTCGACCGCGGGCAACGCGACGAAAGCTGCGCGCTCTCTCCCGGAGAGGGGGGCGGCTCGCGGCGTTCTCTTCGGTGGCCTTCGATATATCACATGCCGGGTAGTTTTCTCCTTTTCTCCGCAACGCGGAGGGGCCTATTTCCGGTCTGGTGCCGCAAAAAAGCAGGCATGGGTACCTGCTCGCAAGTGCGCGCTCGGGCTCGTAGGGCGTTTTTGAAGCAATAAACGTTTGTAGTCGAGTGGTCCCGTTGAAAGGGAAGTATTGAGCACATCACTCAAACTCCGCGCGCCCTCAAAACACAAAAGAAACGGCAAAACTGTGCCTACAGGTTCCGGCATAGAAGAGGTTCGTACACTGCGATGACGACGACGGAAATGGGAGAATCTAGCCGCGAAGTTGACCAGTGACAGCCGATCGGGCAGCCATGGCCTATGTGACGTCCCTCAGGCCATGCATAATGAGGACAACTGAAGAGAGAGCGGTTTGTTTTTCCGCGTCTTTCACATCGATTTGCGCGCTCACCGCTTCACGTGCACGTGTAATATTTGGCTCAGGTATTCCTGGCAGTGTAATCTAAACGTTGCGCAGGTTTACTTGCACTGCTCAAAGAGTGTTGCAGGGTCCCTTTAAAGCGTTTAAATTGAGAAAACTCAGGTTACAGTGGATCAGGACAGAGTCGCCCCTCGCCTGTGCACCGCGTCAGACGTTTTCTCTCCGTGCTCCTCTGTCCTGATCCACTGTAACCTGAGTTTTCTCCATTATTAAACGCTTTAAATTCACAAACCCTAGTTTCTCTCATTCTATCTTCATTCGAGCCACGACCTAGCTCACACACACACACACACACGCACACTCTCTCTCTCTCACACACACACGTTCACGTACGCACATATAGAACACGAAAAGTTGCCAGTAGGAGACGATTGCATAAGGTTAGCACGCATGCTCTGCGTGAAGTGCGTATTTCGCTCTAGTCAAGCGGTGTTTGTGCCGGTGTGGGCTTCACAACGAGCTGCGCTGTCTGCATCTCCAGACCAGCGTAGCCAGCGCGCCCGAGGCGGCTCATCGGTCTAAACGGAGGCAGCCGTCTTCTCACATTCTTTTTTAATACACTTTATAAGCGACCCCAAACCATCCACCGCCGGCGGCGGCGGCGGCGTCGGCGGCGTCCGCAGTGCTCCTCTATAAAGAAACAGCATCCGGCGCCAGGTTTCGATCCGCGGACTTTGCGGCCGCAGCGCGACGCTCTACCGATCAAGCCACGGACGCGACGGTGATATCAGTGTTGACGCGCCTTATATCTTTAACGCATTCAAACTACGTCGTCAGCGGCGTGCGTTGGCGACTCAGCGGCGTTATAGCGGCTTGATAACTGCGTGGTGTACACGTGATACTACAAACCCGATGGAAGAGATGGAAGCGAAGGCGGCGAGGCGGTGGGCTGCGGGGGCCGAGCGCAAGCGCCGCAAGCGGGCCGACAACCGTGCATTCGCACTTTCACATTCTCCCCCTCGCTTCACGTTCTCGCTCGCGATGATCTTCTAAGCGAAGGCTAACCAGGCGAGTACACACTCGGATCTCATCTTTCGCGGCCGCAAGCAGAGCGGCTGTGGCGAAACGCGGTAACCGGTAACCGAATACGGCAGCTGCTCGAGCGTCTTCTCCTTGAGCCATCCTTCACGCCCGCTTTCCCGCCGAAGAGCAGGAACTGGAGACCGCAATGAGCCGCTCTTTCCGGGGTCGCCGAGGGTCGCGTGCACTGGCGAAGCGGGCTCTCTTTCCGCCGTCGTTTGTCGGGTCGCCTTGACTGCCGCCATCGCTAATGTTGACGTAAGGGAAGAATCAATTACATCTAGACGCGATAAGGGAGCCAAGCCGGTTAACGTACACACGGCTCCTACGTGCTACTGCGATCCCCAGTTCTGGCGTATTGCTTTGTCGTTCTTCCTTTTAGGGCGCGTGTTTTTGCATTGAGGAACGGGGGAAAAGTAGCCAACTATGTCACACCTTACCGGCAAATGAAAGAAACGCGTACCGTTACTAATTGATTGCGGGGTTTAAAGGAGTACTGACACGAAATTTCAAAGCTCAGATAGCTATGTAAAAAGCTTCCTTTGTATATGAATATAGTCCCTCGAAAGTTTAAACCGTAACCGCTCAGTAGAACATATTTTGAATCAATTAAATTAATCCTTGCGCGCGCGAGAAAGCTCATCTGCGCCGCCCGCAGTTCTGTGCCCGCAGCCAGGGCTCTTTCTCCCAAGTGTTCTGTGTGAAAGCGCTTTGGACGCGACTAGGCCCTGGCCCCCTTTTTTCTGAGAAACGGCTCCGGCGAGTGTGTCTGCGCGCTGACCGACTGGGAAGAGCGGATGTTGAAGGGTGCGAGCCATCGTCTCGGCTTGTGTTACCGCGGCCGCGGAGTTCCATACCCCCCCCCCCCCCCCCCAGTGGCGTGTGCGCTGGTCGCGGTCGGGCTCCGTGTCCTCAGTGCTCTTCAGACGACCTTCCCCCTTTTTCCCCTGTATATTTTAGTGCGTTTTGTCTAAACTACTTTCTTTACACCCATGGTTCTCCAAGCGCGCGTTTTCGGATTCGGCCTTGTGTCTGTCTTTGATTTTTCCTTTTCACTTTGACGGAAACATGCCTGATTGGAGCTGAGAAGCGTCTCCCCGATTGGCTGCAGAAAGCCTTGTTTCATTGCGTCCGCACGCTGCAGGATGCACTTTTTCCCCCAATACGTCCCCCACCGGACCGCTTGAAGCGAATATAACACGGCGTCTCCGGCTATTGAGGGCGGCGGGCGGCCTGCACCAGGACTCAGTTCAGAAACTCTGTCGCTCGTCGTCGTGCCCTCCCGCCGGGAGACCGACATCCAGTCAGCCATGTCCCGCTAAGTACTCTTGATCCTTTGACTGTCTTTCTCATTTATGTAACAAGTGTATTCGTTCTGATTCTTATGTGCTAAATGTCATCAATGTCACCAGTAAAGCAAATCAGTTAACTTTAAAACTTCTTCACCACCTTGACTGCTTCACTACGATCGGCATGCTACCGTAGCGGTAGGTGTTGGACCAAATTACGCCGTTACAAAGTCATCTACGCTTCTACCCAAACGGCCGACGTCTGGGCTCCCGCGACGTATCGAGGCGGCCGCGGTGCTGTTGACGCGCGCTTTTCCGCTTTGTACACACGTCACAGTTTTTGGGACTACGGCCGGGCGAGCCGTTCTTGCACGCACCGAAGCCGGCATTGGTTGTGGTGCGACCAGAACAGTGACGTCAAATGTGCCTTCCCGTTATGGCAGCTGCCTCGGTGTTCACTTCACTGAAACCGAAACTAACACGAATAAACTGAGCTCTAAGTAATAATTTATGCGTCGTTCGACAATCTAATGTGTTATTCTATGATAAGTGGACTCATAGGCGCCTATGGCCATGAAAAAACGCGACAAATATTTTGTGTCAGTACTCCTTTTTAACGCGCCGAAGATACACCTCGGCTGGGGAAGGGGGGGGGGGGGGGGTGCAGATTAATTTTTACCGCCTAAAGATCCTTAGCGTGTGCTGAAATCTCGACACACGGAGGCGTTTCCGCTTTTCGCCTCCATCAGAAAAGCAGCCACCGCGGCCAGAATCGAACCCGCGTCCGTGGGCTCAGCAGCACAACGCTTTAGCCACTGAGCCACCGCGGCGGGCGCGAATGAAAATGGCCAGAACTGCAACGGTTAACGACTGACATGAATTTCAGTGTTAAAAGAAGAAATGAAAACAAGAAGTGAATACGTGCGCGCAGATACAAAAATTTGAACCTAAATGGCTACCACCAAAACGCAAATGTGTGCGTCTGTGTGCGTGTGTGTGTTAAGGTCGCGCGCTTCACAACTTCACTTGTTGGGGCATCAACTAAAACATAGCGTAGCACTCACAAGTACGCAATAATAAAACAATGTTTGTGTGCAGCCGTTCGTTATCTTATTTGTTTTGTTCTTGCGGGCTTCTGCATCTTTACCTGCTTCTGCATCTTCGCTCTGAAGAGGGTTAAGGGAAGGCCTTTCTCGTAACTCTTAATAGCATAAGCGTGTTACGCGTTGCTATTTTGAAGGGATAGCGAGTACGTTACTAAATCACCGGGCAAAGTAACGAGTTGCCGGTGACACCGTTGCCTGTAACATTTAAGACCAACACTTCGTGTTTGTCAGCAAAAATAAATAACACAAGTTGCACGGCAATCAAGCGATGTGATGAGAAAAGAACAACCTACGGTAATAACCAGGCCATAACGTGACAAATCGGTCTTTTCCTTAGGCGTATTTTTAAGGGCGAAACCCCTTAGGGGCTCGAGTTTTCGACGTGTCCTGTCATCGTCGTCATTTCTTGTAGCCACGGTACTAAAACACCGGGACACTCGTTTCCCAACGCCTCGCGCTAGAACGCTTCATGCTTCAAAGACACGAGACTTTTACAGCAAAGCTGTATAGTATCTCTACCCCCCAGTGGTTTCATCTCCGTGGGCAAAAAAGCCAAGGCCTAAAGCCCGTTCTACATGGGGCGAATTTCGCTTGCGAATTCGCAGCTGCGGCGCCGCTCGTGAACCAATTCTCGTTGCTGTGGCGAATTTCCAAATGTTTGGAAGAGTCGAACTTTTCTTGTGAACGCCGCTTAGCATTTGGCAATACGTGGCAGCAGTGAAAATAGGAAAATAAATCGTTTTGCCGCACGGGCGGCGCCGCAACTGCGAATTCGCAGGCGAAATTCGCCCCATGTATAGAACGGGCTTAAGAGCTCAGCATTGAAACCACATTATGAATGATAAGGAGCCTGTGAACAATGGGACCCCTCACCATGCGCCCTTGGTAAAGGTTATGTTCGCAAATTATCTTTTCAGGCTAAGCAGGACCTAGTGACTCATGCTGAGCGCAAGCGTCTAGCCCGCCTTCTCCGGCGCCCAATCAGCGCGCGCCGTGTGGCAATAGAGAGACTTACAATCTCTGAATACGCTTATACACTGCATGCTTCGCCCCTCCCCAGGTTTCACGTTAGTAGAGACTGCCCGGTTTTTTAGGGGAGAAGCCCCTTAGGGACTCATGCTGTCTGCGTCTCCTGTTGTCGTCGTCATTCCATGTACTCACGGTACTAAAACACTGGGACACTCATTTTCCAACACCTCGCGCTAAAACGATTCATGCTTTAAAGACACGAGATTTTTACGGCAAAGCTGTATACCTCCACCCCCCCCCCAACTGTTTCATCTCCGTGGACAAAAACGTCAAGGCGCCAAGAATACACTTGTACACTGCATGCTTGCCCCTCCACAGGTTTCGCGTTAGTGAAGATGGCCCGGGATTTCTGTCAACGTATTTCAGTAGTCTAATGTAAACACGTGCTACGACACGCGAGTCCTAAACCACTCCGCGTCAACTGCGCGAGCGAGCGAGCGCTCAAGGCCGCGTGACGACAGCGGGTCACGTGAACTTGAGCGGATCCCCCTTCAGCGTGCTCGCGCCCCTCCTTCACAGGTAGCAGTGGGGGAGAGCAGGACACCGGGTGACCATTGCTGGCCTTGCTGTAGAGTTGGCCTTTTACAAAGGATTGCTTTGCGTGACGACATAATCGCGATTGATAGCCTCCTAACGCTGCACTGTAAAAAAAAGATTTTATCAGGGGTTTTTAGGCCGAAGCAACGCCTGGGCTGTGAGGCCTGCCGTGTAATAAGACTGCGGATTGATTTCGACTAGCTGGCGTGTGCCTTAGTGTGGAGACGGGCGTTTTTGCTTCTTAATGCGTAGTCATCCTATTGCTACTTCCATCGGAAGACCATGCGTCTGTCTCTAACGTAACGCTATGCGCTCCATAGGGATATATGGGTCGTAGAAGGTACAATGCCTTAGGTCTAAGTATTAGTGCTGCTAGAATATCAATAGCTATGATACTATTTACTTATGACTACATAGGGATTATTTAAGCGTCACTAGGACTAATTACTCAATTGGGGTCACTTTAAGGTTACTTATGATGACTAGATGTCCCTATAATTGCGTGAGAACATCCGATGACTACAGTGACTACTAGTGACTTCAGTTGCTTCTTACTAAGACTAAGATAATTTAAAACACCATTCTTCTAATTGGGTATTCACAAGACGAACTACCTACAGGTTGTATTCACTGGCATGGCACGCATGCGGGCAACCATATATGTGCGGCACCATGCATCTGCGTTGCTAAGGCGACGCCGCCTCGGTATAGTTCTAGGCACTCTAGCCTCGGTCCCGAGCACTCCAAATCACGTGTCACTGGTTACGTCGGGCTCCACGAGATGGCGGTACTTGTCCGCGCTGGTGCCCGATAGACCAGAGCACGTGACAACAGTAACTGCTGTTTGATATTCCAAACTGTGCGCCATCAAACACAAATTAATACCTCGACGCCAAATACTGTTCTGTGCAGCAGCACCCCACGATCTACCTATCGCCAGGCATGGCTGAAATCGTCGCACGACTAAGTAGAGCAGTAAAAAGAAAAAAATTACAGCATCTTCCCGTAGGGGAACCCTGAGTAGTATGCGAAGCAGCCATGGGGTCGACTGAAGTTCCCATTAGTTTTCAGTTCGTCGTTTCCGTTGACGTTCAGCTTCTCGTGCCTTCGTTGTATCAGTAGCTTCTTGACGTAGTTTGAATGAGTGAAGGACATAAAGCGAGTTCGTAGCATATGCTCCCGTCTTGGTTTGTAGCGCAGTAGGAAGAGCGCCACGTACCTCCCGTTGCGGCCATGATCGAAACCGGGCGCCGCCTATTTCTTTTATTTATAGTGGACTGCGCTGACGTCAGCCCAAACGCTGATGGGGCTGAAAAGACGCGCATGCGCAGTGGAGCGCGGACGGCGGGCAACGACAATGACAACGAGGGAGGGAGGGACACAGCCCCGAGCATGAGATGCTTCGCATCTACAACTTCGAAACCTACGTACACGTGCATCTGCGTCGTAATGGACCAAGGCGCGCGTATGCTAGTGAAAGCCGATCCCCCTTCAAGGTCTGTGACCTGTTGAAGGCCAACAACTGAAATATTGTCGCGAAGCGGAGGTCTGATGATGTTTTCTAGTTGTTTTTAGTTCTGTGCCGCCGCCGGGGCTCTTCCTCCAAAGTGTTGTGTGTAAAAGCGCTTCGGACGCGGCTCGGCCACCGAGGCCCCGCTTTTCTAAGAAACGTGTTGCCGAGTGTGTCTGCCCGTCGGCCTACCGGGAGACGACGGCTGCTGGGGGAAGCGAACCCTCGCCTCGGCTTGTATTACCGCGGCCGCGGCGTTCCATTCCCCCTGTGGCGTGTGCACTGCTCGCCTTCGGGCTCCGTGTTCTTCAGACGACCTTCCCTTTTCCCCTGTCTACTTTAGTGCGTTTTGTCTAACTACTTGCTCTACGCCCGTAATTCTCCAAGCGCGCGTTTTCGAGTCGGAACCTTGTGTCTGTGTTTTTGGTCCTTTTCGCTTTGGCGGGGACATGTCTGATTGGAGCCTAGAAGCGTCTTCCTGATTGGCTGCGGGTGTGCCTTAGCCTTTTCCCACCCGGTCCGCACACGCTAGGATGCGCTTTTTCCCCCAATGCGTCCCCCCAAAGCAAATATAACGCGGCCCCTCTGGGGAGCGAGGGGGAGCAACACCAGGAGAGCCGCACTCTGCCGCTCGTCGTCGTGCCCTCCCGCCGGGAGCCATTCGCCCGCCAACTATGTCCCGCTAAGTACTCTGAATCTTTGACTGTCTTTCTAATCTATGTAACAAGTGTATTCATTCTAATTCATATGTGCTAAATGTCACCAATGTCATCTGTAAAGTAAACAAGTTAACCTTTAAAACCTCTTCGACGTCTCGACTTTTTCCTTCCGATCTTCATGCTACAGTAGCGGCAGTATGTGACCAAAATACTACGTTACAAAAGTGGTGATAGGTGCGGGGTACCGAAGACCCCCTCTACCATCATGGGCTCCCCCCACTCATCGTTAATCTTCCTGCTACTCATCGTCAACCTCTCCATCCTGTCTACCGAGCAAGCTGCATCTGAGATCGCGTCATTCTTCCGGGCACCATGGGCGTTCAAGGCAAGCGACATGTGCGACAGCGCAAAAGACTGTCTAACTCCACGATCGTCACCGCGCTACCAGCCCGAGGCAAGCCGGGCCCGTCATGCTCGCCAGCGGCTCCCGCGAGGAAGAGCCCCCGGCCCCGACGCGGACCGGGCGCCGCCGCGACCGCCACCCTCCATCGGGGCGGCGAGCTTCCCGCCCACGCAGTAAGGTGAGAGATTTTTGCCTCTCGGCGCACCGCATTGCAGTAGGCCGGTAGGCTTTTCTTCTCCGCTAGTCCGGGGCGCCCGCTGACTGGTTGTCTTTGGTTCATTTTCTTTGCCAGCACCAGCCTGCTTATGTAACTAGCCGCTGTGGATGCTGAAGCAACATTTATGAGCGTGCAGCCGTTTTTTCGTGGGGTATGTGGGCTCTTCGCGCGGGAGTTGGACAGCTTTGTAGTCAGAATCTTAACGGCACAAGCGTTCGGCTCTCCCGGCGAAGGAGCCCCGAAGAAGACCCCCACGCGCCTATGCAAAGGCTGATTTTTGCGCAGATCTCGCTATATTAGAGACTGCTGATATCCGTTTCCTCGGCTCCTTTCCACCGAAGTTAGGTTTTGTCTTGAAGCAAATACGGCAGCCACTTCGGGGTTGGGGGTCTGAGGGAAACGAGGAGTTGAGAGATGTTTCCGCTGCACGACGCTACTCGAACTACAAACAAAGACACCAGCAGGGGTGCCCGGGATGCCGCGGACGGGGAGAGCTCGCGGGCGTGCAGTTTTGCGAATGCGTCGGGTTGGCGGAAGTTTCTCACCACTGCTGAGATTTGACTCTTTTCTTTCTTTGTAAGCATGTACGATAGCGAATATGTAGTTTTGAAGTCTTCTTTGTTAATTTATCGTGTTTTACCTGTATCATTTCCGCTCGTGTTCATGAACAAGTATGAATGTTTTTTTGTCGATTTTATTGTTTGTATCTGAGTATTGAGCGGTTAGGAGCGTCTGAACTGTTCTGAAAGGCTTCGTCAGGCGCCAATGTTTATTTTGTATCACACTTCATATGCGCGACCGCCAAGTTTTGATTTTCGTAGCTTTTATGTTGAGATGGTCGGAAGTTTTTCTCGGAAGTCATTTTCTTAGTCGTTTTGTTGTGTTGGCGTCTAGTATTCTTGTAACCCGTTTTCGTAGCCGTTCCTTTCTGTTAGTTTCGAGTGTTGGAACGAATGTGCGGGTCTTCTTTAAGTACGTGAGACGAGTTGGGCTGTTTTTGAAAGAGTACAGTTGAATATAGAAATGTGTCGAGACTAATGCCCAAGAATTGCTGGTGTGCGTAGATTTCCACTTGCCGGTGAGATACAACATCGATACAGTGAGCCCTAGTATATAATTTTGTTTCTGCCTTGTAGTGCCTTCTTATGAACCGTTTGTAATCGTATCTGTAAGGCACTGAGTATTTCCTTGAGTGGGAGTTGCTGAGACTGCACTCATGTTTTGATTTGCAGATTATTTTGAGTTAGATAGGAGGTTACTTTATCTTGTGCGATGTGTTGTTCAAACACAGACTGTATTTCTTTCGCGTCTTACTGCTCGGTATAGCCTGAATAGTGGAGTTGTTTTTGCACTTTCTCCAAGATGAGACTTTTAGACCGCGCCTGCTATTCCGATGTTATTCACGGTGTTCTTGTTATTTTCTTGTTATGTGTAAATGAAATGCTTTCGTCTGTGCTGGACAAGAGACTGTGCGTGTGTGAACTGAAAGCGGAACTCCATTAAGTGCCCGCGTGTGCGTTGACTGATTCCGAGGAGATAGTTGTCGACTCCTGTGTTTGAGTCTGTGTTTCTTCTTATTGAGTTCGTATGCCATGTCATTTGAGTATCACCGTCAATTTGTGAAACTGTGTTTTTATGGTTTAGACTTTGTGCAAGAGTGAGGGCACTCTTTTTTCCGTCGGGGAAGGTGTCGCGAAGCGGAGGTCTGATGATGTTTTCTAGTTGTTTTTAGTTCTGTGCCGCCGCCGGGGCTCTTCCTCCAAAGTGTTGTGTGTAAAAGCGCTTCGGACGCGGCTCGGCCACCGAGGCCCCGCTTTTCTAAGAAACGTGTTGCCGAGTGTGTCTGCCCGTCGGCCTACCGGGAGACGACGGCTGCTGGGGGAAGCGAACCCTCGCCTCGGCTTGTATTACCGCGGCCGCGGCGTTCCATTCCCCCTGTGGCGTGTGCACTGCTCGCCTTCGGGCTCCGTGTTCTTCAGACGACCTTCCCTTTTCCCCTGTCTACTTTAGTGCGTTTTGTCTAACTACTTGCTCTACGCCCGTAATTCTCCAAGCGCGCGTTTTCGAGTCGGAACCTTGTGTCTGTGTTTTTGGTCCTTTTCGCTTTGGCGGGGACATGTCTGATTGGAGCCTAGAAGCGTCTTCCTGATTGGCTGCGGGTGTGCCTTAGCCTTTTCCCACCCGGTCCGCACACGCTAGGATGCGCTTTTTCCCCCAATGCGTCCCCCCAAAGCAAATATAACGCGGCCCCTCTGGGGAGCGAGGGGGAGCAACACCAGGAGAGCAGGACTCTGCCGCTCGTCGTCGTGCCCTCCCGCCGGGAGCCATTCGCCCGCCAACTATGTCCCGCTAAGTACTCTGAATCTTTGACTGTCTTTCTAATCTATGTAACAAGTGTATTCATTCTAATTCATATGTGCTAAATGTCACCAATGTCATCTGTAAAGTAAACAAGTTAACCTTTAAAACCTCTTCGACGTCTCGACTTTTTCCTTCCGATCTTCATGCTACAGTAGCGGCAGTATGTGACCAAAATACTACGTTACAATATTGTTGCGACAGTTGTGCCGTGCGGAAGGCAAACTCAGGTGATTTGTTCAAAGGGCGCTTACGATTCGCCTGCGCTTGTGCCGACTGATGAGTGCAAGCACGGCACAACTCGGGAGACGGCCTGGCATGCACTATAGCTGCTACGCTATCTAAATCGGCGTATGCGTGAAACATCTCTTCAAAAACATTTTGTTTTTGCACTCAACCACGCATTAGAGGCAGGGGCAGATCCAGGTTTTTTCTGAGGAGGAGTTCAGCTTCTATCATTGATGATGATCATATGGAGGACGAGGATGATAACCTTCTTTATTCACTGCAATTTCGTTAAGCCAAAACACAAGAAATAAGAAATAATCAAATGGACTTTTTCTAGTTATCTTCTAGATCTCTTCATAACTAGAATCTTCTTGGGAGTATAAATTCGAAAATTAAGGAAGGGGTGGGGGGTTCAGGACATCCGGAACCCCCCTCTGGATCCGCCACTGATTAGAGGGCACTTGTGTCGACATCCCTGGTCGCAGGTAACTGCAGCGTCGCCCTCTGGCGGGCCGTGTCACTTTAGTTCGCAGATGCGGTTTCATTCTCCGGTGACGCGAAGTTCTCGAGGGATAGGAGAGCGCCGCCGCATAAGAATCGGGTTGAAACGGGGCACACGACGCACTTGTTTGTTTTTCTGTGAAAAGCGGGCACAATGCTCATGCGCAGGCACAGTGTGCCCTGTCATGGCGGTTTCAAGTGTTACCAATCGGAGAAATCTCCCGCTAAACTTTTTAGTGTATATCACCTGTTCGCTAAGAAAGACTGATTAACACTAAGTAGGCCTAATTTACCGAACTGGCACTTAGAGCACAATGCGCCATCCTCGACACATTGAGTTGCGGTGCACGTGATTTGACAAACGAAAACTTGGCAGAATGGTTGGCAAGTGCGTGGTGGTAAAAACATTATTGATCCAAAGCTGAATAGAAAGAGGCGTCGGCTGGGAGGCGATTCATAGCAAAAGTTTCCTGTTAAGTCTAAAGGCAGTAAATAAGCCAAGTAAAAATCACGCCATCTTCCCGAGGGGAACCCTGAGGTGATGCGAAGCATCGCAGAGTTCCAATCCAATCCAAGCCAAGCCAAGTCATTCCAATCCAATCCAATCCAATCCAATGCCCCCTCGCGAAAGAGTGTTACTATCGGAGAGGAGAAGGGGTGAGCGGCGGAGAGCGCAGCTGGCGCGGCGAGGAGAATGGGGGAGGGGTGGACGCCGACAACGCCGACAACAACGCCGGATGGATGCAGGGACAAGGCGAGTGAATGAGATGCGTCGCATCTAAAAGAAGCCTGAAAGAACTTGGCGTAAGTGTGATGGGTGCGGTGAGAATGCTTGCGCACAATATGCGAATTCCTCATAGGAGTTTCCTTTAATTTTTTTTTCCGCCTTCGTCAACTTATACGTAAGCGAACGTGCCCTGATAGCAATGAGAGACGCGGTTCACGGAAGAGAGGGGTCGAATCGCGATACCACGGTTCACGCTTCAGCATGGCGTCTAAGCGCCGAGTATACACCCATTTTGCTAATGCAAGGGAAACAGAAAAGGCGCAAGCACTCCACTAAAGTGAAATGCCTGGCAAACTACTTTACATCGGCAACACTTACGATGGAAAAATAGGCCAAATTGCAGCGGAACGAATTTTTTAGCGTTCAATTTGTGACGATGCGGTAGAGAGGGAAAGGAGCCAATGATAAAAATAAAGTAAGGCAATAAGGGATGATACGCACACATACGCAAGTGCACACGTGCGCATGTTTTAATTTCGCGTGACCGAAACAGGCAGCCAGTCAATCAATCAATCACAGACTAGGGCTGGGCGAATATTCGAAAGTTTGTAAGGGAGAATAGGGTACCCTCGTGTTTAAATCATTGAACGAATCAAATAGTGGATATGTGAAGGAAAGTTTGTCATCCACCTGAATGCAGCCGTACGGCTACAAAGGAAAGCTAAACAGCTTTCTCGGAAACTTCGCAGTTGAAGAAAAATTCGTCCTGGTCCATTGATTGATTGATGGTAGGGTTTCACGCGCCGACGCAACGCAAGCGATGAGGCGTGCCGTAGTGGAGGGCTCCGGATTAATTTTGACCACCTGGGGATTTTTAACGTGCGCCGAAATCTCCTACACGCGGGCATTTTTGCTTTTCGCCTCCATCAGAAAAGCGGCCGCCGCGGCCGGGAATCGAACCCGCGACCTCATGCCCATGGATAGCAGAACGCCTTAGCCACTGAGCCACTGCGGCGGGTCGTCCTGGTCCAGGATTCGAACCCGGAACCACCACTTCAGGTGGATGTCAAACTTTCCTTCACAGAAACTTACTCCACCTTAGGGATTTCCCCTAAATCTGGTCGATTAACACCTGTCCTCACCTCGAGTTGTTGATCAATTCGCTCTCGCGCTACAAACGACTACCCTCCTGGTTAGCTCAGTTGGTAGAGCGACTGCGCCGGTTAAGCGGTGGTCCCGGGTTCGAATCCTCGACTAGAACGAATTTTTCTTAAACTGCGAAGTTTGCGAGAAAGCTTTATAGCTTTCCTTTGTAGCCGTACGGTTGCATTCAGGTGGATGTCAAACTTTCCTTCACAGAAACTTACTCCACCTTGGGGATTTACCCTAAATCTGGCGGATTAGATAGTGGATACTCTAAGCTATGCGAAATTTCCAGTATTGTTTGTAAAATTCGCGGGAATTTTTCGTACACCTTTCGAATACTTCGCTTTTCCTTCGGCTTATTGATAGGATAGAGGAAGCAAAAGACGCGATGAAAGCAACGGTATGAACTTCCGGGTATGGGGCCGGGCGTTAGGCCTAACGTTATGCTTTTAATTACAACGCCTTCAATTAACCGGCACCCGCAGCTTGACTTACGACGAGACGTTGCTTGGCTTGTAATTAGGCTTAACGTTAGGGCTAGCAGACTTTAAGCCTAAACGTAGGCCTATCGAGAGCGACTGACCAAAAAGGCGCTTAGTTAAGTCCCGGGCAACGAAACCGCCCACCTGTTGGCCCGAGAGTTATCCAGCAGTGCCCCGGGAAGCGAGCAGGAGAGGCCAACCCCGCTGATCACGTATCACGAAATAACACAGCATTACAAGTTGGGACGTGTCACCTACCCAGCACCGCATAAACACCTAACGAAAGAGGAACGGCAGCTTCGTGCACTCCAGGCGAATACTTTCCCCCATCCCACTAAATGCCATATCTTGCACCCCACCGCTATGCCGCTTCTGCGGAGCCCCCGGGACGCTCTTTCATATGGTAGGGTGCTGCGCGCACGCCCCACTACATTCGCGAAATCCCTCCATTCCCTCTCGCAAGCTTTGGGAGAGAGCTCTGACCAGCTCCGACCTCAATGACCAACGCCTGCTGGTGTTGAGGGCTGTTGAGGCGGGGAAAGCTCAAGGGGTCTTGGACTGAGGACTCTTCCCTATTTCTTTTCGCAATAAACACGTTTACTCTCTCTCTCTTAAATAGAGCAGAGAAGAGTGAGAAGACACAAAGAAAAAAAATTACGCCATCTAGGGTTGCCACCTGCCCGGTTTTGGACCGTCCCGACCGGTTTTTCAAACAGCGGGCCGGTTGCTGATTCATACTTAAAACGGGCCCTCATTGGCCGGTTTTTTGGCACACGTGCCATGATTATGTCTGTTTTGGCGTTTTATAAGCGTCAATTCAACAACTAAGACGATAAATGTGTGTCGACAAGCTGTGCAAAGAAACGCGAGCAGGGAAAATACGCGGGCGAGCGCGCTGCCTGAGTTGAAGGGGGACCTTAGGGAGGAACAAAACAACGAAATGTTGCCGCCGCGGTCAGCAATTGCGGTTACTTTTCAGTGAAGCACATACAGAGCAATAACCAAGCTCCCAATAACATTCAGTACAAACGTTACGTTGGCTTCTCTCTAAGAAAATGCTACAATAAATGGCACTGCACGTCAAAAACCTGGCATCTTTTTTCAACATTAAACATTCGATATACCACGGGGCACGTATATACCACGTAATATCATACGTAAGTGGCGCGTTCACTGCATATGTGCCTATTTTTTGAATGTTCACTAAATAAAACATTCTTCTTTGCTCCCGTGTCAACGAGACACAGCGGCGAAAAGAAGTGGAGGGGGACGGGGGTAATTTACGTTTTTTAAATCTAAGCACCACAGTCACTTTGGGCATTGCGATCGTGGAAAAAAAAGAGGTGCTTAGAATTGATTAAATACGGTATATATTTTCGCCCATTTGTTTTAGAGGCGCCAGCATGGTAATCTAGCGATACGTTTACCTATTTTTTTTATCAACATTATTTTATGATGACCGGGATCGCATCTACTCAAGTTTGACGTAGTTGCACATCCTGGGAAGCAATAATATTAAATATGTCGCGGTCTTTTACAAGCACGAAATACAGTTACAACATCACACGAGACGTACTCGATATTGGATTAAGTTATTTCACTATTCCATTTGTACTCGGTTTTTATCTTGAAATAAAAAAAAACTAATAGGCACGCCCGCGTGGAGATACCAATACAAATTAGATGAACAATCCTTATGTTTTCCGACTGAGAACACGTGTTTGGCGTTGCGTAAAAGGAAAACGTGCAAGGAGTTTTGATTAACGCGAAGGGTTGTTGGTTGTTGTAATTGCGCACTACCGCCAAATATCTCCACTGTCATATCTCTTCACAGTTGATCCGGGCGTGAGAGAACGAGCTCTATAGACTAGCCAAGGTAGACGACGATGCCAACGACGTTTTTCTTTCCCGAGGCGCAGCAGTTGACAAGACCAACGAGCCGGGTGGCTACGGCAGCGCAATATCGCGCTCTTTAAAATGGCGCGAACAGGTAGCAGCGTTCCTTCAGCCTCAATTGGCGAAGGCGCGAGATTACGTGTCCGCACACTTCCGAGTCCCGGCACGCGCGCGCATGCATGCAGTCGGACTCAGTATGCAGACCGGGCGCTCGTTCTCGCGAGACACGGCTTCCTGTTGGCTCGGCCGCTCGATCGGTTGGTTACCTTGACACGAGGGGATGCGGCAGGTGTTTGGCGATAGCGTAATTGGGCTTACGCGACTGCCGCCGTCGCCGCGTGAGCCGTGCGTGAAAAAAAAAAATGCAAAAACGCGGCGCGGAAGCCGCCGCGGCCGCGTGCCTGCTGCGCTAACGTCGTGCGTGGGCGCGGCATGAAATATTCCTTCCGACCCTTCGGTCTCTTGCCGTCGACATTGAGGCGGCCGCGTCGTGCAGTTTTATGAAAAGTAGCGGCGGTATATAGTAAAATTGGGCATGCGGGGTGTGTGTGTGTGTGTGTGTGCGCGCGCGGCTTTGGTCGTGCGTGGGTAAGGTATAGTTTGTTGCTGCATTCTTGTGGGACGCTGAAGTTCTATTTGCTAGAAGTTAATAATGCGACCGGTATTTTTAAGCCTCTTTCAGCAACATTGAGGCACGTCCGTCGCTGTCTCAAGGGGCTTAAGATTAATAACAATGAAGAGGGGGAAAAGCTCTCAACGAGTCGCTAAATTTGTAGAACCCGAACCCCAAACAAACACAATATAGCAATGGGGAGGCGTGGCTAAGCGGTCGATAAAACGAAAAAGGGGTTCCAGTCAAGTGGGGAGAAAAGACGCAGTGGGTGATTTTTCACCCGCACAGGTTGATCCCTGAGGCACCTCTGGACCCTGGTGCAGAGTCGTGCTGTAGCGGCGTTGCGCGGAAAGGCCACATGGTGAAGCGCGTCCGGAGCCCCCGTCGCCGTGCCGATCACAGCCCTTTTGGAAACGCGGCTGCTCCCTTCCGAATCTCTGCGGGGCGACTGTCTTGCCGAGGGGAGGGTGTGTGTTTATCGTCGTAGAGGACCGCTGGGACGCTGCTGGGTTCCGAGCGCCCGACCACCGTGCGTCCCGTTCGCACTCCAGGCCACCGCTTCATCCTTTACACGAGATCGCGTCCGCCGCCTTGCCGCTGTCAGCCTTTTATTGGCCGGTGCCTTGCGCCCCCTTCTCCTTGTGGAATGTTTCTTTAGGGGCGAAGCACCTTACGGCCGAGGCTTGTCTTCCCGGAGTCCGGCGTCCGTGCTCACGGCACAGCACCGTGTAAATCGAAACATCTGTGAACAAAAGGTTCACAAAAGGTTAACAGGAACAAAATAAAAGGTTCACGAGAGAGAGAGAGAGAGAGAGAGAGAGAGAGAGAGAGAGAGAGAGAGAGAGAGAGAGAGAGAGAGAGAGAGAGAGAGAGAGAGCTCCTGGAGAGCTCTGCTGCGCATGCGAGAGGACCCTTGGATTGAATTGAACTGGATTTGGATTGGACTGGATTGAAATAGATTGGATTGGATTAAATTGAATTGGATTGGATTGGATTTGATTGGAAATCGTTTTAGCAGCAGTAAGCACTCTCACGCGTGATTTACAGTAAGAACGATCCCCAGTGTTTCGCCCACTCGTCATGATTCACTTCGTGGAGATGCGGGAATTTTTTTTACCGCACTCAGGCTGTCTAGCCTTTATCCATGCCTCAATTCCTTTCGTTTCCATATGTAATGTAAAATAATTTAAATAGGGTGATTTGGACTAATTAGGTGAAGCCGCCTGTCATGCCTTGCTCGATACCCTTTCAACGCTGCGAGGAGAAAGTTTGGCACCAACCTGACATGCAGCTGTACTCTCAAACAGCTGTTATTACTGTTGAAAGTTTGCATTTGCTTGGCTATATTTTTTAGGATATCTACAATGGCTCCACAGCTACTATCGGCCTCCATAAGGAGAGCAGTAAAATACGCATAAGGAAGGGCATCAGAGAAGGAGACACAATCTCTGCAATGTTATTCACAGCATGCTTACAAAAGCTATTCAGAACATTGGATTGGGAACAGGCGGGAGTAAGGGTTAATGGAGAATACCTCAGTAACGTCAGATTTGCTGATGACGTTGCCTTTCTAGGTAACTCGTGGGACTAATTGCAAAGCGTGCTTTCCACATTGGACAAACAGAGTAGAACCGTGGGCCTGAAAATTAACATGCAGAAAACTAAAGTAATGCTCAATAGCCTCGGGAGAGCACAGCGGTTTGAGATAGGTGGCTAGGCAGTGGAAGTGGTAAGCGAATATATCTACTTAGGCCAAACAGTAACTCCGGATCCCAAGGGGTGGAGTGCATTCGGCAGGCATTCTCAGATAACGAATGGCAGCCTACCATTGCCCCTGAAGAAGAAAGTGTATGACAGCTGCATCTTACCGGTACTCACCTACGGGGCAGAAACTTGGAAACTTACTAAGAGGGTTCAACTTATATTGAGGACGACTGAGTGAGCAATGGAACGGACCATGATAGGTGTGACATTAAGGGACAAGAAGAGAGCGAACCCGCCGCGGTGGCTCAGTGGCTAAGGCGTTGCGCTGCTGAGCACGAGGTCGCGGGTTCGATTCCCGGCCGCGGCGGCCGCTTTTCTGATGGAGGCGAAAAGCAAAAACGCCCGTGTGTACGAGATTTCGGCGCACGATAAAGATCCCCAGGTGGTCAAAATTAATCCGGAGCCCTCCACACGGCGCGCCTCATCGCCTGCGTTGCGTCGGCGCGTTAAACCCTACAATCAATCAATCAACAAGAAGAGAGCGGAGTGGATCAGGGAATAAACGCGTGTTAAGGACATATTGGTAGAAATTAAGAAGAAGAAATGGAAGTGGGCAGGGCATGTAATGCGAAGGCAAGATAACCGTTGGTCATTAAGGGAAACAGAGTGGATCCCCAGAGAAGGCAAGCGTGGCAGGAGGCGGCAGATCGTTAGATGGGCAGATAAGATCAAGAAGTTTGGCGGGATAAATTGGTCGCAGTTAGCACAGGTCCAGGGTAATTGGAGATCTATGGAAGAGGCATTTGCCCTGCAGTGGGCGCTGATAGACTGATGATGGTGGTGGTGATGATGACGATGATGACGATGATGATGATTTATCAGAAAAGAGACACTGTACTTACTATGGATTTCTGTCTGCGAGGCTTCCATCGTGAGCCACACTTAACCCGTCCTAACCTTCCCTTTCCAAACTAGGTCTCGAGACATGCCATTAAATAAATTATTCTACTGCTGCTACTATTTCCGCAAAGCCCACGTTATATTTTTTTATGTCTTGAAAGAGAAACAGGGAGAATGCTTGTGTATTTTAAGGAGTCGCTGCCGATATGTTCAGGCAAGCCTCAAGCGCCTAATAATGGGCGGGTCTTTCTTGCTATTCAAAGTATTCTTGAAGTTTAAGAACGATTACTGCGCACGCACACGGAAACAAAAGATGAAGATAAATTTGAGTGTCCATTTTGCGACCATGTGGAGTTCACTATAGAAAAGCGCTCACATTGCGTCATAGTCTTTCTCAAACGACCAGCGAAGCTTGCCCGGAACCAGATATCTTGCGTTTCTGTCACGAAATCCAACATCTCAAGCCGTGTCTGTGCGGAGCAAGCCCCGCTGTCTGCAGCCCCGCGATGGCGTTGTGCGAAGAGACGTGCCTTGTCTCCTGCTGGAGTTTTTGCGGTCCACAAAGCTTCGTGATGAGTGGTGTCTTTCCGTGTCCTCGATAGGGTATGGCTTCCCTTGAGGCGGAGCGATTGCCGGCAATTTCATGCAAGGCTAAGTCCGCCTCGGCAAGCAACACAATATTATGTCCGCTGACCACAACGCCACTGGCTGCGATTTCTTGCAACAGCTACGCGCAAGTAGTAATCCACTTCATTCCATATAGTTTAGCACCTTTCCGTGGCTTCCGGCGCATGATATGGGACCTGATACAAAAGCGCTCCGTTGCAGCACTGCAAGCTCAGGAAACACAGCAAGGTCTGTAGTGGAGACGAAAAGCTCAAATTCGTTTAGAGATTTTGGATGCACTTCGTAGTTTCCTACTGGTCATGCGCAATGAAGCTACATTATATTACTGCCACTACCACATATATGTAAGGATGATTTTTGGGCTACCTAGCACGAATATCTTGCTCTGTCTGTCTGTCTGTCTGTCTGTCTGTCTGTCTGTCTGTCTGTCTGTCTGTCTGTCTGTCTGTCCGTCCGTCCGTCCGTCCGTCCGTCCGTCCGTCTGTCTGTCCGTCCGTCCGTCCGTCCGTCCGTCCGTCTGTCTGTCTGTCTGTCTGTCTGTCTGTCTGTCTGTCTGTCTGTCTGTCTGTCTGTCTGTCTGTCTGTCTGTCTGTCTGTCTGTCTGTCTGTCCCTTTATTCAACCAATCGGCCAAAAAACAGGTCAAAGAACGCTAGAACCCGAGGTATATACATGTAAATATACTGTTCGAAACATTCTAAAGCTGCTGTCACGTCCGCATTTTTCGGCGCAAAGAAATCTCAGGCATATTTGAGCCAATACATTGGTAGAAAACTATAAGTACCACAGTTCTTTTAATTAAGAATACACGTTGAGTTAACCTTTACAAGAGCAAAATAAAAAAAACGCATTAAAAGCGGTGTCCAAGAGATGCGAGATAAAAACAAACACTAAAACACGAGATTTCGGCTCGTGCTGCTCCAAGCGCAACATCAACATAAGGTCCCAGCAGGTGGCGTGCGCGAACAGTACGAAAAGCGGAAAGACTGAATTGAATGACGCAAACCTTCATTTCATTTATCCTGTGAGGGAGAGAGAGGAGAGGATGTTACGTGAAGGGGCGGTAAAAGGCTGGCGACGCAAGCAGATACGCGGTCTTTTTTTTTTTTTTTTTTCTGCGTCAAACACGAACGTATTCACTATGGGAGGTCCCTCATATGTGTTCTGCCTCGTGATTCAGGGCTCCCGCAGGGCGGTAACACGCTTTAGGTTTATGTATACGCCATTTAGTTGCTGGAACGCGGCTCTCTTATGAGACCAAAAGGGCCATTGTTTGGGCCTGTTGGTGATGCATAATGGTAACTGAAAGCGCAAATGAAACGCAGACAAAGAAAGGAGACAACAGGGCGAGCGCTAACTACCAACAAAACTACCAGCTATCAGCTAACTACCAGCTAACTACCAACAAATTCCCCGGTTAGTCGTTACGACAGCGGCTCCTTCGTGCGTGGTCCATTATGGCCCAGCACATCTGCCACGCATCCATAAATTCATGCCGAATAGTCCCGCTGTCACTGCACTGTTTTCTCCAAAAAGGTAGCGCTGAGGTTAGCATGCAGGCTCACAAAAGGACCTGTCGCGGAGAGTCACAAGTGCATAAACAATGGAACTGGGGCACGTATACTATCTGCTCGGTTCGTCGAAAACGCACGGCCGAGTCACCCACATGTGTGCAGGTGCTTTTTTGCACGCGCTATAGCTGTCCCCGATTTTGTGCTCAGGAAACCTGAGCCCCGTGTTCTTGGGAAGGCAAAAATAATAAAAATTAAAAAGGTAACGACATTTCTTCATTCACCTTTCTGCTGGGGGAGTGCGGGGTCTGTCGGTGAAAACTGCAATATTGGAGTCAGCTTTGTTCGGAACATGCTGACTTTCACAGCGGAAAACGCTGCACGTCATTGTAGTGGGGCTTTGTAAGACACCAAGAAAATTCTGAGAGACACTTATGACTCCGTACATACGCGTCTTATGTGCGAAAGCATATGTCGCAGCCAAATGGGATTTGGTGAATGGGCGGCGGTGAGCTATTAGGCAGTTTTAGCATATCGTTACCGTGTTGGCGTTACCGTTTACTGTGTTAGCGGAAGCGCTGGTGACGGTGAAGCCTGTGCCGGTACGTTACCGTTCGCGGTAACTCTCGTGCTGCGCAGTCTACTCCCACAAACACGGTAAACGGTAACGCAAACACGGTAACGATATGCTAAAATGTGCTTGGCCAATCCCCCTTGAGTGGGTATGTGAGAATGCTGTTACGACTATAGTCGGCATTAACGTTGGGTAACCTGACGTTGATCCTAATGACCTTTCAGGACACGTCGAACTCGTGATGCGGCAAGCTGCGGGTTCAGACCTCAGAGCTTAATGTTAGGCCTAACGCCGGGCAGCAGCATACCCGTGAGGATGTTAGGTCGGCACATGCCCCCTTTTCAGCCAATGCAAACCCACGTTCGCGGCTACGTGACGTGTCGCACCCATTGGGGATGTTAGACTATTTTCCTAATATTTATCAATGATATACCCGATGTCCTCCCCGTAAAGGTACGGTTATTCGCAGGTGATTGCGTTCTGTATACCAAGAAGTGTGAAGCCCTACTGACCAAGCCCTTTTAAGTGCGAATGCACTTCTTAAGCGAGCCTGAATCGTCCGCCGCCGTCGTCCGCATAGCAACAGCTGCGGGTGCGCGCGCTCCTCGTCTTCCTCCTCGTCTTCCCTAGCAACGGGGGGAGATGGGCGCGCGCTACTCTCCTCCTCCTCTCTCCGCTCAGTGACTGCGGGTGTTGGGCGCCTCCTCTCCACTTCGGGCGGGAGAGCTCTCGCTCGCGTAGCGGGCGCTCCGCATTCCGACGCGTGAGGGCGCTCGTGTAGCCCTCGCCGTAACGGCGGGCGCTACTCTCCTCCTCTTCTCTCCGCTCAGTGACTGCGGGTGTTGGGCGCCTCCTCTCCCCTCCAAGATCACGATATCCACCGTAATCGCGCAATCAACAACCGTGCATTCGCACTTACACACTCTCCCCCTCGGGGAAGTGCGAGGGAATTTTTTAACCCATCGCTCCAAAGAATATCCCAGACCTTCACTCAAGATACTTGGTGTTACAATCCAGGCCAATACACGGAACGATCAGACATTATTCAAGCTCACCACAGTATTTACTCAAGTTACCTACATGCTTCGCCGAATCTCCAATCGACATCGCGGCATGAAGGAGGAAGACCTTCTCCGCCTTATCCGCGCCTTCCTCATATCACGGGTCATCTACATCGCCCCCTACCTAACTCTCAGCAAAACTGACACGGAAGCCATTGATCGCCTCATCCGCAAAGCTATAAAGAAAGCTCTTAATCTTCCTATGTCCACCGCGACAACTAAACTGCTCCAATTAGGAATTCACAACTCTGTCACGGAACTCATCGAAGGGCATCTTTCCAGTCAACGACTCCGCCTAACTCAAACACCAACAGGACTGGCACTTTTACAGGACCTCAAAATGTCAACTCCGCAGACCACGGACAGAAAACCTCTTCCCCATAATTGGCGTCAATCCATTCGTGTCCGCCCTCTTCCCAAAAATATGCATCCCACTTTGCACTCCGGTCGTCGACATGCCCGTAGCCAAGCCCAAGAACAAATCTACGGAAGTAATCCTAATGTTTTGTACACAGATGCCAGCCCTTACTCCAATCCGTCCCATCATTTAGCCATAGCAACCACTAAGGACAAGATCATCACCTGCGCCTCAATCAAGACCCCTTCTATCTGGGCCGCGGAAGAATTCGCTGTGGCCCTCGCCATCCCTCAAACACCCGCAACGATTCTAATTACAGACTGTCAAGCCGTCTGTCGCAGCTTTTTATCAGGTTACGTGGCCTCAACTACGTGGAACCTCCTGGTTCAACACGCCCCCAACAGGAAGATCGACATTGTGTGGACCCCGGGACACTCCTCACTAACGGGCAATAATTTTGCCCATAGACAAGCCTGCGAACTCTCCTCCCAGGCCTCTGAGGAAACACTAAGTCTCGTTCCCCTGCTCACATTTCAAGACATCACCCAACATTACCGCACATCAAGACAACATTTTCCCCCTCCTCACCCGCAGCTTACTAAAACAGAAGAAGTAATACTCCGGAGGCTTCAAGCAAACACCTTTCCTCACCCAACTTGGCTACATCGGATGTACCCCACCCAATACCCTGCCACATGTAAATTCTGCCCTAACCCATGTACCCTCATACACATGATCTTGGGGTGCGCACACAACCCAGCCCTCCCACCTTTACCCACTTCCCTTCCCCTCCCTGAGCTGTGGGAGAACCTGACGACGAGCGCCGGCTTGGATGCACAGCAACTCCTGGTGTCCAGGGCTGAGACAGCAAGGTCGTCCCATGGTCTCCTGGACTGAGGAGCCACTCCCACATCACCAGGCTCACAATAAAGTTTTTCCTCCTCCTCCTCCAAAGAATACAATAAGGGTGCGAAACATGGCAACTGAAAATTAACGCGCCTAAAATTGTAGCGATGAGCATTACGCTAAAGCGAGAGCCCTTAAAATTTACCTGCTGCATCAATGATCATGTGCTACCCAGTGTGGACAAATTTAAGTATTTGTGTGTAATCCGCACCTCCGATTTGAAATGGAATGAACGTATTGCATACATTTATAACAAATCCATCCGCAGCCTTGGGTACCGGAGGAGAGCGTTACGAAAATCCGCGCAGGAAATAAAATTGCTAGCCTATAAAACCTACGTTAGGCCCATACTTGAGCGCGCATATCTATAGTTTGGGACCCTTACACGCAGTTGAACACCACTGAATTAGAAAATGTTCAGAGTATAGCTATCCGATTCGTGTGCAATAAGTATACAGTTGGCGTATATCAGAATACTTTTGGAAAAAGCGCAGATTACGTTGGAACTAAGAATATATTACGCAGTACAGAAATATATGCATTTGCTTTATCACGACAAGCTAGGGATTAGTAGGGACAGTTATACTGAACCAGTTATTAGGCGTCCCACTCGCTCGCAACACTGTAAGAAACTGAAAAGTTTTCTTGCATGACCGTCAGTTTTGAAATTTTATTCTACCCACGTAGTGCGCGCGAGGGGAATCCGCTCAAAGCCGACGTTCTAGAACTCAGGAGAGTCCAATTATGCATGGCTGCTCTGAAAAATAGCATCTTCGGTACATTTCCCCTGTCAAATAACATTCCCGTTGCATATCGCGTATAGTGTCTTCGTCTCGAGTCACACTCTACACACCTACACAATATACACTATACACTTCATGCTTCACCCCTTCCCAGGTTTCGCGTTAGTGAAGAATGCGCATTGTTTGTCTTCCTTCCTCTGAATGTCCAGTTAGCGGAAATTTCATAATTCATAATGCACCAACTAGCCCAAGAACACATTTTACTGAAGTGAAGAAATCCCGGGATTTCTTTTTTCGTAGTGGGCTTTCTGAGTTGCGATTTTATAGCTGTAAAGATTGTTTTTAACTTGTGTGTTCTATCCTTGTTGCCAGTGCTCTCTTCTTCTTCTTCTGCTTAGTGGCCTTACGTCACAGTATGGAAAAGAATACACCACAGCAGCAGCCCCCCTGCGTCGCCATGGGTGGCTTAGCCACTGCACCACATGAGTCTTTGAATTTCTTGGCAGAGAGAGAGAGAGAGAGAGAGAGAGAGAGAGAGAGAGAGAGAGAGAGAGAGAGAGAGAGAGAAACGAGCGTCGTGATGAGGCGACAGTTTGAGCAAGACTACCGTGAATGCTCCCGACCAAAACCCGCTTGTTAAATTTGCTAATCCTCAAGGTATACGGTAATCGATGCGACAGATCTCTATCCTTTCATAGAGGATTCTTGGCATGAAGAAGGAAAATAATTCGTTTCGAATCATGCGTAATAGAACGCGAGTTGAATTCCTTTTACAGGACAACTGGACTCCACTTAATCCTTTGCACTGAAATGTGCACAGCATGTCAGAATTTCCAATAGGGTTTGCAACTCTGGCATTTATAAAGTGCTAATAAAAATATGTGAAGCTCACAATGGTTATCAATCGTCTTAGCGGTTGTACGTGCTGTAATCTGTCCTTAGGTACGTGCACAACGATGCAAATTAGAGCTTTTTTTTTTTTCGGGGATGCATTCCTCCGTTAGAAGCCCTCTGTTTTAAGGTATTTACCTTTTCAACTTCTTGGTTTCGGGAGGCTTCATTTCATGAGTGGGCTGTGCTAGGGACACTATTATTGGCTCATTCAGGCTACACAGACAGTTGGGCCAGCCAGTCATGGTGCCGCTAGCACAGCCGACCCATTAAATGAGACCTCCCAGGACCAAGAAGCTGAAAAGGGCTTATCTCTCGAACAAGTTCAGTACTTTACTGCGAACTAAGCATTAACTAAATTCTGAAACTGTGCACCCTTACAGAGTCGTCGTCAAGAAAAGACACGAGCACTTCGCTTTAGGACATGTGTACTAGCAAGCAAATTGAAAGCAGCTTCACACAACCCATCCCGCACAAAGAAATCGCGAGAAGGTGGAACAAAAATTGGCCGCGTATCTGCTCCTTTCTTCGCAAGTGTCGACAAAAGACGATAGTCTTTGTCGACATTTGCCAAGTAAACTCCTCCCTTCGCTTTTCCGCTCACCTCTCATGTTATCCCTCTTTCGTCGCGCTCCTCCCAAGATAACACGCTAGATGTTTGCTCAAGTCAGTTTAAATTTACTGCGTTTCACTGCTCCAGGCCGGGTGCCTCGATGCCAGCGCTGCCGTACGGCGGAGACACGCGTTAATCGAGGCGCCCTACTTCTACGTTTATAGAACCGCGTTGCCCTAATCTACGTGCGTTACAAGCAGAACGTGGAACCTATCTAGTGGAACCATTCGCAACTGTTGCCGCTTGAATTTTTAAAATGCCGCCAGAAACCATAGTGGCGCAGGCGCGACAGCAGGCGATAGTGCGATTTTTTTTTTCTGCAGTAGGTGTAGTATTTCATTTCGCAAAAATCTAGCATCTATGAATTTGTTTGTAAAGAAACCCTGTAAATATCGTGTGTATTAATTTTTTGTCTTATATTTGAGTAATGTCTTGTTCTTGTTGAACAATGTTGACAAGTATGAACATATAAACGGGCCCTAGACGTTTAGATTTTGCTGTGAGCATCTAAGACTACTGCGCAGCTTGTGTTTCACTTTGACAGGGTGGCTGAATCGAGTCACAGACAGACAGACAGACAGACAGACAGACAGACAGACAGACAGACAGAACAAACTTTCTGGGTTGGAGTAGCCCAAGAAAGACTATCGTCTTTAATATCGGCTCCGCAGACAGAACAAAGCAAAACGCGAGTAGACAGCCGCATTCAGCGCCAAGCCACACGCGTGCTGCACGGCCCATCAAAGCGCCGTAACGCCGGTCTTAAATTCTGTCGCCTCTAACGTCAACAGGCGCTCGCTCGAAAACGACGGCGCCGTCGCCACGCAAATTCCACTGTTTGCGCAGCCGATCGAACCAGCAGCTAATAGTCACCGGTGGGAGGCGCCCTCCCCTCTCCCTCCCCTAGGAACCCGCCCCTACGAGACCACGGGGCCCTCTATCGGCGGGCCTGGGAACCGGTTTATGCGAGGTCGCCTGCGCTACGCAGGACCTACAGCAGACTCACGAAAAGGATCGACCTACCAGTGGGAGTTACTAGCAAGTAGCTTTGGGTGGGTAACATCATACCACCCGGACTTTTCTGACAAGACACGACTTTCCTGACTCCTAAACCGCCTATGTCGTGTCGTGCTGCACGCTCAGCCGATCCACATTGTCACGCGTAGTTTTTTCATTAGGTTATGCATGGCCAGTTAGTAAATGTACCAAGTACATAGTTTATACTGGGACAAGTAACTGGTTAGTGTTCTGTTAGTAAGTGCCACGACCTTTTCTTTTTTAAAGTGAAAATGTCACCGGCACCGCGCACATTAGAACCACTAAATAAGCTACGCGTAAGAGTAACGACACTGACGCACGGCGGCAGCCATTTTGGTGCCTGACGCCAGGGTGGCCAGCTTTATGCGCCCTATTCAGTCAGCGAGAACTGCTGGAAACTGCCAAGCTAGGGGCTTTCGCCACTGGAGTCCTGGAAATAGGATTCCACCCTTAACTCCACCCCCTCCCCTTCTACCTTTGTTGTAAATAATGTTTACTACTACTACTACTACTACTACTACTACTACTACTACTACTACTACTACTACTACCTATTGCGTCTGACATTGACGGGCTGTATTGGTCCGGGCGCCGCTTGGCAACCATGACAGCTGTGTTTACTTTTCGAAGATTTAGAGGCAGCGCGCCGCTGCGATAGAGTGAGGCTCGGTTACGCTAGCGTACCTTATTTAGTAGCTCGAGGTTACGTAAAGCCACTAATTAAGCTACGCTTTTTAAGTGGCTATAGGTTACGCTAGGCCACTGTCGTTCTTTCCCAGCGGGAAGCGATGCAGGCGTTTTCCACCTTCCCGCCGGTTGAAACAGCCCAGTACAGAGCAGCACGGCATCGCCACACTGTCTGGTGTCGCAGCCGGGGTCCGGGGTCTCGGGGCTCACCGAATCGGACCAGGATTGAGGGGCCAGGGCGACAAGGAGAAGCAAGAAGGTTTATATACAAGTAGGGTTACATGGTCAGGATACAGGGTCGAGTGCCAAACAAAGGGCCTGCACGGCCTTAAATAGAGTTTCAGGTCCTTGTACGGGGTCTCTGGCTCTAACCGCACGAACCAATCACAGCACGGGCACCGTGTAACCAGGGCCCCTGTCATTGGGCCCTCCGGGGCCTTTCACTGGGGACACACGAACCAATCACAGCGCAGGCTCCCTGTTTCCAGGCCGTCGGTTCGGGGTTCTCCGGGGTCTGCAAAAGTGGGCCCACGTTCCGGTCACGGCGAAGGACGCAGAGAGGGGTGCCGCCCTTGACTGCCAGGCTCTCCAGAGGGGCGCATTCCTTTTCGTTGTTTTACTGTTTTACAGTATTCTCAGTGCTTTCTCAGCGTTCTACCCGTACTTCGAGGAAAGACGCTTGCTTGGCTTCCCGGGAGCTCTCCGACCCGGTGGAAATGGTTGCCGGGCGCTTTGGGACGATTCCACGAGCCGCGCGAAATACACTTGCGAAGCAGCACATCAGGCTCCGAAGTTTTGTTGTCGATCTCGGTTGCTACACTGGGGGCTTGAAAACTACTCTCGACGTGTCATACAACCGCACTGCGCTCCGAAAATCACGACTTATCGAAAAGCGCGTGCGCGACAACACAGAGGAACCAAAATGTCAGCGCCCATGGGTCTTCCCGGGGTAAACAAATGTCACGTGACGCGGTTCGACCAATGGCCGCTGTCGGCGGCATAAAACAATGACAGAAAAGAGTGCCGATACTCTGAAACCTGATCTAGTGGTTCTAGCGCACACGACCCTCCTTAGCGATGAGAAACGTGCGCGTGACGTCAGCTGCCTTTGTGCGTGAACAAAGAGCGCTGGTAACGCTCAAAGACCCGGCATCCCTGCGAAATCACGGGGTGTGTGAAGCGAGGTGGGGCGCAGCATTATCCTTGGGGTAATTTGCATGCTCTGAAGTTAAGGCACTTCCCCAGCTGCTGCCCCACGTTTCTCGCCTGCAAGAAAGTCACTGTCTCGAGTATCGTCACGTACCTCGCCTCGCCTAGTCTTTAACTAAGCGTGTTCTGCGCCGAGCCCTGGGCAAAGGTCTGTATGCTCAAAAATGGAAATATGCAAATGAGCTATGAAATGGTCTTTAGGAAGGGGAGTAAAAACAATCAAGGGAGAAAGTTATGTGCAGTTATGACCAGTTATAGTTAAAGTAGAAAGTGTTACCGCGCATAGCGAAACCCGGAAGCAACAAACTTTGCACGCTTATTAACTATCCGCTGGAGATGCGGCCCAGCTTTTTAACAATGATGTTTATTTCCAGTGTCATTCTAAATGTAGAAAAGTTAGCGGGCTTTCTGTTCTAGCCGCTCTTAATGCAGCGCGCTGCTGTGTTGATAAGAAGCTGTACTGTTGCCATAACTCGATCTATGATACTTTGGCGAGCTATGAATGTGTCTCATCCCAGGCCACAATAACCAACTTAACTGTATTGAGCGGATGACGGAGCACGCGTGTATGCAACACCGACATCAAATTCACGTCGGCGTGCGCTATACACCAGTCTAAATGTGTATACACTCCACCGTAATTTTATTACTCGAAAACGCACCTCAGCTCAGAATTCATTGCCCACGCATCCTGTCGCACTTTTCCGAATTATTCGCTACCAGCTGTTCTGAAAGAACGACTGTTCGTAGCGCCCTTTACAACTGCTGTCAAATTCATTGCGCTAACCCAGTCGAAAAACGAGACAAGAAAAATTTCTGTAGGTTTGTCGTATTTGCGCGTGTTGTACTGTCGTTCGTATTCTTGTCGTGTCGTGATTCTGATGTTCTGTCGTGTGTCGTATTCCTGTCCTGATTTTGATGTTCCGTCGTGCCGAATTCCTGTCTTGTGGTGATCCTGATGTTCAATCAGTAGTTGCACTGTAAAAAAAATTTGGTCAAAATGACGGAAAAGTTCTGGCAGCTCTATTTCCAAGCGGTTTGCTGTCAAAGTGACGAGTGGTCGTCAATACCAGATGACGGCGTTTTTGGTCATTTTGACGTCTTCCTTGTCATCCTTAAATACAAATTAGTCGTCAAAATGACGGGCTGACGTTTTTTCATTACGTCATTTTGACGTGTCCTTGTCAATATGAAATACTAATGGCCCGTCAATATGACGGCCTGAGTGTTTCACAGCAAACCGTCATTTAGACGTCAAATTTAAGTAAAATGTAGTCTTCGGCTGAACTGCCCAATTTTCACATTCTGTGGGTAGTAACTGATAAAAGAAGCTACAACGATTAGCTTCAGTGCTCACGTATTTATTGCCGCAGAATGGTACATAGCAGCATGGATGCAGGAATGCACAGAAGACTTGCGGTTTTCCTGTTGATTTCCTGAAAAGCCATGGACCACAGCACCTGAAAAATAGAACAATTTGTACTGTGATTAGGTGGAACCTGATATTAGTGGTATTTGGACAAAATTGCATATCATAGACAACAATAAAGGGTCAACCTACACAAAAACAGGTGGTAAACAATGCAAACAAATATGACAATATGTTAATCCAATCGAAACAGCTTTAGGAAGCCAGCGATTCAAGAATACTGTGCAAAAGTTAAATGGAAAAAGCTTGGTATACGTAGTATGTGCATAAAACTATGGCGTAAAGAGATAAAAATATAAAACACATTTCAATAAGCCACGTCGCGCTGTGTAACCACATAACAAATGAAGCTGCCAGAAGGTCACAGCAGTTTTCTTTAATACGTGACCGCAGCGATGACAAAGTTCATAAAATTTTAACCGTTATCGAGATGAAGTTGTTCCACACTCGTTTACCTTTGCCAACTCCATCGTGAGAGTGAGGGAGGCCGTGTCGGTAACAAACGTTGAACACGAAGAATCCATGATGACGGGTTGCACTGCCTGCTTCATAGTATAGTTGTGGTGACGCTGTCGTGTCCGTCGACTGATATGAAGACCCGCTCGATCGAGTTCACCCATCTTCGAGCCTGCACGGCGACAAAATCACTGCACTTACGCACCGTCGCAGTTGAAGGAGCGACGCAACGATCGCGAGTAACAATTTTACGTACTTTGCACAAAAATGCGATGCACGAGAAAAAAAGACGCGCAGAGTTTACATGGGTCCAGAAGCTCTTGGCCCGTCAAGTTTAAGAAGTCATTAGTCTGCTCGTTTTCTGCACTTTGCACGACCCGATGAAAGAGTCGACAGCCCCCTACCCTTCCACACCCCACCTTTCGGAAACAGTGCTGCGGCGTGAACAAGCGACAAGTCATTGCTTATTACCAAATTTCGGCGGGTGCGGGGGCATGATCAAAAGCATTGCTACGCGCAAAATTATATTCCAACAATACATACGCGTCGTGCACTTAACGAAACGCCCGCCTACTGCGGTGCCGAAATCAGCCGCTGTCGATTCCCGCCCATTTCTTCCCATGTCGAAATTTCGCAACAATGTCAGTTGGAGACAAAACTCATCAAAACGCATAACGCATTTCCTGTTTCGGGGAAATTAAAAGTGCTAGCAAAAGTAAAAGCTCCAGGCCGTGCAGCGGCCGGCGCAATGGTGGCTATCGTTCTCACGGCGCAGTTATCCCTCGCCGGCCGCTCGCACCGACGAGCATGCTGCCCCGTTCAAGCTACACATGCAGAAACACGGTTCCAGTTTCTGACACGATGGTCCTCATAGTATTTGAGCCAATATACTCTGCACACTTGAGCTTGCTTCACATTGCGTTAGCAGTTTTTTTGCGAGGAAAAATCTCTTGATGCGGTAAATCGTTCACTTACCGCTATGAGATGCACTTGCTCTGTTGCTGCAGCTCCGTTTGCATGGCTGCTTGCTGAAGGAGACCAGAAAAGAGACGTTTGCTCCGTTGCAGTTTCAAAGAAGTATGTGTGCGCCCCCGACATGGGAAAGGAGGGCAACCCAGACGCTTTCCGAAAACAGAGGAAAATGTCCCTTCTTCCATTCTCCCCCCGACCGCGCGTACGGCGGCGGTCGCCGCGACGGGAGACACAGGAAGCGTCCTTGGAAAGACCCCCACTTCAGGCAACAGGCAGCGGTGCCTCCCGGAAGGGTCCCCTACAAAGGAAGCATTCTTCGACAAGCCGGTGTCGAACAAGAGAAAAAGCAAAAGGCCCCAACGGCGAGAGCCGCCTGGGGCGGCCAATCAAAGTGCTGTATTACCGAAAACAGTTTGTTTGTTTCCTTTCGCTCCTTGTTCTATCCCCTCTCCCATCGAGTTGACGGCGAAACGACAGTCTTCACCATTTACGTCGACTGCTTGTCAAAAATAACGGTCACTTGGCCGTAAAAGTGACGGCCAGTTTTTACAGTGTGCACATGGTTTGAATGTCATTGCCTATTGTGAAGAGTAGCGTAAATGGCAGTTCTGTTGTGACTACAGGAATGTTTGTCGTTGAGAAAATTGACTTTGTCGTTACGACAGAAATATGTGTCGTAACAACAGATGGCTTTGTCGTAACAACAGGACTTCTGTTGCCACAACAAAGTTTTTTGTCGCACAACAGGAATTCTTGTTAGGTTTTTGCGGTATTCATGTTGTGATTTTAGGCTGGGAAGCCACACAAGATTTGCTTGCTACAAACAATGCTGGACGAGTTGGTACAGGCTGTTACGGGTATCTAGGCGGAAGTACGAAGGACTGACATAAAACGGTCAGCGTATCTCGGTGGTCATATTTACGGCAGCTCTTCAGATGCAAAACACCATGTCTTTTTCTGCTCACTTCGCTTGTTTCCTTTTCTTTTGTAATTTAAACGCTCCGCCGCAAAATCGCCGACCTTCCTCACTCAGTCCGCCAGCGGAACGTGCTCGCTGCTCTACATAGCGCGTGTTCGCACTTTTCCGCGCACGAGTCCACGAGCCGGCGCGCGCAAAGGGCAGCGCACGAGCAACTGGAACGCTTCCACGATGAGAACAAGGGGGCTCTCTGTCCACGCTCGAGCGAACTGACGTCGTCAGAGACGGCCCCAGCCCGTGTGTATACATGTACACCGGTGGCGAGGCCGCGGAGAGCAGACGCCAAAAGAAAGCAAACGTGCGAGCAAGCAAACAAGCAAGGAAGGCAGTTGCAATCGGCGGCAGTCAGGCACGCAGCGGGCGGGGTCAGCGGTGTTCCAGAACAACACCGCGTCCGCGATCTTGTTATATGGAAACAGACATATGCCCTGCATTGGTGGAATCATATCTTCATCTTAGCTACGACGCCCAACAAAACTCATAATCAATCAATCAATCAATCAATCAATCAATCAATCAATCAATCAATCAATCAATCAATCAATCAATCAATCAATCAATGAATCAATCAATCAATCAATCAATCAATCAATCAATCAATCAATCAATCAATCAATCAATCAATCAATCAATCAATCTATCTATCTATCTATCTATCTATCTATCTATCTATCTATCTATCTATCTATCTATCTATCTATCTATCTATCAAAAATCAAACAAACAAGTATGTCATTGCTTTCGCCAATCGATGTACTAGTCGAGCAATTCAAAGTTCATAACTGACGTCACAATGAACATAATATTCATTTTGTTTAATTAATCTATCTCTTGTAGTTTAACCCAGTATTTGTTCAATTGGTGCATAATATACAAATTCCAAGCGGCTTTTGGTCGTGCAAGGCCATGTCCACGGAAAACCTCGGCTTTACCTGAAAAATAAAGAGCATACCAGCCGAGAACTTGGGCGTCGGTACCCCACCACACTGAGGCAAACGAACCGATTCGACGAAGAAGTCGAAATACGAAGACAGCGATCGAGCTCATATATCATTGAAATGAAGAGACGAGGGTTGTGTACTTCAGTGCATGTGCTTTAGCTCTCGCTTTTAACATCTCCTTTAGTGCTCTAAAACCGTACTTCTGCAAGTTCAGGAAAGAAAGAAAGAAAGAAAGAAAGAAAGAAAGAAAGAAAGAAAGAAAGACGAAAAGGAAGGAAAGAAATCTAACTACAGACACATAGAACTTAATTATGGTGCTTATTTCGGCTAATTTATTCGTCTTAGAATTAAATGGCCTTAAAATAGACAAAGTGAGCAACAGATGCAATAAATGGAACAGGTGATGTACATAACCAGAACCCAGCAATACAAGATAGATAACCGTCTCCGCGAATTACTCGTTTAAATTTCCAGGCAGCCACAAATACTGCAGCTGACGATTGCACAAAAAAAAAGAAAAAGAAAGAAAAATCCTCGGGGCACTTGAGTCCACTTACGGGCTTGGCAGGCAAAAGCCCGGGGATATTCAACAACGACTTCGTTACTGCAATATTACGCGTGCGTCTTTTTCTTCACTTTCGTGTATTCGTCTTTAGGCGCTAATCACTTCGGCAGGCTCCTTTTCTGCTTCATCGTGTTTGCGCTTCTTTCTTCGCTTTCGTTCTTTCGTCTTTCGGGGCGAAATTACCGACAGACAGACTGTTGACATACGCGCCGCACATGCAATGCCCTTCCACATCCGGAATTTCCCTCGGGGTCACTGCCCACGGCCCAGCCTCCTCCACCTCCCGCTGTTCCATCACGCTAGCATGACATCTCCCGCCACTACCGCAACCTTCGCCCTACCGTCGACTAACCAAGGAGGAAGCATTCATCTGGCGTCGATTACAAACAAACACCTGTTACAACGCACCCGTCCTCCGCTCTATTTCTTATTTGTCCAAGCCAATACCCCCTCACCTGTCGCTTCTTCCCCTCTCTAAGTATTACCTACCACGTGGTGTGGGCCTTCAAAACACCCCATCGCTCACCCCCAACCGTAATTCCAACCCTTCCCCAAAGCAGTGGTAGGGCCTGCTGACCAGCTCCCGTCACGCTGATCAGATCTTTCTAATGACCCGTGCCAGGGCTGCAGCCAAGGCCCATGGGTATTTGGACTGAGGCGAACCCACCCCACCGAGTGCTGGCTCAACGACCACCATTTGCTCGAAAATACGTCTATTCACTCTCTCCCTCTCTATTTACTACACCGGCCATTTTCTCTAGCGGACAAGAACAACAGCTACGGTTGTTCGCACAGTGAGTCCTTAATACTACGCACGATGCACTCATGATGGGGACCTAAACAGGGCTGTGCTCGGGTAAGTTACCCGCAAATTGAAGGTGGTTTGGCCATCTAGTCTCTTCGTCTTTTCGTGCGGGCTTAAATTACTAGCGCGTTTTTTTTTTACTGTGGAAGAATGGCAAGCTGGGGTATAGTTGGTGCAGATTTAAGATCTACAAAACAGCGCAATATAGACGATAACGAAACATGCGCTATTTTGCACAACGGTAAGAGAGAAAGAGAGAGAGAGAGAATAAACTTTATTGCTAGCAAAAGGGTTGCGATAGAGCTATTTTAGCTCAGTCGGAGTGGTTCCTTATTCACAGGTTCCCATATGCTTCCCGAGCCTCCTGGCCCCTGTGGATCAGCCGAAGTTGGTCTTCCAGGGCGGGGCTGGCCAACAAGATCTCCCATCGCTCATCCTCTATGTTGACGGAGTCAACAAGAATTGGAGGCGACTTGAGCTTTGTGCATTCTCCGATGGTGTGTTTTAGGGTGCCTGGTTTTGAGCATAGGGGACATTCTTTTGCGTATCTAATTGGGAACATGCGGTTGAGAAGTAAAGGGTGTGGGAAAGAGGTTGCCTGTATCTGTCGATATATTGATTGTTCTTCCCTGGATAGTTTAGGATGAGGGCGCGGAAGGCTTTTTCTGTTCTCCCTGTAATTTTTGAGGATTTCTGCATATTTCGTTATTGCGTGCATCCCTTCTTCCGTTTCCTCTGTGGCCCGGAGGTTTAGGTCTCGGGCCTGTCGATGGGCGAATTCGTCGCCCTCGATCGAGGAATGCGCAGGGACCCAAATGAGTTCAATTCTTGTTTCTGGGAGTTTCCCGCTTGTCAGGATTTTGGCGGCAGTTTCTGAGATCCGTCCTGTTCTGTATCTGTTGCAGGCCTTCATTGAGTCCGTGAGAATTGTCGCTGTACCCGGTTGCGTTAGCGCCAGTGCTATGGCCGCCTCTTCCGCTTCCTCTGGCTCCGTGGTGTACAATGATGCACAGTTCACTATTTCGTTTCTTGTGGTCACTACTATAGTTGCTTTGTTGGAGAATTTGGGTGGTGCAGCATCAGTGTAGAGTATTCCCTCAAGCCCCTTTTCTTCCAACAGTTTATTAAGTGCTTTTACTCTCGCCTCCCTTCTTCCTTTGTTTTTGTTGGGGTCCATCTTCTTTGGGGTTGGTTTGGTCTCGATTTGTGAAGCCCATTGGTCTGGAACTTGTCGCTCCGTGACGTGTGGCGCTTCTTGCCATCCTATCTTCTTAAGTACAGCCCTTCCGGCGTCCGTTTTGCTGAGGCGAACTCGTTGATTCGAAAGGTGGGCTTCTACTAGCTTGTCAAGCGTGTTGTGGACTGCCATGCGCAGAAGTCGCGCTGTTGACGAGTTTTGCGGTATCCCCAGAGCTTGTTTGGTCGCTTTCCTGATTAAACTGTCTAGGTATGCGGTGTCTGCCTTTCTGAGATTCAGGTATGGTGCTCGTCTTTTCCCGGATTTATGTGTTGCTTCTTGGTCTTCTTCATGCTCACCTTAACGTGCGTCGTGCACGTCAGCAGCATTTCGTAAAACCCAATAGAGCGTACCTGCAAGAATATTTTTGTGTAGTACGTTTTCTCCCATTGTTAACCACTAGCATCGGACTGAAAACAGGGCAATTAAGGCAACGGTAAATCTGAATCATTCAACGGGTTATGTTGTGGGTACAGGTAGGCACTTCCTGTCTAACGTAGCGCCATCTACTGGTTCTCTTGTAACACTCCCGCTATTCTCTATCTCGACCGGGGTGTCCCGCAGGGCTACATCCTCGGACCGGTGCTGTTCAATTTGGCCATGAACCATGTAGCGCGCACGCTTGAACAGGACACCGCCGCCAGATTTGTCCTCCACCCGCGTCGGAGGCATCCCATCTGCAGCGAGTAAGAACAAAGCCTTCATTTCTTGAACAGATGACCGAATATGCGTTATCCAACGGTCTATACAAACTTGTGTAATCATGATCTGAACCGACTTGCTTGCTGCAGCTACTCTACGAAAAGCCAAATGGAACCTGCCAGTGCTGAGTGCACTTGAACATAAACAACGACCCTTTTATGTGAACTTGTGAATGTCTGAGGTGTTTTACCTTCCCCTGCACCCTTAATTTCCCCCCACCCCACTTAGAGCGCTTGTGCCCCCTGTCTATTAATAAAGTTTTTACTACTACTACTCTTTAGTAAGTGCCAAATCAAGCCCGCCGTTCGCCTTGTATGGTCTCCAGCTAGCATAACTGGTTCCGACGCCACAGGCTCGGGTTTGAGTACCAGCGGGCCGTACAATTTTGGTATTTTTTATTTTTTGATCAATTCCAGGAGTTGTTTTAGTGAATTTGGTATCCTTTAGGCCGCTTTAGGTTCCTGGTGTAGGCCAGGAACCATTACCGCGTTTAATTTAAATTCTGCATCGCGCTGGAAGTGCCGGGCGTGTTCGTATGCATGAAAAACAGGCTGATGATGATTGGCGAGTCTCTGGGCCTCCGTACAATGAGTGCAGGCAACATATCGTAATGACGCAGCTCTAGCCTTAATCTTATTTCAAAAATTGGGCTATAAAAGTAGCGGAGTGTGCTAAAACTCAGTTTGCTAGGAGTGGACTGAGTATTTGCTGTTTTCAATGGCTCGGGAGGAAGAATAAAAGTGACCTATATGCTCTAATGCGCGTTAATAGACCATTTTTCGGCCTATGCCTTGCTGTATTTTAGCACATTGTTGTTTATAACCTTTAGTGCACGTTGTCTACGTGAGTTATAGTTTTCTCAGATAAACTTCAACAACCGTTGTGGTGACCACGGAGGATGCGACGTAAACAAGTAGCGAACAGGCGTGCCACAACTCGAGAAGCTCGGCCGAAGTTGAACCAGGAGAAATGTGAGTGCGGGTGTTGCTTGTAAAAAAAGGAACCGTTCGAGTCGTTGAAAACACCCAAGCACCCCCTTCCCTAAAAAAAATAAAATGATGAAGAGACAAAAAATGTCCGCGTGGCATTGACTAATCGCGAGGTTTTCAGAGCCTTCGGGAAGTGACAACCAGGTGCACACTAATTCAAACAGCTCTACATTATAAAGGCAGCTTACCGGCTTACTGCGTAAGTGAGCTCACTTAAAAGCTGTAGACTGATAAAAGAACGCTGTAGCGTCCCCTTATCGGCGATGCAAGTCGTGTTTGCAAGCACGATCAATAATTTGTTATTATTACTATTATTATTATTATTATTATTATTATTATTATTATTGTGTAATGGTGGTTAAATTACACTATTTTATT
Organism: Haemaphysalis longicornis; assembly: GCF_048455015.1. Taxonomy (NCBI): domain Eukaryota; kingdom Metazoa; phylum Arthropoda; class Arachnida; order Ixodida; family Ixodidae; genus Haemaphysalis; species Haemaphysalis longicornis. The sequence continues at coordinate 205,225,895 of NW_027526361.1, read as the reverse complement.
TTTAATCTTCTTTGCAGTTGTAGATTCTTATTTTTTTGCTCACTGACTGTTTATTTGCCAGCTGTCGATGTATTTTATTGCTGCCTTTTGCCCTCCCTGTGCGCCAGCACGAAGACTTCGGCTGTTCCTGGGCACTGTAATAAACATTGATTGATTGATTGATTGATTGATTGATTGATTGATTGATTGATTGATTGATTGATTGATTGGAAATATTAGTAGTAGTAGTAACAGTAATATAAGTAGTAGTGGTGATTTGACTGCCACAGGTTTTAAAAGGTAAGTTTTCGGCAATAGCTTAAAAAAGGGAGCTTACGAACGCGTCACTAAACGACACTCGCTCGCTCGTATAATGCGTGACTTCGCCGGTTAAAAATAGGCCGCTTCTCGCGACGTTGAATGTCGGGGCGAGGCACGAGTCGTGATGAGCGTGTCTGCATTCTAGAGCCTCGCCGATCGTGCCCTCGGGCCCTCACTTACGAGACTCCGGGCACGCCCTCAACGCCGTGCCTGATCCGCCGTAGTCCGAGTAGAGATTTCGCAATGCAGGAAGTGCCAGCGTCACCCAGACACGGATAAGGTTTCCGCCACACGTCGGCAATTAGAGGTCAGTTCGGTTTCATTTGCTTATAAAAGAAATTCTGAAGTGGACTGACCAGATACATCGGCGTTGCGGAGATAGCTTTTTCTGAAAGATCTTGTGTTTCCCGAATAGCGATGGCGTATTTAAAACGTACCGTGAACGGAACTGAAGAAAGCTTGACTGTCTCAAGTGACGTATGTCCTGCCTGCTCTGACAAGGCTTTTGGAGGCACCAGATAAACTCGCAGGCTTTGCAGGATGACCTACCTAAGGCCGAAGGGAAATCGATCCCTGCAGTCAGATGACGGAGTGTGCATTTTAGGTATTGATTAGCTTTAGCCGAGCCCAATTACAAATTATGAATTTCAGTTCGGGGAGATCCCCAGCGCAAAGAAAAAAAATTACACTCGCTTGGCAAGTACCATCCATTAAAACAAATTGTGCCCCATTTGTCCACTGAGAAGACTCTACGACTGTCCCAAGTTGTCCGCTCTTACTATTGGTTCAGTTCACCAGAAGTAGCGTTTGGGAGTTCCCGTTTGCTCAGCTACATTCAGCTGCTTGAATAGAGAGCGGCTTATAGTTCGAGAAGACCGTACGCCACGTTTTAATATATAGATCTCAAAACAAAGTATGCCTAGTTTGACTGCTAGGAATATTTAAAAACGGGTCCATACTTGACGTTTTTCTAATGTATTGCTTGTTCGCATCGGAATTACAAAAAAAAACCTCTCCCCCCCCCCCCCCCCCTTCGTATCTGAAATACCTTCAATGGTAGTGGCACAATTTCGGAAAACTACAATTTCGGTAATTGTGCAATGAGGCACATCACTATTTACCGCCAAAGTGGCTCTATAAGTGTGCCGAGTGTGTATCATTCGCTGTCCCACATAGTTACCAATCTCTCCCGTAAGAGGATTTATATGAGGTTGATGCCTGCCGCAGCAATGTAAATTATGCTTAAGCGAACTGTACTGTGCGAATTCGCTAAAACGAGCCGTATATTTTTTAGCCTTTAGTCGAAAAATATAACCCGCAATGCTCGCCATAATCATTTTCTCGAGCGGTTGTGTGTCCACTACACGCAACCCCACGATACCCGTTTTGTGTCATTGTGCGCTGTTACAACACGGGCCTCCACACTCATCGTGTGCAACAAATGTATTTTACGCACACGGTGACCCTCATTTGCTCTTGTACCTTGAATGCTGTGCATTTGCGGTGGGTTAAGCCTAACGCAAGATGGCTGCGCGCTTTACGTTCATTCTTAATCTTGAAAGTTTCCAGTTCCTCGCGTGTGTCGCATTTGTGAGTGTATACCTTGACGCCGCTGAATACACCAACAAAATACGCAAACGCACACGTTTTGCTTTCAGTTAGAGTCAGCCAGTCAGTAGTCAATTAATCTATTAGTTACCCTGCCCATTAATCAATCAAATCAGCGTTTGGTAATTTCGTTCAAAGTAGAAGCGTGCAAAGGCACTGACAAAAGAGGTCCCAAAATGGGGCAGTACCGCGGGGAAATCGTATAATTGAATGTATGAACAAGTGATTAAAACTACCGGCTTAGCCTTATCAATAAACATGCACGTTTTTTAAACAAATGAACAAAACCAGGAAAAATACATGCAAGGTACTTCACTTTATAGAATTTTACAAGAAGGTGTATAATTAAACGGAAATATTGTTAGCAAAACTCATAACCAAAGAATTCCTCGGGGCACTTCAGTCGGCTTACGAGCCCTGAAGGAGAAAGCCTGGCGATACTTCTTAATAACTTCTTTATTGCTACGTCGTATTTCCGTCTCCTTTTTAAAGCGAAGCGTTTTACCTCTACTCCCCAAGAGTTCTGTCGCGACCGTTGGTGTCAACAGAAAACGCCTGCGAAAACAAATAAGTGAAGTTACTGGCACGGCCAGGAATCGAGCCTGGAACGAATCGAGAAACGGAGCGACAGCCCCTTGTCTTACCGATTGAGCTACGGGCCCATGCGGAGACGGAGGAGACAGACGGTGCACTCTCCAAGCACATCTGCGGGTTTACCCCTTGCGCTCTCGCTGAATGCCAGGTGATAGCGTCACGTGACCTGTCGCGCCGCTGTGCGCTCCACCCACGGCACGTGCTCGGCCATGTGCGCGCCTTGCGCATGCGCTAGGAGTTAGAAAAATTAAAAAAAGCTCCCACGAACGCATGGCATCTCACTTCTCCTCCGTGTGTTCCGCCGATATCGTCGCCTTCGTCGGCTGCGGCAGAGACGGAGGAGATGTGAGATCGGTTAACACTGGTTTTGAGCTTCCTTTATTTTATAAAAAAAAGTTTACACTCATGTGCTTCACCGATACAAATCAAATCACCATGCACAAATCATGCATTGATTAAACCTAAGCAAAGAATATCTCTGAAGTAATAAAGGGTGTCGTTTAACTCTCTGGTCTCTGGTTTAACTCTCTGTAGAGACATGTCTGCGAATTCAAGTGACGTCGCATGGGTAATCGTTGTGGGTGTCGTTTACAGCTTTGCTCTCCAATTCAAGCACACAGGGTGAATTGGCGCGGATTTTTTCTTCTTTCATTTCCTTGTATTTTGGCACGAATTACTTCGAGCTGCTTCTTTTCTGCTACACCATGTTTGCGTCCGTTTATCCGTGTTCGGTTCTTCGTCTTACGTCGTCAAGCAGACGGTCGCTTCCATAGAATGAGGGTTTTGCGCGGCTGGTATGCATTTGCTTTAAAATGAGCATCCTAGGATACATAACATCCTAGGGCAGATAGGATGAACAACGCGACAACTTACGCAGAACTAATCACAGGTTCGGTTCGGAAATTTCGCTCAGATGAAAGACCGAGCTTGAATGGCCGAGCACCCACAAATAAAGACAACTAACTGCGCAATCGCTGAAAGAAAGTTCCGAATCTCAATTCGCATAAAGAGGATGACGAAAAAGCGATTCTAGAATAAAGAAGCGATATAGGTATAGCAATAACTGTATTTATCATTAAGTGATTGGGTTATGAGACCTATGGCTCTGTGAAGCAGTTGTAAACAGCTCTTTTTATGGGCTTTCAGTACACTGAATTTTGCACCTGGTACAAAATAAAATTAAATGTCCTATTTTTACTTGCAGCGTTCGAAGAGAAGACGATTGCGCAGGCATCGCTCGGCTGCAAGGCAGCTAATGTCATCGAACCGGTCCGACTTCAATGACGTGCTTACCGGTCTCAGAGGATAACGAATCGGAGGATGACGAATCCGCCACATCAACCTCAAACGCTATAACCCTCGACTGCCGACCTTTCTTTTTTGGCTATGATTTAATTTGAAAAAGTGGCTTTAACATACTTCTGTCTTTACTTTTTTTTTTGTTCAGCTTTGATGGAACCGTTCGTTTAAGCCCAATAGTTATAAACTACGCTTTCCATTTTTCACTAACAAAGAAAATCCATTGGAAGGGCAACACACGATCTAGAGACGACACTTAGTCTTAGTTTCTCATTCATAAACTGCAACACCTCATGGTACCTGGCACCTGCGCTTGTTTCCACAATGTTTTTTCTTTATTATCGCGAAAATGCAGACAACCAGCTAACGCATCTCAAGAACAAGACACTTGTCCCCTCATCCATGGCCTTCCGCTTAGTTGCATATCATATGAGGCCTGCCCAGCTAAATCACAAGAAACACTCCAAACTAGATGCACTCATCCGGAAATCCTGCAGTGCAAGGCGTTTTCGCACGCGTTTTTTCCATCTCTAAACCCAGTCCTGTACCCTTCCCAAGTGTTCCTCACCCCCGGTGGACCGATTTTCAGAGAAGGAAAACGCGTGCGAAAACGCGTCGCACTCCGCCCGTGTGTTTGGGACTTCACCCTACGCCTCCCTGCCTTCACCTCAACTTCCAACTCACAACACTTTCGCAACGCTACACGATGCACAGCCTGCCAGTCAATTCGCCTGTCTCTCCCTGTCGGGCTCCAACTTGCACGGTGCTCGCACAGGTCCCTAGTGTACACCCATCGATGGACCACAACCATTTATCCACATCTTCGCTCACACATCTCGGCCTATTCATCCCTTGCACCATCCCCCAAGACGACAAAAACGAGTATGCCTCTTCCTAAAGAGATACCCCAAGATGTAGATACCTGATACACAGACACGCAGCCTATTCCAACTGACCAGCCCACGCACTCCAAGTCCTCGGCTCCAGTGGATCACTCCGATGCGCCAGACTCGCTCATGCCAATACAACCTTCACTGAAGAAACCGCTATTATATACCTCGCAGCCTCCACGCTCCCGGGCGACTACGTCACAGATTGACAGCAAGAGCGCCGTAACCGTAACATGCCTAACGGGCCGCACATCTTCCCCGGCCATGAAACTCTTTCAGACAATTCAGGCCCTCCGCTACATTTAAATCATAAGGACCCGCGGACACGCTTCCCTCCCGGATTGTGAGGCGGCTTACTCCGTTGTCGGGGAGGTCATTTGCCGGGAATTCCTCTCTATGGTGGACGACTCGCCTGTACTCCCTCCAGTCCTACCCGCTCCTTTGCTGCACGAAAATTCGCGCTAGGAGACTTCAAGGGGCCTTGAAGACAAAATAGACAAAGACAAAGTTCGTACAAAGACTGCTTTGTATCGATAACAAAGCACATTCTATCGCAAACTAAGTGTCCTCGTGCGCGTCTAGGGTGTGCGGGGCCCTACCACAACGACTAGTGCCAGTGACTATCAGGTGGTTCCCAGCGCATATGGGCCCGGTGAGCACGGGTGCGGACCGTAACGAGGAAGCAGACCGAGCAGCGCATGTGCTCACCGGCCACGTCACTGCCCTAAGCCCTCGATCTACGGAAGGCGACAATGACGGGATGATACCGGTTGGCACATATGAAGGGGTGCTGACCTGGTATCGAGAAAACAGAAAGACTTATCCGCCACCACACCGGAATCTCACCCGACGGGAGGCAGTACTGCTACGACAGCTGCAGGCACGCGCAATATGGACGCCAGTACTCGCAAAGCATGTATGCCCGAAGGTATACCAAAGTGATGTGTGTGCGGTGTGCGGCAGGGATCGAGCCACCATGGTGCACATGTTATGGTAGTGCCAAGAGACAGACCCACTCACGGACGCGCTGCCACCACGCCTTGCCAGCGGTGGCCAGCACAGACTGTAACCTACAGCGGCAGGCCATTCAGCTTGCGCTCGGCCCTTGAACGCCAGCGGCCGAACACGCTGCCACCCCCCCCCCCCCCCCCCCAGGAGGCCGGCGACAGTAGGTAACTTCTCGCAGGCAATAAAGATGTTGTTTCTCTCTCTCTCGAACAAATAATGGGGATATTGAAAAGGACATGTGGAGCAGTGGCGACTACCCGGCCACTTTCCGGCGAGAACTCTATGACGTCGCAGAATCTTGTTTGTGCGATTGTCGGAAGTTGACCTAAACCACGCCTACGACAAGTGTCTGGACGATGGCAGTGGGGCCTCTGAATCCGTTTCATCTCATCACTTGAATGATGACGTGCATTTAATACATTAAAAATTAGGTTTTTAGTGCTGGCCCACATGACGTCACTCCTTCCCACAACACGTCACAGTAGCGCGAAATTTGAAAGTAATTCAATACCTCTTGCGTTTTTTTGTTTTGTCGGTTAAAACACGTCTTCTGTGGCTGTAATACAGCTTGGCGAGGTACTGAAGCCTGGTTCTTTCATATAAACAAAGTTGTATTTTGTCTTCACGGCCCCTTTAATCCTCCTTGCCTTCCCTCTCTTTTATAGCCCAAATCCCGCTACTCCAGTACAGTGCAGCGAACCGGACTGGTTAACCTCCCTGCCTTCCCGTTGACCTTTTCCTACTGCTTCTCCTATACCAGTATACCAACGCACCCGCCTCCATTATCCTCCACCCGCCCGTGACGCCCGCCTTTGGCGCAGACTCAACCGTAAGCGCCCGTCATACACACTTCGATATCAAATCTCTCCCAAGAACCCCCGATAACTCTGGCGCGAGCAGTGACGACAGATAGAGGCTTTCTGGGCGACTCCACCCACCTTTTAATGCGTAGCATTCTTTGCCGAGTACCCCCACACCCAGGACCGTGTAACGCCCTGCATTTCCACAAAAATGCAGATATCGCGAAAGTTCCGCCTGCAATCGCTATAATGGCGTAAATGGAGACAATTGGTCAAACGAAATTTTGAAAAAGTAGAAAAAAAAGACAAAAGTATAAAATAATTACGGAAAGTGGCGAACCATGTAACGCCCTGTATTTCCACAATAATGCAGATTTCGCGAAAGTGCCAAATTTAGTCGTTATAATAACGTAAATGGAGATTATTGGCCGGACGAAATTTCGAAAAACTAAAAAATAGTAAAAATATTTTTAAAAAATTACGGAAAATGGCAAAACGTATAACGCACGGCATTTCCACAATAAAGCAGATTTGGCGAAAGTATCTCCTTGAATCGTTATAGTAGCGTAAATAGAGATAATTGGCCGGACAGGATTTAGGAAAAAACAGTTTGGCGGTAAAAACTCACATTCAAGGCAAGCGGCATAAGAATGCTAGGCATTAGTAGATAACTCCCTTAATTTCTGGAAAATTTTTCTCTGCTTCTTTATTTTTATTTTTATTAAGCTCTAACACCCCGCCCACCTCGAAACCTTTCTTGAGCCCTCCACAACAAAAAGCAGATAGTCACACACATAAAAAAAGAACAAAAAAACCGTAGTAGAGCGTGGTTTCGATCCACGGGTTATGTGCCCAGCACGCTCCCACTGCGCCCCTCTTTTTGTTTTTCTTCGCTGCATGTAAAACTGCACCTATTACAGCCTACAAAAGCTATCAGTCATCCAGAAAGATGCGCATCACTGCAGCTAAAATAAGCCGTCGGTCAAAACTCCGGCAAGCAGACGCACGCGTCCAACAGATCCAGCCATTCTGGTGGGTCACTTTGCACTCCATAAATGCTCCGCATTAACGCAGCCTGCTCCCAAAAAATGGACTTCGTTGGGCGAGGGGGTTCCGCGTGCCTGTCCATCATGCGGCACTTCCACAAGCTGTACAACCCCATCGCAACAAATATATCATAGGGCACTCCAGTAACATCTCGAAAAAGCAAGAACCGAATTGTATAAGGGGTAATGTCCATGTGCTTTTAATTTTAAGAGTTTCGTTGCAACACATCCGAGAAAAACACCGCATCCCAGCACAAAACAAAACAATGATCAATGGCTTCAGGTTGATTGCATAAACGGCAATTGTCAGACCAAGGAATAGGCATTCCTTTCTGGCGCAACCATGTTTTCACTGAGAGTGTTGATGTATGCAGCTTAAAGAAAAACGTTTTTGCATTTGGAGGAAAACACATACGTGTGACACGCTTCAAAACACTGTCCTTATGGTGGCCAATGTAAGGCTGGCGGTAAACCGGCACTGGGAACAGACTCTCTAATAAAGTGTTCGTCAAAGCCTTCCTGGAAAGGGTAAACAGATATTGCAGGGAAAACCTCGCAGTAAGGAAATGAAATGCGTCGACCACCTCCTTTAAAAAACCCCATGGCGGCTTCGTACTAACTTCACCAGTGGAGACAAGCAAAAACGGTGAAAAAAACTTATGCGCTGTTGAATAACGTTTAGCAGAAGTGGATGATGCGTCACCTTATAGAAGAAAAATCGAGATACAAGCTGGTGTACAAACAAATGTGTCAGCCCAGCACCCCCAGACACTAATGGAAGAAACAGATCGTCCCTACGCATAGGTTCCCATTGAGATCCCCACACAAAAGTTGCAAAAAACAGCTTGTACTTTAGAACGCGCACAATGAAGTACTTGCAGCATATAAACAAGCTCTGCTACTAGGAAGACATTACAAACCTGCGCACGCGCAAACACAGGAAGTTCTCGCCCCATCCATGCCTGCGACACTCGCTTGACTTTTTGGAGTGCCAATGACCAATGCGCCCCGGTGTTTCGTATTTGGTGCAAAGGACCGTACACCTAGGTATTGAAGTGCGTCCTTGTCTCAAGTAATGCCAGCTAATAAGGAGGGTTTCGTACCCCATTCACCAAACCAAAATCCTTTTGTTTTTTCCGTATTCACAGCCGCTCCAGACGCGTCACAAACTTCCTGATCAAATGAAGGGTTTCTTGAAAGCTTGTTTTTTCAGCACAAAAATAGGCAATGTTATCCGCAAGCAAAAACCTTAACCTCGCAGAATAATGAGGCAAAACCCCGTACCTTTTGACTCTGCTGAATACTAAGACACAGAGGTTCGAGGTATAAGGCAAGCAACAAGGGTGAAAGGGGGAGCCCTGTCTAACAGACGACTTAATCGCAACTGGCTTAGACAGAACGGGGTTGACGACCAGTTGTGTGGTGCCATGTTTGTAACAAATCTGGATGCCTTTTAACAATATATCATCTAAATTTACCGCTGCCACTCGTGCGAATAAAAAATCATGGTAAACTCGATCAAATACCTTCGAAAGGTCGATTTGGATAAGGGCCACCTGCTCTGCCGAATCAGACGCACACACCAATATTGGACGAGCAATATGTATATTTGTTTGAATGCTCCTACTTCGAATGCCGCAAGTTTGGTGAGGTCCTACTAAACTAGTGGTGACAAGTTGAAGGCGCCTAGATAAAATTTTCGCAAAATATTTTATAATCTACATTGCAGAGAGATATTGGCCGATAGCCGTCAACCGATTTCAGCTTTTGTTCATCTTGTGTGTTCGGAATTAAAACTGTGTGTCCTAACTAAAGAGTTGGTGGCAAAACATCATGGTCGTATGCTGCTGTGAATATGCCCAACAGACCGGAAGAAAGGATGGCAGAGTCCACTTAAACCAGCTGGCCCAGGGGTCTTCTTTGTCTTAAGGCCAGAGATGGCAGCCTTAACTTCTTCAAGCGCAATAGGTTCAGAAACGAGAGAGCACTCTTCGTCGGTCATCTTAGGCAGTAAATCAATGAGGGAACTTAATTCGTGCCCTCTAGCCAATGGACTTGACCCCGCAAATAGTGTGCTGTAATGGTCATGGAAAGCACTAGCAATTTCAGCTGCTCTGGTCTACCTAATGCCTTTATGTTGAATTTCAATTACTTCCTTTGCAAGTGCTGACTCCCGCTCATCACTTAGTGAACGATGAGTGGGGTAGTTATCAAATAATTTTTCAGTTCTTAACCGAATTAGAGCACCATGGTATTTTTCAGTAACGTATTGCTGAAGTTGTGCTTTAACAATACCAATTTCCTCTACACCTGATACCGGACTGACCGCTTCGAGTTCATGAAGCTCAACCAATGTACGAGTTAGTTCCCGTACATAAAAAAATCTTAAGAAATGCATTTTTCAGTAACGTATTGCTGAAGTTGTGCTTTAACAATACCAATTTCCTCTACACCTGATACCGGACTGACCGCTTCGAGTTCATGAAGCCCAACCAATGTACGAGTTAGTTCCCGTACATAAAAAAATCTTAAGAAATGCGAGCAGACTCTTCTATTGCGCAATTCCTTACTTCCTGATTGAATAGATCCCATTTCTGATATAAAGAAAGACTGCGTGTTTCAAGAATAGAAGTTAAACAATCACATATACGTTTACAAAATATTGCATCAGCCAATAAAGAGGTATTAAGCTTCCGCAGATCCTATTGAGGCAGCACACTACGCGGCCTTGGTCTTTCTACGCAAACAGACACCATGCAGTGGTCTGTGAAGAAGATCGGGCGTACAATATAATCAAAAATGCTTGGCATCTCTTCTGCTGAAATATACATGCGGTCAGGACGTGCATTCGAATTGCACTGAAAGTGAGTAAGGGCATAGTACTCCCTTTTTCCTGACCAACTTCGACAAGACCATTATCATGCACTAAATCATACAGGGTGGCTGCGCTTTGGTCATAGTGTGAACGTGGTCTAGATCGGTTCTTCTTACAGCGGACACAATTAAAATCCCCCATGAGGAGGATTTTTCGTTGTTTGCTAAGAAAAACTTCTAGTGATATAAAAAAGGAGTTACGCTCCCGACAATTCACTGGAGCATAAAGGCATATGATACGTCATTCAACTCCTACCATAACAAGGTCACAGCAAATAAAACGCCCAGCATCATCTATACTATGGGTGTGATACGATTAGTCCGAAATTTTTGAAAAACACAAGCTCTTATTGTTCTATCATACTAACAAAGATATTCGAACAATCGCTTCATGAAGGCTGTCTCCCCATCGACTTTAAGATTGGAAAGATAACTGCACTGTTTAAAACTGGTAACAAACATTCACCATCTAACTACCGGCCCATCTCGCTAACCAGCATACCCTGTAAAATATTAGAATACATAATATATTCCAACCTGGCAGGTTTTCTCGAATCTAACTCGTTTTTTTCTAAGTGCCAACACGGTTTTAGGAAAAATTATTCATGCGAAACTCAGCTTGTATCTTTCACCCATGGACTACACACCATTCTTGATCGTTCATCTATCGCTGATTGCATTTTTTTAGACTTTTCGAAAGCGTTTGATAAAGTATGTCACAAGTTGTTACTTCACAAACTACAAAATCTTAATCTTGATCGCAAACTTTTATTTTGGCTTGAATGTTTTCTTTTTAACCGCTCTCAGTTTGTTTTAGCTAATGATAACGTCTCACCCCGAACGAACGTCTTTTCTGGAGTCCCTCAAGGATCTGTCCTGGCTCCCCTGCTATTTCTTATTTACATTAACGACTTACCTTTACCTGTTACATCTCACATTCACTTGTTTGCCGATGATTGCGTCCTCTTTCGTGAAATATCTAATGACAATGACCTATTAGCCCTTCAATCCGATCTTAACGCTATTTCAGTGTGGTGCAAAACATGGGTAATGGAACTTAACACTAGCAAATGCAAGTTTCTTCGCGTATCTAGAACTAACCATTTATTGCCCACTTACTATCTGAACGATGCTCCTTTGGAATCTGTCAGCACTTACAAATATCTCGGAATACATATTACTAACGACCTCACTTGGTCCTTGCATACAGCGTACGTAATTAATAACGCTAATCGCATGCTCGGCTACGTACGTCGAAATTTCCCACAGGCTCCCTCAACACTAAAACTGACTCTTTACAAAACGCTTATACGTTCCAAACTGGAATATGCTGCATCAGTTTGGGATCCTAACCTAGAAAATCTAACACACTCACTTGAAATGGTCCAAAATAACTCTGTTCGTTTTATACTTTCTAACTACAACCGGACTGCTAGTATAAGCACTATGAAATCCAGCCTCAGGTTACCTTCTTTATCATCTCGTAGAAAGATCCTTCGCCTTTGTCTTTTTCATAAGCTTTTTCATCACAGCCATCTACGCGACGACCTCATTCTGCCTCCTCGGTACATTTCAGCTCGCATAAATCATGTCCATAAAGTCGGCTTGCCGTCCTGCAGAACTAACTCCTTTTCCCAGTCATTCATACCGCGTACATCACAAGAATGGAACCACCTACCCGCACTGACGGCAACAATTTCTGACCACCAACTTTTTAAAACTGCTTTAGCTAACATTGTATAATCGGAAGCATTGAAGTACATTGTATTTTCCTGGTTTTGTTCTGTTTATTGTTTTTTTTCTGCTCTGTTTTATAATATGTTTGTAACTATTGTAACCCACTCCCCTCTCTAATGCCTCTGGCCCTGAGGGTACCTAAATAAATAAATAAATAAATAAATAAATAAATAAATAAATAAATAAATAAATAAATAAATACTACAGGAGAGCCTGGAAAATTCAGCTTTCTTGCTTACAAGCAGAAAACATCCACCAGACAAGCCTGCAGAGGGACTGACACATACGCTGTAATGTTCTAAAAAGGGCTCTAATGCTGCCGCCTTGTCCGCATCACTGCATAGCTTTGTCTCCTGGATGGCCGCCATGTCCACGCAAATCCGGTTAACGAGGCGTAAAAGCTGGTATTGCCTTCTCCTGTTTCTTAGGCCTGTCACGTTAAGTATGCCAGCATGCAATGCTGTGACACTAGCCATTCTGTCGGAGCATCTTAAGTGACCTTTTCACCTCCAGTTGTACCACGCTTGCGGGTGGTCTTGGACGACTTACCTGGCTTTTTGAAGCCAGCTGGCGGTACAAGACCACTAGCCGCCACAGCCATGTCGAAAGAATCTAGTGCATCGGACGCCTGCTTTCTGCCAGCACTGGATAACTTGTCCTCGCTGTCGGCAGGAGCTGGCCTCTTCACCGATCCGCATTGCCACCCGGAACATCCTCTGGTAAAGCATCCGCCCAGGATGAGGACGCCACCACCATGGGACAGGTAACGCAACTGTCATCTCCACCTTCTCGGTACGAGACGTCACTGCTATCATCATCACTCGCAGGTAAGGGCACTGCAGCATGAACATCTTCTGAAGCATCATTCGAAACAGTCGAATGCGTGTCCATTTGCTCTTACCGGTTCTGGTCACTTGACACTGTCGCTGGCTGACCTTTCTGGAAATCATCCTGCCGCCCGCGATCAGGCGGCACACGGTGGGGATCCAGAGAGAGAGAGAGAGAACGCCTTTAATGAAAGCTGAAGAGGTCAGCCCCACTAACGGTAGGGCTTGCTACTCCAGATGGGGTGAATACAGTGAGGTGACAGCGAAATATAGACAGAAAAAGAAAAGGAAAGTAAGAAATGGGAGTAAGAGGGGAAATGCACACGTACAAGCTCAGAGAGTTCACAGACCCTCTTCTAGCCCTGTTTCCGCAAGAAAAGTAAGCAGTGTTTTTGTACCGAGCACTGCCTCCTCGCGATTTTGCCAGGGTCCAAGGAAGTGTGAAAGTTCTAGAGTACCTCCGCGTCGTAGTCGCACAAGTGCCTTCAGTTGCTTGTGATCCACTACTGAAGAATCCAGAGGCTCAGTCTCCTTATTTCCCGAAAGCACCGACTGCCCAACTTCCCCTGATGCGTCAACGACCTCCGTCACATCCATGACATGAGTAGACACGTCGTCTTCAATAGTTGATTCTTGGCCTTGACGGAGCTTGTCTGCGCATGTCATGACGCACCTTTCTGTGGTATGGCCACATCGTCGACACTCGTTGCACTAGGGCGTTCGGCACTGTCGTCGCACGTGCCCAATCCTGCTCTACCGCAAACAAAGAGGTGGCCTGCCAAGGATTAGTACAAGACACTGGCTCCCATAAATATTCATCATATGCAGCACATCAGCGACCGATACACCACCCTTAGTATAAGGGACACCTCGTGAGCTCCAGTCTCCACATGATCCATTCCCAGACACCGCCACATTTCTCTGGTAATGGATTGGGTGGTTCCAAAGGGTTCGAGCGCTTCTTTTACTCTACAGTTTTCCATGTGATGCGGCACCCAAAGTAGCTTCATCCTAACATTCTTTGTGTCCGGGTCAAACGCCGTACACTGCAATCCCTTGACCATGAACTTCTCGAGCTGAACTAGCTTCCGCTTGACGGCGCTCGAAACGCAAGTAACCATCCACACGTAACTCATTTGGTATTGCGCTATCCACAAGACGTCGCGGAGGTTGATCACGCGAGCCAGAGCATGCCTGTAGTCAGAAGCACGGTATGGCCGGCCTTTCAAGACCGCATGCAGGAAGACAGCGTTCAAGACAAGGAAAGAAAGACTAAAGGTAACGTAAAGGCGGGAATGTCAACGAGGCTGTGCTTAGTTTGCTATCCTACACGTGGGGAAGGGGAACAATGGGGATGAGAAATTAAACAGTAAAAGAAGGGGAAGGTAAGGACAGAGCGTAAAAAGGTGTGGCTAGCGTTACGCACTTAAGACGATAGAGTCAATTGACTTCATAGAGAGTAGTCCTTCGCACTACAGTCTGCTGTGCAAGTTCGTTGTTTTTAGGAAGCACATGAGCACTTTTGTCGCCTTGTGCGTAGTTAACGGGGAATGCCAGAAACCCAGGATTTCTTCCTCAGAGAACGGCCGCCGAGAATCAAGCTTCCGTAAAGTTGAGGAGAGTTGCCTTCTTGCCGATGAAAAACGTGGACACTCGCATATAAGACGGCGTATGGTCTTCGGTGTGCCACAGACTTCACACGCCTCACTGTCTGCCACTTTACAGAAATGGGAGTAAGCATTTGTGAAGGCGACTCCAAGCCAGAGATGGCAAAGAACGGTTGCATAGGTCCATGGGAGGCCTAATCGAAGACGACGCTGAAGATGCGGGCTCAGGGCATGAAAACGAGAGCTCGTGAACTCTTGGGTAGTCCATTTGGCTATCGTGGTCTCCCGGGCAAGTTTATGGAGAGTCCTAGCGGCGTCTGTCCTAGATAATGGAATGGATATGGTCTGCGTCTTTTGCTGTGCCAAGCGGGCGGCAGCGTCCGCACCTTCATTGCCGACAATGCCGCAGGGACTGGAAAGCCACTGCAAGGCAATGTCATGACTCGCTTGAGCAGCATGGTAATACAATAGTCTTATCGCGACCAGCAATCGTTCATGAGGTCCACGGCACAGGGCTGACTGAAGCGATTTTGGAGTCACAGAAGATCGCCCATCTCAGGCATCAGGCTTGCCCAGTGGTGGGAAGGGCGCAACGGATGGTGGTAAGTTCTGTAGCCGTGGAAGTGGTGGGATGGGCTATCTTGAATTCTGTAGTTCCGGACGAAGTAGTACCTCGGCCAATGTCCGAAGCGCTGTTTCCAGCTAAGAGCATAGAGAGACACAGCCGCTCGGATCGGCGTCTTCTTCCTGCTTTCTTTAAAAACGATAGTCCTTCTTGGGCTACTTAAACGCATACATTTTGGTCTGTCTGTCTGCCTGTCTGTCTGTCTGTCCGTCTGTCTGTCTGTGACTCGATTCAGCCACCGGGCCAAAGTAAAACAGATGCTGCGCAATAACCGTATATACTCACAGCCAAATCTATACGGCAAAGACCGGTTTAATGTTCATACTTGTCAACATTGTTGAACCAGAACAGAATATTACGGAAATATGAGGCAGGGAATCAATACACAAGTGATATCTGCAGTGTTCCTTTGTAACAGATTTATGGATACTTGATTTTTACAAATAAAATACTGCATCCACTGCATAAAAAAAATTCACTTCGTCGCCCGCTGCAGCCCGCGCTTCTATAGCTTCTAGCGCCATTTTAAGAAATCAAACGAAAAATGTTACGAAAGGTTCCACTAGACTTGTTCTACGTTCCGCTTGGAACGCACGTGGAGTAGGGAAACGTCGTTCTATAAACGTTGAAGTAGGGCGCGTCTCCGCCGCATACGGCAGCGCTGGCATCGAGGCACCCGACACGGAGCAGTGGAAGGCGGCAAATTTAAATTGACTTGAGCAAACCTCTAGCGTGTTTACTTTGGAAGGAGCGCGGCGGGAGAGAAACAGCGTGAGAGGTGAGCGGGAAAGAGAACGGAGGCGTTTACGTGGCAGGGGCGCCAGTCGACTATCGTCTTGCGACGACATTTGCAACGAAAGGAGCAGATACGCGGCCATTTTTTCATTTATTGCTGGTCTTCGACAGTAGAACACAACACAAATGTACAAAGGAAAATACACAATCAACAATGAGGCATCCATGCCATGGTGGGCTGGCGTTGTCTTTTAAAAATTCCCTAAGCGTGGCGAAAGGTTCCGCCCTTGTCAGCCACTCAGTAACAGAAGACTTTGTACTCTGTACTTCAATAAACTGTAAAACGGTTTCGCCAAGATATTGTCGCGTTGACCGCGCATCTACATCACAATTGAGCCATGCCATGCGCGACCGCCAAACACTGTGCAGGCACAACAACATGACGAGGTCATACGGCATCCCATCCTATCTCTCTATACACAAAAACCGTATGCCGTGGGGTTCAGTTGAAAGTCCTTTCGAAGTGTCCTTTGGAGAACATCCCGTAGAAACACTGCTGCCCAACAACGGAGGAAGACAGGCTCCACAGACAGTAGTTCAAGAGCGGCTAATTAGGGCTTTGCCCGAATTTGTAGTATCCACGAGTAGTACGACCGGGGGAATTTATGGATAGTCTAAAGAGATTATTGTGTCATACAGTTTTTTTGTTTTCTTGATTTTCGATGCACTATTTGGGTAATGTTACGCGGAAAAAAGTATATAAGGTTGTATGCGATGTAGTGTTACCTGTACCAATGCACAAAGCTTTATACTGTGCAGGCCCAGGACAAGGTGTTCTAAAAAGGGTTAAGGGAATGGAAGTGTCATCAGGAGCGAAGCCTGTCTTCTTTAAACTACATACCGGCACCCTTTCAGTTGCGACATGGATGAAGGATAAGGGAATTTCTATGCCATGGGGAACTGACTATTCTATTTGCAAACAACTGCGCCATTCTGCCGGATATTACACACAGGAAAACAGCTGCTATACCTACACAATCACTAGATTTCTGACTAGTACCGCGAAATAATTTATCATTTACGCGGATTAAGAAGCCTGTTAACGAGGAAACAGAAAGTGGTTGTTGGGAGTTGGGGGAAGAGGAGATAGAGACCCGTCACCTGCAAATAAATAACACGATCGATCGATTGTGGGGGTTTAACGCGCCGATGCAATGCAGACGGTGAGGCGCGCCGTAGTAGAGGGATCGGCTTACTTTTAACCACCCGGGAAAATTTAACAGGCGCTGAAATTTCGTACACACGGGCGTTTTAGCATGGTTTTAGCTTTTCTCCTCTATGAGAAAAGCGGCCGACGAGCCCGGAAATCGAACCCGCGTCCGTGGGCTCAGCAGCACAACGCCATAGCCACTGAGCCACCGGGAGGGGTAATAAATGACACAAACTCGTGTTTTTTTCCTTAACGGCGTGACTGAAAAGTGGGGCTAAAAAGTTATAGCGATATTAAATCCCAAGGAAAGTTCGTCGATACACTCACTCACTCGTTTTATAGCTCAGTGCTCTTTTTTTTAATCTTTTTTTATAAAATGAAGTGAAGCCAAAGGCGACCCATCAAGTGATCAGGGCTAGTTTGAATACGACCGATCCGGACAATATATATATAGCAGCATTGCTGCCGATAACAAGCCCCAGTCAAGCATATCGTTCGCTCTTTAGCCAATCACGCCAAGGTTTCTTTCAATATTTCGTCTTTGTAAAAATATACCCTATTTGCTTGTTTAGAAAAATTAGACCTGTCACCCGTTTCCTTAAATTAGGGTGCACTGTCAGAAGATATGGGGAGTCGACTCAAGAGAGCCAACAAACCCCACCGAATCTACAGGGCACAGGTGACAAAGGGGGTGGCCGTCCGATGTGCGGCTTTCGTCGACTAGAGCGGCAAGAATGAGCAAGAGCCTTGAACGGAAAAACAGCACAAAGACTTATATTTAAACAGGCAAGTTACAAACACAAGCACGAGGTAGCAGATCGATAATAACAGGCAACTTAGATGGAATTCAAATACAAGAAACAGTCCAATTAGACAAAATGATACAAACAGGAGCGTTAACAAATGAATACTACGAATCGGAGCAGTTAACTAAAAAAGAAACGAACAGTTCGATGCATATGAGAGACAGAGTCCCAGCATATTCACCGACCGGGCCGGACGATGCACCGCTGTCGGAGGCGATTCGGCTACCTGGGAAGCATGGCTTCGCTGTAGGCCAGGCCGTCCGAGACGATCACGGTGATTCGAGGCCCGGGAGTACGTTGGAGTCCTCCAGGGCGCGGGTCGCCGATGGTGTGATGTACAAACTGGCAGGTGCAGTTGTCAATCACGACGTCCAAACGTAGCTGGTGGGTTTAGGTGTGGCTTCTCTTTTTATAGCCGTGCCGGCGCGGAGGGGGAGAGCACAACACACAGCGCGCCCGCCGCCGTCAGCGAATAACTTCACTCTTCTCCCTTCTAGAATCATCGCCGCTCTTTAGCACTGGCAAGGCCACGCGCACCTCCTCGAAAGTACTGGAAGCCTCGACGAAACCGGAGCGGCGGAGGTTTCATTTTTGTTGTTTTCTGGCCGGCCAGCCGGCGTGAGATCGTGTTACCGCCTCTTCGTTCGAGAAACTTCCAGCCTTGTCTCGGGCGAATAGAACCGAACTGAATGAATCGAACGACTACAAGAAGAATTAGGCGCTGTACAATAAAAATGAAAAATTTATAAGGTACTTTTAGACGTCGTACGCTCGAGTTTGTGACAAGACCTATAGTTGAACATTGAGAGGGCAGTAATTAGAGTCGTAGACTATTAATAATGCACCTTGACTGTGAGCCCTGATCCCACCACAAGAAAGGAAAAAAAAGAAAACAGTAGCAGAGCGTGGTTGCAATCCATGGACCTCTGGGTTATGGGCCCAGCACGCTACCACTGGGCCACTCTGCTTCTTCTTCTTTTTTTTCTTTCGGCACTCCAGGAGTGCAAATCACAGCTATACAATTTACGACAAGATTTCTCACGAGAGAGAGAGAGAGAGAGAGAGAGAGAGAGAGAGAGAGAGAGAGAGAGAGAGAGAGTTTACGTTTATTAAAGCTACCGCAAAGGAATTTACCATCTAAGTATTGAAAAGCCTATATTATTGAACATGAACTCGTGTCCTTTTGTTAACGGCACAGAGGAAAAGTTGTATTGCTATATAGAAGCATAAGAAAAGTTTATTGATCCACTCACTCGCTTTAGAGCTGAATGTTTTATGTCAATTTTATAAAAAAAACCAAAGGCGACTTAATGGCCTCCTGTCATGTGATCAGGGCTGGTCAGAATACGACCGATAAGGACGGGATAGCAGCAGTGACGCCTAGTACAATGCCTGCACACGCATATCATTCACTCGTAAGACAATCTTCCCGCAGTTTCTTTCAATATTTGGTGTTTGCAAATATACTATACCCGATTTGCTTGGTTACAAAAAAATAGATAGTTGAGCAGTGATAGTGCAGTAATGCAAGTCGACGGCATTAATAATGTATAAATGCTCACTGCGAACCCTGAACCCGCAAAAAAAAAAAAAAAAAAGCTGTAGCAGAGCGTGGTTTCGATCCACGGACCTCTGGGTTATGGGCCCAGCACGCTTCCACTGCGCCACTCTGCTGGACGCTTGTCACGGGCGAACAGCTGCTACGCAATCAACAATTAGGTCTGCGATTGGTTCCACGGAATAAGCAGGGAGTTAATAAGCAACAGTTGTTGTATACTCTGCAAATTAGGGATCGGAATGAGCAGCCTAAAAAAAATTAATCGATACACCCGCTTTAGCACAGAACGTTTTTCATCGTTTTCAAAAAATAGTATGCCACCAAGGGAAACCTAACGCCTACCACGTGACACTACTAAGCCTACAGCACGTGGCCTACCTTCCGTCTTCCCTCCCTCCAGGTGTCATGCATCGAATGACGGTTGTTATAGTACACTAGCGCCATGCACGGAGTCGGTAGTGTTAATAATTAACCAGACGGAAAAAAATCACAAACTCGCTGCTCTGTCGGCTATTTTTTTGTAGAAGGGGGGGGAGGGGAGGGGTTAGGCTTGAGATTCTTCGACCTAGGCTATCCCTTTCAGTCACTGTGTCTCCATATGGAGACGCGATTATCTTCGTCGTTTTACTCGTGAAAACGAAAAGAGTTCATGCTGCAGAGCGGTGCGGCTGATGTTCGAAACCTACAGAAGTGAAAGGTAGCACCATGTGATGTGGAATGGCGGAACCGAACTCATAAACATCGTTTCAAAATGGATGCCACCAAGTTTTGTGGGAGCTCCGGTGTGTTGCCGTCCTAAGTTCTCTTTTACTGAGGCGTAAATCATTTATAAAGGCTAAAAACACCTCTTTCATGTGCAGAAATTATTATTTCACCCCCTTGTTTGTAAACTGCCTCCGGATATTTATTATTTTTATAGGGAAAAGCAGGATTGAGTAATGGTGTCTCCGTATGAGGACACGACGCCATTTGCGCAATAAGTATTCTAGAGAGACTGACTTTTTTTTCTTACCTCTAGACACTTGACACTTGGTCTCTTTTTTTTGCCTGCTCAAAGCAGCTCTGAGCAGCTCCAAGCAGCTCCGTATTTTATTTGCCCATATAACATCTATGGCGGGAGCAGTTTTGAGCTGCCTGGAACTGCTCAGAGCTGCTTTGAGCAGGCAAAAAAAAGAGACCTACTGCTAAACCTCAAAGTATGGAATTTTTCTGCAGTGAATATAATAATTCGTGACTGAAAGGGCTATTCTCTGCGTCGGACGGCTGAAGACCACCCCACCATTCGTGTCGCACGGGACGCATAGTTTTAGCTGAACTGTGCGCGACAAACCGCGGCACGGAGGATAGACCAGACTCACTCAATAATGGTGGTTACGTGCACTGTAAAAAATTTTGTTGGAAAAAAAAGGAATTCTCTGGCAGCTGTCCTGGAAAAAAATGTACTGTGAAGTTATGTTTTCTGTTTTTTTATATTTCTGCTATTGTAAAAGCATGTTCTGTTTTTCAATACAAAAAAAATTATGTGAATTCTCTGTTTTCGGTTTTTAGTTTCCTGTCTTTTTACAAAATTGCTGCTATATAAGGCTTTGTTTTCCTCCACAGAAAATCTGTGAACCTTCTGTTTTTAATTTTCAGCTGTTTTACAGACTATTTGCGTTGTGTGTACATAGTTTTATCTTGCCAAAAATATAATAACTTACTGTTTCACATCTCTGGTACAATTGTTTTGCTAATTTAATAAATATAAGGTCATAACACCAATCTCTGTCAAAATAAGTCAAAGCAAATATATTCAGCACCTTGACACAATTTCGGTTATGGTCCTTCGTAAAATCTACTTGGTTACTTTTTTACGTCTTGGGAGTAATGCAGTTGAGTTTGCGGCTTTGCGCTTCATGGGGGCGAATAATCACGCCTTGAAAAGAAAACACTACCCTGTATCATATTGTTTGAAACTGCACCCGTGTACAGTATACATAGCATGAAGTAGCCACTCAGGCACACGAGAGGGCAGGGTGAAAGTAGCAATGAGATTATTTATTTAAAGTTAAACTTAAAATTAAAACTTAAAATTTAAACTTAAGGCTATCGCTACCACGAATGAACAACTCAGTTTCAAACAACCTATGAACAATATCAATCAATCATCGTTATTTTTGTGTGTGTGTGTGTGTGTGTGTGTGTGCGTGCGTGCGTGCGTGTGTGTGTGTGTGTGTGTGTGTGTGTGTGTGTGTGTGTGTGTGTGTGTGTGTGTGTGTGTGTGTGTGTGTGTGTGTGTGTGTGTGTGTGTGTGTGTTTGCTGTTGTTTTGGGCTCCTTTACAGTGACTGCTGTCAACATATTGTCATTTACTCTATCGCTGCGCCTAGTTTCATTCCCTTGTCATATGTAGCTCGCCGTTAAGTAGTGATTGATTCGGTATTCCGGCCAGCTTTCAATGCATCGTCTTCCACGGGAGGAGTCTGGGTACCAAAAACGGCTCTAACTCCTGCGTTATAATAACTATCCTGCAAAAATTGCTCGACATTGGACTACTGAAATGGCTACGTAAGAAAGGAATTCTTATCTCATGTCGTATTATCGTTAACTACCAGTCGCAGTTTTAATAAAAGTAGCGTTAAGTCTTCTCTCACAAGCCATTTCAGCCGGATCACAAAAGCCACCGTGAAACGGACAGCCCCATGTTTGTCCGCTAGGATAAAGCTGCAGCCCTTCCAAGTTTCATTCGGCCAATTAGCTCAGAATCCCGCTAATTTTGAAATTACTAACACTCGTGTTTTGGTTTTAAAGCAAAGCCTTGCTAATCTCGTCGACTGGTTTCGCCGTCGCGGTGGATTTGACCTTCATTTGACCGCAGCTGCGCATCACGTGGCTCCCAGGGCCAAGCTACGCAGAGGGCCGCGTTCGCTAGCCGCTGCCGCCGCGTCTGCGGGCTTGACGCATGCGCTCTCCGCAGCTGCTTCTCGCCTGACCACGTGACTTGCCGCGTTCATGCGAGCTCGGCCATGAATGAGAGCGAGGCCGGGCCGTCTTTTCTGAGCGTTGGGCGAAAGCTGGAGTTTTTGAGTCCCCGTCTGCAAGCGGCGTCTGACCACCCCGCGGATACCACCCGGCGAGCCATTCGGCTCGAAAAACGCTGGTAGCGGGACCACAACAGTAGACAAAGGCAGGCTTTGGACGAGTAGTATAACAAATGCAGCTAATTCAAAGGTTAACAAGGTGAAACCAAGATTTAACGAGGCTAAGACAAGCTTTCGCTTTGCTTAGACGTAAAACTGTGCACACGGACGGGACGACAGCTAAAAAGAAGAGACAGGCTGAGTGCAGACTCAAAAATATACCGACACGCACATGCGTAGAAATTATTTATTTATTTCAGATACCCTCATGGCCCAGTGGGCATTATTGAGGGGAGTGATACAAAATGAATACATCAATAAAAATACAAACAGCACCGAAACATTTGCGATGAATTGCAAAAGAAAGTTGGCACAAAAAAAAAAACCTTCACGGCATATTGATTCGCACGTGTAAGACGTAGCACTTTGGTACAAACAAAAATTGACTTCATTAAACAAACCTAACAAAATACACAATATTTCGAACAAAACAGTAGGCAAAAAATTTGAAACTTAGCGCGGCATGTAGAAGTCAGTCAGTTGTTTCTTAAACTGTTCAACCTTGGTTGCAAGCATCAAGGCAGACGGCAGTTGGTTCCACACCGTTGATGTTTAAGGATGAATGAATTGAAAGAAATGTCACCATTGTTAACACATTAAAGAACGGTTTAAAAATTTTGTGCTCATTTCCATGCGACCATATGGATGTTTCACTGATACACTGTTCGACATGCTTTCGAATGTGGAAGGCCTCAATAGCACACCAAGTGTCAGCTGAGCTAAGCCGCAGCCATTTCTTGCACTCGCTCGGGCTGCGCCCTGGCTCGCCGGTGACCGCTGCGCCGCTGAGTGAGGCAGGGGAAATAGTTTGGGTTTTACTTCGGAGACACGCGCTATTGGGCCCTTCGTGCGCTCACGCGTTGCCTGCAGTGCGTCTTCACGCTTCTATTAAAGCTGAGCTTTCTATGTCTCACTGATGGCGTATGTCGCGTCGAAAACGCACTGCAGAAAAAAAAAACTTCTTTGACGATGATGATGATCGTGGGCCAAGTGAAAGAAGAAAAAAACTCTGGTTAATTCCTCTGTCTTGGGAATCGGTAAAACACGAAAGTGAAATGTGCAGCGAAATCTCCAGCTGAACATGATTTGCGGGTCGGCCGCTGTCTTGCGGGTGTGCTTGGCGAGCGACGTCCTGCTGGTGGGTCGCTTCGGCAAGGGTGTACTGGCGTCATTTCCGCGACGGATATGACGTCAGTGAATTCTTGGTGTATCCCGGCAAGAAACAGTTTAGCGTTAAAATATAAAACGCGAAAAGGAACAACCTTGAGTATAACGTACTCTTTAGTGCTAAAGGTTGCTTCCCCGCAAGAAGACCCTGTGTGCAGGGGTGCACCCTTTACAGGCCGCTTCTTCGTTGTACAGGCGTCATTTCCGTCACGGATATGACGTAAGTGAAACTTCCGTGTTATAAAACGCTTTCCGTGGTCGGAATCGAACATGGGTCCCTCCCGTTACGAATCCGACGTCTATCCGGTTCCACCATTCCGACACGGTCGGTTTGGATTTGGAGAGGGGTGCATGGGAGTGCAAAATTAGAGAAATATTGCACCGCTCAGTCTAACGACGACGAAGGTTGAACGCGAAGCTTTCTTCGTGCGAAATAAAATGGCAAAGGGTCAAAGTCGAGGTCGCGGCGATCTAAAGTCCGAAGTGCGTGCGAGTCGAAGTCAAAGCTCAACGAGCCAAAGTCCAAACCGTCTGCAAATCAAAGCACAAACTCAGACGACTACCAGGAAATCCCTCACGAGAAAGCTCCTCGATAAACCGTCGTAGTCGTTAGACGGAAGGATACATGATTTTTTTTTTCAGGGTCGCGCTATGAAACGCGTCACGCCCAATTGACGCGCTCCTTTTCTGTGTGTTCTTATTTCTGTGACACGCGCTATAAGATGCAATGCAGTTCCCGGTTTTCAGGGATCCCGGCTTTCTCGCTCAACGATTGACTTAATGGTTCTGCATTGATAGTATGAGCCGACCTTCATCGCATGAGCATGGGTTTCAACGCTGGAGTCGTGACACGTAGTACATCTCCGCAGCTTACATGTTGCAGTCACGGCTTCTTTGATTTTTTAACTTACCTTAGAGGTTCTGCCGGTAACTCACACATAAGAGAGTAGACCAAAATGTAATGCTATCCGGGCGGAATTGAATGGTCAAATAGGAGGCAGTCGAACATCCCTGCTAAGTATGGATCCCATGTGCACAACCAGTCCCGGTTTGAGCACACCTCCGTTAAACCGTTGGACAACCTTTCAAAGGAAAAAAAAAAACATGAAGGTATCCGCCAAAGTTAGCCCTTGGGAGTACGCATACAGTCGACTCTCGATAATTCGAAATAGCTTAATTGGAATTTTCGGTTAATTGGAAGTGAAGTGCTGGTCCCGTCAATTTTACATACAGTCCAATGGAAAAGCTTGCTCGATAATTTGAAGGTAAAACCCCTTACGTCGGTTAGTTGGAACTTATTTCGAATAAAAAGCATAGAGAAGGGCGTTTTTCTCGACAAAATTAAAAATTTTTAAGCGCAAAAACGCGCCGTCTTGTGCACTGATCGCCCCCTTCATCATAACTCGCAGCTGAGGCAGATAAAGCAGCAAGCCAGTTGAGACTCGCCCCAGCGTACCCATCTTTTTTAAAGACGATAGACTTTCTTGGGCTACTTAAAGGAGAAATTTTGGTCTGTCTCTGTCCGTCCGTCCGTCCGTCCGTCCCTCGATTCAGCCAGCCGGCTAAAGTTGCAGCAGTTGCTGAACGCGACGTTCATATGACCCAAGCCATTTCCGGACAGCTGTGTTCATACTTTTTTCGTGGTTCTCACCCCCTCCCTCCTCTTTTTTTTGTTGTGCACAGCCCCGTGTGAGGAGTTTGTGTGGTGCACGCTTCAGGCTTCTATTTTAGAGATGAATCTTCGCTATCATGGCAACACGTATACGATCGGCTTGGGAACGAAAGTCGAGACTGATGGGAATCAAGAAAGGAAATGTGTTGCGGGCCAATTCTTGTGTTTTAAGGCCAAGCTTTGTACCTCTACCCCCAAGGGTTCTTTCGCGACAGTTGGTGTCAACAGAAAACTACCTGAACAAATAAAAAAAAAGTTGCCGGCACAGTCAGGAATCGAACCGACAACGAATAGAGAAACGGAGCAAGAGCCCGTTGTCTAACCGATTGAACTACGAGCCCACGTGGAGACTGGGCAGACACACGGTGAACTCACTGAGCACATCTGAGGGTTTACCCCTTGCATTTTTGCTGAATGCCACGTGATAGCAACACGCGAGCTCTCGCGCCGATGTGCGCTCCGCCCACGGCACGTGTAGCGGCCGCGTGCACGCCTAGCGCATGAGCTAACAGTTATAAAAGTTAAATGAAGCTCGCACCACCGCATGGCAGCTCATTTCTCCTTCGTCTCTGCCGCCGATCTCGTCGTCCCCTCTGTCGGGTATGGCAGAGACGGAGGAGATCGTCTAACACCGGGTTTGAGCTTCCTTTAATGTTATAAAAAAAGAGTTTCCACTCATGTGCTTCACCAATACAACACAACCAACCACCATTCATGGATCATGCTTTGATTTCATCTTATCAAAGAATCTGTCTTTGAATTAATAAAGGGTGTGGTTAAGTGCACTTCACTTGTCTCTGGTTTCCCTCTTTGTAGAGCCACGTGTGGGAATTTATTTAAGTGGTGTCGCACGGGTAAGCGTCGTGGGTGTCGTTTACAGCTTTGCAACCATACAGGATGAATTGGAGTGCATTTCTTGTTTGTTTGTTTGGTTAATTCGAAGTTTCTTGCGGTCACCGCGGACTTCGAAGTAACGTAGTCGACCGTACCAGCGTCCAAGCACTCAGCCGCCATTCGTATATAGACCCTGCTGCAATCGGCTTAGCTGCATACTGCCATTTCACACGCACATATATTTTCTTCCTCGCAAAGTCCGGTTCCGTGAAATCTTAATTCTCGGCCATTTGTGCACTGATACGAGAACTCGCCTGCAGGCGTTTATGTAAGCGCTGGCGTATACGCCATGTCCGCACCAGATAAGAAGTATATGAGGTGCTTTCCGCGTACATAATAGCCGCGTTGTTTCTCCTGCCTGTGTGCGTGCGCGTTCAGTGCAAGTATATCGATTGCTCTAGCTGCGGCAGCTGCGTGTAAATGGGGCAAGGATTGGTTTTACGACCGCATAACCGGCGTGATAGACGAATGGCGCGGATAGGACCGAAGTCCGTAGAAGTCCACTATAAAGTGTACGCGTTAAAACTGCAGGGTTTGCATACACTGCTGCGTTTAAGGCCTACTTTTGTATTATCCTTTCAAAAAGGGCGCCTTTAATTTCTCCCTGCGGGACGTTTAGCAGTAGAGTTATCGTCGGAGGGCGACATTCCTTTTCAGTTATTCCTCCTGGCACGCCGACAGCTTTGGAAGGCAGCGAGTGAGGAAACGCTCAAGGATAGCATGTATCTCACGAACACGGAAGCTCTTGCCCGCGCACCTACCCATCCCAAGTCTTCTAACTTTATGTAGTGCTATTCAGACGACTCTCCCGTTTTTCGGGTACTCAACGCGTACACTATGCTATGGAGAAATTGTGCTTTTGAAACCCAGAGAAGAAAGTAAGTGTGCTAGGAAATGCATTTGGAAATTTGGCTTTAATGTTCATTTCAGTTTCCCGTTCTCTATGACCTGAAGGATCTGAAGGTGAACACCTGTAGCAAGCAAAGTTTCTGAGCCAGGCACGCGGTCTTTACATTTAGAAAACAACTTTACAGCGCATGCCACACAAAAAAAAAAAACGCTAAATTTTAATGACAAGTGTGCAGTGTTGGAAGTCTTATGTCCACCTACTAATTGAGGACAACAAGCGACAACGTTACGACGTGTGCGCAATAGGATCCAGACGAAGATAAGGGAACTATTAAGACGTTGCACAGGAGTTCAGTGATACTTGTTCTGCGTCTGCTCGTATGCAGTGAATGCAATCAGGCGGTCTCGCTTTGAGCCTCTTTTTACAGAGCGAAGCAATTCAGTTATGAAGCAATGCAAAAGCCTCGTTAACGCCTTTTTTAGAGCGCTTGTCGACTCGCTTTATTATACCGTTATTTCTATTTACAAATCTCGGTGCTTGTACCTTTTGGTAGCTATACCGGCTACCAAAAGAACCAATATGGCTTGGTAAGATTACCAAGCCGTATTGGTTCTTTTGGTGGCCGGTATAGCTTACTCTAAGCATGAAACACTAATTATATACACGGTACGCTGCTTGAAACGTTCTTTAATTCCTAATAGTTTATGCGTAAGTCATGCTCAGCAATTTCGGAATTTGGGTGCTGCTCCTCTCGGGAAGCTAGCAGAGCAGTTTTAGTAAAGAACCGTGACATTTCACATATAGCCCTGAATACTAACTCAACAAAATAGCCTGGAAAATGTTGCCGCGAATTAATTGGGTTTGTTTGTGTTTTGTTTTTACTGCCCGGCTGCGCCGGTCTGTGTTATCTGTATCCAAGTGAAGCGCTTGTTCCATTCTTTATTTTTATGACGCACGTGTTATCTGCTTTGATAGGGAGAGCGTTTCGAACGAACGTCAACAGCCTAGAATAATCTCCTTTGATCTACAGTGTTCTGGATGTAATTCGACGGCTCGAGAAACACTCCCGCAGAGCAAACGCCGCGGTATTCGACTCGCCGACGCTCGCTTGCGCACGTCACTTTGTTGACTGCTGCTCCGCCGCCTGTGTATTCTTTGAGTTGTTAGGGGAGCACAAGTTCGCTCCAATAAACTTGTTTTCCTTGAAGACAACTTCGTCGTCTTTGGCTTCATGCATATGTAGGACTTTTCTGTCATTAATCGCCAAAAGTTCTTCCACCATATGGTTTGCGTCCGATGGACTGTCCACTTTAATGACTCGAAAAACGCGCCATCACCACCCTCATTCTCTAACACCGTATTACGTTAGAACAGACACATTGAAATTCTTTCTTCCCTCGTACAATAGCCGAATGGAATTAATTCCCTTACATATTCCGTGTATCGTTCTCAGTGATGTTTGTTGTTTTGTTTCACTGTATTCATGTTCGCATTGTATTTATTGTTTTTATTACTTCTTAAACACCCACCTTGCATGAACCTTCAATGGTCCTCTGTAATAAATAAATAAATAAATAACTAAAAAAATAAATAACTAAATAAATAAATAAATAAATAAATCTCCCGGGGTGTTTTAACCATAACCGTACTGTATGCCAACAACGTATTTTAAGTCATGAGAAGGTGGAGCTGTGCTCCGCTCTTCGACGCCCCACGACCCATGACTGCTATGAAGACTTCCCGGCGGGCCCCAAGTCTTCACGGCCATTCATACGGAAGACGCGCTCGCCAAGTGATGGGCCTACGTTCCCCTCCCCTCAAGACAAACTCCCGAGAAGCACACCGAGAATACCGCCTGGAACTGCTCCTCGTGTCGTTGGCGTGAGGCCCACAATGTACCTACCACATGCCGTGGGAACGCTATGGGTGCACGTACTACCGCGGGGATAGACAATGTCGACGCCACAACCTCGTTTTTCGTTTTCCCACACCTTGAGTCCCCCTTCTGTAAAACAAAGATCAATCAATTAATCAATCAATCAATCAATCAGTCCGTCAGTCAGTCAGTCAATCAATCAATCAATCAATCAATCAATTGATCGATCGATCGATCAATCAATCAATCGATAGATAGATCTATCAACCAATGCACGCACAAGAAAGCTAGGAACGCAGCGCCGTTCTACATAGCCTACGCATGACGCGAGGAGGCTTTGGCAGCTGAACGTCAGAACGACGCGTCGTGAGCGGCGCAGCAGCCAAAGTACGCGCGGGGCTAAGTTTGACTAATTACACCAATGTGGAAGGGTGCGCCTCTGGCGGCAGTCAAAGCTCTGATAGCAGCCTGGTTTCTCCACCTAGAGACGCTCGGGATTACTACCATCATGGCGGAAACTTAATAGCCACTGCAATTAGCGGCATAGATGAAGATTTATAGCACAATTTTTGTCCCACATTATCACTTCCTTTCTTGCATGTGCAGCTTTGTTTTCGCCGAAATTGCCATTCCGTCGAGCGGCAACGAGCTGTCGCTGGAGTTACCTGCGTCGCTTCACAGCGCCGCTGGCCGCGCCGCGCACATTGCGTGGCCGATGTGACGCAGGGCGGACGCACCGGTTAGAAAGTGATGTCACGAAGATTGCCTTGTCTCGCCGGGGACTGGTTCCCTTAAAACCGAAATTGCCACGAATAAAAGAGGCCGGTCGCAAT
Source organism: Haemaphysalis longicornis (assembly GCF_048455015.1). Lineage (NCBI taxonomy): Eukaryota > Metazoa > Arthropoda > Arachnida > Ixodida > Ixodidae > Haemaphysalis > Haemaphysalis longicornis. The sequence continues at coordinate 205,195,901 of NW_027526361.1, read as the reverse complement.
GCGAGAAACTAGAGCTTACGTATTCGTCTTGGTGACTAAGTATGACTTTATTTATTTTTCGTACGTTAATTGCACCTTATTGATTCCCCAGAGAGAGAGAGAGAGAGGAATAAACGTTTATTCAAATCAACAGGTGGGATTGTACTGAAGCTTGAAAGAGGCAACTTGGCTGCTATAAAAAATACCTGTCCGCATATAGCCCTATATAGCCACAATCATAAACATTGCTTTAAAAAGAAGAGGCCGTAAAATTGAGCCTTAAAGTACGACTTTTATTTTTATTTTTTACAGGAATGCACAAGTTTGTTCAAGCATTATGCGCTGTTTACGATTAATTCAAATAGCCTTAAGTCTTCCCATTTTCCGCAAGACTACACAACCAACATTATTTGCGTCGGGGAAACAAAGGGGTTCTTACAATCGTAAAAGCGGACCAGACGTAAGCAATTTTCTCGGCGTTGTCATCAAACGCTAAATTTCGCAGATAACCAATTGCAAATGCATTTTGCTTTTCTCTTTTTCGGAGGATTTTTCTTCAAGCCAACACGAGAGTACACCTCTATTCCATTTTGTTTGCCCTCAGACGCAAGTCCACGACGACAACGACGATGATGATGTTTTGGGCTATGTATCCACTTTGTCTTCAGAAGAAGTAAATAATGAAGGAAGCTCGCACTGACACGTAAGACTTGAAGATAGAGAAGCTGTGCGCACCCTTCGCGACCATCACGACGGTCTGAGTCCCCGAATGCAGCCGATTCGCTTCTTCTTCGCTGCCGCAACGACTTTTACTCCATCTTTGTTGCTATAACGGTTAGGAAGTAGCAAATCGGCTGCAATCGTGGACGACGCGAGAAGGGGGTCTTCTTTCACGAGCGAGCGAACGGAACGCGCACACTTAAACTAGGGGCCGCAGGTGAAACGTGTACATATATATACCACGTGCTATGGCTCGAACAGGTGGCGTGATTCCTATCCCCATAATCGCGGCCGAGTGAGAAAGCCGTTCGACTCTCGGGTATTAACTTACGTTCGTGGCCGACTAAGTAAGACGACTGACTCTACCAAACGAATTCTGGCGTCCTGGTCGTTGTTGGAGTTCGACTCTGTGCCGTCTTGGCCTTTGGAGTTTCAGTCTTTTGCACATCGGTTTCCGGACAGCTTCGTGCGCTCGTTTTCTTTTCTTTTCTCTTCTTTTTTTTTTTTTTTGTCAGTGCGAGGCACGCGCTCGCGAGTACGCACGCTATGACGTGTCTTTTTCGTTTCGAGCAAGTGTTGCCACGATACTGTGAACGCTGGAGCTTTTTTTTTTTTTTTTTTTTTTTGTGGGCAATATTGGCCAATTCTCCTAAGTGGGTATGCTTAGCTAGACGAACGGGCGCTCGAGGCAAGCGAGCACGAGCGCTCGGCATTTTCTCGGTATTTTTAACTGCGGACACCGTGCACAAACGATTTGCTCAACAGCTTCGCTGTTAAAAATCATCGGAGACGAGAGCCTCGTGACAGTTATCAGAGTATTGCAGTATAAGGCTGCTTCCTTACTGCCACACTGCAGTGTTTGCGTCTCTTTCCTCGCTTTCATTTCGTCGTCTCTTTGGTGCGAATTACATCGACGGGCACATTGGCGACACTTAGCGCGACTATAGTTTCGCGAGAACCAGAATTCTCCGTGGAGGGTGTGCAGCGGTTCTGCTCACGTGCCGTCACGTCACCCTGTCACGCAGAACGCACTGGACTTACTTTTCATACGACACCGGGAACGTTCTGTCACGGCGCGGTGGTAAACCACTGGACTCCTTTCCTGGAGAACGTCGAGTTACGAATTTAAATATGTTTTTACAGATGGTAGCCTGTCTTGGGTAACGTAAACGCAAAAAGTCTTTCTCTGTCTGTCTGTCTGTCTGTCTGTCTGTCTGTCACCCAAATGAGCCAGAAATGTTGCGGCGCGCCCGTCACAAGTGAGTCACTGGCTCGCTGTCCATTGGTGGGCCAGTGGTTATCCACCTGTGGTGGTTGAGTTGGACTGAGGGGAGGGGTAAAGGATGAGGGGTAGGCTGGGCTCCGTAGCGCGATCAGTACAAGCACGGCATTTCTCGCATGATGCAGTCTGTTATTTAGACGGGGCGATAGACGGCGCATTGCTCTTAAACCAACGTAGAAAATACCAAAACACGGTGAAAATACGCCTTAAAGAGTAACGATGGCACAGCGGTCTATGGACAGTCTTCTTTCGTTAGTGCTTTGTACGTTTTGCGCTGTTCTTTATATCTTGAGTGTTAACCAGCCTAGCTCTACTCGTCCTCTTTGGCGAAGGAAAAAGAGGAACAAATACGGCAGACAAAACTAGAAACGAACTAACTAAATCGAGAAGGTCTAACTAATCCACGCCCTCGCGCGATTAGAACAAGAACCTTTATGATAGACAGCAAGCAAAAACACGAAAAAATCGAAAAAAGGACCAACCGTGTAAGGTGTTGTGTCTGCATACACAAAACGTGTCTACGTTAATACACTTATGGAATTTAGATAATTGATAAAGAACAAGAACAAACAAAAATATTAATTTAACCAAACCCAACAAAAACTCTCCAAATATGGCCCAATATAACTCGACGCCGATTAAAAACGACCACGAGTAATTTGGCGACTCATACCCGAATCGTGCTGTGAGAAAATAACTCAAAAGGAAGAGATGTCGCGTCAAAAAGCTTACGAATTATTTTAAGATTCTCGGAATTTCTTTACATTTTCTTTTAAATTACAGTTCCTCAAGCCTGTTGGGACCTCAGAACAAGTGGAGCAAGACAGTGCGAGGGCGTGGAGCAAGCGAGCACCAGTTTAGCCGTTTCGACGCCCCCGTGGGACTTCCTGTTCGCTTAGAAGTGAACAGTACTTAGGTTTGAAGGTATACAGCTACGACCAGATTTCGAAAAAATTACGCAGTTAATTATTAAGTGCAGAGCACTTTAGGGGCTCCCGTTGTCATCGTAGCTCGCTCGCTGGACCCAAGTAGAAGCCCACGGCGTACCGTCGTAGCTGAGTACCGTCGTAGCGGCGTCCCACAGAGCCTTCGAAAGCCAAGTGGTCTATATAGTCACAAGCGTTCGAAACTCGTGAACCGCTGGCGCTCGTCATACATCTCCCCGCTGTTTAGCGCAAAGAAAACTGCAGGTACATTTGAGGCAAAATGTACGTAATTAACCGGCAGCGCCCGCGTTCATTTAGTTCGGAACGCTCGTTGGGTTGGTTTTTACGGTAGCAAACGAAAAAGCGCAACGCCGGAACGTGAAGGAAAAGCAAGCACAAAAAGAACAACTCCCGCTGGCGATGTTTCGGATAGGGGTGCACCAGCGCTGCAAAGCGGGAGATATGAAATGCTCCATTCCATTCCATTCCATTCCATTCATCAAGCGAGGGCGGCGAAGAGCGTGATGGGTGGTAGCAGTGAGCGGATAATGGCGCCACGGCCCGTTATGGCGAATCATTTTCTCTGCACTTCAGACCGCTTTCACGTTGAGTGAAACGGCATTAATTTTTTTTATTATTCTACTTCAAAATAGTGTCACCGTAAAAGTGATAACGGGGGCGAAGGGAATCAAAAAGAAAAAAACATAATAAAAAAATTTGACCGTAATTTATTTCTACCGGCTGAGGTATAGAACTAAAATATTCAATGCCTTGGTTCGTTACCTTGGCTTGCAAAGTGCGTAACGACCACCTATGGGTCATCTAATGAAAAGTACGACACGATGGACAGTCGGGCGAGTTTTGACACATCGTGCAAAAGGCCGCGGAAAAAGACGGCGACACAGAGTAGAAAATACAACAAAGCGAGTCGTCCTGTGCATTTTATATTCTGTGTTGCCGCCGTTTTGTGATAGTACGGCTAGCGGTTTCAGAAGGATATGTTGGCGACATGGCGGGCGCCAGACAGCGGTGCAGGGGCCGTGACCAGTTTTGGGCAGTAACTAGTTACCAGTAACGCGTTACCGGTAGGTTACTTTTCCCGTAACTTGTAACTGTAACTAGTTACTTTTAAGATGAGGGAACTTGTAACTGCAACATTGTTTCTTTTCTACACAAACTGAGACTTGAAATATCGTTACAGTTACTTCCTTTTTTTGTAAAAAAAATATCCAACAGCAACATTCGTTAAAGGCTGACGTAGAGATCGCGCTTTCTACGTTTTCGACCTTCCTTTTCTGCCGTATCCTCCCGACCTTTCACCTTTCCACAGCGTAGCTCCCCTCGCAGCTTAGGAGAGGACGCCGCTAAGAGGATTGAATTACCTGCAGAAGACCAATGTTGGAGGTGGGTCTTTAAGGTGATTTCTTAAAAATTTTCCTTCCCCTTGAGTGGAGCAAACACAAGAAAAAAGATAAACTGGCAATTAGGCCTCCGCCTGGAAGGAAGCTGGCCCACCCTTGAAAGAAATATTACCGCAGAGGGGCCCATGGAGAACAGGGCACCCATAATAACACCAAGGGTGAGTGAACAAAAAAAATTGGCTGGTGATTACGGTACTCCCTAATGCGATATTTGGGAGCAGCAGCAGTGCGCTCACGCAGCACTTACTCGTGGGTTCTATCGACAGCGGCGATGATGAGCCTCTGCTTAGGCAACGCGACGTGCGTCTCAGGAAGGGTCCGCGAACTGTGTCTTAAACGCACATCATAGACACGCTCACGTCCTCCTCACGTTTTCGCCAAGCGTCGCGCCCCGTGCGGGCACAGCATACTGCCCCCTCCACTCCCCCACCGCATACCTTTGGAGAGCGCTGGCTCGCGCCGCCACGGCGAACCGCCGTCCCCTCCCAACTTCGCGACAATCTCCTCCTTTGCTTTCTTTCCCTCGTCGGTCTTCCCATCGTTCGCTCGGTCACGACAACGGCAACGCGGCTCAGCCCAGAGACGGGCGACAAAGGGCTGCGCCCTAAAATGTTGGTGTCACGAAATGACGCGTGCACAACGATTGTCAGTGTTGGGCTTGAATGTGCCCCCTTTTAGGTTCCCTTCCTCTGGGGTTTGACCACGGAAAATTTTGACTGCCCGTCTACTTTCGGACGTTCCTGTTAAAGAAACTCTAACATTTGGTTTTCGGTCTCTTACTTAGTTCTACACAGTAAGCGAAATGTAACAACGTTACTTTGTTCACAGTAACTAAAACTGTAACAAGTTGCTTGTGACAACTTTGTAACTTCATCTGTCACAGCGTTACTTTTTTGGCTTAGGTAACTTTAACTGTAACAATGTTTCTTTTGACTGGCAACGTGCCCATGACTGGCCGTGACATGCACTCTTAACAAAAGCGCTAGTAAAACGGTAGTAAGGGGTTGTATTTACCAACTGCTTACGAACTTTACTAGCCGCAGAACAGTACGTAGGTACTTGCATTAAGTATGGAACCCAAAATGCTATCGTTGCTAGCCCACACCGGGCACTTGGTAACTGCTGCTTGTGTGATACTGATAGTAACAAAATTCACTTTTACCATTCACTGATAGTAACAAAATTCTATGAATTATTGGACATAATAACTACAGCACTTTTCCCACTCCACCTCTCGATTAAAAAGTTTTTGCAAATCAACATGCTGACTTGTATACGCTCACATTAAAATGCATTATTCATAAATTATCGCTGAAATATTTGTTTTGTGTGTGTGTGTGTGTGTGACAAACCCATTGACTCTATCAGAGGATTTTCCGCTGCTGGCTATAACAGCAAAAAGAGCAGATGTATTTCCAAGGTAACTAAGTTATGCTCGCTCTCCTCGTGCATCCCGTTGGTTTTCTTGCTCGATTTATTTGTTGTCTAAGTAGGATGTGTGCGTGTCGTGCTGCGTGCTCAGCTGATCCACATTGTCGTGCGTAGGTTATTACTACGCTATGCGTGGCCAGTTAGTAAAAGCATTAAGTCGATACTGTGACAAGTCGATACTGTGACAAGTAACTGGTTACTGTTCTGTTAGTAAGTGCCACGACTTTCTTTTTAAGAGCGAGCGGTCGGCAGCTCCGTTCAGTACACGAGGTGTGGTGCAACGCACGTGTGCGTAAATTTAACGAGACAAGAGAGAGAAAGAGAGAAAGAAACTTTATTTGTCTGGGTGGCGGGTGACCGGCGGTGGTAACCGGCCGGTGACCATTGCAGCTCGCTGGATAACCTTAGCCTAGACCTCACGGTCCGAGATGCACAACGCCTTCGCCCAGCGCTCTCGGTCTGTGAAAGGGGAGCCGATCCGACTCGTGCTCAGGGTGTTGTATTGAAGACAACAAGGGGTGTTCTCAACTTTGCTACTAACTGCACTGGTTAACAGCGAGGAACTGCTTGGAATAACGTATATGGCCGTTTTCTCCTGAAGACACCGAGTCGGGCGCAAGGAGGTTGTTTTATACAACCTTCTCGGTCGGGCGTAACGAACGGAATCCCGAGTGTTTCCGCGACCGCGAACATCTACTTCCGTCGAGTGAAGTACGCCAGCATAAAACCCGCCGCAGAATAAACTCCTACGGCGCACTGGTGAGAGAGAGAATGACCTTTATCTGAGGGTAGATGTATGCCCTGGTGGAGAAGACGCAGTGAATAAAAAACGGACGGTTATGCAATAGCATCGCCCTCAGCACCACGAGGAAAAGTGACGTATACGATACTGAAGTTTCCTTTGGGGTTACACAAATCCCACCTTCAAACTTAACAGCATCAGTGTGCTGACTTTTTTCTGCACAGAGTATACGCTGAATCGGTAATTGTGCGTCGCACAGCACTGCACGAGTGCGCCGTAGCTCTCTCCCTCTTTACGCGGGAATCACAGATCAGCCGTCTGCGCACTACCGGTTGAACAATGCCTCGAAGTTGAGTTCCTGGAAGTTGTCCGCGAGTTTACAAAGTGGGTTAATTGGTTCGCCCTTGCTGTCAGTCCCCGCTGTCGGTTCTTTGCCTAGGAAAGCGCTCAACACCTGCCGTGGTGGCTCACTGACTAAGGCGGTGTGCTGCTGGGCCGAAAGACTCCGGTTGGATCTCGGCCGTGGCGGCTGTTTTTCTAATGGAAGCGAAAAACAAAACAAAAAATTTAGAGCGCTTCCACTGCTGTGAAGATGGATCACCAGCGAACGTGTATTGGTGGATAACTATACTGAGTTATGTATGGTTACTCACTGCATTGATCGAGTAAGGACATAAGTTCCTTTAAATTATTTCTAAATTATTTCTTAAATAATTTGTGTCGGGATGGTTTGGATGAAGCAAGAGTTGCAGCTGTTTTCATTAACCACGCTCCATCCGTGGATGGCCACGTATTCATAGCATACGGGAACTCAGTGACATTTACAACTTCACTGTCAATCACGAACGAACAATCACGACAAGTGAAGGAAGCTCGGCCTGATGATAGAGTCGTCTTAGCGGCCAATCCCAGTAGGGAAATTTCTTTTCCCAAGATACCTATATTCTACTGAGAGGTACATAGCGCTTTACCTTATATAGCTCTGGAGCGAGCTCGTGCGACTCTTTGTCGGCACAACCCGGTAGACGCACGCATTTGTTTTTCAACCGCGGTGCTGTTGTTGCTGGCCGTAATGTGCGCGGCGGCACCAGAAAACCCCCGGTCACGGTTACTCTTGCCGTTTACCACGCACGTTAATAGACTTAACGCCGTTTACCGGCGTTAATTAAACGGCACGCATGGTGTGACCGGTATTAACGAAAGACGCCGTTTAACGCCGTTTATTGGCGTCGTCCAGGCTTGCGCGTGGTACCCGCAAAAAATACCAAGAAAACAGTTCACGTGCGGCCGCGCCTCAAGGGGGAGGGGGGGGGGGGCACATTACAGCTCGCGTTACAGACACACAGTTTGCGAAGCCGGTTGCCGCCGGTTCTAGCACGCGCTGACGCGTTCAGCATTGAAAGGAATGTGAAAGCCCGCGAGCAAAACGATCGAGGCCCACCAGTCACCTATGAGAGAAACGACGATATAGATGGATATTACGATGACTACTACCACAGTGAGAAGCGACGACGGAACATGTAAATAAACAATTGCGTGGTGCTGCGTCCTTCAGTGCTTATATATAAAGAAGTCCTCCAGCTTCGCTGTGGTTCGAGCCTTGCGCGTCTTAGTGCAAGCTTCGCCATTTTTTTTTCAGAACCTCCTCTCCGACCAGCGCGACTTGGTACGAAGAGCGAGAGCAGCCAGCGAGTACCTGGGTTTTCCAGACTAAGGAAGATCCCCCACAGGGCAGGTGCCCCTAACATCAGCACCTAAAGCTCGTACTGAATCAAGTTTATTCCATCCATTCATCCAACCTAGCGCAAGACAGCTTCGCTTTAACATTACCGTGGTACAGAGAGAGAGAGAGAGAGAGAGAGAGAGAGAGAGAGAGAGAGAGAGAGAGAAGATAGATAGATAGATAGATAGATAGATAGATAGATAGATAGATAGATAGATAGATAGATAGATAGATAGATAGATAGATAGATTTAGAGAGAGAGAGAGCAGATAGATAGATAGATAGATAGATAGATAGATAGATAGATAGATAGATAGATAGATAGATAGATAGATAGATAGATAGATAGATAGATAGATAGATAGATAGATAGATAGATAGATAGATAGATAGATAGATAGATAGATAGATAGATAGATAGATAGATAGATAGATAGATAGATTTAGAGAGAGAGAGAGAAGATAGATAGATAGATAGATAGATAGATAGATAGATAGATAGATAGATAGATAGATAGATAGATAGATAGATAGATAGATAGATAGATAGATAGATAGATAGATAGATAGATAGATAGATAGCTAGATAGATAGATAGATAGATAGATAGATAGATAGATAGATAGATAGATAGATAGATAGATAGATAGATAGATAGATAGATAGATAGATAGATAGATAGATAGATAGATAGATAGATAGATAGATTTAGAGAGAGAGAGAGAAATATAAATAATATTTTATTGGAGAGTTTGGTTCCAACCTGCAAGGAACTGGCTACTCCAAACATTTGAGTAATTAAAAGGTAGAATGGTTATCTTAATGAACCACAAGGTTAGCCAAACCAGTAACGTTGAGCCAAACTACATTGAAAGAGCAACAGTTGAAAGATCACCCAAACAACCTATTTACATCTATACACCAGCAATACAAAATGGCCATGACGTGACACATATACTCTCACCTATATACTTGCTGACATTACTGTGTGTTTCCACACCCATCCAGAGGAATGTGCACGCGTTTAGTTCGCAGAATGTTCGCACATCTTCGTCACTTGAAAAAACTCTCTTAATAAGGCAAGGAAGGATTTGGTTTGGTTACGTACATTGTCCCACGGTCCCAACAGTTTCTGCAAAGATAGGAGTGTCGACGCCCGTTAAATATTTGCAGGTGGTCTACATTAATCCGGAGTCCTACACTACGGTGCGCTTCTAACCCGGGTGTAGCTTCGGCGCGTTAAACCACCGAATTTGAAAAGTGCTCATATTGGCGGAGGAAGTGGAACTTTAAATGCAGAGCATTTCAGTAACTCACGATGTCACCCGCGTTGACGTCCGTAGTTGTAGTCCGCACCCCTCCCCCTACACTATATAAAAAAAATACTATCCGGCGCCTGGTTTCGATCCCTCGACCCTGCGGGCGGAACGCAATGTACATGGTGCTCTACCCACTGCGCCACAAAGCCGACACAGAATGGGAGGCTACGAACGCGCCTTATATCCTTGACTCATTCAAACTACGTCAAGAAGCTGCTGATACAACGCATTCACTACCACCAACTCCCCAAACACTAAACGTTAACGCAATACACCCACCCCCTATGCGACGCATTTACTCGAGTCCCCCTCGCGGGTAGATGGGCCCAATTTTACCATAGTAAGCGAACAAAAGTGGCAGTGCAACGCCGGCACGTACGGGAGGAAAAGCAAGCACAAAAAGAACAGAACTCCCGCTGGCGCAGTTCCAGGCAGGGGGCGCGCGAGCACTGCGAAGGCGGGAAATTTGAATTGCATTGGATGGTAGCAGTGAGTGGATAACGGCGCTACAGCACACTATGGCGAATCACTGCTCTGCATTTCCAACAGATTTCACATTGAGTGGAACAGCTTTAATTTTTAAACACTATAACACTGCCACTGTGCCGTTCGTCCGGACGGCCGTTTATTAGGGCCATAGTGATAACCATTTATGATTGTGAGTAGGTTCGTCGTGGTTAACAGCTCTTAATCACGGCACACGGAGAAAGACCCACGTTTCGAGGCCGGATCGCCTTAATTCTAGGACGAACTTAATTCGAAACCTTAATTTCGACACCGATAGGGTTTCGTTTTGACAATGAGGCGACCCATGCCCAGAACACGAGCACTGGGGCAAAGCGATATACACCACAGTATTCAGCCTTTTTAAAAGACGACTTCCTGACGAACTTGATTCGAAACGAGGCAGGTTTCGAACTTGAGTCAAAACCGGGCCTCGTTTCGAATCAAGTTCGTCAGAAAGTCGTCTGTTAAAAAGGCTAAATACTGTGGTGTATATCGCTTTGCCCCAGTGCTCGTGTTCTGGGCATGGGTCGCCTCATTGTCAAAACGAAACCCTATCGGTGTCGAAATTAAGTTCGGCACGTCGACGTAGAAAACATTTAAAAAAAATTCCACACACTTAAATTCATCCAGGGAATTCAGCTGCTAAATGTAAAAAGCACCGAACGTGGCTTTCTTTTTGTAAATGAAGTATGAATGACTTTATTTGCAGTTAGGAGGACATTTGAGTTATAAAGGGACCCGGACCAAGACGAAAGCATAAAACATTTGACGAATATACTCTGAGTAACGCTTCCAGTAACAAACCTATGCAGCGTAGAGCGAGTTCACATTTTACCGTCTGCGCACGTGCCTCTCACGAAACTGATTGCTATTTAGCATATGCCCTTTTTTACCAATGACTCTCTATCAGCCGTTTGTGTACATGTGGATGGAAGTAGGTCAGGCCGGGAACGCGATCACATAAATGCAAATTTGTATCTCAACCGGGGTACAGCTGCGGGCACAATATCGATCGGTGTGCAAATTCAATTTCAAACTATTCCCTTCTGTGTGCAACCGCTTGTTTGCAAGTTCTCTTAATCATTGCAGTATTCCTCGCTATTCGCTTTAATTTTTTGTGTGCTCAACTTTGTGCCACGTGCAAGATAATGCACCCGCATTTGTATGAATGGGTCGCCGTATACTGGCACATTCATATTTATAACCTCGAGCGTCCGCCTTCCAAATGCAGAGGCCGCGCGGGACATTATAGTTTGGCGTCTTCTCACATTTACTGTTTTTTTATTGGGCGAAGCATCTTAAGGCCGAGGCTTTCCGGCGTCCGGCGTCCGTGCTTACGGCACAGCACAGTGTAAATCGAAACATCTGTGAACAAAAGGTTCACAAAAGGTTAGAGAGAGAGAGAGAGAGAGAGAGAGAGAGAGAGAGAGAGAGAGAGAGAGAGAGAGAGAGAGAGAGAGAGGGAGAGAGAGAGAGAGAGAGAGAGAGAGAGAGAGAGAGAGAGAGAGAGAGAGAGAGAGAGAGAGAGAGAGAGAGAGAGAGAGAGAGAGAGCCATGGTGCATGCGCGAGGAGCATCGGATTGGATTGGATTGGATTTAAATTGATTGGATTGGATTTGAAATCGTTTTAGCAGCAGTAAGCACGCTTACGGGCGATTTACGGTAAGAACGATCCCCAGTGCTTCGCCCACTCGTCACGATTCACTTCGTGGAGATGCGTGAATTTTTTTTTCTTTTTATTGGGGCACGAAGCACGAATATCCGCTCCTATTTGGGCTTCCTTAAGGTCGACCACGAATATGGAACAACAAAGAGTAGGGCGCCGTCCGCGATGGCCCCCTACCCCGGCACAAAATGATCCGCAGGGCGAACTGGGCTTTGGGTCCTGTCATACAATATAGGACACCCGATTTACCTGCTGGCCAGACTTGCGGCCGCGTAAGAACAAAGAGTAAAGAAAACAAAAAACAAAAAACAAAAAAAAATCGGAGAGCAGCATACAAACAAGCTGCCGCCGCCGCCACCTTTCCCATTACAAAGAGAAGACCGAATTATGTCCGCCTCTTCCTTTAGTGCTCGCTTCGACGGAGAACAATCGCGACCTGCTTTTTGTGCGTAGCGGCGGTCGAACGTTGCGCGGACCCGTTTTTCGGGCCCCTCGCTGGCGAAGCACGCGTATATAATAAGCTCTCGGTGGGCTCCGATATTTGACTCACGATGCCATCTCTCTCTCTCTCTTATCGGAGCCCCGTATCGGCAATTTGTATCGATTATCCTAGAGTGTGGGTTAACGCGATCCCCTGGTCCTGTTCCGCACGGTAACCAAAACGTCGCACTTAGTCTCTTTAACGCACGTAACTGCTGCTCTTGGGATTGTCAGCACTGTCGAATTAGCTGTGCCTGTGATCACGCCTTGCGTATGCGCGCCAGGTATATATTTGCTCAGTGTGCATATCATGCACATGTGGGCTCTGAATTGCAGAGCCGTCGTGGAGCCTCATTCGCGTAGGCTTTTTGTCTGTGCCCATTCCGGCATTTGTGTAGCTAACACCGAATAAATTTACGGTTAATTCACGTCAATGATGTCACGGGTAATTTCCCTATGCATAGAGTTCATTCTGTGGTCCACGTTCTTCTTCTGATTGCTATTCGCTCAGTGGCTATGGCGTTGTGCTGCGGAGCACGAGGTCGCGGGTTCGATTCCTGGCCGCGGCGGCCGCTTTTCTGATGGAGGCGAAAAGCAAAAACGCTCGTTTGTTGGAGCTTTCGGCGCACGTTAAAGGTCCCCAGGTGGTCAAAATTAATCCGAAGCCCTCCACTACGGCGCGCCTCATCGCCTGCGTTGCGTTCGCGCCTTAAACCCTGCAATCAATCAATCAATCAATCAATCAATCAATCAATCAATCAATCAATCAATCAATCAATCAATCAATCAATCAATCAATCAATCGATCGGATTGCTATTTAACGCTGCACTTCAAATACCGCGATTCTGATTCTGCCAACAAGTGTTTCTCCAACTGTAAAAAGTTTCAACAAAGAATAATAAAACAATTGATAGCGCATGCGCGCTCCCACGCATCCGCCATCATTACAGCGGCGCATTCGCGGACCCGCCAGCGCTGCGCCCATTAGCGCGGTATTTTCCCGTTTGCGTGCAATAACTAGCTTCGAATGCGCCAAATGCGGCTGTTCCCAGCGCTTTTTGTTCGCTTTCATGCATACCTGGCGTAACACACACAAAAAGCTTCTCAAACGCACCAGCGCGAAACGATTTTCAATGCCACCGTGCCTGGACTTGAACGCTTACTGCTCTATACGCTCGTCCTCCTCTGCGTGGTAAAACCCTACCACTGACTGCACGCTGAATACCCCGTTTATCAAGACTAAATAGAATTTGATGCCACTTCGGGGTTTAAGTGGGAACTGAATGTCTGTTTATTGAAGCTAAAAGGAGACAGGCCAACTTATCTGATGATTCCGGCGATTACAGCGCCATCAAGCCTGCTTGCACATTGTAACCGCAGTTAATGAAACAGTGAAATCAATAGATTGGATACACTGGTCTCGTTACTTTCGTGCTTCGTTCCCGTATTGCTGCTCAAGTGTGTGTCCTTATTGTTACTCCGCGTTCTGTGTCCTAATTACTACATTGGGACACAACTCACGCAGTAGAAAAATTAAACTTCGCTGAAATTTATCATTAGTGCAACTTTAAGCTCTCGCTTGATTCAAAGTGTGTTTTTATTTTTATATCTGTATTTTTATTTTATTTTTTTGGTCAGAAAAGGTCAGAAAAGGGAGGGAGGAAGAGAGAGAGCAAGGTTTTAAAACAATTCTGAGCCGACAAGGAGAGGAAGCAAGGAAGGAAGGTTGTTCCCAGTTTATTGGTAGGCGGTAAGGCTTGGATTCCATGATCACCGAATGGTAATTTACCCCAGTGTTCACGTTCATGAATACTGATAACTTCAAGCTTTTGTATAGTTTACGGAATTGCGTTTTTATGATAAAAAATCACGTAAGCTTGCACTCACGCGCAAGACCTGAATGGCGGAGCTGTTGTAGGTGATGATAGAGGGACACAAAGTTGAGTTCTTGTATCGTTGTGGTGTCGTGGTTGACGTTCGCGGCATGGCATTTCATGAACTCATGTTGAGGAAGGGCAGAGTGAGCTCGTCGTTTTTGTCGACGTTTTCGTACGCCACTCTGCAAGCACGACTCATCGTCTCTAGTGGAGGCTTTGCACGCCGAGCATCTCGAATCCGTGGCCGGGCCATGTGGAGTCAATGATGACCTACAGCAGCTTCGACATTCTAGTCGCGGCTCTTCTTCTGTACACAGCGCATGCACACGACGTCACGAGGACGAACGAACGGGGGGCGTACGCTATGACGTGTCTTTCTCGTTCCGGGCAAGTGTTGCCATGATTCGGCGAATGCTGAAGTTTTTTTGTGGCCAATGTTAGCCAATCTCTCTAATTGTGTATGTATGGCATGACGAACGTGCTTCCGAGGCTTGACGAGCGTTCGGCATTTCGTTTGTATTTTTAACTGCGGACACCACACACAAATGATTTGCTCAACAGCTTCGTTGTTAAAAATCCTTTTTTTACAAAAACCTCTGAGAAAGACTGAGGATGAAGCGATTCTATATGGTGTTTGTGTAGGAAAAAAAAAACTGGATGGTTCTAATCTGCATTGTGGACGAAAAGTTGCAATTTCCATATATTATACACTCATTTGATAGGGGTAAAAATTATAAGTTTTACTGATAAAAGAATGATAACCCCTTCCCCCCTCCGGAAACGGGGGTTCATGTGAAGCTTGGCCTCAGTGAAAACGAAAACGACCACAATCGAAGCGCAGTGACGGCAAAACTAAAACGAAAACCCTTCTGCCAAAATCAAAAGGCAATGACCGAAATCAAAATGCAGAACCGTCGATCGACCACAACGAAACCCTTTCGTTTTGCTGAGCTTTGCCCGAACGCGAATGTTTGGTACATATACGTTATTGCAGAGCATTATCCGCAATTGTTGGGAACTTCACCGTTCTCCAATCGCTACCCGCTCTTTCGCGGAGCGAACTACGCGCGGCCTACCCATGCCGCGCAAGAAGGTGAACTGCCCGACGAGAGTGAGCGACCGCGCCTGCGAGCGACGACGCTGATTCGCTCCCATTGTGGCATGATCCAGCGCGACCCCTGTGATCATGCGCCCGAGCCAGCTGCCAACGGCGAGCGAGAGCTGCGTATAAGAATGATGATGATGGTTGGTGTTTCATGGCGCAAGGCCAACGAGGGCAAAGAGCGCCAGAAAAGAAGTTATATAATGAAGCGAAGTGATTACGACAAAAAGGTAGGTATAAAAACATGTAAGCCGAACATAGTAAATTAAAGGTAATAGTGATGGCTGGTGTATAGGGCCAGATTTGATTATGCGTGATATGAGATAAGGTTTAAAAACTTAACATCTGACAAATAATCAAACACACGTTTCACAGAAACACTGGCATCGTCACCTAGAAACAGCGATGGATGTAGTGGGATATGTTGTCTGTAGAGTTCTCTGAAGTGTTTGTGTCGTGTTGTGTGAAGTGCCTTGCAAGTTATTAGTATGTGGACTACGGATAGGCCCTCCCCGCACCTGCTACACAGGGGTCTTGGAGATCCCGTGAGCAGGTGGGAATGTTTTGCATGCGTGTGGCCTATCCGTAATCGAGCCAGGGTAACTTCGTTGTGTCTGTTGTGAGTATCAGTGGTGTATGCCCCCAAGAGTAACTTTATAATGTGTAGTTTGTTGTCAGTCTGCTGATTCCAGTGTGCTTGCCATGTTGTGCGGAGGTGTTGTCTGATGTGTGGTTTCACGTCGGTGTAGGGTAATGTGGTGATGTCTACTGCATTCGAGAGTGTAGCAGCAGCGGCCATTCGATCCGCGGCTTCGTTCCCGGCTATACCACAGTGGCCAGGGTCCCAGCACAGGACGAGTTCAAATTTGTGGACATACACCGACATAATACCTTTGATGATAAGATTTACAACGTGATTTTTTGAAGACTTTGTTGATGACAATGCCCGCACAACACTGAGGGAATCTGTATAGATAATGGATTGTGGGGTGTGGCTTTGGAGTATATGATTAACAACAAGAAGTTCACCATAAGCCTCTGCCGTAAAGATACTTGTATTACTGTTAAGAGTTCTAGTGACACTAAGGCCGGGCCCATGCACCGCGCAGGACACAGAGGTGGCAGTTCTAGAGGCGTCAGTATAAAATTCAGAACACTGATACTTCTGCTGCAAATACAAAAAGTGCTGCAGGATTGCACATGTGGGAGCTCGCTTTTTATCTAGATGTGTAAAAGATGTGTCGCATGATACAGGGCGGAGATGCCATGGTGCTATAAAATCCGTTAGAGAACTTTGGATTGTATCTAAAAAGGAGACAGCAAGCTCTGACGCCTCCTCTCTAACTCTGTAAGAGAAGGGCGCAGAGAACGATGGTCGATTTAAAAGGAGTTCAGTCATGGACGTATCATGAAAAACTGATTTAAAAGGATTGTGAGGCATGGATGAAATTTTAAAAGCATAAAGGAGATCTGTGTAAGCTCGCTGACGTTGTAGGTTCCATTTGTTGCACTCCACATAGAGGCTTTCGACCGGGCTAGTGCGGAAGGCGCCACACGCCAGGCGGAGCCCGAGATGGAGCACTGGGTCCAGCATTTTGAGGGATGTTTTACTTGCTGACCCATAAACAACGCTACCATAGTCCAATCGTGAACCTATCAAGCTGGTAAAAACACGTAAGAGAAGTTCTTTGTCAGCGCCAAAAGAGATGTGCGACAGAACCTTCAGGATATTCATTGTTTTTAAGCATTTATGTTTCAGTTGTTTTATGTGTGGGATGAATGTGAGCTTTTCGTCAAAGATAATACCCAAGAACTTCTGTTCCTTTTTTACAGGAATAGAGACACCGTGGAGTTGAATGTCTGGATCCGGCCGGATACCACGCCTCTTGGAAAACAAAATACAAGTGCACTTCCCGGGATTAAATTTAAAACCATTGCTATCTGCCCAGCCAGCTAGCTTGTTAACACCAAGCTGGACCTGGCGCTCACAGACAGACAAGTTACAGGATTTAAAGGAGAGTTGAATGTCGTCTACATAGACTGAACAGGAAATCGACGGTGGCAGCGCCTTCCTAAGGGAATTCATTTTCACAATAAAAAGGGTGCAACTTAAAACTCCACCTTGCGGCACTCCATTTTCCTGCACATGAACCCTAGAGAGTGCAGTTCCAACTCGCACACGAAAGGTTCTTTGGACAAGTAGCTGGCAAGTGTGTTTATCATGTTACCTGACATGCCGAAGGACTTGAGGTCGCTTAGGATGCCATACCGCCACACGGTATCGTACACTTTTTCCAGATCAAAGAATACCGTCATACAATATTGTTTGTGGAGGAAAGCATCCTTTACATAGGACTCGAGCGCCGCGAGTTGGTCGTTGGTGGACCGCCCCGCCCTGAAGCCTGCCTGGCAGCCCTCGAGAAGACCATTGTACTCAAGAAAGTACACAAGTCTCCTGTTTATCATCTTCTCGAGGAGCTTGCACAGGCAGCTTGTGAGGGCGATGGGCCGATAGCTAGCAGGAGAGGAAGGGTCCTTTCCCTCCTTCAGGAAAGCCACTACTATGGCCTCCCTCCAAAAGCGAGGAATGTGCCCCGAAAGCCATATGTTGTTGTATAGATGTAGGAGTGTTTCAAGAGTGTCTGGGTGTAGGTGTTGTATCATGGTGTATGTGATTTTGTCTGCACCTGGAGCTGAAGGCTTACATGCGCTCAGAGCAACCTTCAGCTCATGAATAGAAAAAGGAGAATTGTAAGAAGTGTGCAACTTGTTGTTATCACGCAGGGACTTCTTTTGTACAGATGCCTTGTGTTTCATGAAAGTGTTAGTGTAGTGTGCTGAACTGGACACGTGTTCGAAGTGTTGTGCAAGTGTGTTAGCCTGGTCTTCCAGTGTGTCCCCTGTTGTACTAACCAGGGGCAGGCTGTGTGTCTGTTGTCCTTTTAGTTTTCGTATTCGTGTCCAGACTTTGTGTGCGTCAGTGTATGAGTTGATGGAAGTGAGGAAGGTGCGCCACTCTCCCTTTTCGCCTCACGACGCACTCGCTTCCCAAAAGCCTTTGCCCGTTTAAAAGAAATGAGGTTATCTGACGTGGGGTACCGGCGAAGGACACCCCACGCCTTGTTCTGGGCCTCTCGCGCCCGCCTACAGTCCTCGTTCCACCAGGGCCTCCTTGGGTTGCGGGATGCACTGGAGGCCTGGGGCATAGACTTTTCGGCGGCGTCGAGTATGTGTGCCGTGACGAGTTGGGCTGCTTCCTCCACGTGTAGGTGTTTTATGGTTGTGTGGTGTAGTTTAGATGTTTCTGTGAATGTGCTCCAGTTTGCTTTTGACTCATTAAACCTGTTATGGGAAGATGGACTGCATGGGCCTTTACCTATGTACGTTAGGGAAGTGGGGAAATGGTCACTACCATATGCCTCTGTGCCCACACCCCACTCAAGACATGGAAAGAGAACTGCGGAGCCAATCGCCAAGTCAAGATGCGAGTATGTATTGTGTCCTAAGTTATGGTATGTAGGCTGTTTTTTGTTGAAAAGGCATGCTCCGGAGGATGTAAGAAACTTCTCTATCAGGCGACCGCGGGCATCCGTTCTGGAGGAGCCCCAAAGAGAGTTGTGCGCATTAAGGTCGCCTGTTAGTATGTATGGTTCGGGCAGCTGGTCAACCAGTGCCTCGAAATCAGAGCTCAGAAGTGCAAAATCAGGAGGAATGTAAATGGAGCATACCGTTATCAACCTATTAAATATTATCGTACGGATTGCTACAGCCTCGAGGACAGTGTTCAGAGTGACAGGGTGGCAGGCTAAGGATTTCCGGGCAATTATGGCCACACCGCCAGAAGAGTGTGTGCAGCCATCCCTGTCCTTTCTGAAGACCATGTAACTATTCAAGAAATTTGTGTGCTTGGAATTCAAATGTGTCTCCTGAACACACATTACACTTGGCTGATTAGCATGCAGTAGTTCGTATACATCGTCAAGATTTTTAAGAAGGCCTCTACAGTTCCATTGAATTATGTTTTCTCTTCCCATTATTTAGTGTGAGAGCTACTGGAGTGTGTGTGTTTGTTTATGTGTCGTCTTTCGGGGCTGTGACTCTCGCCTTTTTTGGCTTGTCTGGAGGCTTTGGCGTCGGGACGCGTGCCTTGCGCTGCGTTGCAGGCAGGAACGGCCCGACATCCATGTCGTCGTCGGATGTCCGAGGGGTGCCCGACGGACCGGGCCCCCCGGACTTGGCCCCCCCTCGGGAGCCCTCCGTTTGAGCCGCCACCACCGAGGGCATCCGGGGCGCCAGAGGTGGCACGGGCGGTGCGGTGGCGGTGGGAACCGGTGCGGGGCCCGTGGTGTCCATCACCTCGGTACCCTCCAACGCACTGGAGGAGGGGGAGACAGAGGCGGGAGCGGCACCGGTCCCGACGGAAGAGGTTGCCACCACAACCGCTGCTGCCTCAGCAAGCGGCGTGATGGCGGGTTAGGCGCAACCCAGGGGGGGGGGGGGGGGGGGGAGGGACCAGGTCAGACTGGTGTCACGCGTCACGTCGGTAAAAGAATGGACTCCGGACCAAAAGGGATCAAGTTAAGATAAGACTTTAAGGAAGAAGAATGTAAGAGAAATATACAATAAAAGTGCTAGAAATACAGTACATGCAAAAAAGAACCCAAATGGCTTTCAGTTCGTGAACTAGAATAGTGTCCTCTCGCATATCTATTGGTCCCTATAGTTTCCTAAACGCCATTTCCCTACCGCACATTCTGTCGTTGCGTTGCACTGGATCGTTGGGGTAGCGGGGCATCAGTCGTCGCTAAGGTGGCTCCCTGAGCGCAGCGCCGTGAAGATGGTGACGGGGCCAGTGGGGCGAAGCCACTGGTGCGTGCGTGCCCGTGCAAGCCGGTGCTGAAGCCAGCGGAGCGGAGCCGCCGTTGCCCAGGAGCACCCGCGTCAAATGCTTGAGGAGGCCAACGGGGCAGTGCCGCTGGTGCCTTGCGGGTTCCCAGACCTCGGGTCCCGCCTCCTTCGGTCGCCTCGAACCACGATCTCCTCGTCCACCCGCTCGTCGTCTTCCTTCTCCTTTTCCCTCTCCTCTTTCTCCACCAGCTTCCAGAAATTTCTCGCTTCTTATCCCTTCTTCGTCGTCGTCCCCGCCGTCTTCGCACCTTGACTCCTGACAACTGGCTGAACTGGGTTCCTGTGGAAACCAGACGCCGCTCCGCCCCCCGGCGAGCTGCGTCGGCGTACCTCCCCAGGGGGAAAGAGGCGAACCTCTTTCGCGCCTCTGGGAAGGTAAGGTTCTCAGTGACTTTCACCTTGATGATCTCCTTCTCCTGTTTGAATTTCTCGCATGTTCTAGAATAGGCCCCGTGGGGCCCCTGGCAGTTAGCACACATGAGGGTTTGCGATGGGCAGTTGTCTGATGGATGATCGTGTTGTGCGCACTTGGCGCATGTTAGTCGACCACGGCAGGCGGTAGTGCCATGCCCAAACCGCTGGCATTTAAAGGGGCCCTAAATAGGCTGCCAAATGTTACGATTTTGCGTGCGCAGTCACTGGAGTACTATCCAAGGAACGTCATGCCGCAAAAATTGTTTAAATGCGATAAGTATTAGCCGAGTTATCGCTCATTAAAAGGGGCCACCCATAAGGCCTGGGGCTCTCCTCCTCTAGTAGCTCCTCCGAAGCACTGTGGAAGCCGCGACGTCATCGACCCGGCGCAAGACCACCGAGAGAAACAGGGCAATCCATCACCCTCCTTGATGTACGTGCAGTCATTGGCTGCGCCAAGCCCTGCGCGCGCTTTTTTTTTTTAGCACTCGACGCGCATGCTCCGCCCACCAGATTCCGGTTGCACGGTGAGCGCTGTCGCTGTGGTTCGCGTTCGCGGCGCCGCACTGGGCAGTGTCTCGTGCGTCATAGAGGCGCGTCAGAGCGGGAAAGAACTGCGTCAGAGCGCGCAAGTGTGGCGGCAAGGTATGGTTGGTGAGCCAGGAGAGAAAGTGAAATCTTTTTTTCGTGTGTGTGCGGCCCCTGCTTTACGCAGAGGTGTAATATTTGGTACACGTTGTCGTGAAGGGGTACTCTAGCGATTGCGCGATTGAAATGGCGACCTACGGAAGCCTATTTAGGGCCCCTTTAAAACACCGGCGGGGGTTGGGGATGTATGGCCTGACGGGGCAATGAATGAAACCTGCATTTACTGATTCAGGAACTGTGGAATGGTCAAAAGTCAATATTACATGTTTTGTTAGGATTTCCTTGTTATCTCTACGAATCATGATACGCCTCACTGCTGTCACACCTTGGTCCTTAAGGCCTTCCAACAAATCAGTGTCAGTTTCATTCATTAGATCTGACTCAGAGATCACACCCTGGGAGCTATTAAGGCTGCGGTGGGGTGTGACCCTGATGTCGAGATCTGCGATGCGAGTTTGAGTCAAGAGATTTGTAGCTTGTTGCTTGTTATTCACTTCTACAAGAACTTCTCCTGTTCTGAGTTTTTTGGCTTTGTAGGACTGACCAACAATGCCCTCAAGAAATTTGGAGATCAGGAAGACAGACTTTGTGGCAAGGGGGTTCGACGCATCAACAGATTCGATTACCAAAAACCTAGCATAGTTGTCCGGCTTTGGGAAACTCGTCGTTGGCAACGGAGGAAAGGATACTTCGGTGCGGCCCCTTTTAGGGGGCCGATCTTTGGATTTGGAAAATTTGGAAGCCATATATCATAGTATAAAAGCAGGGAGACGGGGGTACTTTCTCCTTTGACCTTACCCTGGTAGTCAAAGAGGCCCGGAGCTCCCTGCCTGGTAGACAGGCAGGGAGCCCATCGGCCGGAGCTTGACCAAGGCTCCGACGGCCACCGTTAGAGGTTTCTACCCTTCACCTTAAAAACACATCACCACGGTAGGGCACAGCTTATGTTGGGGGGCTCGGGGTCCGCGGTATCGCCAGTACCGTCACCATGAATACTCAAGGTGCCCCGTGCGGGGAGCTGCGTATAAGAAGGGGAATGCCCGGGAGGGTGTCAATCTGAAATCCAATCTATAAGCCCCAACAGGGCACAGTCAACACTTTATCCCTTGCCAATCCCGCCAAGTGGGCACGTGCCAACGTCAAGGACATCATCATCGTCGTCGTCATCATCATAAGAGCACGTGAATAAAGTTGGCTTTGCCGCAAAGCGTTTCTGCGTACGCCACCAGTCAGCCAACACAAGCTTCGCTTGAAAAAAAAGTACCGGGAACGGGATGAGCGGTAGTTGAGCATTGAGGAACTAAAGCAAAAACACAAAAAGAGGCAAAGCAACGAAATAGTTCAAAAGCGGTGGCAGGACACAACAAGCAGAAAAGCGAATAAAAATGCGACGAAATGGTTAAAGAGCAGCGCAGGGAGATGACAGGCAGAACATACGGGGGAAAATGTGCTCCTTTTCTTCTTCTTCTTCCTCGTCCACTCCTAACAGGAGCGGCGCGTAGCCAGAACGAGTTAAAAATATGGCCCGGGCGACTCACGCCCCCTCCCACGTAGCTCTGGCGAACAAGCGAGCCAAGCAAAGCGGCGCATCGTCAAATAGTGAAACGGGGAGTCCGTGTTGCCAGGGCCGAGAAAGATGAACGTCCGGTGAACCGACCCGCGCGGGCGAAAACAATCGCGCAGTAAAGCAGGCAGGGAGAACCTCCTCCAAAGTGCTCGCCTCCTTCCGCCGGCGGTCTGTCCGAAAAGACCGCGCGCGCAAGACGGGGGCGAAACACCGCAGCCACTCACCTCCTACCTCGCGCCCAAGCAATCTGTCGCGAAACAATCGGCGAGACGCAAATACGCAGCTTGGTAGAGGTTCCCGACTTGAGAAACATTTTCCCGTAGACGGACCTACACTGCGAACGACTTTTTCGAGCGAGGTGAGCTTGGGGAGAGACGCGAGGCCTTCTGTTAGCTTGGAGGTGAAACGCGCAGTCGACGGCTGCTGCTGCTACCAGTACTATCCCGCCGGGCGAGAATCGGACGGGGGGAGCGGAGGCCTCCGCTGAAAGACATACGGAACGAAAAAGGTGGACGGAACAAGAAAAAAAGTGGTTGGTTGAAACGATTCCAACTCTCTCTCGGCTCGTCGTCGTCCGCAGTCAACGTGCTCGCTCGGCATTGCTCTTGTTTTTGTCCTTTTTCTCTCCCGCGAGTGGGAGTGCGTCAGACACCGGCCGCCCTTCTTTTCTTTTCTTCTCTTCTATTTCTTCTTCGTACCACAGCGCCAGCCTTTTCATTTCGCCCCCCCCCCCCACTGCCCCCTCCACCACCAAATCCCTAGTTCCCTCGTTCGTTTTTTTAATTCGTGTTTTTGTTTTTCTTTTTTTTAACCCTTCACTACGACCACGTGAGCAGCAGCGCGCTTTCTCCTTTCGTCCACGCCGATTTCCCTCCTATTCCACGCGCATCTTCGCGAGCTACTTGCAGTTGCGCAGTCATTTTTCGCGTCTTTCCCGTTGTTCCGCGTACGGATCACGGATGCCACCATCGTGCATTCGTCATCCAGGCGATGTCCAAAGCGGGACAAGAAATAATACAACAACCATAAGTACTGTACTCCGCTAGAAGGCGCGGGAAGGGTTACGACATTTTAGGGTAAATGAGGTGGGCGCTAAGGCGAGCGAGAGGATATGACGCAACAAACTGAACTCGAGAAAACCGGAGTAGCGCGCGATTTCTTCACCGCCAACCGGATGCCCGCTTTTCTCTCTACAAGTAGCTCCATTTTCTTTTTTCGTGCCCGTGGTATCATGGCCTTTTTTCCCCTCCTTTTCTTTCACCCCGCCCCCAATCACTCCCTATTTTCCCCCATTTCTTCCCTTCTTCTTGTCGTTTCCCTTTCCCTAGATTCTTACCAGACAGCATCTTCCCCTGATCCCGTAAAAGATAAAAGACGCGTCCGCCTCCCCCCCCTTGTGTTTTCTCTGTCCGACCTCCGTCCTGTCAGCTTTATCTCGTCTAGCAGCGCCTCGCTAAAGCTGCCCTCCGGTTCGGTTACGAAAGCGACGAGGACGGGTTCACGAGTTCGCTCGCGCGGCTAAATCTCTCCGCGAAGAGGCCGAGGGAGAAAGCGGGACAGAGTACGGGAGATGGAGGGCACAATGCGCGTGGGAAAGAGGAGCAAAAGAAAAAAAGAAGCGACCAATGAAAATCTGGCGGGAAAAAAAAGAAAAAAGGAAGTGCCTGTTGTGACCTGCGCGCGGCGTGCGTTCGTTCCAGTCTCCCTCTGTGTTGCCGCCGGGAGATTAAACGAAGCTGGGAGATCATACATAAATGTTCTGAGCGCGTGTGAGCGCGACCATCCAATCCCTCCGCACTGAACGAGCCTAAAAACGACACGGGATGCGACGCGAATCATTGCGCCGGAGCGGGCGAGACAGGAACGGGAGCGGGGATTACCGGTTTGCCGTAGTCGCCGAACTCGGTTCCCCTTTTCTTCTCTTTTGTCCCCGGTTCGCTGTTGTCGCAATCTCGTCCGGGGCGCCTTTTATAGTCGCGCTGTTGGGAGGTGAGTGCGGCGCTAGTACAACGAAGGCTCGCTGTTTTTAGACACCGAGCGCAGAAGGTGTGCGTGCTTTTCGTAGCTACGGACCGTGTACGAGTTAATAGAGAACGCGAGAGCCTAAAAAGGAGATGGAGGAATGAAAAAAAGGGAAAGTGCGGGAAGCGGGGAAGGGGAGGGGGGGGCATAATTAATATTGAGGACGACGTAGATAACGTAGATGTTGGCTCCAGCCGATTGAGAAACTGGTTACTCTAAGATTCATAGCGCCACGAAACCGATATCGATGTCGTAACTGATATCGTAGAAAACATAAAGTAACGATGAAGTACGATAAAACAGATGAAGTACGATACCTACGAAACTGATATCGCAGAATAAAAGATAAAATAATAAGCAACTTATTATTAATTAACAGGTTAAAAAATGGTTCGAAAATAAGTAAGCTCAAGACATCCCTCGGAAAAAGTGAATTCGAAGACACCTTAAGGTGAGACGTATCAAAACTTAATCGAGTTGAATTAACAGGGCATCGTCAACGCACAAACAGTTTTCACTGCAAGTGAAAAAAAAAAAAAAATCCGCACAGGAGGTCATAAATGATTTAACAAAGTTAGTGGGTACCCTCAAGAAAGTATTCGATTAAAATATAAACTTAAATAAGAGTATTGAGAGAGAGAGAAAACAAAAAAGTCCATTAAATACGCATCATCCCGTTACCCTACGCGTTGATCGCAAAGAAACGTGTTGGCTGTCCGGATAGAAATGGACGTCTAACGGACGGACCAAGAGCCAGCGGAACGGTCCTTGGCACGAAAGGCCGCCCGGTGACACAAATTATGAATCAATCTCTGGCTCGCCATCCGTAGCATCCCGTTTCTCGCACTCCATTCTCTCGTTATCGCCACTCTTGATGACCTCCCGCGGCTCCGGCACTCGTCCGACGATATTACCGACGTCGTTTTCTCAATGCATCACGTGCTTGTGCAACGCGATCTGCATACTGCTCGTTGCGAGCAGTAATCTCCGCACCGGCTTCTGCCCCCTGGCGACGAGAGTAAAAGAAAAAGAGAAGGATGAAAAAGGGCAATATCGAGCCCCGTCGGCCGACTGAAAGTGAAACAACACCGGGAAATAAAAAAAGAAAGACATAAGCTAGCGAGTAATCAGACGAGCGCGGTCGCGGAGCGCCCGACGCCACTCGCCCGAGCAATATAATATAAATAGCGGCGCTCTTAAATGGAAGGAAGCAAGGGTTGCTCAAGAGGCCCTCCGTTTCTGCTCGGCGTATATGGCGCGCACCTTCCCCTCGATTTCATCCCCCCCTTCTCCCCCTCCGGCTGGCATCTGCTGCTCTGCTCCTTATCATGTCTTGCGACACAACGCGCCGACCGCATCTCGAAGCTGGGACGGGCGCCGTTTTTGACGTTGCGAAAGACAGTTCCCTTGTACGGATCTCCGCTCCTCCCCCCGAGTTCCAGCTCCCCGCCGCAACCCCGGGTCTCGGTCGGTGATCGCAAGGCGCGGTCTTTCTATCGGTCCGCAGCACCCTTACTATTTCACTGTTTATATCCCCCACCACAACCTTTGATTCCGCCCCCCCCCCTCTCTCTCTCTCTCTCCCCTGCCCCTCACGCATCTCACCTCTCTCTCGTCGTTTTCCCACCGCCCCGAATCTTGCCTCCTCAGACAAACGGGGCGACACCGATACGAAAAGCTTTCTTTGCGCCCGTGGCGCAATGTTTGTCCTTCTTTTCATTATAACCTGACCCCCGCCTCTCCCTCCTTTATTCCCCCGACCGCCGCTCCCGTCTTTTCTGTTTGATTCGATGGAAATTCCTGACGCCTCTCTCTCTCTCTCTCTCTCTCTCTCTCTCTCTGACTTCGCTCGTGGAGTGTGTTCACGACGGTAGAACTATATCGCTGAGGTAAGAGGTGCGATGCGGGAGGGTGAAGGGTGGGAAGGGTTTGTTCCCGCGCTCTATTTTTCTTTTGGGAGGAATTGAGTAACTCGCAGCGCGGTAACTGTCGCGGAGACCACGCCGTAACGGGGCCAAAAGAAGGCTCGGCGAAGAAGTCGAGTTTTGAGAGCGGCTAGAAGTCAATTTCCTCGGCCGTCGAGGGAGCCGTGAAGTCGTGTCGCGCCAGTTAATTTATTCGGAGATGGCAGAAAATAAACGAGGGCGACGATTGCGCGGGGTAAAAAAGGCGGAGTAGGCGGCAATGGAGCCTTGATAGAGCACCTTTTGCGCGAAATTAAATCAGGTCAGCGTTTAGCGTATAGTACCCCTATTTAAACTTGGCTGGCCAGGTTGCGTCTGACTATTTACAAAGTGGCTCACGTCCCCTACTAATCCCGAACTTTTCCCAAAATCGTAATTAATCCCGAAAGATCAATGCTAATTTGCACTGGGAAATCGAATGCATTGTTCGATTTTACAATTCGCCGAAACTTTAACGCAGCTTTGAGGGAGGGTGGCAGCAGTGATTTTGGGCGTGGAGTCGACGTTGAATTGTGTTGAAGGCTGCGAGTCTGCGACAGTGGGTTCTGTTGTGCGGAAAGTGGGCGGTTCATGATGGGGCGTCGGCCAGGGCGGTGGGGCAGACGAGCGCATTAGTAAAATGCAGGCGCCGCAACACGTAGTGGGATCGAACCGCCCTCTCTATTTAATTACCCGCCGCGGTGACTCAGTGGCTATGGCGTTGTGCTGCTGAGCACAAAGACGCGGGTTCGATTCCCGGCCGCGGTGGCCACTTTTCTGATGGAGGCGAAAAGCAAAATTGCCAGTGTATGTGGAGATTCCGGCGCACGTTAAATATCCACAGGTCGTCAATTGATTGATTTGATTGATTGTAGGGTTTAACGCGCCGACGCAGCGCAGGCGATGAGGCGCGCCGTAGTGGAGGGCTCCGGATTAATCTTGACCACCTGGGGATCTTTAACGTGCGCCGAAATCTCGAACACACGGGCGTTTTTGCTTTTCGCCTCCATCAAAAAGCGGCCGCCGCGGCCGGGAATCGAACCCGCGTCCCTGTGCTTAGCAGCGCAACGCCTTAGCCACTGAGCCACCGCGGCGGGTTCCACAGGTCGTCAAAATTAATCCGGAGCCCCCCACTACCGCGCGCTCCATCACCTGTGGAGCGTCGGCGCGTTAAACCCCACGAACAATCAATCACTTCTCTATTTAATTAATGCGGCACGCAAGGTTCCGAACTACTCCAATTAAAGAAATAACGGCAACGCACTTCTTGTTCGTTGGCGTGCGTTGTTCAGCATAACAGCGGCGCGAAGGGCGATTGAATGAATAAAATCTTCGATGAGATATGAGCAGATGCTGTTGTTAGGGCATTCGCCCGGTGGAGGGGGTAACGCAAGACAGGATTCATCTCGTCTTCCGTTTATTGCACTGTTAGGCCAAACTGACTGAGTTATTCAGACCATCACAGAGCTTCCTCGGTGTTTTAGGTGTGACGTCAGAACGTTTAAATAGCGTCATCAACAGAGTGATCGATACGCTATAGTGGTGACGAGATCGTATCAACTTGCTTCCCACGCCAGAGCCACGGCTCGGCTAACATCGCCGCTTCCATTAAACTTATTCTCTCTCTCTCTCTCTCTCTCGCTCTCTCTCCAAAAAGATGTGACCAGCAGCTACAATGGGACTGGGGTCATTCTCCAAGGACAATATCGACAAGGTCGTGCGGTGCGTCCTGCAGTTTTAAGACGAGAGAAACACCAATAACTCTGAATTACGAGCATGTGTCATTTCTCCATTTGCGTGTACTAAGCCTGGGTTAGGTTTGGCGTTGCCACCAACGTAATCTAGTAACGTTGGTTGCCACTTCTTGGCCAAACCCCGCTGCTAATGTGTAATGTGTGCGGGGGCACGGTCTGAAGTAGCAACGACCTCTATAGTGTGCCTACTTACATCTGCTCAGGCATCTTCCTTCCTAGGCCTTAAAACTGGCCAGAAAGCCGGAGTACAAAACCCGAAATTCTAGCTCATAGGTGAGGACTCGTGGTTTCCACTCCAGAAGCAGATGACCTGGGCTCGCCCCACAAATCGCCGGCAGAGTCGCCAGTTTGTGGTTTATTGGTTGATTGTAGGGTTTAACGCGCCGACGCAACGCAGGCGATGAGGCGCGCCGTAGTGGAGGGCTCCGGATTAATTTTGACCGCCTGGGGATCTTTATCGTGCGCCGAAATCTCGCACACACGGGCGTTTTTGCTTTTCGCCTCCATCAGAAAAGCGGCCGCCGCGGCCGGGAATCGAACCCGCGACCTCGTGCTCAGCAGCGCAACGCCTTAGCCACTGAGCCACCGCGGCGGGTGTTTGTGGTTTATTATTGGTCTGTTTAAATGTTAACACCACTGGATCCGTTTGGGTAGGAATTCGTTTAAATGAAATTAAATTTATTAGCCATAATACGGCACGTGACAAGGCACAAAGAAAGAAAGAATGACACGTGCTGTGGCGAAGCAGTTTTAATTGGAATGCGCATAGTTGCACTTCATTCGCGGTCAGTTTTAATTAACGATTGCGTAGCAGCTGTTCGCCTGGGAGAATCGTCCAGCAGAGTGGCGCAGTGGAAGCGTGCTGGGCCCATAACCCAGAGGTCCGTGGATCGAAACCACGCTCTGCTACGTTTTTTTTTTTTTTTTTTTTTTTGCTGTGCCCGACACGAGAGGGCGGAGCATGCATTTTTAGAGCCTCCGACTTCAGCAGAAATTGATAATTTTTGGAAATTGGTAATTATAGAAATCAGCAGTAATTAATAACGTGATAGTAATTGGTAATATTGCTGTCAATAGTCGATCAGTATGCGATACCTGCAAGCCAGCAAATTGGGTATATTTTTAAGCATTGAAATAAACCGCGGCGTGATCGTCGAAAAAAAAAGGGAACGATATCAGTGTCTAGGGCTCGTCTTCGGAGGAAATGCACTGCTGCAATCCAGTCCAGATCGGTTGTGTTTCCTTTTCGTTTTCGGCGCCAACCATTGTAAGAAAGTCTATGGCGCCAACAGGAGTGTCTTTCGGTCATTTTTCTGTCGTCTGCTCAAGCATGAGCGTCGTCTGCTAACCACCGCCAGAGGCACGTGCCGACTTGAGAGAGAGAGAGAAGAACTTTATTTATAGATCCGGCAAGATGTAGTCAGCGGCCACGCAGGGCTCGCACTACGACTCTAGTGTGATTCGAATAAAGTCTCTTGTCACACCGGGCCTTGGATTCGAGGGAGGGGGGTGCCTTGACAGGGGTATTTGGGTCCCGCTGCCGGTGAGTCCGGCGTGTGGTCTCCCGTTCTTCTCTGTCTTGCCAGAGCCTCCTCGAGTTGCTAGATCGCCCACTTTTGCTGGTGGTAATTGTCCGAGCGAATGCACCGCTCTAGTCCCTCCGGGAGCCGGTCTCCTGGCACCCCGGCTCCCGCCACGCAGTCTTCGGCTTCCTCGCCCCGTGCGGGATCGCCCGTGTTAGCAGTTCTTCCACACCTAGTGATGTGGCACAGAGTCGCGAGTTCACTGTCACATACACTGCACACAGCACTCACGAAAAGTTCGGGACACGCGTGCCTGGCCCACGCGGGAGTCAAAGCACACTTCACTTGCAGGTGTCTTAGGAGCACCGTCTCCGCTCGAGAGAGGTCTCGATGCGGGTTCGGGTACTCCCTCCTCGCCTCCCGATGTCTTCTGAGGATATCCCCGTAGTCCGTCAGGACGGCGCTCGTTGCTTCTTCGTCAGGATCCGCGGTGACTTGCGTTTCGCCGGCCCGGCACATGGTGAGCTCGCGGGCTGCAGCGTCTGCGTCGTCGTTGCGGTTTTCGACGTTTTCCAGCCGGCCCATGTGAGCCGGAAACCACTTGATGGTCGTTACGGGGCTGTGGGCTCGCGGATCCCGCGAGGCCCGTCCGAGTCTCACGATTCGTTCCGCTCCTTCCCATACCGTACTCCTTGCAAAATTCCTGATCGCCGTCTTTGAATCGCTCAGGATCGTCTTGACGCCGGGTGTCGCCAGCGCCAGGCCGATCGCCGCTTCCTCGGCTTGGCCCGGGGTCTTCGCCCTCACCGACGCGGCGTTGATCAGCTCGCCCGTGGACGATCTGACCACCGCTACGGTGAAAGCGTTCGCTGTAGTCGGGTACTTCGCCACGTCCACGTGGGCCGCGGCGTCGTCGTGTCTGTAGATCCTGGCCAGGGCTGTCGCCCTGGCAAGGACAACCGAGCCATCCTGGGCCTAGACCTTCAGGCGGCCTTTGACAACGTCAAACACTCGGCAATCCTCAAGCAATTCTCTCGTCTGGGCCTGGGCGAAAGATCTTACAATTACGTCCGCGCTTTCTTGTCGAATCGCACGGCAAGACTGTCGCTGGGAGACAGAAAGCTCGAGGAAAGAAGACTCGGAAGCATAGGAACACCGCAGGGCTCAGTGAGCTCGCCGTTCCTATTTAACACGGTGATGATCGAGGTCGCCAAACGGCTGAAGGCGCTGGGCCCCGACGTCCGTCACTGCATATACGCAGACGATGTCACAATTTGGGTGACGTGAGGGAGCGACGGGAAAATCGAATCGGACCTTCAGGAGGCGGTTAGAGCGGTGGAGCACAGGCTTGCGCTGCTCACCGCAAAAATCGCAGCTCCTGGTGCTGCCGCCACCGGGGCGATACAGGAAGACGGCGGCGCAAGAGGCGGCCAAGAACATCGCCTTACGAACGGAAGACGGCGAACTCACCCCGCACGTCCCCGGCATCAAGATTCTCGGCATGCACGTGGACGGTGTCCAAACCAACACCACGGCGCTGAGAAACATGATCACGAAAATCGGAATAACGACCCGCTTGGTTAAGCGAGTGTCGTCGAGATACAACGGCATGAACGAGCGAGGGCTCTTGCGCCTTCTGCAGACCTTCGTCGTTAGCCAGGTCGCATACGCAGGAGCCTTCCACCGATGGACGAGATCGGAGGAAGGCAAGATCGACGCAGCCATACGCAAAGCGTACAGGAGCGCCCTGGGACTTCTCCCGGGGACGAAGACGTCGGCCTTGCTGGATCTGGGAGTGCACAATACACTCTCGGAGATCAGCGAGGCCCAACGCATGTCCCAACTGGCGCGGCTGAGCTGCACGAGAACGGGCAGGAGCATCCTCGACATGGCTGGCATCAACCCGCCCAAAGGAGGGGAGAACAGCGACACGAGCGACAGAATACCGCTCGGAGACGAGGAGGCGAGGGGAATCATCGTGTTCCCTATGCCGAAGAACGTAGACCCGGAGAGGGACAGGGAAAGGCGCCTAGCAAGGGCGACGTGCCGACTTCGTCAGCGCTGTGACGCAACAAGGAAGGCTGGGTGACGAGAGTAACAACGGGGACTGAAGGGAGAGAAGAGGCGATGAAAAGGAAGGCGGGCAAGTATTCGAGGATCGCGGAGATTGCGCGTCCGTTTCAGGGGTTAAAAAGGGGGCGCAATAGAAGTCCTCCGCTCCGTGGTTCTGGCCCTGCCGAGGTTGCGCTTGTGTCGGCGGAGGCCTCGCTGGTCGACGAGGGGGAAGCAGCACGCGTGCGACAAATCTGCACCCCGCGGGAGCTTTGTGCTGGGCGATGAAGCCGAAGTTGGCTCATCGTGGAGGAAGGGCGTCACGGCTTGTGTCACTCGCGGTATGCCGGCACACGCTCGCCCGCTTACATTTGCATCCCTAGTATTTTCTTACAGCGGGGTCTATCTAGCCTTGCTACAGGAGTAGCCGTCCGGATAAAAATTGTCGGCTCAAAATGCAAAGGAAAATAAAGAGGAAAGTACGAAGAAACGCCACTCTGTTGAACTTTCCAAGACAGAAAAACTTTCCCAGACAGAAAAAAAAAAAACAAAAACTGCTATCATTGTTCGAATTTACCTTGAAACTAAAGCTGGAACATACTTTTTAACCCTAAAAATAATCGCCCCTCATCCCGCTTTATTCCAAATATCCTCCCGGGCGTCAATCAACCGACGTACTTGTGTTCTGTGCCAGATTAATCCAAGTACACTGCTCATGGAGATATCGCGAAGGGCGCCCCGCCGGCAATAGCCCGCGGACATGTACGAACGTGCAGACATGGACAAATGAAACGCGATCACGAA
Source organism: Haemaphysalis longicornis (assembly GCF_048455015.1). Taxonomy (NCBI): domain Eukaryota; kingdom Metazoa; phylum Arthropoda; class Arachnida; order Ixodida; family Ixodidae; genus Haemaphysalis; species Haemaphysalis longicornis. The sequence goes on along the minus strand of NW_027526361.1, from coordinate 205,163,090 downwards.
AATACGAACGGAACTCACAAATAGCGTTATTTCTTTCCATGCAGGTGAAATTGACGCGTCTATTAATTGCACTAAAAAAGTTGGGAAATCTGGTTTTCGAAGTACTATTCGAATAACGCGCCATTATTTCGCCTACACGAACATCCTTTTTTCAATTTTCGGTGTTCTAAATCATATTTCCGTGTTCGCATTTCACATACGTACCAGCCTCGCGACAAATGAGGTGATGCAGCTGTTTTATTTATTTCTCTTTCGCAGCTGTGATCTCCACAGTTTTGCGGGCAGACAGCTCACTCTCTTGCAAACGGTGTTGACTGACAGAGCGCGCAAGAGGAGTGGGATGCACCGACTTCTAAACGAAGACCCAGAGATAATTTTGGGACATCTCAGCTGTTAAGAAACAAAGTAACTGAACTCTATGAATATCTGAGGTGAGCGAGATGCGAAAGAGAATTCGATTTTTGCTTGTTTGTGCTGGAATGTTGCCATCCGTGACATATCCGTGGCCAAAATCGAGGCCGGAAATTCCCTGCATAAAAAATCGCTTCTTGGGCCTTTCTCTCCACCATAATTTTTATTACAGAACATTATGCATAATCCTGGCTTCAAACATGCATTCGCCCACGCGTACATGCATGAGCGAACACTTACTTCATTGTGATGCGGGAACGTGCGTCACGGCACCACCACCATCATCCATCATCATCATCGTCGTCGTCGTCTTCGTCACCGCCGTTCCGCACCATGAAAAAATAATTAATCCTTCGAGGAAGAATATTTTAACGAGTTCTTCTATACGCGGTACACATGGACATCTTTCAAACAACAAGGCCTATAGTAATAGAAATAATGTTATTGCCTTCGTAGGCAATGGACAATTGTTACGACGATGCCGGGATTGAAACGAAGTACTTTTCGTTCGTCTTTTTATTGCAACGGGACTCTAAGAAAAAAGAAAAAAAAAACACATGGGCAATCTACGACGTATATGAAAGGTTGGGCTGCTCAGCTAAGACTACGACGTGCACAAACGACCGAAGCGATGACGACCGTGAATGGAAAAACGAGAGAGGCCAGAGTGCTACAGAGACAAACCATGCGAAGGAAGCGAGGCCGTAAAAAGTAACGGGCCCGAAAATATAAATACAGCAAATACGTTTGGTCTAACGCAAAGGGTGAATAGAGTCGCAGAGAGAGAGAGAGAGAGAGAGAGAGAGAGAGAGAGAGAGAGAGAGAGAGAGAGAGAGAGAGAGAGAGAGAGAGAGAACGGCGGTGAACGTGCGTGCAAAAGTTAACAAATATATTGTTCTCCCCTCGCGAGAGTATGGCTAACGAGAGCTGACTGTTATCCATGCCCTCCAAGGAAGAGCGTCCACGTTGCGTAAGCCGGTTCGATGAAACATGGATGAAACCCTTTTCCTCCCTCGATCGCATCGGCTGCGCACCGCTCGCTTTTTCTTCTTTTTTTCTCCTTTCGCCGCGCACACCCTCGCTCTCCGCCCCCGACCCTTAGAGCATTTTTCGACGCGTATTTTCGGAAACTGGAGACAATTCTGAGAAGAGCGAGAATAAGCGTTCAACCTAAAATGCCGGAGACAAAGAAGGAAATTTTAAAAAATATTTTTACCACGCGGTGTCGAAACTCCGAGCGGCTCCTCTAAACGATCGAATTCGAGGAGATCGGCCGGATACGGGTGTAAGAGTGGCGCGGGTCAAAATCCGATTTGCGTTATGTAGCTAGACATATTCATGCGAGTACAAGCGAAGCAAGTTGCTAGGGTATTCTACCGTATACGCGCGCAAGTAGAGAGAGCGAAGACCGGACGACTGTAAGAGGCGATTACTGCGTTCGCTGTGACGCAATGACAGCAGCAGCGCTCCAGCTTTGACGTTGCGCAGAGTGCGGGGGAGTAGGAATTGCGTCAGGCGCACCGTCTGCGCCTGAAGAGAAATCGATGAGCGACTACTGGTCGGCACGAGGAAGACCTTTTGAGGCCGGACACGGGTTGCTGTTATAAGCGGGTGTGGCAATAATGGGCCTGTTCGATTTGCAGTCGCGGACTGGCCGCGGATAGTCCGAGGCGGGTAGTCCGAGGATTCCCCGAAGCCATAGAGATACATTGGAAAAACGAATGCCGGACTGCTTCTCGGTGTGTCTGAGGTGTATCCCCAGATTGTAAATTCGAACAGGGCCGTAGCCACAATTTTTTTCCCGGGGGAGGGGGGGGTATGGGTTATTGGAAGGGAGGAAATTTGCCGAAAGAAGTACAAGTCTGGCTCACGTGCTGCCCGGAAAAAAATTCGGAAAGTGTTCGCCTCCCCCCCCTTTACCCCTCCTCCTTCTCGGGCTACGTCCCTGAACATAGATAAGCACGACGCGTGTAGTTCTACCCCGACCTCCCAATTCTACCCCCAAAATAAAGCAATACCTCTGTTCTGAACTGCTCCGTTGCGTACTACGGATTAATGTACACGCCGAAATCTGTACCACTCATAAAAGTGCTCCCGTGACTTCTTTCGCGCGCGTGTTGGAAATGCATAAAACGGCGCTTGGCTGGAATTTTAAATGTATGCAACGCGGGAATTTCCCTCAATGAGCTCGAGTAGCAACACGTCGTTACAACGAGGTTAAAAAGAGAGAAGGAGTTACTTCTTATTACCATTGTTTCGTTGCAACCATTGTCTACGTGAAGTATAAATAATACAAAACAATTGCGCTCTCTTGTTATATCCTTTACTTCCGACTGTTTTGTTTAAAGCGCTTTAACTTAGTTGAGGCGGCTGGGTGGGTTTGCCGGCGTCGTGGAGTGTGCACTGCTTCGAGTTAACATACTCATGCGCGATGCTTTTCGTCCTCGTTTGATACGACACGAAACACGCGAAAATCTTCCCGGCACACATAGACAACGTAAGCCTTCCACACAAAATAATTTCATTAATAATAACCTTAATTGCACGCGAAATACGAACTCACGTTGCGTGGGTTGCATTTGCTGAAATGACAGCACAATCCCCCGCCGTTTTCTCCTGCCAAGCACATGGCAAGCGGGAACAAATTCATCCTTGTTAAAGCAATCGGAAATCACTTTGGCGTTTAAACGTTAATGCGCCCGCTGTGACGGGGTTGAAGAGGTCTCTCGAGGCGGAGAAGAGGGGAAAAGATCGCGAATCGAAAGGGTTCGCCCCAAACAAATAAGCAGAAACACGGCGACGAACAGAGGGGAGCGCAAGCAACTACGTGAGTCGTCGCGATAGCGCGTTTCAGCCGCCGATGCCGCGACTGTACTTCGCGCTTTTTTTTTATTTATCACCGGCGCGCGACGGGAGCTGGGGTGAAAACAAAAACTAACCGCGCGATGGAAAAAAAAGTTCACAAAGAGAGCAAGGAGGTTCGGCGGCAGCGCCGACGACCACATTTCGTTGGCGAGGGCGTCAGCAGCAAGAGCGAGTGTAGCAGACAAACAAAGCGACAATTTGGGCGTTTGAGCTGGCGCGCGGCGAACCGCCGCGCGTTAAAAGAAGCGTGGCATACTAAAGGGAGCGAGAGAGGGTTGCGATGAAAACACGCAGAAATGAAGTGGCCGAAACGCGCGCGTGCGAGCAACCCGGGGTCCCTGTGCGCATGTGCGCGGCGACGGCTCGTAGGTCGGCACGACGCCTTCGATGCCTCTCTCCTCTCCTGCCGCCGGCAGCGCAGTCCGGTCGATATTCTCGCGCACAGACATCAGCCCCCCACGCAGCGCTACTGGCTGCCGGGCGGTTTCTATATTTTCGACGAACCTGCGACCGGCCGAGGGAGCGAACGGCGAAGTGAAAATGAAGGTCGGGGACGTCTGCGAAACGCCGCTAACAATTTCGGAGAGCGTCGTCACTCGGATGCGCCTAATGAATACTGCCCCGCTCTCCGAACGAGGGCCGCTCGTTCGTCCGCTGATATTTGACTCGGGATTTTTTTTCGTGCTCTTGATTACTTGCAATGCGTGGCTGATTTTCTCTTCCACGTGCCCGCGACTTCTTACGCAAGCCGTCCTACCATATTGCGTGAAAAGGAGATTCAAAAGGCCATTCACAGCGGAGCAACGTCACAAGTCGTCTCGCAAATCTGTGCATGGTCGTGTTACATAAAAAAGTGCATGACGCGGGGGCGTGTCATCACTTCTTGTATAAAGCCCATATCCCGACATAAAGTATCTTTAAAGCAAAATGTCGAAGCCCTTTTCATACTAACGCTGTGGGTTCATGTGTGCAGGCTACGATCGCAAGGTCTCACAAGGTTACCGTATTCTAATTCTCTGCATACATTGCAATAAATACATTTAATTTTCTGTTGGTTGTGTGGATGTTTTGTTGTTCGTTTTATAGCGTTCAGCTTTGCTTCAAGCCATGCATAATCATTGGTTGCTGTTTGTTGTGTCCTCGAGTTTTCAGCTGTCTTCAGAAGAAGAAATCAAAGCATGACTGCTGGCAATTGTACGTCTGTTGATTCGTACAACCAAATAAAATTGGGTGCAAATATCAAATGATTATTGTTTTGCGTCGTTTGTTTTTATTGGTTTAAGAGCTGGGCCCCCGAGGGACATTAGCACAAAAATATAAATAAATAAACAGCGCGATTTTCTTCACACACAAAGCTTTCATAACAATGCTGGCAACAATGACAAAGGGCAATCAGCTGATCGTGGTTTTGGTTTTGTCAGCGCACTAGCAGACGATATTGACTCGATTTCTTTGTCGACGTTTGCGCAGCCATAATTAAAATATATTAATGAATAAATGCATAATAGTTCAGTTTTTGAAATATTTGGTAATAGCCATTGCAGACAAATGACACCGAAAATAAGCCGCCGAGCTAAGAAGCGGCGCGATAATAAATTATGCAAGTAACTGGTATATTATGCGCAATCACGTACTTCTATTTGGCCCTGGCAAATATGCAACGAAACACTGGAAGAAATGAAGACTGAGTCGATTAAAAACTAGTTTTCGTAATTGCTTCACACCAAACGCACACGCAACTTTGTGACAGAGCATTTGTTTGTTTATATCGCGAAAAAGAGCACCAACCGAACAAGCGTTGCGCTAGTTCGCCCAATTATGTGCCCCAATCTTGAACAAGTAAAGCAGTAGATTCATAATTTTGTCTGCCAAGGCGCGTCATAATGTAAGGTATAAATCAGGTATTGTTTCTACAGTTGTCAGTTGGCAAATAAGCATCAAAACATAAACGTTGTTGCAGCGCAAGCGAATAAAAATAACCCCAAACATTGAATATGGCGCGAAGGCGCGGAGTGATACACTAACGTTTTCACAGCGAGAAACAAAAACTGGGTTGTTCAAGCCTATAAAAACATTAGAAGTAAATAATAAAAATAACTTAATATTAGCAAGTTAGTAGGCTTTGAGGGAGCATTTTATGAAGGTAAAAGCTTTTTTTGAGTGGCTTCAGGCTTGAAACATTCCGCACTAGGTTTTGAAGCGCACAGCCGAGTGGTGTCGCGATAACACCATCCAAAATGGCGCGACTGCGCTTCCCAGGCTGTCCTGGCCAGCGTATTGGAAGAAACGGTGTTACTTACGATGACAATAAGAATCGTCTACAGTGTGATCCATCATTAAGTGCTGTGTCCAACCTTCAGAGGAGTTACAACAGTTTTTATGAGCTGTTTGGAGCGTCAGACGAGGTACGTACCGCCTTACGACACATTGCGTATATGAGGTTGCTTTGCAGCGTGATGGTGGTGGGGGCTTCGACCCTTTTTTTTGCCTAGCCAGGAATCGTATTTGCCCTCAGCTTTAATTTTCGACCTTTCACCTACAGTGCTAGCACGTAATCTTAGCGCTGCAACGTTCGTGCTCGGCGAAAACGGTTTAACATGTATTTAGGCCTAGGCCTTGTCGCGGCAACACACTCCGTCGCTGCAGCGTTGTTTCAAAACTTGCCGTTTCTAACTTTGTACCACTCGTCGTAAAGATCGAGCGTCGGTAAACATGACATCCTTAGCATAGATGCCCTCTGATGTCTTGTTGCTAGATGTCTTTGCGTACGAGGGAGCCAAAAAGTTTTGTTCAAAGTGCTCGCTCGGTTCGTGAATTTGGTTTGTGGTAGTGCCCGACTACTTCTAAGCATGCTTAGCCGGGCCCCCCCTTGTGTTCGCGGATATTTGCTTAACCTGTTAACGTTCGCTCCCTGCGAAATCTACTTACTTACGAATGTAACCGCGACATGGGAGCAGTTCACGCTTTGCGTCGCTTTTGGACGCGAACTGGCGCGGGCTGCCCCAATGTCGAGGCGCGCGCATTCCCCTGTGACATTTTGCGCGTTCGCACGGATTCGCACACGGTTTGTTTTAGCGGGAACCCATCGCGAAGTCGGGCTGCCGATGTAGGTGACAACGAATACCCGCATTTTCAGCGCGGAGCTCGAGGTGTTTCCTTTCTTTTTTCTTTTCCAGTCGCTTTCTGTCGCTTATTAGCCGGCATGAACGTTTCGTTGTCGTGTGACCAAGGTTTATTTCGTCCCCTCCTTGAAGTGCTGCGATCGTCAGGCATTTTGTAATGTTTTTTTTTTTTTTTTTTTACCGTTACGAAGTCTCGTCTCGGATGCCACGCTACCGTCGCGGTAGGGATGGCGCGGATTTATAGCGACCGCTTACCGGCTGATGGATTGTGTGATCTTTATGACGGCCACTCGCTTGCGGTGAAGTCGTGCGCGCTCAATCTGGCGTCGTGCGATGTTATTCGCCTTTAGCGTGATCGTTTGCCTGCCCATAGACGGTGTGATCGATTTCTTAGCGGACACGTAGCAGTGCTTAGACGGGCGACAAAAGCGATGTCGCGTCTGGCCGTCGCGAGCGCATGGCGACACGCCGCTGCCGGGATTATAAGCTTGTTTGCTGCCATGTCGTCGGCTTGTAAAAGCGGTGCGGTGCGGCTTTCAGAAATGCGGCCGGTTACCGTCGCGCTCTCGTGAGAGAGCGAAGTTTCACGTAATCGACGATGAGCCACAGGTGACGTTGAAAGCCTGGTTTTTAAAGTCTGTCTTTCGTTCATTGCGAGACGTTTTGTGCGGGTACCGTTTGTTTTGATCGTAGCTCGCTCGTCGTCACCAGGTAGCGCTCCCCAGCAAAGCCGTCCGTTTCTTGCTTTTCAAAAGCAGCCGAAGTTGTTTCTCTGTCACATATTTTTCTCTTTACGTTCCTTTAAAACGTGCTGGCGTTTTTTTTTTAATTTGAGTTCGTCCCGCCGTGCGGTTACGTTCATTCAATAAAGCTACTTGTGTGCTCTTCTTGGTTTCTGTGATCGTTCCCGGTTTTTAATAAAAGCCGTTAGAAGTTTAGCGTATTTCATGGTTGAAAAATTTCCGTAACGGCGAAGTGGTGCTTTTGCTTTCGCCCTCATTAGGGGAGACGATTTGTTTTGGAAACTGCTCTTTGCGATGCTAGCAGTCCGTCCATATGTCATCGCGATTTAATGGCTTGTCGTTGGCAGTCCTTCGCTTGCGTGACATCCTGCGCCTTAAATGCGGTAATTTAGAGATAGCTTACTAGCTCGATAACTTATGACAGGTTAATATTAGGGTAAGCAGTTCTTCATTCGCCAATATTCTGACTTTCCGACCCCGTTGTGTGACTGAGGGTGGTGTCCCCGTGAAATCCGGGCTGGTTTAACTATTTTTCGTCAGATCATATTTTTACTGTGGTCCTCAAATGGTACTGCAGACTGGGGCGAGGTTATTCATCAACCAAGTTCTAGTTAAATGTGTGTGCGTGTGTGTGTCAATGGAGGGCTTACCTACTGAATTTGGCTTGTGCTGCATTCTGGCTACACTAAATCATGTGCCAGTCTGAATTTGCTGGAAATGATCCGAAAACTTTTCATTTGTGGCAGCAACATGCACAGTTATCTGTTATTAGGCGAGGATTTTTAATAAAGGGACACATTTGTTGTATAGCTGTATTCACGTCCATCACATTGTATGTGGTGCAATAAAGGAGAAAAGAAGGTCTGTATTAAAAACATGATTAATCAGCAAGAGCTTGACTCTGGCTTTGGTGGGGAAAATGTGAAATGAATAAGTGCGAGTTATAAACGGTGCGCAGTTTACTTGCAGACACGTGCTTTGCATAAAAACCGATGTGAATAACAGTTGAGAGCTGTAGCAGAGGGGAGGACCAATCTTGGTGCGGTACTCGGTAACTGGTGCCGCTGCGCATGTGTAGAGGTGGCAAAACTGGTTGTGCACGCACGCCAACTGCATACCGGATGCGTTACCAGACCGGTTCTCTGCTCTGCTATAGCTCTGTACTGTTACGGCAAAGTTGTATCATTTGCCTGCCTTCTTGAGTCACAGCTGAGGAGGTCTTGTAACAGGAATGTGCAGCAGCTGATCGCTTTTAACCCCCGGATACTTCTCGTTGCAGGATGACGAGTTTCACGGGTTCTCACCCCGAGATGTCCGGAAAGCCATCCAGAAGCTGAGGCATTTCAGCGGTGGTGGGGAGACCTCCGAGCACTGGCACAAGGACGAGCTCACCAGCGATGTCGCGCCCCTCAAGCCCGCCGACAAGCTCACGGGCCGCAGCAACCGCCCGCCAGACCCTGGCGGTGGCGGCGGGCGAGAACGCGACCGGTCACCGCAAGAAGTCGCCAAGCAAAGCCGGCTGCCAGCCCCCAAGAAGGGTGGGCTGGCACCATGTGATGTCAGAGAGGAGAAGCGGAGGACGTCGGGCCGGCACGCGGCCCAGCGCCTTCTGGACCGTGCCAAACGGGGCCGCAGCCGGGCCTCGCCGAAAGAGAGCGTCGAGGGCCGTGGCGGCCTCCCGACCCGGAACGGCTGCTTCCAACTGCCGGCCGTGAGCGCGCGCTCGTCCCGGCGGATCATCCCGCGCAAGCGGTACCTGGAGGACAGCGAGGAAGACGCGCCGCAGATGCTGCACCTGCAGAAGAAGAAGAGCGCCGCACCGCCGCTCCTGTCGGCCGTCCCCGAGGACGCGGCCCTCGGGCCGTGTCCGCCGGAAGCGGAGAGCGCGGACGCGAGCTGCCTGACGGAGGGCGAGGGGGACAGCGGGGGCTCGCGCGTGAGCCTCTTCGACCAGCCCCTGGTGGTGCAGGGCAAGCGGCCGTGGAAGCCCTCGCTCAAGGTGCAGCTGCGTCTGTCGGAGGCCAACCTCGGCTCGCCCTTCGGCTGCAAGGGGAGCCGTTCGGGCTCGCAGACCTCGTCGGTGGACTCCTCCCGGGAGTCCATCAAGCGGGACATGGTGTCGCGCTACGCTGAGTTCATGGCCACCCGGGAGGACACGCCCTCGGCCGAGGCGCCGACCTCACCGCCGGGCGCGGCCCCGCTCGAGGACAAGGTGGCCGCTAAGATTGCGCGGCTGCTCAAGTCGCAGTGGGAGAACCGCCTGGGGCCGGGGGGTCCCCGGCGGAACGTGGTGCTGCGCAAAGCGCGGCTGCGGCTGAGCCAGCGGACGCTGAAAAAGCTGCGCCAGCCCCTCGAGGAGAGCACGGAGGAGAGTGTCGTGTCGGAAGTGATGCCGGAGGTCGGAGCGGAGAAGGCGGCCGAGTGTCCGAGGAAACGGGAGCGGAGGGTTCCGTCTCTGAACGGCATGAAGAGAGGTGAGGGCCGGCGAGCCAGTGTGTGCGACGAGGCTCTTGCTCGTGTAGCCGAGTGACGTGCCTTAGGTCGAGCACTCACTCTTTCATTAGTACTGGTTTGTCAGGAGTATTCACAAGGAAACCAGTAATGTCACAATACCGTAGTGAATCCAACAACGTTGTTGTCGGGTCACCGGAGCAGAACATGTTATGCTGTACCCACTGGGAGAAAGGAGGAATACATTTGCACTATTTGCCACGTTAAAGCTCAGCAGAGTGTAGTAATTGCCATTTGTGTCATTAGTTTTTCGGCAGCTATTCAGAACTGAAGCAGCTTTCAAAGTCTACTGCACCGTAAGCAGCACCTGTTGCTTGAACTTTGTGATCGCAAAAAAAAAAAAAAAAGGGTAGGGGAGGTGGGGCTAATGTGCCAAAGCAACACCCACGTTATGTGAGGTGTGCTGTCGTGGAGGGCTCCAGGTTGATTTTGACCACCTGGGCATCGTAATGTGTGCCGAAATCTTGACACACGGGTGCTTTTGCTTTTCGCCTCCATCTGAAAAGCAGGCACTATGGCCGGAATTGAACCCGCGTTTTAGTGCTTGGCAAAGTGCCTTAGCCGCTAAACCACTGCGTTGGGCTGTTTTATGATTGTTGTTCTTTGCAGTTGCATTAATCAGTGCATTAGAAGATCAATTATTGCCGCTGAGTTAACACCTACACTTACTTGGGTTAGCTTTTAGTCGTACACAAGACAGGGTGAACCCTTTTGGGGTAGGCTTCCGAAACAAAGTGATCACAAGAGGTTCCGAAAAATTGTCAGATGCAGTCTTGTCCTCATTTTGGGGCACAAATTTCTGTCATTCGTCTTTTAATGACGCGCTGTAACAAAAAATGGTAAGCTTCTCTTCTCTTGATATCCCCAGTAGCACCTTATGTAACGAGCAGCGTGCACTTTCAGGTGTGCCAACTGTTTGCAAACTCTTGCTACGAGGTCTCTGCAGCTCTCTCATTTCATTTTTCTTTTCTGACATGCATTGCATACGGCAACTGGTAAATGATCGTAAAAAAGCAAACTACTGCGGGTTGTAGAAAAGTTGTTGCGTTTCGGGAGCAGCCAGGTTCACCGTGCCACTTTAGTTGTACAGCGCTGTCGTAAACTTGTCGCCAAAACTGGGAAAACATGCGAGGCTCCCGGTTGTCGGAACATCTGGCAACAAGAGATGCAGCTGCGTGCACTTTTCCGTGTGACCTTGGGTTGAATGTTTCAGGCGGGGACTCTGATTGCGGGTTTCAAAGCAGTCAAAATGCGCTGGACATCTTCAAATGTCGTAAGGAGAGATGGTTCAGAGAGCTGTTTCTTTTTTTTATTTTGTTGAGGTGTAATATTGTTAACTAGCACTTGTAGTGCTATTGTAAGCAGTTAAGCTTTTTTTTTTATTTTTATCTTTTGTGAGACCATGCAGCTGTAAGTCTCTGGGGTTTAGCTTCAGGAGCAGTGCCTTAATACCAAGTTTTCATTGGGAAGCCTAAGTGGAAAGTCATATCAAAATCTCTGAAGCCGCGGCATTGTCTTTTTAAGCAATGGTTACTTCCACGGTTCACGTTTTATGGCTTCCGTGGCATAGCTGCGCTGATAATTTTGATTTAGTTGTCAGTAGGCTCTTTTATCGCGCCAAGTAAACTTAAACAATGCCTTGTATAGTGCAGGCAACAGTTTACAACACCGTATTGTTGTGGTGTAGTGAATGCTGGGCTCGGACAACAAATACAACGCCACTATTTGGCTGTGTGATTCCATTAGCCGCATTTTTGAGTTTATAGAAGTAAAGTTTTCCCTGTGACGAAGTTGTCAATACCTCTCTGAAATGCAAATCGGTTTGCTTATAACATGTTTGCTTCGTTTATGTGTTGTGTTTTTCATTCGTCTGCTATATTCAGTATTGCCCTTCTCTCTCTTGCTTGGGCCCAATCTTAGCTTGCAATATGTACTAAGCAAATAAATGAATCAATGAAACACTGAATTGTTCCAAGTTCACATTGGGTGCAGCATGTTACCCGAGAAACATTGGTGCAGTGAGGTGGTGTTACCATTAGAGAAATACGGTTAAGAAACCTTGGCATTCAAGAAAGGCCTGCAAAGTTGTTGCGCTGCTAGTTGTTATTGCCATTGAAATTGGCCTTTTGCGGAGGTCAACTTTTCTGCTTGCCCTGTTTCCTCTTTCGACAGAGCGGAGTGCGTCTTTGGCGACGGGGGCGGGCCAGTCGCGCTGCAGCGTGTGCCAGCAGTACAAGCGGTCGGCCGAGCTGGCCATCCGCTACGGCCAGTACGCGTGCCGCTTCTGCTTCCGCTTCTACACGGCCTTCCTCCGGAAGCCCAAGAAGTTTGTCTGCCCCAAGGACGGTGAGTGGCACAGGAGGGACTACGATGCGGATAAGTGCGGGCTCTTCAACTTGTAAGCGGCTACTGTCTAAAAGAATCAACAGTTGGGCGAGTTGGTAGGGGTTCTGAAGCGTCTTAAAGAAGTACTGACACAGAATTTTTGAGCTTTTTTTTTCTCTGCTATAGGTGCCTACGAGCTTACTAATTATAGAATGGCACATAAGATTGTCCAACGCAGCATATATGATTACTTACAGCACCATTTATTCGTGTCAGTTTCGGTTTCGGTGAAGTGAAGACCGAGGCAGCCGCCATGCTGAGAAGGCGCGTTTAACGTCACTGTTCTCAGCACACCCCAGCCAATTCTGGTGTGGGCACACGCGCGTGCGCCAGACCTGACTAATGGGCCATAGTCACATGTGACGTCAGTCCCAAACACTGTGCTGTGTGCACAAGATGCAAAAGTGCACGCCAACAGCATCACCGCCGCCTCCATATGTCACGGGAGCCCTGACGTTGGTCGTTTGGGTCCAAGCGCAGATGACATCATGAGCTCGCTTGATGGTGCGGAAGAGCTTTCTCGTGCGCGGATGGATTAAAATTAATTTAAAATGTGTTCTACTGAACAGTGATGGTTTGAACTTCCGGGAGGGCATATTTATATATACAAAAGAAGCTTTTTACATAGTTACCTGGGCTTTGAAATTTCTTGTCAGTACTTATTCAACACGTTCCTGCCCACGCCTTTTCAAATCGATGGTATACTATTGATGCTTCCACGTTCTAATTTTGATGTTTTCTCATACGAATTTAGCGCTATCCGAGTGCGCTCTGAAAGCTGGCACCATCTACTGAGTAGTAGAGATACTTGCATGCTCCTGTGCGCCGTGAGTTTTTAAAGCATCGCCGGTGTCTGTGACGGACGCTCGAATGATACGGGGACAAGGTCGACATCGTGCGCTACGGCGCCGCGGAAACGCAGCACTTTTAGCCATTTGGACGATTCTACGCGCAACTTCTTGGATGACATTAGCAGCACTCACTCCGAGAACGACTTTTTCTCATCAGATTTCAGCACCGAAAGCAGCAGGGCACCAGACTGGCCCAGAACCTGATACCCCTGTTCAAAATAAGCAGCAGAAAGTGCAAAGGTATTGAAACTGTAAATTATGCTACAAACAAAAAGAATGGAGCAGAAAAGCGACGTTTTCTGCGGTGCATGTGCAGCCAACTTAAATTTTGAGGAACTGCTTTGCACAATGGCACGAAACCCACTGTACTCGGGGACAACTTTCTCTGGCAGTGCAGTCAATGCTACGGAGCCGAACCACACCTTTTCGCTGTGCAGCTAGGAGCAGTTTGGCAAAAATAATTGCCTGGCCATAACCTAAGCAATTCATAAATATATAGTTCTTATGTTTTAGCCTTGGATTGATAATGCCACTAAATTACTTTCCAGGATATAGAAACATAGAGCAATATTTTTTAGATTTCCGGATTTTTTTGGTTGCGGCTGTCATCAGTGGCGTCGCAAGGGTTCTCTTCCGAAATAAAACATGGCGTCGTCATCGACAGCCTTCGACAGCTCGCCACTTCATTCTCCACATAGGATTTTTAAGAAGCTTGAGAAGCAAAAGCTCCCAAAACAAGCGAAGCAAATGGTTTTCAGAGTGTACGCCCCAGGGAGACAGATGCAAACCAGGACTCTCCGTCGTTTCCGCAATCCGTTTGGTTAGCCAGTTTGCCGGCGTAAGCAAGCGTGCGCGTAAGCGTGTGTGCGTGCTGCTCTTTCGGTATACTGTGCCCGCGCTATGTAAGTACGCTAAACATGTTGGTGGGGCAGTCCAGTTTTGAGCTCCAGAAGAGTTTACAAATCAGTGCATGCTGTCAAAACTGAAGCGCTGACAAAATTCACTTCACTTCTGAACAATACAGGGTTAAGTGGTATAGTCCACGTTCAGTCTGAGTTGTTCAGTCAAAGTGTTTGCTTGTGTTTACAAACAAATGAAGCGTGGGAAAGGAGACGGCAATATGCCTGCATGCTCGTTGATCGTGGTTCAGTGAAGTGACCACGGAGCTCATGCGAAGAAATGAACTGTATCAAATGTGTATCTTTCACACTGAAACTGAAACCAGTTTATTGGGAACTACTTCGGCGCAGTAACACACAGCAGTTAGCTCCCCCTCCCCCCTCCCTCCGTAGCTTTCTCCCCATTGCCACAGAAAGTTGTCCCCGAGTATAGTGCTAACATTTTTTTTGTAATTCAAGAAATTTTACAGTTAGGCGTTTGATATTTGCAGGAGTTTTGCACTGATAGTATATGTACAAAACGTATATCTTAAAGTTCTTGTATATTTTTTCTGTGTGGAGCAACACTGACGTTTTTGCTTATATTTTTGTGTTTGTCCCCAAACTTTTTTGTACAGCTTTTTTCTTTTTTTCAAATAAAAATTCCTCTTTGGGACCATTACCACTGCAAAAGAAATATACTCTTCTACAATTCTATACTATACACTTATATGTTCCCAAAATCATTACTTTTCCCATGGGAAGGAAGGTGTGAAGAAGTAGCGCAAATTTGACACAGACACAAGAAGAAAGGAAGCACTGTGGTCGGTCCACTCTCTTCTTGGTTCCATGTGGAGTTTGCACTACTTCAAGATGGTCAAGAAGCTGTTGTGTAAGGTCGACGAGCTTGTTGCGTCGGGGCTGAACATGTACGGCCGGTTGCAAAATTTCTTCAGACGTCTGAACGCAGGCTGAACTGCTGCGCCGCACCCCAGCCCCATCCACTGTTTGGACCAGTGCATTGCCTTTTGTGCTTTGACGTGTTTGTTGGCTTGCTTCCAAAGAACACGTTCTCGCTTCCGAAGAAAGAATGCGTGAACACAATGAGAATGCGAAACAAAGCAAGCGCATTGTTTGGGTTGAAGTAAAAGGCTAAAAACTCACTCGATTTGGGACCGAATGTGACCGATGAAACCACGGAAAGAAAAATACAGGGATGGGATTATCGGAATGGAGATATGTGTGGTAGCGTGAAAGGCATGTTCCTGGGCTCGACCACTGGATAAGAACAAAGTACAAACACAACGTCCACATATGCTAGTGTGTCTTCACAGGGGTGCCAAATCAGGAAGATCACATAGTGCCATTATGGCAGCACCTCACATTTTTCGGCAACCTTATGGAGCTCAGTTGCGCTAGTAAAGTTAAGCTTTTTTTTCTGGTATAAATGGGTACCAACTTGTCGAACTTGCCATCTTGATGTTTTTTTTCTGTCATCTGTTTTTGTGAGACATTCTTAGGCCTTCCTTTCACGGTGCTGCTGTTTACTGGTCGCTGTTGGCGGATTGCGATGTAGCTCGTATGGTTAGTACTGTTATTGTCTTCTAGCAAAGCAGGGGATTGATTGGCTGTGATGGCGCTAACTGTTAGCCACCATAATTACCACTGCCGTCTTTGTCCACCGAAAGCAATCGCTGGAGTTTGTCATACATCAGTCGTACATTGCTGTCGTTGTCTTTGTTGATGTACGGGCAGTCAGTAGCCAGAACAATTGCTGGATTTCCTCGCGCATCAGCTGCGGACTTTCGCAGACTGCCAGGAATGGGAATTTTCCTCTCTGTCGTTTCAGCTTGTCCTGTCTTTTCTGCATTTCCGTCTTTTGGCACCCTCTCCGATAGGGCTTAAGGAAAAGTCCTTTTTTGGCGTGTGATGCTGGGGCTGTTCGATTCTTGGGCTCACCACTGACTCCCCTAAAGCAATCCGGCATTCGCTTTTAGATGCAGAGCATCTGATTCACTCGCCTTGTCCCTCCGGCGTCGTCGTCGGCGTTGTCCACCCCTCCCCCATTCTCCTCGCCGTGCCAGCTGTGCTCTCCGCCGCTCACCCCCTCTCCTCTCCGATAGTGAACACACTCTTGCGAGGGGCATTGTATTGGCTTGGCTTGGATTGGATTAAAGTGGATTGTGTTGGATTGTGTTGCGTCATAGCCGCGGCAGACGAGCTGGGGCCGGTGCATGTGCAGTACTCTGTCTTCCGCGGTTTCCTCTCCTTCGGGCGCGCTGCGCATATAACCGGTGTGCCGTTCTCCGACGAAGCAACATCCACGCTTGGCTCAAACACCTAGAGTCCACGCCGCTTTACAAGTACGCCAACGTCGTCGTCCACTGGGACCGGCTTACGCAGTCCCCTCAACGTTATGCGCGCTATAAAACGCGGTCCCTTCGGCGCTCCGCCTATGCGTCGCATCTACACAGGGGTTCCCGCGAGGGGAAGTGGGAGTTTTTTTTAAAGCATGACTTTCTTAGTGGGACCGATGGCATCCTGTCAAAGAGCTGATGCACTTTCCCATAGACTGGTGGATCGACTGAAAAGCTCTGGAAAGATCTTGGACCTGCGGTGCGTGCGTGAAACTGGGCTTCCACTACGTCAAAACAGTTGCTTCAAAATCGTGAATAAGGAATGGTTCCAGATGGAACAATACATGCATCGATCATGAAAAAGGAGTACAATAGTGTACCTTTATCTCATAAAAAACGTATTGGTATACATTTAGATCATTTGCGGATGCGTTTATTTAGTGCGCAAAATATCGTTGCATGGGTTCGTACTTCATTTGCAATTTGTGTCTTTGAAGGTTTTACGATCGATTGAATGCACTTTTAGCAAAGGTTGTGATGCAGTTTTGATGTGGGACAGCTTTCGCGCTTCTCCCTCCTTTCTTTTGGGAACGGACGGTAAATTTTTTTTCACGTATATTTCTATGGTGTGGCGAATCTCTCGACCACCCGTGGACGATCTGCAGCGAGTCCTCCGAAACTGTAAATCGAAGAGCCCTGCTACGCAACGCTGGTGTGTAGTGATGGGAAGGTGAAAAAGGAGAGGGGCTAAGTCGACACCTTGCGGCGGTTTCCCTCCCCCTTCCTGTGGTGCAGGCCACTGCAGCCTGTCGCAGCTGTCCAAGTGCAAGGCGTGTCTGGTGCACGCGTGCTGGAACCTGTTTGACATCCCAGCGCCCCTCAAGCACCGCATGGAGCGACATCTGCGGCCGCCGCGTGGCGGCGCCGACAGCCGGCCGCGGCGACCCGCCCGCAAGCGGGGGCTCTCCTCCTCCGAGGACAAGACACGTGAGTCGTGGATGGCTGGCAGTGCCTCGGTCAACCTGTCAAGGCTGCTTTCACTATCCTTTGCACCACCGGCTGATTTTGATGTTTAGAGGGGCAATGAAGACAAAATACGTTTGGTTGGTTAAAAAACACTGCTTCATCCTGATAACGATTGACGCCAGTTTTGTTGCAAACTTTAGACAAATGACAGCGATACAGTAAAAGTTCATTTATTTGAACTCAGTTAATCCGAACTTCCGGTTAATTTGAACTTGTGCCCTGGTCCCGGCACAGCCCTGTATATTTCAATAGTTAAATTACCATTGAAATTATCACCAAAGGTTCAATCTTTCAGACTGAGCAAAGTTGTGTTCTGTCTTGGCCCCTTACACACCTGGCCAACACTGTTATTCGGACAGGTGTGCTGCTGCTGTGGGCTATCAGTTTTCATGTTATTTGTGTGTGTGTGTGTGTGTGTGTGCAGTCAAATCCCACTACAACGGAATTCGTGGGGTGGGCGGAAATACAGTCAAGTCCACTTATAATAAAATCCCATCGTTATAACAGATAATTGTTATAAGCGGGTTGCGAAAAAAAAAAAAAGAGGACGGAACAGCTTACATGATTTTATTTGCACTCAAGCAAGGTCGTACTGCTACTTACTTGCAGAAAAGAAGCCATGGTCGGTCAGCTTTGTTTTCTGCACGCAAAGCTGGTGCACATCTTTTTCAAGAGCATCTATAACTCCTTCACGTATCTGAGAAAAGGGTCCTTGGCGAAAACAAAGTCCTCGAGGGGCTGTGTCATGCTTTGGGTTTCCTGCGAAGACCCTACCTGAGTAGGCTGCGCAACCACGTCGCCAGAGTCGTCGCTGTATGCAGCACATATTCGCGCAACGATCAACTCTTCAGTGAGGCACTCTGACGTTTCCAAAACATCAGCCCTGACTTCCCATCCACGGAAATACAGAGGCAGTTGAGGCGCCCAGTAAAATTAAAAGCGGCACAGAAAACTGCTCTCCGCCTATCTCGTTTCCTCGTAAGCGGCGCAGTTGACTCGTTTTCGGAGAAGTGGAAGGGATGAGGCGCATCGCGGCTTGCATCGTACGCCGTCAGCTGGCGGCAGCTTACATTGCTGATAAATGCTGCGACCGGATTCAATTGTTATATAGAATATCGCGGCACTGGAGCATTGCAATAAGCGGCTTATTTTACCGAAGAAAGCATACAAAAGTGGACGGTGCCATAGTTTATCGTTATATCTGATATATTTTTATACAGGGTATTATTATAAGTGGGCTCAACTGTAGTCATTGGGATGAAACTTCGTTGCTTTAAAAAGGGACAGAAATAGGGATGCCTACATTCACAACTGAAGTTTACTCCATAACAATGCACACTTGCATACGAAAACCTTATTTTCATTGGGGAAGAGAAAAGTTTTACTTGCCCATAATGCAAGAAATCCTAATTTTCCGTTAACAAAGATTTCGTTGAAGTGGAATTTGTTGTGGATGGATTTTACTGTATGCACATATGCTTTTTCTTTTTCATGATCTGCAGATGTAGGGATCGACAATGCTTCGACTGTTGGCACTAGGCTGAATTGGTGCTTTCACCTTTCTGTTGCTCTTATTCTTTTTAATTGCTTTTTACTAACCTGAACTTGTGCTTTCAAGATCCGTAACATTTCAAGCATCATGTGTGTAGGAAGTCAGCCACAGTGGTGCCTGGACCATGGCCACTCTGTATGAAACCAGGGACTGGTTACGCCCGGCTGATACCCATCAGGATGTGCTCAAGCGAAACAGAGAGTGTTTTAGGTTTAGGAGGCCCATAAGCAGAAAATTGAAACTGACAGCACGGGCGAAGCATGCACTAACAAACAGGTGAAGTTTATTCCTACGAGTGAAAGGATATATACATGAGCCAACTACTTAGTCAAACCACTCTGCACATGTGGTCACATTGATTCGGTATCCTGGAGGAAGGCTGTCTCTCTCTCTCCAGTGAAGAATGTGTACCAACGCACTCGCCTCCTATTTGTGATACTGCACAAGACGTTTTCAACAGTTCTCTGCTTCTCTTGTCGTTCGATTTAAATAGGACTGCGGCATTGTGGAATGCTGGGGTGCACGTACGATTGGTGCATTGCAAAGCAAGGTTACTTGACACAGCCGTCTGCTGACGCAACGCACAGTGCCACTTAAAGGCCAGAATACATGGAGCGAATATGGGACGAAAAGTCGACGAACAACGCCCGGCGACGCACGCCCGATGCGTGGTGGCGAAAAAACATCGTCCACCGCCGATCTAGCTGGGTGGGAAAAGTTTGGCGGCGGCGAAGCGGCGGCGAGCGGAAAACTGAGGGAACCAGTCAGGTCTTTTGGTTTCCCGTCCATGGTGCATGCAGAGCGCTTTGGTAGCCGTTGAAAGCAAAAGAGTGTGGGGACCAGGGTTCTTACGGCGGCCTAGCTCGATCCTAGAGATTCGGCCGCAAGGCTAGCTCTGCTGAACACCACCACGGACCGCCAACTTGGCGTAGCGGCAGCGAACAGCAAGGAACACACACAAGACACGGAAATCGCCAACCCCGACGTTTATTGCACTGCAATAAGAGACGTCGTGCGCGTCGCTCTACCACCGCCAAGACCACCTTGGCCAGGACGGGAGAAACGGGCGCGAGGGCAGACAAAGGAAGGCCAAAAAGGAGCAACATGTACTTACGGCTGCTCCCGATGATGGCCGGTATCCAAAGAGGACCTTCCTTCATCTTCGACCCCAGACCAGCCAGCCCGGATCTTCCGAGCAAAGCTGGTCGTCCGGGAGTCAGCGGCGCCCCCCGCCGTCGTCCTCCCGCAGCGGGGGAACGCGCGGGCCGTTGGGAGAGAGGGACCTCCCCCTCTCGCCTTCGCGGCGAGCCGAGAGAGATTAACAGCAACGTGGGGCCTGTCTTTGAGATCGGTGGGTGAGGAACAGGCGGTATCACTGCAAGGGCCTCTCAAATGCAACGGAAAAACTAGCAGCAGCCAGCCGTGTGTATTGAGCTTAGTTTGGCATGCTGTATTTTGCGCGATGGTGCCATCTGTTGAGGTAGACCAGAGGTAAAATGCCAAGTTCATGTTCTGGGAGTCGCTAGATCGAGTCTGCCCGGGGGGCGTTCCCCCCCCCATTTAATGCTTTTGAGAACTGAAAATGAATATTTCAGTAGAAGAAATGCCCCCGAATCTCGCAGAATCATCAGACGACGAACAACCCAAGCGGGAAGCTCCTTCACTGGGTCTGTTTACTGAACGCCGCCCGTGATTCTGGGCATACACTGAGCCACAGTGAGAGCAACCCAGTGGCGGCGGGTGCCGTCTTTGCTCCGTGTAGTTCTGCGCAACAAACATACGGCGCCTGCCATGGCAGATTATCCGCTGTGTGAACTTCGTCGTGAAAGTTCGCTCCATGAATTCTGGCCTTAAAAGCTGCTCGTTCGGTGACGCTGCAATGCCACTTCTTGCAAGAAAGGGGCATCTTGAGCTTAGTGCCAAAGAAGCTCTCAAACAAACTTGTGCATGTGCATTACATTCATTGCCTTGCTGTTACGTGCTGCTTGCGTTGTTTTCATTTTAATTTTTGTGTTTTGCCACCATGGATCTCTGCACTGCCTTGCTGGTAAATTTTTGCATGCTCATTTGTAGTGCTTAGCCAAACAGGGAAGTTGCGGGGTTTCGACAGTGGGTTTCAGCAACTTTGCTTTGTGTAAAGGTGGCATGCTTGATGCAGTTTTCGTTATCTCTGCACACGTTTGCTCACCCGAGCCCTTTATTTTCCTCCTCCTCTCCTCAGGCAATGAGAGCGTCTCGGAAATGCCAAAGCCTGTTCTTTCTAGTCCAGAGGATTCACAGGATACCCTGATTTCCAGCAGTGATTCCCGTAAGCATGGTGTTTCCTTGCCTTTTTTGTTGTGTCTTGCCCTGTCAGACACTTGCAACTCCTGCCAGCAAGCTTGTATGCGCATGGTTTTCGTTATGCAATAGGCCCAAAAGTAATTTTAAAGCGAAATCTTTCTTAATGGGACTGATGGCGTCCTGTCAAAAAACTAATACATTTTCCCGTAGACCGGTTCGTCGACCGAAAAGCTCCGATAAGATTCTGGACACACGGTGCGTGAAACCAGGATTCCATTGTGTCAAAATGGTTACTGAAATAATGAAAATCGCAAAAAAGTTCCTCTTCTAGACGAGACGATACACGCATCGATCGTGAAGAAAGAGTACGACAGTATACCTTCATCCCATAAACCGCGTATGGGTATACATTTAGATCGTTGGTACAGTCGAGTCCACTTATAACGGTACCGTTTATAACCATATATCAGATATAACGATGAACAGCTATGGCACCGCCAACTTTTGTATTCTTTCTATGGTAAAATAAGCCGCTTATTACAATGCTCCAGTGCCACGATATTGGATGTGACGATTGAATCCGGTTATAATGTGCACCAGAAGTGCACATTATAACCGCGCTTTTTTCAACTTCCTTTAGAAAGGGGTGGTGAATTTTTTCTCGGCAGTTTATGTTGGGTTTTGAAAGAGCTGCCGTTGGTGTTTGAGTATCCCGAACCTCGGTTTTAAAATTTGCGATGCGAAGAACGTTTGCATCTTTAATTTGTTCCTTCCCTTAAAATGCTTGGATTTTTTTTCCCTTTTGATTGGGTGGGGTAGTTTTGTGCCACGTTTGGTTGATTAGGGCTGTAGGGTAATCAGGTGCACAAATTGTAGCCAAGAGGTGTTTGCTTTTCACCCACAAGCTTCTACGGAAAGGAAAACCTGGTGTGCCCTGGAAACTAGTTGGGAAACCCAAATTACGGAAGTTAAAGTCTGTGCGCACTTTGACGCACTGACCTCAAGTTCTGAAGCAGGTAGCTGGAAGGTTTTGAAGTGCGCGCAAACACCGCTTGCAATGCAGCCAGTGGAAAACTCATGAAGGTGAACTTTGTCAGAACACTCGTGATGCGTGAATCATGCGCGTGTGAATGTCCTAGGGGCGTTTGCCAGTTGTACATGTTTGTGGCATCTGCTATGCTTCCGAGACGTCTTTTTTCTTTTTTGTAAGATATTGTATCCATATTTATTTGCAAAATGTAACACTAGAAGCACTAGAAAAGATGTTCTTTCGTTGCGTTGTCTCTAGCGCTATTGCACTTGGATGCAACGATTGGAAGCGGTGCACCAAACCGGTTTCTTTTTTTTTTTTTTCCCTGCTGTTGCATGCTCGCGAGACTTTTGAACCAAGGTCAACATTGATTTCTTGTGCCAATACGATGGTCCCATCCAAAACGACAAGGTCAACATTGATTTCGGATTTCTTGTGCCAATACGACGGTCCCATCCAAAACGACAAGGTCAACATTGATTTCTTGTGCCAATACAACGGTCCCATCCAAAACGACAACGTAGTTTTACAGAATTTGCCCCCCGAGGGGCTAAATGTTTTGCTTTCAGTCTAGAGATGCAAGGTGTGTGGTCAACTATCAAAGCTTTCCAGCTGTTTACAAGTTTCGGAGGCTTCAGTAATCAGCCGCTTTAGAATCTCTACAGACTTCGTAACCCTGTGCAACTTTCTGTGGTGCCGGTCAATGACAGTGTTGGGAGTGTTCTGTGTTGTGTTTGTTGGTGTGCGAATCATGAGGCCTCGCGGCCTCTTGCTATAATAGTCCCTCGAAGCTTGGCTCGTCTGCCATCCGGGCCAGTTTTGCATTATGATGAAAATGCGCGAAAAGGAGCTCACCGGTCGACTGCAGCTTCCTCTCAGTGCGCCATGCAGCAAACTCACCGCGTTTGCCATTGAGGCATGCTTTTAAGGACTGAATCGCTGTTCTAATAACTCTTAATCAATAAAATTATTTGTTCGCTTAGTTCTTTTTGCCCGCATAATTTCTTTCTGGGTACTACAAGCGGAAAAACTAGCATCGTCTGCTGGCACGCCGCTTTTAGCTGCGATTGTCGGTGTACTCTGTGGTGAGCAGACGATCAGAGGTGTGCGCAGTACTGTTTGCAGTTCTGAAATTCCTCAATAAGCTTATTCAGACAGGAAAACAGAATGCCCAGGAAAAAGAATGTCAGGGAAAGCTAGCCAAACAACAATTTAGTTTTTAGAAAGATGTCTAAGCGGAAAGGGCCAGTACACCGCAACGGCGCGGCAGTCGACCGGTCTGCTGTCTGCTCACGACTTTAATCGCAAGAAGGACCCTTCGGAAGGCCTCGGGCGGCAGACGAGCCAAATTTCTAGGGACTATACTCTCTCTGTTGGTGTCGGTTGGGCAGGGGGGCATGTGGCCTTTTCTAACCTCCCCTTGGTGTGTGTGTGTGTGTGTGTGTGCAGTCAAGAGCAGTCACGGTCCGCGAATCAAGCATGTGTGCCGCCGGGCGGCAGTGGTGTTGGGCCAGAAGCAGGCGACCTTCTCCCCCGCGGGCCGCATCAGCCTCAGCGCGCTCTCTGAGGAGGACAAGAGCCGCCTTGCGGGGGTACACCACTCGTCCCAAGGTACGCGGTACTCCCCTGCCTGCGGTACTGCCCCTTCACAACTCGCTTGGGTGTGCAGAGTCGTTCCAGTTGGTACCGGGGCAGCTGAGGCGTGTTTCCTAGCTAACACAGAAGAAGGATGTTGTTAGGGCAGACATCCTGCATTCTTCTCTCCAGTGTTCGCGTCCTTTTTGCACCTGGAAGCATGCCTCAGTTCCTTGGCTCACTTCTGGCCACTTTGCATGGGTCTGTTTTAAATGCGGTATCGTCTGCTCGCGAAACCAGCGGTGAGGTTGAAGGGAACGGGGGTGAGGTAATTCTTCATCCCTTTTCCCTTGCTGTGTGCATGCCTCTTGGAATGTAGTGCTGTACAGTTGAACACGGATGTATCTAGCTCCGAAGGGATCGTGATATGGTTTGATATATCGATAATTCGAAATACACAAGATTATCTGATAACTCTGTGCGTCACTGAGAGCTTTTCGAGGTTGTGACAAGCAGTAGCTTACCGATTTGTTCCTCAAAGCGCGGAAAAATCGAACCACTGCGTGACGGCCACCGCACTCTATTTAGCGTGGAAAATGTGTGTGAGATTCGCTCGCTTCTTCTTCTGTGTCGTAACCAAACTGTCATCAAGCTTACTAACGCCGTCCAAATAAGTAAATCCGGTGTTGTCCACGGTGCCATGATAGTGATGAATCTGAACACTGACACAGGCTTGGCTGGAGTAGGTGGCATCTGGAGCTGCGGAACAAAGCTGCTTTGCACATGACACGCTCAAGAATGGCCGGGCCATGGCCGTGCAGTCTTTGCATCTCAGGTTTGATGCACAGTATCGCGCACAAAAATGCTGCGAGGAATTTAGAATACTTCTGCAACCAACATCTTTTCGCCGGCCCGTACTCATCCAATGATGTCTCGTCGCTATATCCAAATTCTTCCGTTTTTTTTCACCACCACGGCTCCAAAATGTGTGCTGCAGACAAAAAAACAAACATGCATCACGCCGCATTGTTCCCCCTGCGCGAGCCACCACTGGTAACTAACTGCTCAAGCACGCAGAAAAAAAAAATGCCTGAAACCGGGTTCTTCTGGTCGGTTTCCCCTCCTCCTTTATTGCCTTTCGCACCGAATCACTTCCCGCGTTCACGCTACCATGCGGCTGTCACCCGTGCTAGCGTATAAGCAGGTGTTGAAGGGCATCGGAGTGTTACGACGCCGCCTCCTTTTCACCGGGCGCAGCAGTGCCCGCGAGAAGTCATCATCATCATAGCCTCCATCTTGTCAGGAGAAGCGCACTTGCGGGGGATCAGGCATTCAATATATCGAATGTGCCTGTGATCCGGAGTTTGATACACGCGTACAACAGTGCTACACTTTTGCATGGGATTTCCAAAGGGATGTTCACACTGTTCAATATAGACAATAATTCAATATATCCGGGTTCGATATGTCCGTGTTCGACTGTACATGTTCCTTTCATTGTGTTCTGTCTTTTTTGTGCTGTTTTTTCTTCTGTAATGAATCTAGTCCACCAAGCCCGTGATTTTTTAGCCTTTAGAGCGCACTGTGTGATGTATTAGGCAACAAACTTGATTTTGGCTCAAGTAAGGTGTAAGCTGTCAGATTGGGCACGTTCGATAATGCGAGCAAAGGACAACTGGTAGACCATCTGTTCAATGGAGTGCTTATGAAGAGGCAACAAACAGATTAGGGGGAGACCAGACGCGAAGTTCAGTAATTTGTGGGCATAGAATGGACTTCAAAAGCCCATGCCAGGAGTGATTGGACATCTGGGAGAGGCCCTCGTACTGCAGTGGACGTTTAAGGAACTGCAGATGAGGATGATGATGGTGATGCTGTATGATCACGAAGCGGTAGTGCCAAAAAACGAATGTTGTAGCTGGGAAGGGCACTCGCGATGACGGAAATTGCAGGTCCCCACTTGCCTCCTGGTTTTTTAAGGGCGATAGTCTCTTTTGGGCTACTTAGACCTGAAAATTTTGGTTCTGTGTGTATGTTTGTCCGTTGCTCGATTCAGCCTCCTAGCCAAAAGATAAAATAAATCAGAAACGATGAGTTTGTATGGGCAAAAGCTTTCCAACCCACTAAATCTGGCAACACAGTTCGTAGCCGTCAACATTGTTGAGCAAAATGGAAATACGAGGTATATTTGAGGCAAAACATCAGTGCATGATTGGTACTAGGCAGTGTCTTTTCAGGTGGCAATATAGATGTGCGCTTGACATTTCAAAAAAAAAAATGTGTTGGTAAAAAATACAAAAAAGGGCCTGTGCCTGAGCTTAGAGCCCATGGCAGCATTCTAGGTGCATTGCAAGTTGAACAGTAATGCAAGGTTCCAATAGATAGTGTGCGAGCAGTGGAACGTGGGAAATTTGACTTCACTCGAGCAAACATCTAGTGTGTTTATCTCGGGAGGACGGGAGGGGAAGAGAGTGAGAGGTCGGTGGGGGGGAGGGAAGAGACTTTTGCAGCGAAGTGGGCAGATGCGCGGCCAATCGCTTCCCTTTTGAGCCGCGACTTTTTCTCGGGAAATGGTGCTTGAGAGCGCGGTTCTCTTTTTTCTTCCGAACAGAAGAAGACTCTTCCCCCGAGGTACCCGAGCGGAACCGGCGCAAAGACGACGGCAAGAAACGGGACGACAGCGGAGGGCGAAAGAGGGACGAAGGGGGTGGAGGAGGAGGAGGCCGGAGGAGGGACCACGAGCGGAGAGGGGGCGGAGCGGCCGCCCCCGGCCGGGAAGGGGACAGCCACCCGCCTCCCCCCGCGGCGCACGAGAGGCCGCAACGCCGCAGCAAGGAGCACGACGACCACCGCAGGGGTGACCAGCAGCAGCAGCAACGGCAGAGGCAGCACAGCCAGGATGATCCACAGCCACAGCCACCGCCGCCACCAGAGGAAGAGGGGAGGGGAGGAGAGGGGGCCAAGGAGGAGGAGGGCACTGACGGGAAGAAGGGACCGGAAGAGGGCGAGTTGGAGGAGCCAGGGGTGAAGAGGAAGAAGAAGGAGGAAGAGGAGAGGATGGACGAGGGCCTGAGCGTGGTGACGGAGAAGCTGACTGACGAGGTGATGACGGAAGTGAAGGAGGAGGCGGGCGAGGAGCCGCCGCAGCTGCGGGCTGAGACGCCCGACGAGGCGGATGAGAAGAAGGAGGAGGAGGGGGAGAAGGAGGCGCTCATGGAGGAGCCCCTGGCCTCGAGCAAGGAAGAAGAGGGAGGGGCGGTGGAGCTGCCCGCGGAGGTGGCGGCCACCCCCGAGCAGCGGCCACTGCGGCGGACTCCGGTGCGCCGGACGCACGCCAAGGCGAAGAGGGGTCGTCGCGCGCGAGTGCGCAAGGCCCGCTGCCAGGAGTGCCCGGGGTGTCTTGCTGAGGACTGCGGGACGTGCGTCTGCTGCCGGTCAGTAGTGGGCTTCCTTTTTTCTTAATTTTAGTATTGCGAAGCTGTTGTAGGTCGAGCCTTTTCGGAAGTCTGCCGAAGGTCGTGCGTCACGCTGGGGTAGGAGCAGGGTTCCAGACCTGCCAATAGAGGGCGCAGTGGTCTGCCAGGGGCAGGTTCCTCTCCCTGCCGCTATGGTTTCTTGTCTGCTGTGGTTGGCTGGGGGAAGGAATTTTCTGTGCCGATTTGGCTCTTGAGCTAGTTGAAGCACTTCTCCCGCTCTTGGGGTGCATTGAACCACAGCCCGGTGACTGGTTTGCATATTAGCTTAAGGGTATGTACAGCCATTAAGGATCATTGATTTTATGGCTTTCTTGAACGAGCGTAGGCTAGGCTTATCAAGAGAGGGGGTGTAGGCGTGATTCTAAGCATACCAGCCTGTAATATTGTAGAAGTTGGGAGTAGTAACATTGCGGAGATGAGCTGTAGCAGCCTGTCACGAAGCTTGTCTGTTGAGACCCCTTAGGGGCCAGCGTCCAAGGTTTTTACCCCAGTACGAAATCGATGAATGCGAACACAAACAAGTTGCTGTACTTCATGTTATACAGTTTAATCTTGCTAGAACGAAGTCCGCTTCAACGAAATTTCTGCTTCAACGAAATATTTCCATTTCCCCGTCAGCTAGCCATAGAAGTCGATGCAACAAAGTCCTCGCCACAACGAACCATTTGTCAGGCTTGCTTTCGCTTCAATGAAATTTTCGATGATTTGGGCTGGGTTTGAACAATTATTTTACAATAAAATAAGCATAGCGCCAGCTACCTGTAACTTTTTATACATTCAGGATGCTTAGTTTCACCGAAAACATGCACGGTGCACCCACGCTGCCACCCAAAACAAAAACAAACTCATAGGTGGGCGCCATTGTTTGATAGTGATAACAATGCGGCGGGCCGTCTTTATATGAGGCGCAAGCCAGGTTCACCAAGCCGGAGCTATAGCCAATCCGTATCCAATAGAAATCGCGCGAATGTGCTCTGCTCCTAGCGCAGCGCCGTCATGTATGTGTTGTGAGCAGCTGCCCTTGCAGTTTTCCTTCCACAATTCTTCAAAGTCGAAAGCTTAAAAGTAATGTTTTCGTGTTTGGTCTTGAACCCACGTCATCCTATCTTAGTCGCGAGCGCGCGTTCGCAATAAATGCAAGCCGGGCTTGCCTGCCAAGGTCAGTTGCTTCCCTGCCTAGTCAGAGGATAACGGCGCCCTTCCTGCCACAAGCGATATGGGGGCTTCCAACTGCCTAGCAGCTATCTGCAAGTAATCAGCTCGGTGGAAACGCCTTGCTGTACAGCAATACACTTTGCGCCTGCATTTCTTCATTTCTTCACCTCTCCCCTTCTCCTCAGTATCACGCTCTTCACGTGCTGGTAAACAAAAGCAGATAACCATTGGTATGTTTGTTATCTGAATAAACACGACAACTGCACATCACTCCTTTTTCTAAACGTTGTATTATGCTGCCAATGATGCAGCAGTATCTGGGGCTATTTTTCTTGCCCTTTCGTGCCGTGTTGGGGCAGATTTCGCCTCAACGAATTTTCGCTTCAACGAAATCTTTTGCACGTCCCGTCAATTTCGTTGTAGCGGGATTCGACTGTACTTCCATTATTATGTTCTGCAACCAGTATGTCTGTAGATTTTAATTTTCCAACGAAGCCTTTTTTCATAATTGCTTTATGCGAGGTGGAGCCGGGCGTGTAGGAATGACAAAGTGTGAAAACTGTGTGCTCTCTTTTTGGCGTGACTTTTTGTATGTGTTTGTATTTTACTATTAAGACGTAGAGCAGACTGTGTTTGTGCATTTGCAAAGCCCTCCATAGCCTTTAAAAGATTAGGCCATCATCTGGGCTCTATGCATGCTCTTAGTCATGGTGGAAGATGGTGCGGATTACTTGGTGCACTGATTGCAAAACTACATCGATAGTTGAGTGAAGGCTTTCGCGTTGTCCTACTGGTAAATTTCAGCATGCTGTTATTCACGGTTTGTTCCTGGCCATGTGAGAAGTGATCTAATGTTGTATCAGTTTCAGCGGGTGCACATTGCCCATAACATTGGCAAATCAACTGCACGCGATTGCAGCTCTCGAGGCGTACCTGCATGCAATGGGAGTTTACTCTGGGCGTTGCGCGATTTGCCAGCTCGCGCTAGGATTGATTTCGGTGTGAGTTTTTTTTTTTCATTGCATCTTGTGTGTGTGTATTTTTGTGATTAAGTGGTCCGTGATGGAGTGTGCTATGAGGCAAGGTTATTTCACTAAGTCGTTGGTGTGCGCCGGGATGTGTGCTCACGATTTTGGAGACTTTGCGCTTGCTCTTGTTAACAGTGGTGTATCCGTTCAATTTCAGAGACAAGAAGAAGTTTGGAGGCAAAAATCTTCTCAAGCAAGCTTGCTTGTAAGTGCTCTCTTTATGTTTTCATCTGTCACTCGTTTAATGCTAATTCTGGAACTAGTGCATGGTTCTTTTGCTAAGGGGAAAGGGGGGATGCGGAGTTCCTTAGAACAGCTCATTTGGCACAGGTTTTTTGAAACGGAGTGCCGAATTGAGTCTGCGTATATAGCAAGCCTTGAACGGGGGGATCCATTATCATGCTGTTTAGTTTCTTAGGATTCATTTTGAGAGCAATGCTGGTGATAGCCATGATACTTCCTTGGTATACGAGGAGCTAAAAAAATTGAAAAATCTGGGCGTGATGATGAACGTTCTGTACTGGTATGCAAATGGACTTGTTGCTGGACATATGGTTACTCCAGACGTACTCCAACGCTCAAAAAACACACACTGACAAGGAGGACGAGAGGACCAGGCCTGCTAGCGGTAGCCAAATCCAAAAAATTCAAAACGATGAGGAACACAATGTTTTGCCGTTAGTTGCTGTTCTAGTGAACTTCGTCTTCTTCAGAACTTCACTACCAAGAGTGCACAAAAACTCGTCTTATTTCGAACTTCAGCCACATTTCCGCGTCAACACTCTTGTGCTGAGAGTTTCGTTGGTTTCACTTGGTGCGCATCGCGTTCTAGAGTTAGGCAGGTTTGAAGGCGAATGAGTTCTGCAGAACTCCTTAAACCAAAATGACATTAGAGTGAATGGCATTAGATTTTTGCGTGTAGCAGCGAATTAATGGCATTAATATTTATAGCATTAAGCACGTAACGTAATTTTTTGTGTACGTGTGGCATTGATGAGCGGGCCTCGTATAGACCAAACAAAGGACTACCAACCTGAACGAAATGTCCACTTTCTGCAGTATGAACTTTTCGTGGCATATTTGGCCACGCAGACTCGAGTTTTGACGCCCCAATGGCTCGTGCTGTTCTTTCAGGGAAAGGAGATGCTCGAACCTGGCTCTGCGCGGATGTAACCGAAGGGTGCAGTCCCGGCCAAAGGCCGATCCAGACCTTGCGTCGTCGGACCCGAGCCGCGAAAGCCCTGCTCAGGAGCCGTGCAAGGCGGAGGACGGGAAGGAGGGGGAGGAGGAGGGGAAGGCGACCAAGAGGCCCTCGCGCCTCCGCAAGCCCAAGAAGGTGGTGCTGCCGCCCCCCAGGCAGAGCTACCGGCCCAAGCTGGACAAGTACAAGCGGCTGCTACGGCAGAAGGCGAAGAGCGCCACGGCCGCCAAGAAGCCCAGCCGGTTCGCCAAGACCAAGCGCGGCGGTGGCCAGCCCCGGCGGAGGCCTCCCCCGGCCGTCGCCTGCAAGGTGGAGCAGCCGGCGGGCGACGAGGAGTCGGTGGCCGGCGGGAAGGAGAACATCGGGCCCTCGGCGGCCGCCGCTGACCTGGACACGCGCAGCCAGGAGAGCTGGGCGACCAGCAGCAGCAGCTGCAGCACGGGTGGCAGCAGCAGCAGCGCTGTGGCAGCGAGGGAGGCCAGGCTGCAGGCCAAGGTGTGTTCAGGCAGGCAGGCTGTGGGGAAAGCAAAAAAAAATTTGGAAATGGGAGGACGACAGGAACAAGCTTTTATTCCAGCCAAGATTTATTGGTAGTTGTCGTTTGCTGCCTATTGTGATATCGTTACGAGGAAGATGCGAACTATTTACACTCTGTGTACAAAAGCAGTCTGTTCTCAAAGAATCACAGTTTAATGCAAATAGTCTAAAGTCGAGGAATCCAGTGCAGCTTGTGCCGGTCTGCCTCTGAGCAAGCTTTTTGTCTTTGCTTTGGCTTGCTTTGCGCGACTCACTGATGCGGCATGTACCCATAGATGGAGTGTACGATGGATTGACCACCAGGCGGTCCAATGCATTGCCATGTGAAATGTCAAGAGTTCCGTGACAATATCTTGGACATCAGGGCGTGAGCTGTGTCTCAAGTGTTGTCAGGTGCCCACGCAAAAGCTGCTTATATGCGCTGTAACTTCTACTTTGTACTCATGCGTGCGCAGTTTCCGTATGTGGGTGAGTGGTTTTACCAAAAAGTCTTAGTTGGACGTAGCGCTGGTCCCTGTCGTTGTCCTCTGTTTAAATTTTGCGCTTTACTATGAAAATGCATCGTGGTTTTTGTCTGGGCTGTCGTTTACTATGCTGTGAAGTTTGGGGTGCAATTGTATACCTGGGTATAACTTAAGAACAATGCCACCCTATTTTTTCTCTTTTTCTGTGCAGCGCAAATAGTTGCATTACTTGCAAGTATTTTGAACGTGAGAAGGGACGGGACATTCCCAGGATATTTTAAACCCAAATCACTGAAGCGATGTCAAACTCACTGCACGATAAAAAAAGCAGACAATGTAGCGCATTGCACCCGCAACTTCCTTTCGAAACGTGCTTCGCGCATTGACGTCCGGGTTTGTCGCTTCAGTGGAGTGATAGACTACACGAGCTATGGCCGTTCCTAGGGCCCGAGCCTAGCTTTGGTAGACTGGTTTTTGCAAAAATGAGCCACATTGCATCTGGGCGCCCAATTATTGATGCGAGGATTTGTACGTTTGGAATTATTACACGACCAGGCTGTATTGTGGGCGGAATGGTCATTTCTCGGCTCCGCTTCCCCCCACTTTTGCAAAAGTTTGCCGTGGTCAGACATCTCCTAAAACACACCTTGGATGTGATAAACAAACTTGCACAGTTTGGAGGATACTTGCTGCAGGACACTTGACGAGGTGAATATCGCTTTTACATTAACGAGCTCAAAGCTCGCAATTACAGCGTTAAGCTGGCCGCTTCTCGTCTGTGCATATTTCGTATCCACCCATCCTATACTATACTAAACATACTAAACCTATACTAAACATTATACAAACAGCTCTTAGCTTGCGCACAGTAGGTGTTGCACTAATCATCGCACCCCCGCGCTTTTTTTTATCGCGTATTTGGCATTTCGCTCACATTTTCTGCTAAGGCCTTAGCGGAAAGGCTTTCTTCTGAAAGCCCTAGATGTCGCATCAAATGTGAAAAGCGACTGTCGTCGGCGTCGGTGCAGATGGTACCAAAATGGCTGCCGCTGTAAACAGAGAAAAAAAGAAAAGAAAAAATTGGGTTTGCGTAAAACTTGAACCAGGGTCATCCAAGCAGCAGCCAAGTGGGCTAACCACAGTGCAAGCTCAGCACCCTGGCAGAATAGAACAAGAACTGTTTTTATTATTATTATTTTTTGGGTGCCGTGACAGGTACAGAATGGGTGCACACATCAGGGTAATTGGCATCAAAAGACGAAGACTGAGAAGAGAGAGTCGCAAACACAGTGTTAGCAGTCTGTGATAGTTGCTAGGCTTTTTTTGCCTGCGAGACACGTAGGCAGGCTTGAGTTCCCAAGGAATTGGGAGAGAGATTGTTTGGTTGCACGATAGCCACTGGACATTTTACCGAGGCGTGTACACCGACTGTTCTCTCCCCCCCTTGCCCTTTTCTGTTGCTTGCAGTTGTACGCTCCGCTGGTGCCCAAGGTGGTCGACCACCCGCTGTCCTCCCGACAACTGAGCAAGAAGTCGGTGGGGCACGGGAACCAGCCCCTGGTGCAGGCCTTATTCTGGGTGAGCAGGAGGCTCTGGCTACGCGTTCTTTTTTGGGTTTTTGGGGCAAGTTTATCTCCTGTAGACTCTCCGATTGAATGTTGGGAGAGTACAGAGTGGAAGACGCGAAGGTGTGCAAGGCGTGAAGTTAACTTGAATTCGGATTTATAAATGACATTTGTAATCCTTTCAAAACATTAGTTTTCTAGCACCTTGTTGCTGCAAAATTGTACTGCTCATTCTTCATGCCTGCGAGGGCAACCTTGTGTTCGTTCTGTGTATTTAGCTGAGCTTGTTCGGAGTGTTGGAATGTGGCAATGAGCCCTGCCCTGTTGCTATTCATGGGGGAATGAATGTGGTTGACTACGACAAAAGCCGGCGCACCCTTGTGAGTTGATCGACCTGGGGGCTTCTCCCTTGTCATCTCTCTTGCAGGACGAGTACGAGCGGTCCAAGATCATCCCCGTGGGCTTCCCCCTGGTGTCGGGGCAGCAGTTTGCCGTGCACGCAGTCTGCTTCCTGTGCGGCAGCGCCGGCAAGGAGGAGGTAACCTCGGGCGAGGGCTCCTGTTGAAATTGAAAAAAAGGGTGGCCTTTAGGGCCAGGCAGAAGGGACGTCACAGATGGCTTAGCGGGTGGCGCAAGCCAGTGGCCAAAGGGCAGCTCGGAGGAAAAACGTGCGCGCGTGTGTGGCCACACTGGGAAAAAGGGCGCTGAGCTGAGCTGAGCTGGATTGAGAGTTGGCCGAGTTGGTTAGGCATCGTAGAAAGACGTGCGCAAAAGACGACGGGGCAGAGCAAGAGCAAACAGGACGACACGCTCCACTGACAAGCAGCTAACAGATGGGTTAGCATGTCGTCCAGTTTGTTCTTGGGCATCGTTCACACAGCCGTTTCTCACCCCGTCACGTCACGTCACCGTCTTCCATCATGGGTGACAGTTTCTGAGGCGATTTCTCACTGAAGGCGATGCGACAGCGCCAGGAGGCTGAGTTCTGCGTTGGCGTTCTATCAACGCGACAGGACCACACCCCGTGGTAAACCAGCCAATCAGAAAACTTATATCTTTACAGCTCAATTTAGCGAAAAGTGAGCACATGCAAAAATCTAAGTCATTATTTATTTTTGCATTACAGCACTTACAGGCACCTTGTGTCGTATATATCACGGCATTTTGTTCACTTTTCAGATTGATCACGCTCAATTCTAGGCTAAACTGATCACTAGGAAAACGACCCTGTACTCTGACGGAGAGTTCCAGTACGAATGCTACTCTGTTGCGTCTCCGTTGCAATTTTTTGTCGGGACAGTGCTGTGACGGAGAAGGTGACGGCTGTATCAATGAGGCCTTACCCTGCGGTGTCATCTCTGTTTTTTCTGTGAGCAGAGCTCGGCTCGTTTTGTGGCTGCCTAGCTGGGGTGAGCTGGGATGTCACCTTGGCTTCGTGGTTGCTTGTGTGCTAGCTACACCAGGAGATGCAGCGTCGTCTGCTACAGCGCTCTTTTAGATGCTTGTAATTGATTAACTAGGAATCTCGCAGAGCTATTGGTCGTGTCCCTGTTGCCTTAGTGGTTCCTACAGCACATTCTGAGTCACTTTGGCACAGTTGAGATTTTTCTGGCCATTGAGTAATTTGTGTAACAGGAGATTACTGGGATGATGTCAGCTTACGCTTCCAGCATTCCAAAGTTTTAAGGGAGGATCGACGGTGGTCGGAATGTGCGTAACCTTGTTGTCTACCAAGCAACTCTGGGGACAGCAGGAAACATGCAAACAGTGTAAGACTTAATGAGTGTATTATTTTCACAGAAAGGGAAGGAGAAAGGAAGGGTCACTGTAGTGTTCACTCTTTTTATAATATAATTTTGGAATATGCAGGAAAAAAAAAAAAATATTCAGCACCCTCCCACTTTGTAAAGAAAGAAAGATGGTCAGCGAAGCTGGGCGCAGTTCAAGGAGGGCTCAAAACAAAACACGTTGGTGTGTAATTTGCAATTTGTTGTACTTCCTAGCTGTTTAATTCACTCGTATTTTAAATTTAAAAATTGAACGGCTTTCTCACTTCGCACCGCTCCTGATAATTCTTTTTGCATCTGTATCTGAACGACACGGACAGACTTGGGGCCCGAAAAGTACCTGTAAAAGAAGCGTGGCAGGGCACCTTTAAAACTGGGTAGTACCTGAGCTGTGTACTAGCGGACAAACGTGGGGCTGCCCGTTTCCCGCCTTCATCGTAGGCATCTTGCTGTCTTTGTGCCGCACCAACCCAAACTCCTTGACCACCACTCATGCGTGCATAAATGACGTGCGTGTGTTTCGACGGGGAAGACACCAGCCAGAACATCGCTGCAGAAGCCCTTCTCTGCTGGACGAGAAAAACACCGGGCAAGACATCACATCAGGAGCCATTCAGGAGGAAAACGCGAACGCCTACGTCTAGTGTGAAAAAAAATTTTGTTGTACACTGATTTACGCACACAAGCTATATGTGGAAACTGAGGTGTACATAGCTTAAAAAGAGAGAGAAAGAAAAGGCTCGGGCCATCTCCGCTAACGTGAAAACTGGGGAGGAGCAAAGCACGCAATGTATAAGTGCATTCCTAGCACCTTCGCATTTTCACTAACGGAAGTGAAACCATTGTGTGGGGTACAGGTATACAGTCTCGTCTTTGAAGCACGAAGCTCTTTAGCATGAGGCGTGAACGAGTGTCCCAGTGTTTTTTTAGTATGTGTTATGAAACGCTCCAGCGTGAAACGTAAACAGGTATCCCGGTGTTTTTTTAGTGCGCGTGACGTTCTAGCGCGAGGCGTAAATGAGTGTCCCGGTGTTTTAGTACCGTGACTGCATGAGATGACGATTATGACGACGACAGGATACGCCAACAGCCCGAGCCCCTAAGGGGCCTCGCCCCTAAAAATCTGTGTTCCATTTGGACACATGCCAGGGCAGACACGAACTCCGTCTCTCATCCGCACCTTCTTCTCTAACGTTTCAGCTGCTGTTCTGCTCGGTGTGCTGTGAGCCGTACCACTGGTTCTGCCTGGAGAGCGATGAAGTGCCCCAGGCTGGGGTGGACCAGGAGTGCTGGTGCTGCCCCCGCTGCCAGGCCTGCTCCGTCTGTGGACACCGCAGCAGCTCCGTGAGTGGGGGGAGCACCAAGAGCTTTTTTCACTAGAGTGGGGGGGGGGGGGGGGGGGGGGTGGGGGGGGGGAAGAGGTCCTTGCTGTCAGCTGGGCGGGAGAGATGTTTGGCGACGTGTGGGAAAAATGCATTAGGAGCAGCTCTGAACAAATCCAGTTTTCCAGTATAGCCCAGTTGTGTTACTTTAGCATCATCCTCTCCAATTGTTCCTCCAAATGCAGTGATTCTAAAGCCTCCCAATCCAAAGAATACGAAGCCATCAAGAAAGGAGTGTGCGCCTCTGTGGCTATACTCAGTGACAACTTAAGAACGGCACCGGAAGTTGCCGCTGTGCCTTATCACCGTAGCTGGATGTTTCTCTGCGCGGCGCAAGTAGGGCGTTACTCGGAATATTTTGAACATGGCGTGAGCCGTTCCGGTGATTTTTCGGACTTAATATGCTTATAAATGACTCCAGTGACGACAAACAAACTGCGTGAGAGGAGGAAGACGATATCACGCATTCATAGCAAACCCCTTTCAAAATGCGTGCGCACTGACGTCACGGGTCCGGCGCTTTGGCGGAGTGATACACTACATGAGGTGGTGCCGTTCTTGAGTTGTAACCGAGTATAGGTGACACCCAGGCCGGTTGTCATGGGCAGAGCGGCTTGACGGGCACCAGTAAAGACACGCCCTCTTCTTTCCTCCTGTCCCTCCTTCGATATCTGTTCGGTCCTCTTTCTTCCTTCTCGCTTGGCTATCTCCTCTGCTTGCTGCTGTCGATCGCTTTTGTACCCTCAGTTTTTGTATGCAGTGCCTCTAGATCTGTTCGACCGTATCGCTTGAACGCTGACTGGCCATTCAGACTGATAACTACGTTTTTAATGCCTGCCCCTAATACGTCAGTCCCGCCCATATTGCATCTTTTGTGGCTGGAGTGGGACTGGGCGAGTTACCAACTGCTAGTTCTGTCAAATCGAACAAACTTGTGTTTTGTTTGTATGGTCCCTCTAGAAAATGACATTGTGTGTCCTCCCTGCTTGCAGCAGCTGCTGCGGTGCCACAAGTGCCAGCAGACGTACCACACGGGCTGCTTGGGGCCGGGATACCCGTCCAAGCCATCGAGGAAAAAGAAGATCTGGGTGAGTCTCTGCGTCTGGCTAAAGCTCCCCTGTGGAGCGTTTGCCGCTCAAGTGCGCCCCGTTCAGACGCTTGGTAACCATTCCTGCGCAGCTTGGCAACCAATTCCCTGTGTGTTAAAGTAAGGACAAGACAGGAGGGTTGACGTTGCTTCCTAGGATGGCTAGGTGACGTCACAAGTAGAGGTGTGCGAACGCCAAATAGTAACTTTCGAATGGAATATCAAATCAAATATCGAATATCAATTTTTTTTACAGGCCTTGATTTTTCATAGGTTTTTGTGCAAAAGCATAAGCTACTTTGCATGTTCAGGAGACATGATGTTCTTTTTCAGCCTGGAAAACACACTTTTCAACTCGCATCGGCAGTACTCCAGGAATCCAGAGCGGAATCCAGAAGCGAGCACTTAACAATAGGATGCAAAAACACTGCACAACCGTAGACCTCGATGAGGCACTTTTTTGGAAACACATGGGCTGCGTGAAGCATTGATAGTACGTAGTGGCAGTGCAGTAGTGCAGTACAGTTGTTGTGGGCAAGCTTGCGCTATCCATTGTGGTAAAAACAACAACAACAACAACAAAAAAAAAAACAAGTGAACACGCAGTAACCATACACCAACTGTATGAAAAACAGCCAGAACCGCTTTTGATATTAAATTAACGGGAGCGCTGTCAAAACGGCGGCTGTCTTTACCGGAAGCTGCCCTAACATGTAAACATCCGGTCGCAGAATTCAAAATGGTGGCCAGAGTCGACAGCGGTGGCTCGAAAAAAAAAAAAAGGTCTTATCAATCAACGCAATCGCAGATTACTCTGTGAAGCAAGATAAAATTTACAACCTCTGCAAAGCGCGCTTGTCGAAAGCGCGATTTGGACGAAACTTGCTGAGCAGACGGTGTAGCAGCAGTGCGTTAGCGTGTGTTGTTGCCTCTCGCTTTCGCAAGGCCGGGCACGTTCGGGAAATCGACTCGACTACAGTTAAACCTCGATATAACGAAGTCGTACTTGCGGGCGAAAATTTCGTTAAATCGAGAATTTCGTAAAATCGAGGTTTCGATTTTACAGTTAATTTAACCAGTTATTGAGGTTTCAAAACCTTGCCCATCGCTCAGAAACAACTGCTATGTAGTTACCTCTCCACTTAAAGCGAAATTTGTACTAAAACTGGCCGCGAAAATTGTGTGAATTAAGAGCCTCAACACTTAGGCAATGGAATTCGGATAGCCGACCGTAGTTCGTGTCGTCGTAAAACCGGCGCTTTTTCCGCAACGCCTCATTAAATATGATAGCAGACTAGGTTTTCACTTTTTCTTTTTTCATTTCGGTCACTACTAAACGCCGCTGTTAGTCCATTGAACCCGCGTCCGTGCCCCGTGAACTTCACCCCGGCGAGGTGCTGGTTCAAAGTTACGCCTCTTTTCGTCCGTTTAGTAGTAGGCTTAGCCGCGGCGTTGAGGGGTGCGGCGGGCCAACAGCGGAAGGGTGTCTAGACTTTTTATATGCACAAAGGCTCTGCAGTATGGGCGCGTGATGCAACCACGACACTCGAGATTGAGAATTGAGCGGAGTACACACGGACCGCTTCACTTTGTGGAGCAGCGCTTACGTGCTCCCGCTAAAGTGGAAAGCTTACATTAAATATCTTCTGGCAAATTTGATTAAGCAATTACTTGTATGCCCGCTGAGCCCTAAAGAAACCGATTTCTCCGCATCGCAGCTGTCTAATGAACACGTTTTGACCACGTTCGGAGAGCAATTTATTGCCACCAGCACTCGATGTTCAAGCCGTAGTGAAGAAGTCCGTAAGCAGTGCTTGGCGTTTCTTGACCAGGGTGGGCTTTACGTGACGCTCGTATGCTGACAGCGCTAACAAGGCTTGCTCAAACATTCGCGTGCGCCTGTGTGCCTCCGCAGAACGTCGATGGCATCCATCACTTCGGTGGCCGTCGGTCTACCGTCGACAGGCTCTTGTTCGGAACACTTTTCTTTCCCTTGGAGTGCTCATGCTGCTTATAAGACTCATCTAATGATGGACGAACAAAATATTAATGTGGTTATCAGCGAGCACAACTTAGGGCAGCAGCACCGTGAGCAAAGACGCGTAGAAAAAAAAAAAAAAAAAAAAACACTTGAAGTAGGCTTTGGCAGCCTAAGCATAGAGGGCGCTGGCGTAGGCAACGATGGAGACGTCAAAATGGTGGCGGCACTATTAAACCGTCCATGACCGCTAGCGGGTTTTGAGCAGCAGCTTTTATCGCTTTTAATTGTTGTCAACCGCATAATTCACCGCTTTTCTTTCATTTTAGCCTTTTATCAGTAGATGTGAGTACTTAATGTTTTCAATGTAGGCTCTGAGAGACAAAATAAAACGTGCCTCGACCGGAATTTCGTTCTTCCTTTCTCGCCGTGACTTCGTTAAATCGAAAGCGCCGCACAAAATTACTTCGTAAAATCGAGATAAAAATACATGGATTTAGCAAAATTTTGGTAGAAAACTGGAAAAAATTCGTTATATCGCGAATTTCGTTAAATCGAGGTTCGTTATATCGAGGTTCAACTGTATTCGAAAAATGGAATAGTAGATATTCGATTTGCGAATCGAATTAGCCGCGGAGGTGCTATCTGATTTGTATTCGAATATTCGAATATTCGCACACCCCAAGTCACAAGCACTTGGCCAGGTTGAGCTATTGGCATCTGCCGTGGGAGAAGAAACTGCTGCCGCTGCGATTGGCATTTCACCGCGCAGCCCTGGATTGTATCGTGGCCGCTATCATTCCGTCCATCAGGTGCCACCATAATCTCCTTCATCACCACAGCCACAAAGCTTTGTAGTCTGCATTGGTTTTCACTGTGACGTTATCCGGTCGCTCGTGCACTCCCATCACCATGGGCCGTTTTACCTGCTATATACGTTCTTGATCTGTGACTTCAGTTGCAAGTTTCTTGCTAGGCCACAAGTACCGTATAAATCCACATAAGAGCTTCATGTATGTAAAAGCCACACTGCCTAAGTTATATACTCGGTATTTTGAAAAGGGGCATTGTGGGAATTATTCATGTATGATTTTTACCCCGACTTCAAAAACGTGCTGGCCGCTGACTGGACAGGTGATGTGGGCCGCACTTTTGTCCCTTTTGTTGGTTAACCACGGCTCTGTGAGGCCTTGGCACGTCGCTTTGCCACCGGCAGCGTCTGTTGTGTTTTATTTTTTTTGTGTGTGTGTGTGTGAAAGAACTTTACCTTGCTGGCTTTCACAGGTGTGGGACGAAGCCTTAGCAATGATGGTGCTGTTTTGAAGTGAGTACTCCCCTGGAGTACTCCACTGGAGAGGGTCTGGTTTATTTGTGGCACATTGAAAACTCGTGTATGTAGTTGTAGTAGATGAGCATATAAAAGTGGTCATTATCAGGAAGTGTGCTATGGATCGTGAGGGGGCTCGTGACAGCAATGTCTCTGCGAGTTTGATATTTCTGGGTTTCTGATGATAAAACATAACAACAACAAAAAACAAATTTAAAAAAAATTCAACTCCCACAACTTGAGTCAACGTTTTTGGCAATTCAAGTTTCAGAGAGAGAGAGAGAGATTTTGGCGCACGGTAAATATCCTCAGGTTGTGAAAATCAATCCACATTCCTCCAGTACATCGCACCTCATAGTCCAGGGGTGGCTTCGGCACATTAAACCCCCTCAATTTGAATTTTCAGCTGTTTGAGATGCTTTTTGGATATTTTAACCTTCAGATATTTTAACCCGTTGTCTGGAAGATTGACGTCGTGTGATTGCGCATGTAACAGAATAACGGAGTAAGGGTAACCACGTGGATGCCTAGAGAAGGCAAGCATGGCAGGGGGCAGCAGGAAGTTAGATGGGCAGAAGTTTGTGGGGACAAATCGGTCACAGTTAGCATAGGACCGGGATAACTGGAGATCTATGGGAGAGGCCTTTGCCCTGCAGTGAGCGTAGACAGGAGGAGGAGGAGGAGGAGGAGGAATATTATTATTATTGTTATTATTATAATTATTTTTGTTGTTGCAAGTGAAGGTCGGCTCTGTTAGTGTGGTTCCTCCACAGTGCAAACGCGACCGTGACGGTGGTCCCCCCGCCTTCCCTTTCCTCCTGCCCTGTGTTCGCAGCTCTGCGTCAAGTGCGTTCGGTGCAAGAGCTGTGGAACCTCATCCAAGAACTCTGCGTGGAACTTTGACCTGTCGCTGTGCCATGACTGCGTCCTGCTACGGGAGAAAGGTGAGCAAGGGATTTGTTGGGGAAACCGGACGATCGCACCGCCATTGCGGTCGCGTGCGTGCGTGCGTGCAAGAATTTGTTGCCTAATCCCGGCCACAGTGGCTGCTTTTCTGGTGGAGGCAAAGAGCGAAAATGCCAAAGTGTCAAGATTTCGGTGCACATTAGCAATCCCCAGGTGGTGAAAATTAATCTGGAGCTCTCCACTATGGTGCGCTTCATTGCCCAGGGGCAGCTTCGGCACGTTATACCCCACGATCAACCAAGAACTTGTTGCTTATACTCTGGTCTTGTGTTTCCAGGCAACTACTGCCCGCTGTGTGAGAAGTGCTACGAAGACGATGATTACGAGTCAATGGTGAGTGCTTTTGTTTCGTCTCCCAGTTCTCTGGAATGAGAGGCCCCTTTTGTGTTAGTGGGAGGAGGAGACAGGGTGCAAAAAGTGACAAGAACAGCAACGAATAATTAGGTCTGTTAATTTCTGTCTGGGAGGAGTTGTGGGTAGAGTGAGGGCTTTGGTTACGATAAGTGTTGCGGGACCACAGGCTATCTGTGCTATGTAGCTGTGTTATGTAAAACATCCTTTGAGTGACTCCCTTTGGGAACAAACCGTGCAATCTCTCGTTCCTTGCAGATGGTCCAATGTTCCCAGTGCCAAAAATGGATTCACGCTCGCTGTGATGGCATCTCGGGTGAGTACGGCATGAATTCGCGGGAGCTATGCGTGTATCATGTTATGGCAGACGTAAGGTTAGTGGGAAACAGTGTTAAAATACACATGCTCTTGCTTCTTTATTTCTTAAATTTATTAACAAAAATCATTATGAAATTTTCCATATTTTCTGATTGACAAAACAGCTTGCTAAAGAAAGGCCATAAATCTATTCGCAATGAGTGCTGTGTACGTTTAAGTGGCATTCCAGCAGAGTTTCTTTCGACTAAAAGGCAGTTTGCATCTCTGCATGGTTGGAAATAGTATTCTAGTGTTTTTAAATGTTCTTTAAGTAAATCACCTGATCGCCATTTGGAGCACTATGGTTAATATTTAAGGGGGGACGCGGGTCTTAGAATGGTCAAAAATGGCCAAAATATCGATTTTGAGAAAATCCAATTTTTGGAATTATTGTACCTTCAAGCACCTGCCTTCAAAATATCAACGCGAAATTCCATCGGGAAATACTCTAAAATCATGTTTTGAAACGCCTCGAGGGCCACGAAATGCCCAGAATTGGGCAAAAGTTGCTTCAAATTCCCGCGCGCCCCGCGGGCGAAGCAGCCGACCGATCGCCGCCATCTTGGTCTTGTTTTGAAGCTTGTTTCTTTGTGCGCATTTTGCGATATCTCAAAATGGCGTCGCTTGAGTAGAACGACCGGCCTTGCCAGTTTTCCGAAGGCACCTTCTCGGCCGCTGATTGGCTAGAGCGGGCGCGCGCGGTTTGAGTTCGCCATACGACCCCTCCCATTGGTCGGCGCGACTGCTGTCATGGCGGTCGCCATCATGGCGTCTGCTACGCGCGTCTGACGAAGTCCGCTCTTCTGGCACAGCGCTCGCTTAGAGCAGTTTTTTTTTACAGTTTCTTCTAATTCTTCCATCGCGTACTTTCGTGAAT
The DNA here is from genome assembly GCF_048455015.1 of Haemaphysalis longicornis. NCBI lineage: Eukaryota > Metazoa > Arthropoda > Arachnida > Ixodida > Ixodidae > Haemaphysalis > Haemaphysalis longicornis. Next base: position 205,119,963 of record NW_027526361.1, on the reverse strand, counting down.
GATGCCAGGAGACGTACGTTTGAAGAAGACGACCCTTCATGCGCACGGGAAGCGAAAGCGTCGTCCGCCTATCCCAAGGTCGCGTGGTGCGACTTCGGGCCGCTCGACTCCGCCGGATGAGAATCGTTCGCCGCCTCGTATTGCCTCGCCTGCCCCATCGCCTGACCAACCACCTCCGGAATCCATACCTGGTCCAAGCACGTCCTGCCGGCTTGACACGAGGTATTACACGGCGGAGGAGATCGCCGCGCAACACGCGGACGAGGTCAAGCGCGGAACGGAGACTAAGTCAGCAACGCAGCGGAAATTCGACCTCCTTGAAGTGGATTTGGCGCACTCAGAGGAAGAATCCGGCACAGATTTTGTCTTAGTGGATTTTGCAATGCTGAAGGACCTTTTCGCGCATGTCAGGTGCGGCAAGTGCGGGCTGGCGGCGCCGGATTTGAGGAAGCCTGACCGGCAGTACGGCCTCGCCGTGAAGCTCGAGGTGACGTGCTCGATTTGTGAACACCGTGTGGAACGTTTTTCCTCGCCAAGGACCGAAGGATCTGGCAATATCACTCTTTTTGAAGTGAATATGAGGGCTTTGAAAAGTATTCAAAGCATGGGGAAGGGGGTGACTGCTCTTTCAGATTTTTGTGCTGGTATGAACTTGGCCCACAGAGGCCTGCACCACAAGACATTCCAAGCGCACTTGAGGAAAGTGGTTCAGGTTTGCGAGGACACTGCAGCAGCCTCTGAAGCTGATAGTGTGCGTGCCATCAAGGACTTGTACACCTTGGTCAGCCGCCAAACAACATAGATGATATGTTTGATGGCACGTGGATGACAAAGGGACGGTTGTCACACATTGGAGTGGGCTGCATCATTGGAGTGTACACCAGCTTGGTGATTGATCATGTAGTCCTCTCTAACTTTTGCTTAGGTTGCACCATCAGACCCAAAGCTTCAGATGAGGGCTACGAAGATTGGCTGGCAGACCATGAGTGTCAGCGAAACATTGACTGTGGTGCAGGACGCATGGAGGTAGAGGCAGCCCTGATAATGTTCAAGCGCTCGCTCTCCAAGAATGGGCTGCAGTACACAACCGTGATGTCCGATGGAGATAGCCGCACCATGCACGGCTTGAAGGAAAAAGGCGTCTATGGGTTTATCCCCTGAGGCCAAGAAAGTTTGCCTTCCAGCTACATTTATTTTCCCCAAAAGACTCTTTTGAAGGCCAACAACATGATGCATTTGCGGAAAACGCACTGCGCAGTGTCCCACCCCTGTATCCTCTCAAACTTCCAGCATAAAAACCGCGAATGAAATAGCCTCACCAAAGAACAAAAAAGGGGGGCACCTAAAGCAAGTTTCACCCTCACACTTTTGCCGTACACAATATTCTGGGTACCACAGTGCACTGTAATAGATGATGGCACTTCACGAAGGACTGTTGCAGTTTTCACGACGCCAGCAAGACACCACCAGATTTCACAACGCTAACAAAATGCCAACAGATTCGAAGTCGATAAATTTTGCTAAATTCCTGTTGGGGTCCGTTACTTGGCCTTTTGTATCTCCAGTTCTAGTTGACATTTTTGGAATCCAAAGACAGATTTGAAAATGGGAAGAACATGTCTTTGTTACTGGGAAATTTTGAAGCTACACTACTGATGGTTCATCTCATAACACATGGCCAAACTTCAAATGCAGTTTTGTCAGTTTCATATTTTTGGTCACTTCCCTCAGCCTTACGCAGCTTTTTGGAAACTTATTTTTGCTTCATAAGGTCAATCTTGGTACCATTTTTTTCAGTACAGCCTGAGGCAGCCGATGACATTCTTAGTTTTTCTGTTTAGGCTACGCATAAATGATGACTTGCAGTTATTTTGATGAGCCAAAATATCCAATACTGCCATTTTTTGTACTTGACATATTTTTTTAGGATGCCGTGATTTTAGAGAAAAACGAAGAATGTCATCGGGTATGGGAACTCTCTGGCTATCCATTCATGTAATTAAAAGCGACAAAATGCAATGCGAAAGTTCATTAAAGCTGCGTAAGAAATTACCTAATTGCGGTTTAGACTTTGTATGATAACTTTTGAACTAACAGCACCAGCTCAAATATAATTGCATATTTGAAATCTACAGAGAAAAGCACATCAGTGTGCAAATTTTCATAAGTTTCTACCCATAAATAAAAAAGTTAGTTTTAAGACCCTCGTCCCCCCTTAAAGGTACTTTAATGGAATGTCTTCTTCGGCAAGTTGGTTCGTGGTTACGGAAACAAGGCTACGCGCAGTAACAGCAAGGACAATGAACGGACAGGATGGGTGCTAAACGGACAGGATACCGCTCGTCCCGTCCGTTTGCTGTCCTTGGCATTACTGCGCTAAACCTACTTTCCATAATATCCAAAGGCTTGTCCTTGTGTGGTGCACTCAGGAATGGGGGGAGGCACAGAGCTCCATTCTCCTGGTTCTGTTTTTTTTTTGGCTTTCAGTTCTTCATACACATTTCAACAAACAACTGTGTTTTTTGTTTGAGTGAAATTGTTGCCGCGGGAATCGGCACCTGGCAAGGATGACATCATTTCTGTCGTTCCAAGCATTAAACATGTTCCCTTCGATGTTTCTGCCTTTTGCGGCACGGGCAGTGGCTGAGAAGCATCCGAATGTCTTTGGTATGGTAAATGGCATTTTTCGTTAATAAAGGGGTACAGTTGGTACTTCCGGGGTCGATATTATCATATAGTTCACCTTTCTTACTCACCAGGATATGCTGGCGGAAGTATGGGTCGTGATGCTGGGGACATAGTTTAATTTGGCATTATTTATCGCGGTCACGGAACAGCTCAGGGAGTGAGTCGGAGTGAATGGACATCAGCTGATAACAGGGCTGATTATTGCAATGCATGTTGCCGTTGTGTGCCTCTAGTGAAAGTGGTCATTGAGTATCTGCCACGATGGTACGCCACCGCTTGGAACTAATTTTACAGCTCATTAAACTTTGGTGGCACCAGTGGCAAGGAGGAACCATTTCGAACGCCCATTTGAAACACCAAAGTTTAATGAGCTGTAAAATTAGTTCCATGCAATGCATCGAACAACAGATTCTCGTATTCCACTCACCAGGGGTCGCAGTATTAAAAAGTACAAAGATTACAGTTTTATGGCTAACACTGTTTTGTCTATTGTAAGTCCAGAAATGGCTAGTTATCTCTCATTATCTCGAGAACTAATTGACTGACTAAAAAAATAATGGCATATTTGAAATCAGTGGGGGAAAAAAAAAAGCAGCTAGACTGGCAAGTTTCACTGGATTTGCTTAGAAATTAATAGAAATAGTTTCAGGAGCCATGTCCCCCACTTAAACGAACGTAGTACAATGTTGAGCCGGTGCTTTGCAGCAGCAACTGGCGTGCCGTGCTGCTGTCCCCCACAACACACGTTGCCTTTCCCCCTTCCTTTCTCCCTGCCCCAATGCAGAGGAGTTGTACCAGGTGCTGTCGCTGCTGCCCGAGACGGAGCTGTACTTGTGCCGGCTGTGTGAGCCGGACTCGCCGCGGCTATGGCTGGGCACGGCCGAGCGCGTGCTCCAGGGGAGGCTGCGCTGCATCATGAACTCCCTGCTCGAGGTGAGGGAGTTCCCCTGGGACGTCTGCTCAGAGTGAAATTTGGATCTCCTACACTCCGAGACTTTTGTGAGGGTCATCTCTACCCCTATGTGGTCGGCCCCTCCCTCTTCTGCATCCCTCCCGCTCCTCTCTCTGGGGCCTTCCTTCCCTGTTACCCTCCTGCCCTAATGGAGTACCTTGTAGGAGGCTAAACTCTCTGTTTTAAAGCGAAGCTTTGTACCTCTACCCCACAAGGGTTTTGTCGTGACCTTTGGTGTGAACACAAAACTCCGACGAACAAATAAAAGAAGCTGCTGGCTCTGCCAGGAATCGAAGCTGGAATGAATAGAGAAACGGAGCGAGGGCCCGTTGTCTTACCAATTGAGGTACGAGCCCACATGGAGACGGGGGAGGCAGACGTTGCACTCACCGAGCACATTTGCGTGTTTGCCCCCAGCGTTCTCGCTGAATGCCACGTGATAGCGTCACGCGACCTCTCGCACCGCTGTGCTCTCCGCCCCTGGCATGTGTAGTGGCTGTGTGCGCGCCTTGCGCATGTGCTAGGAGTTATAAAAATGAAAGGAAGCTCACACCAACGCATGGCATCTCACTTCTCTGTCTCTGCCGCCGATCTTGTCACCTCCGTCGGCGGCGGCAGAGATGGAGGAGAAAGAAGTGACATCATCTAACACCAGGTTGGAGCTTCTTTCAGTTTTATAAAAAAAAGTTTCCACTTGTGTGCTTCACCAATACATCTCTTTGAATATATCTCTTTGAAGTAATAAAGAGTGTGGTTAAGTTCAAGTTTCAGTTTTCAGTTCAGTTTATTGTCAAAATGAAAATACGGTGTGTAAAAAGACATATAGAGGAAGGGGTCCCAGAGTTATAAACTGTAATGGGACCCCTTGTCTCTGGTTTCACCCTTTGTAGAGCTACGTGCGGGAATTGCAGTGACGTCGCATGGGCAGTTGTTGTGGGTTTTGTTTATACAGCTTTGCTTTCCTACCACCTTCACAAGGTGGATTGGCGCGCATTTTTTCTCCCTGATATCCAATAAAGAGCCTCTCCTTCCCTCCCTTCTCCCTCCCTGCCCACAGCTGCAGAAGGCCTCCAAGGACCGGTGCCAGGTGCTGGAGCAGGCAGTGCCCACGCCCCCCGACCTCATGGCCCTTCCCGAGGAGGCCCAGGACCGGGAGGCCAGCATGGACACCACCCAGCAGCAGCAGCAGAGCGCCCCCACCCTCTCCCGAACAGGTCGGTGCCCATCACATCCCAGTGGATGCGTGCTGGTACGATCGTCGAATGGGGGCGCCACAGGACTTGCGAAGAGAAATCACCCTGGTTGGTTGGGCTCGTGTCTTACAGGTGCACTGCTACACGCCAGTATGTTGCAGGAGTGGTTCGCTTTGCGCAGTGCTTACGTTCCAGCCACATGCCAGTCCTTGTGGCTGCACCAGCAGAGGTGGTTTGTAGCTTGTGGGTGCGTGCTGCTGAGGGAACACACCTTACGGAGGGACTCGCTAGTGCATTGCACACGTATCAGGGTGCAGGACTGCACTCTTGGGCACTGCGCTGGAAACAGTTGAAGGTGTGTGTGTGTGTGCGTGTGTTAGCACTAGGTGTTCCTTGGTGTAGTAAGTGATCAGAGGCCAGCTCTGCTCGTGAGGCAGCTCTAGTGAAAAAGGGAAACCACAACAATAAAAGAGAGGAGTTGGTTGATGTCAACAACAACCTGTCATTTTCATCATTGCCAACGGAGGGGTCCAAGGGCCTACGAGCAGGTGTGACAGCTACTGGAAGCATTCAGATCACTGCCCTTGTCACACTGGGTGTGTGTGGGTGTCCTTGTGTGTAAATCCTTTTTTTTTTTCTCCTTCCTCCGTGGCTGTTGTGCAGAGCTCCATTTTGTGGACCTGATCAAGGTGCAACGGAGGCTTGAGTGCGGGGAGTACACGACCGTGGTGAGCTCCCTCCTCCTTCTTCTTCTTGGTCTTTTCTGCTCTTTTCACAGTCACGTTGTAACGTTTTGTCACAGTTTTCTTAGGAGCGCCATATGCGTCACAGCGGAAAACCATTGGTTCTCTGAGAGCAATCGAGAACAATTTTGAGAACAATTTTTTCAATTTAGAGTAAGTGTCCAGTGTTTGTATTTGGTTCCAGTCAAAACTGTGACATTCGTGCACCTAGCCTATATTTGTTTCCCTCAAATCATAAAAAAGGTTGGATCAGGGCCATTTTGTGTTGATTGCTCCTCCCCTGCTTCCCCACTTAGCAAGCTGCTGTTGTATTGCACTCCTGTTGTGGCTCATATTATTGGGAGTGATTTGAATTGTTGGAGTGGAAACAAGGGGAGGGTTAGCTGACAAGTGCCTGCTCTTTTGTCTCCTCCGCACTACAGAAGGAGTTCTGCGAGGACATCCTGCAGGCCGCCATTGCCAGCAGGGTCTCGGCACAGATGGTCAGGGAGCTGCTGGGCAAGGTACATCCCCTGCTGCTATGTTTTTTTAAAAAAAGAACGATTTGTGCACTCTGTCCCAGGTGTTACAGGTGCTGACTGTGGCCACAGTGCTTTTAACCTTGTTTGGGATGTAGAGGGCACTTGGGTGCCGTTTTAGCTGTGCTGGAAGGCTGGCCAATTGCTGTGGCCATTGCTTGGGGTGCTTTTCATGCATTTGAGCTGGTAGGAAGTGCTTTTCTGCCTGGCCCAGCAATGGTGTGTGTGAGTTATTGGTTCCCTTTGACTGCATTGTTAGATTGAACTACCTTGCGGAGTAACAACGCCCTCCCCCTTCCCCCTCTCTGTGCGGCAGCTTCTGGAGGAGGCCTTTCCGGGCCTGCGGCCCTCCCCGCTGCCGCCCACGCCCCCGCACGAGCCCAGCGCCCTGCTCGGGGGTGGGGCCCTGCTGCTGGCCGAGGCCGTGCTGCCCCCGCACGGGGACCACCTGTACGCCCAGTGCCAGGCCAGGCCCCCGCCTGCGCACCCCCTGGCCGAGCAGCCGCCGGACGACCTGGCCGGAGGGGACGGCGCCTCCGCGGACCCCGCCACCGGTGAGAGGCCCCTGAGGCTTTTTTCTCCGGAGGCCTGAAGAATTTTCTGTTAGTGCGAGCTGTGGAGTGCACGCCAGAAAAGGGGAGCAGCTGTGCTGTTGATGGGCTCTGAGTAAGGGTAGTGGATCCTGAACGCAGCTTGTACAGTAGCCGACCGATTTTTTGGACCTGGAGGGGGACGAAAAATAGTCTGAATGAAAGGGCAGTTCGAATGATCCGCGAGTCATTACTCCTGTGGGACACTCTGCAAGTCATTACTCCTGTGGTGGTTCCTCTGGAAAGTCCGAATTTTCCGAGTCCGAAAAAACGGTTGGCTACTGTATACATTTTGCCTCACGGGCTCAGAGCTTTATTGTACACCACTATTGTAGTGAGGTGCATTTGCCTCCACTGCTCTGGCAACCGTGATCATCTGTGGGGAGCGACACCAGCGCCACGTCCCTATGGCGGAAGTGTCAAGGGCATCAGCTGCTGATCGAGCAGCAGGCTCGCTACCTTGGCCGGAAGCCTTCTTTGTATTTGAGCCAGTAATAAACCCAGCTTACTACAACTACGGGCGACGATGGATCAGTCCCTAGTTGTGGATCAGTCCCTAGTTGTGGGTAAGGAAGGCTGTGAGCGCGAGCCACAGAGGAAGCTAGATGGAGGAGCTTGAAATGCCGCTTGTTGTAACCTCTGTAGGAAGGAAGCAGTCGTGAATGAAGCTGCAGTAGCCATCTGAGTAATGCGACAACAGAACGTTCCAACAGAAGGCCCAACTTCGCCTTCACATTCTTAGAAGGTCCTAAGCATCCACTGTAATTCCTTTGAGCAAGAAACAACGACAGAAAGAACAGTGCCATACAAATCCCCACGTTGCTAGAACTTGGTGTTCTCCCTTTCAGGCAAAAGATCAAATGGCTATTCACGTGTAGAGTGGTGGCCTGCCTGTGTGGAACTGTTGCATTGTGACACATGCTTGGCTTTGCCACATGCTGCCACTGCTGTTGAAGTACAGCTAACTTCGTTGTGACAGGGACTGATTGATGGCATCTTGTACTCCATGAGTCATTACAATGCCTACTGGCTGAGCTAGCTGTACTCCAGGTGGTACTCTGAAGGGAAAGAAACAGCACGATTGACAAAGCACAGCAAGGGAACCACTAAACACTGGCGCTGATTTGTGTTGCCTGGTGCTGTCATTTGCGCGTTTTCCTTCGAAGCACAGCATTTCAGTCAGCCAATCGGCAATCCCTTCTGCAATTTTGTCAGTAGCCTGTCACAAGGGAAATACACCTGTGCTTGCTACAATAAGTGCAGCTTGACGAGTGCCCAAGGAAGAGGTTGTCGGTTCAGTGCAAACGGCCCGTGTCCTGTTTTTCCGCAGAGCATGGAAGAGGCAGCGCTGTGGACTCTCGTCGCTGCGTTCTCTGTGGCCAGCCTGGCGACGACTCCAGCATGGTGAGCGGCCTGCAGGGGCAAGCCATCTCTAATCATTATTATTGAGAACAGGGTAACAGGCAAATACGGGTTCAGCGCTATTGTCCCATGCTGTGAAGTCGAGGACTTGTCCCTACTTCTTCTTCCATCCTGTTCACTCATGCGCTCAGTAGTAATGTTCCACAGCCGTAAACTACAAGCCCAGATCGACGCTCTGACATCTCCTGCGCACATCTTGTGGCCTCATTGGCCTCATCGGTGACGCCCTTCTTGCCCTTCCCCGTCCCCCCTGCAGAAGTGTGGCCGGCTGCTGTACGCCGGCCAGGACGACTGGGTGCACGTGAACTGCGCCCTGTGGTCGGCCGAGGTGTTTGAGCAGGCGGACGGCTCCCTGCACAAGGTGCACGCGGCCATCATGCGCGGCCGCTACCTGGTGAGTGCTTTCTCGGCTTGGGCCAGGATCAGTGGCCGGCTAAGGCTGCTGGTTCAATCCCGGCCGCAGTGGCCTCATTTCTTCAAATGGAGGTGAAAAAGCGAAAGCACCCATGTGTCAAGGTTTTGGCGCGCAGTAAAGGTCCCCTTGGTGGTCGAAAGTAATCCAGAGCACTCCTCAACTGTGCGAGGCCTCGTAGCTCAGGTTGGCTCGCTGAACCCCCAAAATTTTGAAATTTTTAGTTCTTGCTGTGAACCGGGCCTCAGAAGGGCCGCGAAACAGTAGTTAACGTCGAGGCGATGCTTTTGAGTTGTTTTCTTAACTTTTTCGCGATAATTGGTGCCGTATTGACAAATTGGAGCATTTAGTAGCTCCTAGCTCCATCCAGTAAGAAATTCTGTAACTCCGTTTCAAACCATTTGGTAGTATAGTATTGGTACATACAAAAACTGATATTCAGGTTGAAGCCAGTAATGTGGCAGGCAGAAATGGCATTGGATCGGTCATTTGAAAGAACCAAAGTCACCTGTTTGCTGTCTGTTTAATTTAGCCACATCCTTCCTAGCCTTGCTTGCCCCTTGGTTGTGGTAGTAATTGTGTTCGTTATTTTGAAGGTTATTTTGAAGCCATGAATGAGCTTGCACTGTCCAAGAGGCCAGTGTGGTTGCATGTGTTATTGTTGAGAAATGGCTTCATAAGCAGCGACCGAGGCTTGTTCAGAAAAACTTGGAGGCTGCAGAGTGCCCCACATTTTGGCGAGGATCGCTTTACTGTTGCCACATTAAGTGCATAGGAGAGGGGAGCAGCTGTTGCACGACATAGTGACTGTGATCTCTCTGCGCGCATTGTTTCAGCATTTTTTTCAGCTGATTTGGCTGAATGCCACATGCAGTAAGTACGGTCGTCAAGACTTGCCTTGACTGTTCTTGCCTTGGAATGCGGGTGTTCGCGTACTCATTTGGGGCAGGGCTTCCCTCATTTTCTTTTCTCGTACAATTTTTTTATTTTTTTCTTCTTAAAGAAAGTCAAGGTGGGAACAGTACTTGGGAATCAGTAGTGTGGGAATCAGTAGCGTTAGCCAGTAACGGTTCTGTTAGTTTAGTCGGGATGTATGTGCCTGTGCAAGCTGTATTCAAGATACGTTGTTTGCACAATGATTTTAACAGCATTTGGAAAGTTGATGTCTGGAGATTCTGATCGTGTGGGCGAAAAATTGGACACGAGATGGCTTTCCAAGCGCTCAGACGTGTGTACAGACTGCGCTGTCTTGATAAAAAACGAATGCTTGTTGCATCAGTGTGTTCCTTTTTCAGTGTTTTGGGATCTTTTTCTTTTCAAAGTGACCTTTATCAGGCGGAAACAATCGATCAAGCATTTATTTAACTGCATAACGACCTTGGCGATGGCTTACTACTTTCGTGACCGCGTAAAAACCGGTTGTTTTCGGATAGTCCAAGAAATATTTTTCTCCTGCCACAAAAAATTACTGATGCTAAAGTGTAAGGTATGAAATGATAGAGGAAGGATGGGGCTTTCCAGCATTATTAATTTCAAACAACAGATTTATTACAAATATTATCAAAAAATTATCCAAACAAAAACAAGTAACAAAAAGAAAAAAAATGATGACATTAATGCTACTTTGCCCAGACTAAACAAAAAAATTGAAATATACACTTTGAATACAAGGCCCTTATAGAATAATACTGCAAACATGAGCTCTCTGAGTGCAAAAGTTATTTACATACATACAAAAATAAAAGCACTAGTGCCTATCGTGCCACCACGTGAAGCAGTTTTTCAATGCGGTGAAGTAAAGGTTGGCGCCACTGGGCTGCTGATGCCAAGTGGTCCCGCCCGAATGAAGTCGACACCCTGCAGATAAGAGCTGTGTCTTTTAGAACAGGCTGAATTTGTTTACATCAACGCGCGGCAGCGGTAGAACGACTTGAAGAGAAGGCGAAACTTGCCGGCGGAGACCTGCTGACGTTTCGGGGCGGTTTCACACAATTTTTCCGTCCGTACTGAAGTCTGACGAATCGAAGTCGTCTGACATGTCTGTGCTGCTACTATCATCCAGAGATTACAGCTCAGATTCATCAAAATCTGCCAGAATCCATTGTTTCCGTGAAGCATCGGCATGCGGCATCGACGCCGCAGCTGAAACCACGTGCGCCTTACTGCGGAGGACCTTGAAAATCCTCCCGTGGCGGAGAAAAAAAAACTCGCTAGCGAAACTGATGAAATACGTCCTCTTTTACCCTTTGGATGGCGTTAGCTGTCCAGCAGTGCTTGGAGAGTGCCAAACTTTGAAGTTGTATTAATCGGCAACATACTATCTGTCGATGGGAATAGGCGTAGTCACGAAATTGTTAGAACCGGCACTTAAACAGGACCAAAAAGGGGTACTTTCTGGACAGTATTACCTTCCTGTGTCAGGAAAGGAAATTGCAGAAAAATAGTTGCCCTCCATGCTTACATTTTCATTTAGTTATGTGGTAGTGTACAAATTCCTCAGCATCTTCTGCTTCGGCGTACAAGTTGCAGAATTTTGAAAACGTTACGCAGTGGTTGCACTAACGATAGGCAGTCACTAGTGCAGTTTTGGTTTAAACTTGGTCTCTTAACATGCATGCGATTTTGGTCCTGTTTTCCCTGGGAAAAGAGAGAAAGAGAGATAACTCTACCACAAATGATTCACACCAAACTCGTGGGAGCTTGGTTCATGAGACGCAAGTATCATAACTGAGTAAATGTGGTGTGTTTGTTGTTCTACTTGTAATTTTCTTTGCCGAGTAGCATCGGGGATGTGTCCTCAGTCATCTCGGTGCTCCCTTTTCTCTCCTCTTCCAGCGCTGCGAGGTGTGTGGCTGTGTGGGTGCGACGGTGGGCTGCTGCGTGCGCGGCTGCCCGGCCAACTTCCACTTTGGCTGCGCACGGGCGGCGCGGGCCGTCTTCCAGGACGACAAGAAGGTCTTCTGCATCTTCCACCAGGGCAACGTCAACCGAGAGGTGCGGCACCTGTATTCCGTCTCTTTCAATTGCTGCTGTGGCTGCCTTGGCCCTCTGGTGGTCGACCTTTTTTTGTGTGTGTGGGTGTCGCATGCGCGGATGTGTGAATGTGACTTTTGAAGCTTGACTTCTGAAAGTTACGTGTCCTTCTTTGTACCTGCTTCTGAGCCCACAAGATGGTTGTGACTCTGAATTTGGGCTGCCGGCGATTACCACTTGCAGTAGGGTAAAGAGTTGGGAAAAATGGAAACCTGTCATCTTTTTGATTAAAGTGCCAAACACAACAAGGGAGAGAGAGGACAGGGATGAGCGCTGATATTTTTTTGCCCATCCTTGGGTTTTCCCTTCTTTGTTTGGTTCGTTTCGCGATTACCACTTGTCGATACGGCGATATGCTCTCTTCCTGCAATGGGGTCATCTTGTGAATCGGAAGAGCAGCAGGATGAGAACTTCAGATGAAGGAATTGTTTCATCAGTAGAGCTAGGACTCAAGCTTGTCTTCCTAATTTCCTGATGGTGGTGCCTCTTAAAAACGTTTTGCTGTTGTGGGCTCCTCCTGTGTAACATAAAAAGAAAAAGAAAAGAAAGACACAAGGGAAGCTATAGATAAATGTCGTTAGCCGAGGCTTCGCCCTGTGTCGCACACGGAATGGATGTTGGTGGTGTTCAGTTTCTTGCTCTTCTTTCGGGCTGGCCAGGTGGTGGAAGGGGAGAAGTTCTCCGTCAGCCGAGCCGTGTACGTGGACCAGCAGGACATCAACTCCAAGTGGCAGAAGGCCTGGGAGGAAAGCCTCGCCCGAGAGATCAGCGTGCTCGCAGGTCAGGAACCTCACTCTTTTACTGCTCTGGAATGGGGTCTTATCGCTACCAAACTACTGTGTACTGCATACACAGGCACAAGGATTCAGTCCTCCACCCAACCACAGTCCCAAAAATTTAGGAAACGGTATTGTCATCAATGGCTGTCACTGAGCAGCTTGAATTTTGCAAGCAAGCTTTATGCGAGGGTGTTGTGAACTCTGATTGGCATAACAGAAAATTGGGTGGGGGGGTTGGGCAAGAGCGGTAACATTTAAAAGTTGCTACTGAAAGCGTAATAATGCCAGGGCATTGTAGGTGGCGCCCGACCTGTGCAACGCTGTGCAGGTTGGTGTTAACAATATGCGCGCGTCGGGTGTCGTCTTGTTTTCGGCCATGCAGGTGCCATGACCATCGAAAGCCTGGGACATCTGACGGAGGCGTCGGATCTGGAGAATGTCCTCGTTCCTGTCAACTATAGGTACCGTTTCTCCCAATTCAGTTTCAAGGAACTAGCATTATCCGCATGTGTTGTGACCGCACTTTCACTGATACGGAGGTCTTATTGAAACCAGGAGCAAGCACCAGGGTTCATATAATTGCAGTGCAAAGAAAGTGCAGCGAGGACTCTAGCACTGGCTTTAGTTGGGTACGTAAGAGAGTTGAGTGTTAAAGTCATTCATTTAACTTTTTTGTTCGTATTGATCTGTGCGAATTGTCGTATTTTTTTGGGGAACCGGCCCACTCGTCGCAGCCAACTCGTCCTAGGAAAACTGGTCATAGGGAAACTGGTCAAAGAGGGCATCTCGTTCTAGGTGATCCCGTACTAGGAAAAGTGGTAGCACTGACCTTCTCGTGCTAGGAAAAGTCGTCTCGCGGTTCCATTTTTGGCCGGTGTCGAGGAAATGGGGAGAGGAAGTTAGTGGCTTCTAATCTTATAATTACTCCCAGGTTGACCTCTTCAGAGTTCGGGGGGTCCCCTGCTTTTGTTAGTTTGCAGGCGGTGGTTGAAATGGGTTTTCTATTTTAACACATGTTCCTCTGTCCCCTTCTTATTTCCCTTCTTACTGGGTAAGGGGTTTGTTTTCAGGTTTATTTTTTTTCTTCTCCTTCCAAGAAATATTCGTCACGCTTTTTCTGTGGAGGGGGTCGACTTTTTCTTTCTTTTGCGTTTTCTTTTCTTTTTTTTTCTTTTTGCGTTATCTTTTGAAGCTTTTTGCCTGCTTGTGTACGTATCTATAAATAGGAAAGGACAAAATGTTGGCCTCTTGTTTGTTTGAAGGTGTTGGTTGAAATTGGATTTTTGGTTTCAGCACAACTTCTGGTTTCTTTTTTTGCTTTCCTTCTCCTTCTAAAAAATATTCGTCACACTTTTTTGATAGATTGATTTTAGGGTTTAACGCACCTACGCAACGCAGGCGATGAGGCGCGCCGTAGTGGAGGGCTCCGGATTAATTTTGACCACCTGGGGATCTTTAACGTGTGCCGAAATCTCGTACACACGGGCGTTTTTGCTTTCGCCTCCATCAGAAAAGCGGCCGCCGCGGCCGGGAATCGAACCCGCGACCTGGTGCGTCACACTTTTTTGTGTGTGTGTGGGGGGGGGGGTCAACTTTTAAGTTCAGCCTTGACTTTCAGGTGATATGAAGACTAACAAAATGAAAGTTACCCAGCTTGACAATCATCATTTGTCAGCAGGCATGAAAACAAAAGATCAAAATACTAAAAAGCGAAAACACAGAACGAAATCGCAATCCCAATACAGCGCCGTCACTTAATTACCAAAAATTAAAAAAAAATGTATTAGAAAAAAAAGAACGGGCAAACGAAATCTAATATAAAAGGCTCACGTAATTAGCTGCACAAAAAAAAAAAGATACGCTGTCTGGGTGGCGCGTTCCTCGAAGGCGACAAAGGAAACATTAAGGGTGGTGAATTGAAGGAATGTAAGAATGTTTACGCATAAGATGAGAAATATACAAGCTTCTGTACTATTTCATTTGAATATGATAGACGAAAAACGTAAATTGTGACGAGTTGGCCGGGTGTCCAGTTGCCCTAGGTTACCAGTTTCCCTAGTGCGAGATGGCCTATGACGACTTGCCCTATGCGACGAATTCACCTATGACGAGTTGGCTGCGACGAGTTCACTTTTGACGAGTTCTCCTAGACCCATTTTTTTGTATTTCCTTGCAATTTTTTTTAAGAACACACTTGTAAATGGTCTTTCCTCCTTCCGGAAACTATTACTATCTATCGTAGCTGCGTTGGCTGCAAGAGAATGTGCATAGTCATGCGTAAAAGTGCGGCACATTACAAACTGAAGGTATTAGATAGGAAAATACTCTAGAACCTTGTTGATACGTTAAAAAAAAAAAAGAAATGCGAGGGAGAAATGTACAATCCGGGAAAATGTACTATCGAGTAAGAAACGTACTATGGGGAATTTTTAGTGTTCGTAATTGAGAGCGTAGTAACCGGGAAATCACATGAATCTAGAACATACCAACGGGGTTCTACTGGACTTTTTTTTTTGCGTAGTTTGTTTTGGTGCAGAGAATTCAACATTAGCGCACATCTAGCATCAAGCTTCTTCTTCTGCTGTAATCGTGAGAGCTGCTGGACGTTATGTTATTGTTGTGCCCTTCCCGGAACCAGTGCGCCGGAAAGGCAGAAAACTGCTCAGTGTGTCATTGAGTAAGGAGGGCTGGGAACAAAGCTGTGATAACTACCGCGGTTATTCCTTTGAACCCCATTCCCCTTTTTTTTGCGTTTCTATTTGGGGGTTCTGTTGTGTAGTGAGTGCAGTCTCTGTGAGGGAGTAAATTTGTGCCCTGCATTGGACCACAGCAACTGGAAGAGCAGCAGGCTAACAGCGGCAACTGAGAGATGAGAAGACTGTTGATTCCAGAGAGGGTGAAAAAGAAATAAATTCGCAGGGAAAGAATGGACTCTGCCATGCATGGCAGGAGTGGTTGGAGATCTCATTGGTTGGTGCATGTCTCATCTCATTGTGTGCCTCTCTTTCTCGGTTTTTTGTTTTTTCGTTTTTTATTATGTATTACGTCCTACGCAGTAAACGTTGCTGTCGTTCTAAGGGGGCAGTCACCTCGCCAAGCTTGTCACTGCAGTAGCCTTTTGTGATTGTTCCTTTTTTTCATTGTCTATGAAAGATAAATAAAGCATTGAATTCAATTGAATCTATGTGAGAGGCCTTCGTGCAGCAACGGACTTTGATGATGATGATGGTGATTGCTCTCTTCACTGGACGGTGTGCAGGTGCCGGCGGCTGTTCTGGAGCACGCGGAACCCCAAGCAGCGGGTGGTGTACGTGTGCCGGACGTATGAGGTGCGGCCCCCGCGGCCGCCTTTTTGCGAGGAGGACTACGGCCCCAACGTGACGACCGCCCACGACCTGCCCCCGTCGTTGTTGGGGGCCCCCCCGCAGTGTGATAGTGTCGCTTTGGCGAATTGTGATAGCACGGGCGGCGTGTCATCCAGTGATCCGGCCCCGGCCGAGCTGGACGACTTGGACGCCAAGATCCTGGACGAACTGGCCAGGTGCGTCCAGAGCGGCGACAGCCAGATGGACTTTGCCGAGCTGCTCGAGAACATATCGCGATCGTGCGACCCGGCCTCCACGGCGAGGGGCGCCAGCAGTCCCGTTGCCGCGCCCAGTGTACATAGTGGCGAGTCTGCCGAAGCGCACTGCGCGCCCCCCTCCGCTGTGGCTGACCAGTCAGTGACAGCGTGCCCGGACAATGCGGCGGGGGGCGTGGTGAAGTGCGAAGTGGCCCCGTCGTGTGCTTTGCGAGACAGCAGGGAGCAGCAGCAAGAGGGTAGTGCCAAACGGACAGTCAGTGTTCCTCCTTCGACGCTTCCTCCGGCGGGCTCGCACGCGACGCCGAAGACCGGTGACCGGCCCAGTGACGCAAACGCTGTGTCAGTGCCGCCAAAGTGCGTCGCGAAGCCCGTGAGGCAGCAGCAGCAGCAGCAGCAGAGTGTGTGCAGTTGTACGTGCGAAAACCGGACAGTGGGCAAGCCAGGAACGAGCAAGCCAGGTCCCCCGGTTACGACGCCGGGGCGGGCACGCTCCCGGCCCACCGCCTCACCCAAAACCATCCTGCCCAAGGTGCCAGGCTCCCAGGGATCCTGCCAGAAGCCGCGGTCAGTGATGTGCCAGCAGCAGCAGCAGCAGCCGCACCAGCATCACCACCACCACCACCACCATCACCAGCAGCAACAGCCGCCGCCGCAACAGCACCACCCGCAGCAGGCCACCCCCCTGGTGTCCCCGTGCCTGGGCCTGCCCCCCGTGGCGGCCGCAGCCGCGCAGCCGCTGGTCAGCTACTCGCCCTACGCGTACAACTTCCCCCTCATCAACCAGTACCCGTCCACCATCAACATGACCAGCGTGAGCTGCGACAAGTTCGAGGTGTACGAGGTGCCCGGCGGCACCATCATCATCCCCCGGCAGCACTACCGCCTCGAGAACTGCGTCTCCACGCTCAGCATGGCGGCGGCCGCCGGCACGCCGCAGGTGGCCTACCTGGGCTCCCTGCCCCTGATGGCGGCGGCACCCTTCATGCAGTCGGCAGCCCCGCCCCCGCTCGCCTTCATCGGGGGCCAGGCGGCACCAATCATGCCGCTGGCGCTGCAGTCGCCGGGCGTCTGCGGGCAGGTGCCCCTGGTCGCCGGAAGCGGGCTCCTGGCCAACGCGGGCCTGGTGGCGCCTGGAATGGCCTCGGCGGGGCTCATGACGTCCGTCACCAGCCAGACGTCGGTGGTGAACAGTGGCGGCGCGTCGGCGGGGCCCCGGGCGTCTTCGACGACCAAGCGCGTGCCCTGCTACGCCAACGCCCACCGCAAGATGCTCGCCCAGAAGCAGTGTGCCAAGGCCATGATGATGCGCAACCGGATCCTGCAGTCGTCGGGCGGCCGCCAGGGCACCAAGACCATAGTGGCGCAGAGTCGGACCTTCGTGGCGCAGCAGCGGTGCACCAAGTGTGTGGTTCTGCCCGCACGGTCGACGGCTGCGTCGTCTGCGGTGGTCGCTGCGGCTGGGGCGGTGAAGGCTGCACCGACAACCGCTTCCTCCTCCTCCCCTGCGCTGCCAACCACCCAGGCCAGCACGACGACGGTGGCGACGCCTTCCGCCACGCCGGTCACGTGCACGGCGCCACGTAACGCCCCGTCCCCGGACGTCTACCCGGAGCCGGATTCCTCCACCGAGTTCCTCAGCGGGCCAGGCCGTGTGTCACCGGTCCTTCTACCACCTCCGCAACCACCGTTCAGTCCGAGCCCGGAAGAGAGTCCGCGGGGTGCGGGAGACTCGGGCTCTCTCGGAGCCGAGTCCATTTTTGCGTTGCTGCAGAAGGCGGCGCAACGCATCCTGCAGGACGGCTGGCCAACCGACACGGACACGGAATGCCCGCCGTCTTCGTCAGTGGCAGTGCTCTCGCCAGAGGGAAAGGAGCCCGTGCACAGCACGGTGGGCGTGCTTCCGCTCCAGGAAGAGGCACGCGCACCTTCTTACGAACGGCCCTACATTGTCTACGAGCTGCGCAGCGAGGATGGCTTCCATCACACATCAAACGACGCGCACGGTAGGGTTTAACCCCTTTGCCGACCGACGTGGCTTTCTTATTGACTATCTCAGCTGGCCATGCTCTGGAGTGCTTAGAGCATCTTGTTCTCCTTGAGTCAGACGTCTGTCCTATTTTTAAGAATTCAAATTTTGGGTGTTTAATGTGCCGAAGCTACACCGGCGCGATGAGGCACACGTGCAGGGTTGCGGATTAATTCTGACCACCTGGGGGTGCTTAATGTGTGCCAAAATCTCGGCACACGGGCATTTTCACTTTTCTCCTCCTTCTGAAAAGTATCGGTTTTCAAACCACCATGGCTTGAGCTAAACTCCCCCAACCCACTATCCCACTCCTTGGCTTGTATTCCTAGAGACCCTTGAGGGTCTTCCTCTGCACTAAAAGCCCTGAAGCCGGCAGGTACCCTTGAGGCACAAAGCCTGGCAAGAGAAAGGCCTTAAGTTGAGGTGGGTGTTGTTGCAAATCTGCAGTTTTACCGCCGTATTCACAAACCTAACGTACACATATCTTCTGCCTTGCAGCACTTTTTGCCACCTCTGCGCGTTTCAAGAACAAAACTTATGCTTAAAGGGCAACTTTTTGTAAACTTAATGGCCCGGAAAGTACAGTGTACTTAGGTAGTTCCCCAGGCTACTATTTAAATGGTCCTTTTCCGGATGAACATTGCCTATTAAGTTAATAGCTTGGCTGAGTTTCCTGGTTTCGCACGTTGTGAATGACAAATTGATGGAGTTGAAAAGAACGAATCATTTTCTGCATTCAAAAATGCAACCAATGCAGCCGCATACACAAAACGGTATACACCCGCACACCAGCCCGGATGTTGCGGCGTGGCCAGTGCCAGAACCATGGCACTGGCAGGTGTGACCACAGCTTGTTGTCGCTCGCCAGAATGAAACTTGTGGCAAAAACGAAGTTGAACATTCGAGAAAGGGGAAAAGCTGTATAAGGGATCGTCATTGGCTGTACTAGTGTGAGTGGCGATCAGATATCTGCTGCGCTGTTAAGCCTAAACTTTCTCTACGGAGACCACCGATCCGCCGGCCACCAACGGAGCTGGCTGATTGGAGTGCTTCAAAACTGGCGCCACTGGGGTGCCCTTCTCTATTGGTGCGCAAAGGCAGTGCTACCCCCAGGCCGTGTGAGGAGTGAGGATTGGCGCGTCACGCGATAGTCCCGTTTGCGGGTGCCTAATTTCCTCCAAGAGGGGTGCCTTTGATAAGGGCGCCACAAAGTAGGTTTTTGAAGCATGCAGTTGCCTTACTCTATTCTGGCCCTTTTCTGACCTTTACAAAAGGCTGCCTTATGGCATAAATTAAGTTTCCTTTCAAAATACGTAAGTTACCTTTGTTTTTCTTGAACGAGCTGTTCGTTTGTGTACGCTAAACTCTGTATAGACATTGCAGTTCAGGTTCTGTTTTGCTTGATGCTGAAATCAGGGATGGGACTTAACCTCATTCTTTATAAGCTGAACAAAAATGATCTTCGCCTAAGAACAGCAGCAGCAGCAGGGAGGAAAGAAAACAAAATGCTTCCCCGAAGGCGTAGCGTTGTGTCTTAAGCCTGTGTCACTTAGGCAGCTGTCGCAAATTTGCCACAGTAAAGGGTTGAAAATAATAATTTAATAAGAAAACAGTTTCGAGATTCTGGGTGCCGTCTGGGTGCCGTCCGACACCGCTGCAAACGTAGTATGTTCCTGTGCTGCCCAGCAGTGTTTTCACTCGTGACTGGAGCGGTGTCCAACTAATGTAAGCAGTCATGTACAGCTCCAATGTGGTGAGATTGTACTCGTCACACAAGAGCCACCCATGTGCTCATTTGTTTAATTTTTTCAATACATGTCGCACTGATATGGTTGTTGTAGGTATCGCTCACACATCATGTAGTCCCAATCATTCATCTTTAACGTCCGCACCTATCATCAAAATCCGCTCAAAACCTGCGAGAAAAAGGGTATCCCTTACTTGAGTGCCTACAGCATGCATGTTTGTGTTGGTTCCTGTAGAATGTGCTTATTCCGTCCGTATCCTCACCAACACCTCCAAAAGAGAGATCAACTCTGCAGCTTCTTGTACGCCTGCTTTGATAACTCTTTGTATGCGGAATATGTTTCTTAGCAGGATTGCGGACCTTGTGGGGAGTACGGGAAAAGTGGCTTATAAAAGAATCGCAAATCCAGTTTTGGGAACTGCGGTTGCTGGCTTTCTGTGTGCTCTGCTTTTTAAGTGACACTTGTAGGCTTTGACATCCGAGTCTTCCAGCCAATCGAATGGTGAGGTGATCGAAGGTGGGTGAAATAGTGACACGGCCCCACCAAATGCACTACCCAGTCTCTCTGCTGTCCTTGTAGCTTCTGATGCCTCACACAAGCGAGCCTTCTTTCTGTGACTTCCTGGAGATAAACTTGCCACTCTTATCTCTGTAAGGCTTTCTTTCAGACACCACCTTGACCCATCGACTCCCAGTAGCTAAACAAAACGGGGCTGGAAATGCTCATCGTTGAGGCTAAAAACAGAGGGAAAACAACGTGAGGTTTGGCAAGGACTGTGCGAGCACTTGTTTGGTGGAAGTTGTTATGTCTTGTGTGCAAGACGGAGGCTGCTACAACTGCGGCCTCACAGTGCACATTCACCGGGAACGGGACATGTGGGCCCTGGAAGTGCTGAAAAACCCTCGGAATTTTTGTCCTCAGACCCAGCGGAAACCTTGTACTGTGATGTAAATTGTATGGAGGCAGCCCAAAACACTGTAGAGTTAGCTCTTCTCGGCGCACAAAATGCTGTCTTTAGAGTCGGTCAGTGGCGGAGGAAGTGATACTGAAGTCGTCGGTTGCTCATTCTCTCTCTCTCTTTATTTTTGTGCAGAGGTCTGGCGGCACCTTTTCGAGAGACTTCAAGATGCTCGGGCTAGTGCCAACATGCAGCCCTTGACCAGCGACGGTGAGCTTCTGATCCATGATGTTCCTCGCTATACGTTCTTTTGTTTGAGGATGGGCAGTAGCGTGGTACAAAAATGTCGCAGTGAGATACACTTCAGAGCACCTGTGCTAATTCTGCATCAAGATACACTTGTCAGTTGTATTTGTATCTCTGTAGCGAAATTATTTTGCGATGTACCAGTTGTATGGCAATTTTCTGCTACACATAGGCGTCTCGTTACTGTAATTGCCAAAAAATTGCGCCCACCTCCCCGCGAGGGAAACCCTGTGTAGATGCGACGCATCGTGGGGTTCACTTGGTGTTTCCGTTGGATTGATTGTGAAATCGCGTGAAACGTGTCGGGAATGCGTATGATTATTATGTTTTATAATTATTATTATGTTTTATTGGCCAATCTTGGTCAATCTCTCTAAGTAATATGCTTGGGGCTTCGCTGTCGCAACGACCTTTACTCCATCATTGTTGCTGTAAGTGGGAGCTTCTTTTCTTTTATCGCAAGTGTTAATCATTGCCCCATCATGCGTTGTATCAGTATCTTCTTGACGTAGTTTGAATGAGTCAAGGATATAAGGCGCGTTCGTAGCAGTTGATTCTGTCTCGGTTTTGTGGCGCAGTGGGAAGAGCACCATGTACCTCGCGTTCCGCCCACAGGGTCGTGGGATCGAAACCGGGCGCCTCTAACTATTATTTTTTTCATAGTGTAGGGGGAGGGGTGTGGACGGACAACGCCGTATGGAGGGACAAGGCGAGTGAATGAGATGCAGTCGCATCTAAAATGAACCGTTGTGCTTTTACTGGGGGGATGGCATGGTTTTTGTGAGAGATGCTATCGCCTTTCCTTTTGAGAGCGGCTAATCCTATGCGTGACTTGATGGTTGTTTTTTACCTTCGTAGTCCAGCAAAAGATGTAGTCGCAGTCCAGGGCTCCTGAACTGGGAAGGTGGTATTTGTTCATTATAACAGCAACTTGGGCTTGTCCACAGCAGGTAAAGGGACTTTACTGGTATGGGATTTGAGCTGAAACTGAGCTAGCACAGTATGAAAAGAACAACTCTTTCAAGAAGGTGGTGTTGCTGAAGTGAAATTAGGGTACCTTTATCAATGAAAACACACCCGCTCAGCGGCACAGCGATTGGACCCGAACACTTCCAGACATATGCGCAGCAACACCCTTGAGTGTAGGGGAGGTTCGTCGGTACAGTGACAGGCAATAGCGGTAAGGAGAAGGATCGTGCGGTTCCTTGCAGGTTCAAGTGACGGGAACTTTCCAGCTGATGCCTTAGTGGGCCAACATATACGGTGCTTTCAACCACAACTATGTGCGTTTGAGGTATGGAGGCAATGCTAGCCCATTACAGTGGGGGAGGAGGGGTGGCCTTGATTATTCTTGAACGATTCTTTGGCAAATAGCCAGCTGTACCGCTGGCTCCGTTCAGTCGATGCCTTTGCTGACTCTTGCGAGGTTCAAGCTGGAGGCTGAGGGTGCTCTGCTACAACAACGGGGGCCTTCCCCTCTTCCTCTCTCTCTCTCGCAGAGGTGAACGGCTTTGCCCTGATGGGGCTGACGCACAAGGCGGTGGTGTACCTGACGGAGCAGCTGCGGGGGGCGGACAACTGCGAGAACTACAGCTTCCGCTACCACAAGCGCAATTGCACCAAGGCAAGTGGGGGCACTCTCGGCTCCGCTGCCGGTGGCGGTAATTCAGAACCAGTCCACAGCGGCTGGCTTTCTTGGAGTTCAAGGGCAGGCACAAGAGTCCAGGAAGTGCGAATTGAGCCCCACTTTGGGGACGGTGACAGCCGTAACGTAGCTCATAAATTTTTCTGTAGTGGAAGATCAAACACTACTGGCACACTGAGCCTTTTTACACTTGAAAGCATGTGTCCGGGAGAAAGGCCTACGCAGTAGCACTTGGCATAGCTTGTTAAATTAGCGTGTACCATCATGCCTGCTATTTGTAGCGCTAAAGGGGCATTGCGGCAGTGTAATGAGCTAGGTGTTTTGCCGCAGTTGCAGCATGTGTTGTTATGAATGGGTTTGAGCATTAGATGAGCAGAAAAAATAACAGGTATTGGGAGTGTTTTGGGGTGGGGGGCACGGGTCCTCTTTTTGCGGCGGTAGGGCGCCTTGCGTCATTCAGAACAACTGTGTGTTACAGGTTGGACCAGCGTGAACGCTGAATGGGATATTGTCATGCATGAGTTAGATTCCGTGAGGTCGTGTTTTGACATTAACTTGATGACCCTGTCCTCCTAATGGCTACCAAAGAGTCAAAACACATGCAGTGTGACTTAACTTAACGTGACTTAAGTTGGCAGTGGTGGCAGTCTCAGTCTGGAGTGAGGTTGTTGAACTTCTTAGCTTCTCCGACAAAAATGGAAAGTAGCCTCTCGATTGGTGGCATGCCTATTACATTGCTTGCCTACCGTACCACGAAAAGGTCCCAATGAAGCTTTCTTTTTTTTTCTCTCTCTTCTATTCGTGTATGTACAAAAATAATTTCTGGTCAACACTGTCCACAACCATTCTTTTCTGTTGTGGGTCCATAAGGGAATTAAGATCTTCTTTAGGGGGATAGAAAAGAAAAAAGGGGCAGCCCTAGCTTGTCACCCGGACCACTAATTCCATTCCCGACCCTTGGGACGACCCTCAGGGCCAACTCTTCTGAATTAATGGTCATCAAAGTGCGACGTGTAGGAAAGGCCTAGCGTGGGGCCTACGAGCGTAAAGTGTTAGGGCACTGGAATGTGCATTTTCTCTTTTTCTTACTGCATCGTTGCAGGGGTCTCGAAGAAAAGGGAGGGGGTGTGGCAATATTTTTAAAGGGGAAAGCCTAAGTAAATTGTGTTGTATGAAACGCTGGTCTTATTGTTGTTGTCTAGTACAGAAAATGGCCACTACCGTGAGGAGTAATAAAAAAACCTTTCGGTTCATATGGGAATCGCAGGAAGTAACAGCAAAGAAGTCTGGTGAATGTTGCCAGGGTTTTTCTTTCAAAGCGTGTTAGCAGACTAGAAAGTGCCCCAAGGAACGAGAGATGGTGTGACCTGGGGGAACTTCTTTTTGTACAAATGACTATCTGCAGGCTCATGAAAGCCTTCGGCTAAAGCTTCCTTAGACGGGATTTGACAAACAGTATATGTGAGGGCTGTTCGGCCAACGAGCATGTGCAGGATCTTTACCGCACAGCTATGGAGAACCTGTCGGGGTGTTTGCGGCTGTAGGATAGCCCGGGGAACTTCCTTCAGCACAGTTGAGGACTCTCTGCAGACTCTTACAAGCCTTTGGCTCGAGGAGGTTCCGCAGACTGGGATTAGAGAAACGGTTTTTGTGAGAGTTGTTTGGCCAATGGGCATCTGCCGGGTCTTTGCCACACAGCTGCCGGAGAACGCCTCGGGTTGCGCTCGGCTGGAGGGCTTCCGGTCGCGTGGCGGCCCCCATGACATGTTCAAGTTCCTGGCGTCGGCGCACCGGTCGCCGCCACGCCACGACCCCGGCGACAGCACGGCAGACGAGGTGGAGGTGCTGCACAAGTCCTCCCGGCGACTCACCAGCCTCGACCTGCCCATGGCCATGCGCTTCCGGCACCTCAAGAACACTGCACGGGAGGCTGTCGGCGTGTACAGGTGAGCGGAGGCGTCCGAAAGGACAAGGCACCACTACAGCCCCTAGAAACGGCTAGTCTGCCGTCCGGGCCTGTTCTGCATTAACACTATCATGACCATGGAAAAATTGGTTGTTTTTGGGTAGTCCAGGAAATCTTGCCAAAGAAAATGATTGCTACTAAAACGTAAGGTATGAAATGATAGAGGAAGGGTAGGTCTTTCCAACAGTAATAATTTAAAACAACGGATTCATTATGAATGTTAATAAAAATGATCACATAAAAAAAGTAACAGCAAGAAAAAAGATGATGAAAACATCAATGCTACTTTGCACAGGGTACTCAAAAAATCTTGAAATGTACACTTTGAACATAAAGCCCTTATAGAATAATACTGCAAATATGAGCTGTGTAAGTACAAAAGTTATTTACATATGCACAAAAATATAAACACTAGGGCCTATCATGCTACTGCACGAAGCAGCTGCTCGACGCGGTGAAAGAGAGGTTGGCTGCGCATGTTTCGCAGACAATGTTCGTTTTCTGCTCAACCTTCCTTTCCTCCTGGCACAGTTTGCAGTTTTGGTTTTTTTTTAATTGTGTGTGGTTGGTGTTGGGTACCCTGAGGTGCAGTTTTAGGGGACACAACAGGGGGGACGGTGGGGCCCGCGAGATGTTCCTCACCACAGCCCAACAGCTGTTCAATGAGCTCGAGGCTGAAGGCGAAAAAGTAAAGGACCCAATTTCTACAATATTGGTGCATTGTGGCAGTAATAGCTCATTTTGCATTAATTTGCAGGTATTTTTATTGTTTTTTTGGTTACTTATTTTGCGTAATGATAAGAGGGGGTGGGTAATTTGCTTTCTTTAGGTTTAAGGGCATTGAGCTTCGATTGATGAAGCCATGTTTTAAAAGGGCCATGAAGACAAAATACAAGTTCGGGGCATTAAAAAGGACCAATAACAACAAAACCAACTTTATCGCCAACTTTAAACAAATAATCGAGATATTAAAAAAAAACATGCAGTTGGACGACTCCCTAGCCACTTGAAAGCGATTTTTCTATGACGTCACAGAGTCTTGTTTGTGTGATTGGTGGCAGCCGCCCTAAGCCACCGCCAAAAAAACGTGATTGGGAGATTGTAGTGGCGCCCCTAGTTCCCTTTGATCATATCACTTGAGTGCTAATGTGGAGTTAACACAGTAATACAAGTGTTTTTAGTTCTGGTGCATAACACGCCACTCATGCCCGTGCGAAGTTTGAAAGCTGTGCAATATTTCTTACATCTTTTCGCTTAGGCTTTGTGGCATGAATGGAGCTGCATGAGCTACAAAATCTAGTTGTTTCAAGTAGAGCCAAGTTGTATGTCGTCTTCATGGGCCCCTTTAACGACATTATGGGAGATACTCCTGTCGAATGCTTTTGTAAAGATGTTGCAGAACTGTTTTGATGACCTAGCACCTGAGACAGTGGAGGGTTAAAGCTGCGTAGTTTATTAAAGGGACCCTGCAACACTCCTTGACCAGTGCAAGTGAACCAGCGCGATGTTTAGATTACACTGCCAGGAATACTTGAGCCAAATATCATACGTGCACGTGAAGCGGTGAGCGCGCAAATCCTTGCGAAAGAAGCGGAAAAACCAACCGTGCTCTCTTCAATTTTTTTCATTATGCACCCCTGGCATGGCCTAAGTGTCATTGCAGCCATGGCTGTCTTATTGGGTGCTGCTGGTCAACTTCGCGGCTTATTTCTCGCTGTTAGAGATGAGGGGCCCTTGGGTTGTCTGACTCATTCAGGCCCGCAGGTCCCGGCTCGGCTGGTGTCGGACTACTCGAGATGACTGCTTAGGAGGAAACTGTACAGGAGGTTTATTCTACATGATGACAGTCGAGACAGGAGAACAAGAATAACACGAATACAGTCGTTTAAATAGAGTTCGTATTCTCCAGATCCCTGGCTAGGGAATTTAACTTCACACAGGTTGTCCAATCTGGTGGGCAGTGGACGACACTTGATGTACCGCCCACGACATGAGGCGTGGCTGATGCACACGGACCACTCGGTCGATGGAAAGGGTGAATATCCACGTCATCGATCGTGTCTTGTGCCGGAGTTGCACCACTTCGCGCAAGTCTTCATTTTGGAGGCCCCGTGAGAACGGAATTTCAACTCGGCTCCCAGCACGTGAAGACGAGCGACTTCCTGCTCTCGCCGACGGTTGGAAACCGAAGATCTTGGGCACTTGAAACCGCAGCTTCCTTTCGGTGGACCCTTCTTTCATACGTGTATGAAGGAAAAGAGTGGCCCGCAGCGTCTGGTGAACCGAGGATATAGAAGCCGCCACTTGAAACCGCCGCCGCCGCTGGCGCCAGGGTTTCTTGCCTCCTCGTGCCTCTGGGTGATTCATCCACGCACACTTTGCTCTAGGGCTTGCGAGGAATTCCTGTGTTGGCCGATCCTAACATCGCATTTCCTGTGACGATCCGCCGTCGTCAGCGCTGTGTGCAAACTTCGTCTACACATGAACCTGTACGCCCGACCAGCCTGAGCGCCACGCGCTTGCGAGCAGGCACCCATGCGTTTTTGTGGCACCAGACCAGAAATAGACCCCTCCATTTGCGGAGAAAAGGAGAAAACTCCCTGGCCTGCGATATATCAGAGGCCGCCAAAGAGAACCGCGTGAGCTGCCCCCCTCTCCGGGAGAGAGAGCGCGCAGCTTTCGTGTCGTCGTCCGCAGTCTAGTTGAGAGGGAACAATTATGCGCAATTTCTCATCGCACGTAGTTTTGGTGATAGTGAACAAATTTTCTTAACTTTTGCGGGAGGAGATTGCTGGGACAATAGACATCACCCCGAAATACATTCCAAGTAGTCGATGGTAAGTGCTGCACGTTAAGCCGATAGAATGAGGGCCAGGTGAATGAAGTCGATAGAATTGGTGGGAGTTTTCCATAGCCCTTATTTTTTTGCAGGACCCGATAGACGGTGGTAGGCTGCTTTGTGGAGGCCTTCTGTTGGCTGTCTCTCGTTTTCAGATAATGGGATTGTGCCTTCTCTCTTTGAATGCAGATCTAACATCCATGGCCGGGGCCTGTACTGCAAGCGCAACATTGACGGCGGAGAGATGATCATCGAGTACGCCGGCGAAGTGATCCGCGCGGCGCTTACTGACAAGAGAGAGAAGTACTACGAGAGCAAGGTGAGCGAGTGCAGGTTTTTTTTCTTGTACAGTGGTTCTCAACCCTTAGTGGGCTGGTATACCTTAAGGGGGCCATGCAGACAAAGCTTAAGTTTGGTTCATTCGAAAGATTGGCTTGTTAGAATCTTACTGAAGCCACTTTTAACGCACACTTCGCTCAAAGAAGCTACATAATTAGGAAACAAGGGGATGGCCATGCGACCCACAACAGAACCTGTGATGGTATATGTGGCAGCTCTGCAATTGGCTGAGGCCGGCAAACGCAAATTAGCAGGGCTTATAAGCTTGCCAAATGAGCTATTTGTGCTTACATTTCGGGCGCATTCTTTTTATAGCAGTATAAGAATGGTGGGGTAAACAGTGGAAGTTACGAAAGTACACGTAAACGTAGAAGTACCGATGTGCACTGCTGTTTGTATAATGGGCTCCCTATGCTTGTTTTAGCTGCACAGCACTTCAGCGCTTTGCGGTTGTCTCAGACGATACTGCCCGATTGGCATAAGCAACAGTGTCTTTCTTACGTGACGATATTTGTTGAGCGAGCACTCTCTTTTACGAAACAATTATTTTCTACCTGAACAAAAACAAGCTAGGTACAAATACAGTCAAAAACAAAGCAAAGACTGAAAATGGCCCACTGCAGTACGGTGGCGCCATCTAGGTTGACTAGCGGTAAACAAGGCTCCCCCACAAATATGATATCATTGCAGACGTCATGAAAACACACGATCTGGTGGGAGAATCAAAATTTTAACTTTGATTAATTTGTCAGTGAACTAAAGCATCGTTTGCTTCCAGACTACCACTGGGGGCACAACAACACACTAAATCTTTCGAATAAAGTAAACTTGTAATTTGTCTGCATGGCCCCTTTAAGGATTTATAAAAATGGGGATGTAAACGTCCCCTGAGATGTCAACATCTCCCGACATACAGAGTGGAAGTTGATATGTGATTGGGCGGTTTGCTCTTGCAACTAAAGTCATCTGGTCATCTATTTTCTGCTCACTGATGCAGCTGCAGTGTTGTGTGCAAAGTGGACTTTTAAAAATGTTCTTGCTAATAACAAGTCAAGTGTGTGCCATATGGAGGAGTCACCTTTTTGAATCACCATCAAGGTTTGGCGGAAAGGAAAAGGCAGGGAGGGGGCGAGTTTTATGGAGGGGCTTTGCGTACCCTGTGAGTGCCCTTCTGTAACAAAAGTGGAGAATTTTAAAAGGTGTATCACGGGGACATTGGTGCATGTTACAGAAAGTCTGCCAACAAAGGCTGACGAAGCAGTGCATAAGTGCATTGCTCTATTTCTGATAGCTTACAGGCACTGTTTGGGAAATCAGGATGAACAGGAAGTTCGAATGAAGAAAGTTTAAACTCGTAAAATGTTGCGGACTCCTCCTCCTCCTCCTCCTCCTTGGCATCATCATCATCATCATCATCCCGCTCTCTTCTTGCTCTCCCCAGGGGATTGGCTGCTACATGTTCCGCATCGATGACCACGAGGTTGTGGATGCCACAATGCACGGAAACGCCGCAAGGTTCATCAACCACTCTTGCGAGGTGAGTGCTGTCGCTGGCTTGTGTGTGCTGCCGGTGCTTTCAGTGTGGTGAGCATGATGGATTGGCTTGTCTCGGATATTGCTGTCTGCAGAAGTTGATGGACAGCAGCTGGGGAACAGTTGGTGTTTTATGGCCCACAGCACGTCAGGGTTGGGGTGATTCTTCCTTGGATTGCTTAGTTGTCATGGGTCTTCGAAAGCAGTGCACATACAATTTTTGATTCCAATTATCTCGGATGGGATGACCCCAAGTTTAGGTTGAATAACCAGGAAACTGGGAGCGATCTTAAGGCATCGTGGGGAAGTTATTTGTTTTGTGCCAAATGTGGTTTTGCCCTGGCGCTTCTTGCAGAAAAAAGAGGGGAGAAAAAGTGGAAAACAAATTGCATATAAAAAATATCTTTGTGCATGTTTGCCGTGATAGAATGCTTCCCTGTTCCACTGTGTTGGAGAGCCAGACAATAGACAGTGTTTAAAGGTAGCTTAGTACCGGAGGCACATTTGTGATGCTGCTCCTGTTTGTGTGTTTTGTGTTTTTCTCGCTTGCTTTCCACTGCCGCGTTTTTAATGCACCCTGAAATTCTTCCTTTCAATGCTTCCAATGCACTGCTCATACTTCATGCTGTGGGACAAGACTGATCCTTTTTTCTTTTTTCTTTTGTTTGCAGCCAAACTGTTATTCAAAGGTGATTACTGTGGACAACAAGAAACACATTGTGATATTCGCACTGAGAAGGTGAGTGGTGCAAAGTGCGTAAGCACACTGCTATAATGAATAGTAGGCTCAGATGATGAGTAGGGTGGTATGCAACTATGTAAGTGACATGTGGGGCAGAAACAGGTCGTTGACGCAGCCAAGCCGAGCCAGTGGCTTTTTTTTTATGACCAGTGGCGTCGGATAAACTAAGCATAATTAACTGTTGAACATGGCGATAAACAGGGTAACATCGCCATAAGTAAAGGTGTGCCTAAGCAGACTGTCCGCTCGACTGTTAAGAACATGGCTGCTGCCGAAAAACGCGGTTCTGGTGATATTGAAGAACAGCGCTTTTGAATAGACTAAGTGGTGCACCCAAAGGTTGAGTCTGCCCCGTCAGAGTTCTTTTATGTAATAAAGAACTCTGGCTCAGTGAAGTTTGCCATTTATCATACCCAGGCATGCATCATTCTCGTTCTGTTTGATGAAAAAGGTAAGAAATGCCTAAAGCAGGAGATGGTTCCCATCCGTTGTATGCAATCTGCCGCTGGCCCTGCACAGTCCAACTGGTCTAACTTTCCATTTCACAGCCGTCCTTCATCAGATTGTCGTATCAGCCATTTCACTGACCAGACAGATCATTGAAAATTCGGGAGCATCCTTGATCCGATTTATTTGACAAACGTTTTCGGGTAAACCGGCCTCGTCACAAAGGGTTTGAACAGAGCCCGGCTAATTCTGGTGGCACTAACTGGTTTTTATAGCTGGTTTGTAATTGCTCCTAGTTAGATTGTTGCTTTAATTGTTAAGCTTAATGTGTGTCTCTATGCACTCAACCACATCCAACGCCGGTGCTGAGCTTCGAAAACAGTGTTAGGCAATTCTTTTTCTCCGCGTGAATGCTGTGCTGAGATGCTGCAAGCGTGTAGAAAGAACAAATCGTCTCTAACATGTATATGCAGTAGTGGCCGCAGTTCCCACTTTATGCTCATATACCCCACCCCACCCCCCAAAGTTCGGATACTTCATACTTTGGATACAGTGAAAATTTTTACCGGGTTAAGAGGGTCCGTTGTAACGGGTGCAGACTGTACTTCTAAATGGGTGTGAAGTGATGATGATGATGGTTTGGGTTTACTGGCGCAAGGCCAACAAGGGAAAAGAGCGCCAAAGGCAAGGTTCTTTAATGATAACTCAGATGTATTCTAAATTATCTCAGTAAGAACAAAAGTGAAGCGGCTTCTCAGCGGTGTGAAGTGGAAGTAGTTCAAAAAGTACAAGCCAGAAGAGGAGGCTCTTGTCTAAACTGCTGTTCCCCCACTTCCCTCCTCTCCCCTCGTTCCAGCATTCTGAAGGGAGAAGAGCTGACGTACGACTACAAGTTCCCGATCGAAGACGTCAAGATCCCCTGCTCCTGTGGCTCTCGAAGGTGCCGCAAGTTTCTCAACTGAGCGGAGGGGGCCGTACGCACAACGGCGGCGACGGAGCGCCCCGCCGCCCGCGCCTCCTCCCTCCGCATCGAGCTTACTACGAGTAGTGCGACGTGTACATAGGCTGTGACCGCTCGTCGGGCGTCCCCGGTCCTACCCCCCACCCCTTTTGCCCATCGTAGCTGCTGCGACGTGTGTCATCATTATTATTATTTCCATCCCGTTCCTCATCACCACCTTCACCCCCCACCAAGCCCATGAAACCTGCTGAGACGTATGTAGGACGTGTGTGTGTGTATATCTCTGTGTGTGCCATGCTGCGTGCGTATTTTATTTTCGTTTCCCCCCCCAAAGGAAATGCGAACAAGTTTCTCTTGTAGAGTTAGCGAGTGCTCGAGGAGATATGGAAGGGCACCTGTTGTTGCATGTGGTGAGAGCAAGCGAGCTTTTTGGTACCTTGTGTAAAAACAAAAAAGGAAAAGAAAGTGAGAAAAGAGAAAATATTGAGACAGAAATAGAGAGAAAAGTTTGCAGTGGTCGACGTGCATAGAACAGAGCACAGGGTCGTTCTCTCCCTGCGCTCTAAGGATATTTTTCTGGTCGGCAGACGCACACACGGCAGTGCGGATGCTTTGTTTTCTGATTCGACGACGAGCAGATTGCACGCGAGAGCGCGAAGGTGATGTTACACGATACCTGAAAGTGCCTTGAGTGGTTTTTACGGGTGCCAACTGTGATCCCTGGGAGTCAACCTGTACATAGTGTAGAAGTTTTAGCTGTAATTACCACCATCAAGGAGAGAGAGAGAGCGCACGGCACGATGATGAACATTTGTAACAAAGTTTTTTTTTCTTCGAAGTTACTACGGCGCACCCCAAGAGCGGTGAGGAAGAAGAGAAAAAATATGCACAATTATAAATATCTCATTTTATAGTGAATATATATATATATATAGTAGTATGTATAACAGTTGTTGTGTTCAGTATCCCCCGTGTAGTATCACCACTGCATGTACTTGCAAGCACTGTCGTCGTTCTTGTCGAGTCATTTGGCGAGGAGGGCTTGCCCCGCCCCCGCCTCGCTGCTGTTTTTGTTGCCGTCGTCGCCTGGGAGCAAAAGCGCGCGCAAACAATAGCGCTAAAAGATTTTTAAACTTCGGGCAGCGCAGGCGGGCTGTCGTCGTTGAGAGCTGCACGAGCGGCAGCATTGTAGTGTTGTAAAGAACGTTGCCGGAATGCTCTTGTTCTTCTTCTTACTCCTTTCCCTTCGAGCGAGAAATGTGATGCCTCTCTGTTAGCACGCGTGACGTTTAGGATGTGACTATTATTGCTGCAGCGCTTTAGGATTAGCGACCGAGACTGTACATATAAAAACACCGCATAAAGATGTTTGTTTTCTGACTTTCTCTGCTGTGTCTGTTTTGGCTGTGGGAGGAGCCCTGCTTCCTCACCAAGACTATTTTGGTATAATACCTAGTGTGTGTTGAAGTGGGAAAATGACACATACGACCAGAAAACGACGTGTGTGGTGGAACTGCAAAACATTTTATGCTTGTCGTAGTTTGAAAAGGAACAGGTTTGCATTTGGACTCTGGTTAGGTGGTGGTTATCTTCTGGAATCATTACAAAACCCAAACCATGAGAGATACTATAAGGTGTTTGTGCGGGCTGGGCTACGTCTGGAAAGCATCGGTAAGTAACAAGAGGCTTGTCTTTGCCACTGTAAAGAAAAGTATAATTGGTTCTTACACGGCCACCACCTCATGCTACCGCAATTCGACTCTAGGTGTGTTTACTAGATAATTTTGCAAGCTTTCTTGGTACAAAATCTCCCCCATACTGTAGTAGATCCATGGTTATTCCATGATCTTGCTGTGCAGGTTGAATCTCTTTTCATCCCGTTGAGTACCTTTTCCACCTTATAGCTAGTGTTGGAACCTTGCAAACCAAGCCAGTTCATTCAGCAGTTTCCCGGCTTAAAGGAGCACTGACACCAATTTTCGGCGTTAATATTATTGCACAGTTCGCTTCCTTCACTCAACAGAATACTCTGGCTGAAATATGAGCAGCCTGCGCCGCGAAGAACATAGTTCAATTGGATCTCATTTATCGCGCCCACGGAGCAGCGCGCGGAGCGGCACTCAGCAAATGGACATCAGTGTGACATCACCCCATGAAGCCAAAAGAAGTGACGCCACTTCACGCACGCGGCCCCATGAGCGGCGAGCGGGCGCCGGTGACATCCGCACAAAGCGGTGAGGTCAGGCCGGGATTCTGTCATATGCGCCGTTCGGGATGAAAGCGCGGTAATTTGAAACAAACGATTTTCAGGCCGTTCAGTGTAATTAACTATCGCGCGCTGAAGTATTTTAAGTGCTGTTTCAGGTTCGCCAGACCATTAAGCATTGATAAAAGCAATAAAAATGTAACAAAATTTTCGTGTCAGTGCTCCTTTAACATTGCTAACCTGCGCAGAACCCTTGAACTAATTTCGCTGCCTCAAACGAGCGCAGGCGTTCAATATCTGCTAATAGCGAGCTTCTTCGCTTGCCCCGAAAACTTCCTCCTTTTTTAATGTTTCTTCAATCTTTGCCTTATTGTTGGCACGAATGTCAGTGGCCTAGCATTTGTTATGCAATTGTTGAGAACTCTGCCATTTCTGTTTAATCCCTCATCCTTCACACTTTCACACTCCTACATTTATTCACGAAGTCCTTCGTTGTCACAGGTAGTATACCAGGTTTGCCAGCAGAGCTGTTTAAGTTCGAGCTTGGTCTGGTGGCGTAGGCAAAAAGAAAGAAAACCGCGCCACCTGTAAAGGGTGCACCACTGCAGAAAGGGTATTATAACAGTGAAGCCGGCTTTCGCGCCCGCTCGAGTGTCGTATGCGTAGGCGCTCCCCTTACTATGCCATTTTGTATATAGCAGTCTTTCCTGGCCTCCTATATCGCAAAAAAAAAAAAAAATGGCGCAGCTTGCATTAGTAGTGCAAGGCTAGAAAAACAGCAGAGGTGGGGGTCGACCTCCCTTCCTTCCCCGTAGGATCCGCTGTCAGTGTGGGGAACCTACCAGAACGTTCTTGTAAATTCTGGCTAAACTTGGCCTCACCACTGAGCACTTAGCCTAGCCTCGCAAGAACATCGCAAAACCTAACAAAACTTAGCAATGGCTAGCAGAATTTAGCAAAACCGGAAAAATCTTGGGGGTTGAACCCCAGCTCTGCCGTTTCTCCTGGTGATGCAAGCTGCGCCATTTTTTTTTTTTTTGTTGTTGGTCATGTTCCCCCGTACAGCTACTCCCGACTCCGTGATTACTGTAGTCAGGTTGTCATTCACTAAGTCTACGCTGACTCCACCCCCTAAATTTGTTTTGGAGTGTTACTTCGAACTCTTGCACCCTGTCTCTTGCTGATTCGTTCTTTTTTTTGCTTGTTTCATCCTTTCCATTCCTAAATTTAACCCAATTCTGCTTCTGGCCTTCATGGTCACTCTTAGACTTTTCATAGCATCTCAACATCCCACACTATACTGCCAGAATTTGAGTACAGTAGAATCTACATGAAATGGAATGTGGTTAAATGGAACTATCAGTTAAACGGAATAAGCACTCTGCAGTGGGAAAGATTTGCATTATTTGCAAGGCAACAAAAATGCACTGCATTCTACCTGGAGGATTTGCGGCGTAGACGAGGACAGTGATGGTGAAAGAGTGCCATTTCTTAGAGAGCATTCCTAGCATTGTTGCACCTGTCCAGTGTAGCGTCAGTGGTGTCCAGTTATTTTCTTATAGACCAGGCGGCATTCTAGACATGAGTATGTGCCAGCGACCTTCAGTATTTCTCAATGGGTTTTCTACCTAGCTGAAGATTGGACAGCGCTGCTGTAGTGTGGCAGCACTGTTCACATCTTTAGTAAGGCTTGGTAGGCTAGTTTATATGGGGAGAGCTTTAAACTGAGAGAGCTTAAATGAAAACAGGTGAAGCGCAGGCTAAGATGACCTGGAAGCATTCTCTGCATCTGTACTCGTAGGACATACTTCTCTTATTTGCTCTATTCTTGCCCTAGATGTGGAGAAAGCATACGACAATGGATGCCATCAAGTTACTCTTTCAAGCACCGCACATTTTCAATTAGAGTTTCAATACAGTCAGTAGGCTCGTTTTCATAATTCCGCGGGGTGCCGCAAGGCTCGGTCCTGGCGCCAACATTATTCAACCTGACACTTTCTCTCGCATGCTTGGACTGTAGGGTATTTGAGAGAAGTGAAACACTTCATCTATGCTGAAGACGACCGTCGTGTTGACACGTCCAGATATTAAAAGACCAAGAACAAAATCTGCAGAGTGCCTTGACTACTGCACACACACCTACATGTAATATATATATATATATATATATATATATATATATATATATATATATATATATATATATATATATAGATATATATATATATATATATATTCGGTATTCTGGAGGTCGTGGGTTCGGATCCCACCCGGCGGGCATTTTTTCACCACTTTCTTTCTGACTCAAGAAATTCTTCATCTGTTTCTATGACCGCATTCTACCCTTTGCTTTCCGAGGTTTTCTTGACTGTGGCGCATTAGTGTGAGCTTCCTTCATTTTTATTTCTGCAGAAATCTCACCTCGCTTCATCCTCTGAGTGGCTTTCCTGCGA
The DNA here is from genome assembly GCF_048455015.1 of Haemaphysalis longicornis. Lineage (NCBI taxonomy): Eukaryota > Metazoa > Arthropoda > Arachnida > Ixodida > Ixodidae > Haemaphysalis > Haemaphysalis longicornis. The sequence goes on along the minus strand of NW_027526361.1, from coordinate 205,083,941 downwards.
TAATTCGAAAACACATGTAAAACTTTCTTTTAACAACGAAGCTGTTGAGCAAATGGTTAGTGTATACTATCCGCGGTTTTAGAAACGCAAAAAAAAAATGCCGAGCACTCGACGCTCGTGCACGCGTACCCAAGCGCACTTTCTTCGAGCTAGGATACCCACTTATTGGGAGATATAGGAGATTATTCGGAGTTATTGGCCCATACTGGTAAAAAAATAGAACTGCAGCCTTTGCCGCGTGCCTCCAGCGCACCTTCGTCAAGCCATACCTATTATGGAGATTGGCCAACATTGGCCACAATAAAATTACGCCCACCTCCCCTCGCGGGAACCCTGGTGTGATGCAACGCATTTCATAGGGGGTTCCATTGACGTTTTTCATCGTATTGATTACGCTTATAGCAGGGATTCTCACGCGAAGGGGAGGTGGGCGGACTACCGTCGACTGAGACCGCCGGAGCGCGGCATGCCGCTTTATATTCACAGCGCCCGAAGGAGAGGAGGGCGCGGAGAGAGAGTACTGCACATGCGCAGCGCCGCCCACCGGCGCCTAGCAACGGAGTGAGAGCGCGCTGCGCCAACCCGCAGCTGTTCGGGAGAGAGTGTTCGCTATCGGAGAGAGGAGAGACGCAGCTGTGCGGACAACGCGCAGGAAGGACCAACGTTTATAGAACCAAGGTCAGTTGTAAAACTTCGAAGTGTTTCCCGGCGCCGCCGCACCATGCCGCATTGATGGCGCTGCAGTCGCACCCGGCTCCCGCGCGGAGAGAGAGAGAGAGAAATGACCTTTATTAATTCGACCTGCGAGAAAGGTGCGGGTCAGGCCGCACCGGGTGGCTGAGGTCAGCACGTTCTGAGGGATACACCTGCCGTTGTGCGGCTAGCATCTGCGCGCGTGCGTGCTTGCGTGCGCGTGCGCACTCCAGTTGTAGATGGTTAGGCGAGCACTATGCCGGCGCCCGGTTGCACGGGTGGTTACAGGGGAAACCAAACTCAAAGGCAAGGCGCTTTTCTCGCACTTCAAGTTACTTCGGCCTTCGTGTAGATATATGGTACCGTGCCAATGCGTGTCTCGACCGAAACCTCTCACTCTCAGCCAAATCGCGCGTGTGGCGTGAAGTTTTACCCTGAGGACATAGCAAAGAGCTACACCCACTTCATTAACAGTGAAAAAGTAGAAACTGAGTGAGGAAGGTTGAGCCTCGTCGTAGGAGCCTTCCCGAAAATATTTCCAAACCTGCTTCTTTACCTTTACCTATCCAAACCACCAGCAAATAGACAGAAATTTCCACGCCGAAACATGCAAATTGTTGCACAGACCTCGTCTGCACAGAAAGCCAAAACAAGCGCTAACGGTGGAGCCGAAGAAAGTGCTGCAAATTTAGACGTGCTGGCAGCGAGCAGTAAACCTTCGTTCAGAGACATGGAAGGAGTTCGTTTTCCATTGGCGAGCCGGCGAAAGAATGTTGGCAGAGATTACAATAGAAGTTATGTTGTTGTTTTGTTGTTGTTGTTGTTCAGAAAATAGAGGGATAGCTTCTTTTCGTTTAAAAGTGTTTCAATCGGGGAAGAAGTAACTATTTCGGTCAGCTGCTGTCTCCGCTGCAGTGCCTAGAAGCTCTGTCAATAGCGTAAATACAGTTACTATAATCTCATTAACCGGCACGAAGGAATGACACGAAGTAGAGGAGATTGTAATAGCGGTATTTGCACTATTTAAAGAGCTACTAGGCACTGCAGCGGAGACACAGAGATACGGTTTGTTTCGGGCGCACTGCGATCGTCGTCTTCGTCTTGATTGTCTTATCGGCCCCATCACCACGCGAAGCTGATACTTGACAGCCTATTCTTTTCGCCAAGAGGGATATCCGTGAAAATATCTCGTTACCTTGAAACTAAAAAAAAAATATCCACTTTTTGGTTCTTTTATTCAACCGATAAAGCTTTTTTAACGAAATAACGACAATGTTTGCCAGCCTTCACTAATGTATCTGCATAACGCACCAGCCACATTTCCTGCCTAGAGGGTCAGCCGCCTCAACAAGAAACGTAAATTATGTAATGTGAAATGGCAGACGATGCTCTAAACGAACGCGGAAGTGCAGCCACAAAGCCGCGCGGCCTTTGAAATGCAAGCGGCTACTGCGCAATGGTTGACGCCGATTGAGCGCCGTAGCTACGGTGACATGTGGCTAGACTTACCACTTACAAGCATAAATAAAAGGTTGTAAACACGGTGATCGGCATATTTCGCGATAACGCTCGCAACGGCAGTACAGATGCGGCCCGCGCTGCTTTCGCTCGTGCTTCCCCAGCGGCTGAAGGGAGCCGGTTGCGACGGCGACGCCACCTGGCGCTGTGGGTCGCTCGGGCGCCGTATTGCTGGTATGGCGGAGGCGGAGAGTTTTAAAACTGACCTTGGTTCTATAAACGTTGGGAAGGACAGAGGGGCGAGCATGAGATGCGTTGCATCGAAAACTCCAGCGTTCGCCTTATCGCGGAAACACTTGCTCGCAACGAGAAAGAAACGTCATAGCTAGCGTACGCCGCTCGTTCGTTCGTCCTCGTGTCGTCGTGCGCATGCGTTCTTTACCGTAGAAGAGCCGCGACTTGAATGTCGAAGCTGCTGCAGGTCATCATTCACTCCACATGGCCCAGCTGCGGATAATTCGCATGCCCGGGAAACAGGTCGCGCTTCAAGAGCTCGGCGTGCAAAGCATATCCGCTAGAGACGACAAAAGAAGTTGCACTTCCAGTGCGATGTACGAAAACCTCTACCAGAACGATGACCTCACTCTCGCCCTGCTCAACATGAGTTCATTGAAATGCCGTGCCGCCGACATCAATAACGACACCACAACGATACTAAACTCAACTTCGTGTCCGTCAGTCATCACCTACACCAGCTTCCCCATTAAAGTCTTGCGCGTGAGTGCAAGCTTGTCTGGCCGGGGCTTCAGGTACAAGTATGGCGACAGTGGAATTAGTTGCGGGGGTCTGTAGAGCAGGAACCAGGCTTGCTGGTAACTATAGCCGGAGGGTGCCACCTGAAGCCACCCCAACGTATACAGGCCGCAAAACGGGTGCCAGCGTGTTCACCAGTAGCACTAACGCTCAATGCGCGTAATTCGCAATCGGAGACCAACAGACATGGTCTTTTCTTCAAGCTGCCCATTACATTTTGCCGTCCTTGTATACATAGCACTGGAAGCTTCGGCCGACCTCTTGCTATTTGAATTGTCTGCAGGGTGCGGAAGCAGTGAAGAGAACGATGAAATGCGCGCGTGCACGCACCGCGTTCTTTCGCGAGAGTAGAAGAAGATCCATCCTCGCTGCCGCCGGCTGCCATTGCACTCGCTGCGCACGCAATGGCAGATCGAAGCCTGACCCGTTCGACGCTCCAGTCTCAATCCACGTCTCACGAACGGATGCGCAGCCCCACCAAGCGCGAAGAACCAGGCGTGAGTAAAAAAGGCTTTGTACGCTCAGGATTCTCTTCGAGATACCCTTCTGCAAGGCTTAGTACTTTAGGCTAGCGAATATCGGCGAAAGGCGTTAATTTTAACGGGAAGGACGAATATACGTAGATTGCTGTGCATTGACTTGGAAAGAAGCGTTCGAAGTTTTCGTTTTTGCTCCTTTCGACGCATCCGAAACTAAATTCCACTGTCATGCGTTATAGGTTCAATTTCAGAGCATAAAATCAAGCTTCCTTTTACTTCCGCTGGTGGTCCCCATGTGCAAGAGCTGAAAATGCTGAATGTGCAAGAGCTGCACAACTAACGAGAAAGTTCCGAGAGGAAACTCCAATGCTGGAGTCATCCTGGACGGGCTCGCTGACTGCAAAAAGGTCACGACTCCGTTGGATCTCAAAGAATAATTGATACGTCGCGCATTGCACCAGGATAAGTTTTCAGTGGAACGCAGCGTGCAAAACCTTCGTCCGAAGAGCTAAGCCGGCGTTCGTCTTTGCACCAGTGAATACTACGAGCCGAGTAACGCAGTGGCTGTGGCTTCGGGCTGATGAGCCCAAGGATGCGGGTTCGGTCCCTGCCAGCGGCGTAGCCGGGAATATTTTTCAGGGTTGGGGGAAAAGGTAGTCCGAAACTCTTATTTTTTGTCTCTACATGTTAATATATCGATGCTGTGTGTAAATAGCATGGGCGAAAAAAGGCAGAAAGGAACGAGCCGAGGGGCAATGCAGTGCTCAAAAAATTTCAGGGAGTGTTCTGACACCGATACACCCTCCCCGCTGGCTACGCCTCTGATCCGGGCCATTGTGGCTGTTTCAGAGCGCGCTACATCTTTCAAGGTCATTCATCGCGTCGCAAGTGACCTTCAACCGCCGGCGCGCAAGCTGCACTTTCTTTTCGCTCCGCTCGCTCGGAGCCTCGCCACTGCGGTACCACGTGACTAGGAGAGAGTTTTAGCGGCTGCTTCCCCTGCGCGTGGTCTCTGTCTCGCCATCGATGGTTTACGCCAGCTGGGCATGCCTATCAGCGCAAGCAAAAGGATCATTCCAACCATCCAGTACAGATAACTAGAGGGCTGCTGCCAAATCTGGAGCAAAGGCAAACTTTCACAAACACTTATACTCGGGCTCAACTTTCTGTGGCAATAGAGAGAAAGGTACGGGGGGGAGGTAACTGCTTTGTGTTACTGCGCCAAAGTAGTCCCAGTAAACTAATAGGTTTCGAAGCAATAAACCTGCGCCATATTTTATGACGAACGCGAGAAACGGGAACGCCCGTGTGCCGAGATTCCAGTGCACGTCAAAGGTCCCCAGGTGGTCCAAAGTTGTTCGTATGCAAGCCGTATTAGCCCAGGTGCAACCTCAGCGCGTAAAACCCTCAAAATTAAAATACTGTGGGTCAGTAGATGACGATGTCGGTTTCGGTGTAAGAAAAATACGTACATATATCTATGATCAAAACGGAGTGCCGCTAGAGCTTCTCGTCATGAAAGTAGGGCCAATATTCTTTGCCTATATACGGTATAGCCAAAACTTTCTTTGTTGTGGGATACTAAACTATGCGATATTGCATGGCTGGAAAGACATTTTTCCAGGGCACTATAACCATGAAAACCCCTAGTGCCTTTTAGCGATAGCATTTTTCGTATGCAGCGAAAATGAGACTCATCTAGCTTTACAGACGAACAGACGGTTTTTTCTTGTTGAGTCCACTTAGAAATGTTTAGGCGTTTAATATTTGATAAACGTAGTGTCTCGGGTAACGCTATAGCTCCTTCAGTGAAAAGCTTGCAAAGAAAGTTTGCCCAATGTTTGACAACATTTCATTGCTATCGCTGAATGCAGGGGCATAACATGGCGGCAAGCCCAACATACCCTTGTGCGAGCACATTTCAGTGGTTACCAGAAACCTGCGCTTTTGATGGTGGCACCTGAATTTTCCCTAAAGGGGCATTTTTTAACACAAAAGTGTTTTATGACGGGGTCCACCAAGAACTGACTGACATCATATCCGTCACGGAAATAACATTGCCAGGAAAACTTCGATTAACTCGGCTGCGCCGGGATTTGAACCACGAACTCGCTCGCCGCAACGAGAGGTACGAAATGCGCTCCCGACTGCGCTGTGAACGGACTCGTAATCCGGAAGACAAACGCGCCTTATATACTTCCCTTCAGATGGCGCTGCCGTCTAGGAGTGGCGAAGTGAAGTAGTGCATCATGACACTAATGAGCGCCGACAGTTGGCGCCTCGATGCTAGCGCCTACGTGTACGGGGGACGCGCAGCGCAACCTGCGGAGGAGCCTGTAAGGCAAAGTATACCGCGGAGTAAGATCGACGCCGGCTTGTGAATGTCGCGCTCCTAGCACGATCCGCTGCTCCTTTCGCTGCAGCGGACCGTGTTTTTACCAGACGATTCGCTGACAATCCGTTTGGTTTCGTTCTCACGGACGGAGTGCGAGAGCCTGTAGTTTTCAATCGGATTTACGCGACGCTCCGGCGCGTGCAATCCAGTGTCTGCCGTTGATGCGTATAACGGTGCCACACCGACAAAATATAAACAGCGATGAGCAAGTTTATATCGATGCAGAATAAACATTCAACTGCTCCTGTGAAGGCACATTTCACTTTCCTGTTTTACCGGTTCCTATGGAAGAGGGATCAACCACATTTTTTTTTCTTTCAGAGTACAAGAAGAACGCTGTACCATTCTCAACCACACCTGGCCATTCCGAGCCCTCCTCCGCCTCCCGAACGCCCGAAGCTGGGCACCAAGGCCACCGTCGTGGTCGTACTCTTCGTGGTCGCCGTCGCGGCCTCGCTCATCTCCGCAGTCGCCGTGCCAATCGCGAACCGCGTTCGACGCGCCGCCCGCATCGTCGACTTGTGCGAAACCACTGCCTGCACCTCGTACTCCCGAATGATAGCGCACAGTGCGTCGGGCTCGGTGAACCCGTGCCACAACTTCTACCGCTTCGTCTGCGAGGGCTACGTCAATTCGTCGCGTTCCGTGTTCCACGACCACATGTCCTTATTCACCGGCGTCGTGGCACGGTCGCTCCGCACAACGAGAGCGCCGGAGACATCGCAGAGAGCTTTCGAGAAAGCGGCCGTCTTCTACCAGTCTTGCCTCGCTGTCGTGAAGGAAGGGGCGAGCCAGTTCGACGAGTTCCGCACAGTCATGCTGAAAGCTGGAATCCACTGGCCTCGAGTCGTCAAGGCGCCCGATCTCCTGGACTCTATGGTAAACATGGCCGTCGCCCTGAACGTCTTCACGCTTATTTTCTTCACGTCCAGCTACAACCATGGAAAGTGCCGCGTAGAGATCTGGAAAGGAGATGTCTTGGAGCACCTGAAGCGGCGGCGCCGAGAGCTAGAAGTCATCGAGAAGTACAAGAAGTACTACGACTCGTTCTTCGAGATCTTCTTGAACTACGAGGGTAATGTGTCTTCGAAAGACGTCGCGTTCGCGTCGGCCATTCCAATGGACCCTCCGTCGCACTTCGAGCACTTCCTCCGCGTCGAGAACGTGGCCTTCCACTACCTGACAGGCCGTAGACCTTCGGCTAAAGTCGTCTTCGACAGTGTCGTCAAACTCGACCCGATCACGCCGTCGATTTCGGCGCGGCGTTGGGAGGGCCTCTTCAGGCGGATGGCGATCAGTGGCTTCTTCCGCTCCAGCAACGCGTCGTCGCCACTGCCTTGCTCGCAGCAGATAACCGTTTGGGACGTGCAGCACCTCCGGGCCTTGGATGACCTTCTGCTTGCCATGGGCGAAGAAAAGCTGCACTTCTACTACGGCTGGACCATAGTGCAGGCGCTGGCTCGATTCATGTCCTACGGCCTGGCGGTCTTGAGCTACGGCAACACCAAGACGGCCCGCGACGAGTCACCGCTGCACTGCTTGCGGCTGGTGGAGACCACCATGGGCCTGGTGGTGTACAAGCGGTTCGCGGCCACCGACTTCAACAAGCGCACTCGGCTCGAGCTGCACCAGATAATGAACGTCGTGTACTCGGCCCTACTGCGCATGCTCCAGGCCAACCCGGAGCTGGACCCCCGGGAGACGTCGATCGACCTGCGGAAGCTGGAGGCCACGCTGATCCCTCGCTTCGACCTGCTCGACGACGAGGCGCGGCTGGAACGGTTCTTCGGCGAGCTGCCGGACCTGGCGCCGGAAGCGTTCGCTCGCAACTGGCTGCAAGTGCAACAGGCGCTGCGGCGCTCGAACCCTGCCGCGTTGGAGGCGATCCGCGCCTTCTACATGTCGGCCATCGCCGGCAGCGACGCCTACGCGATCCGCAGGGCTGGCAACGGGCAGGAGCTGGGTTTGGCGCCCTACGTGACGCTTCTGCCGCTGTACGACATTAAGGTGAGCTTCGCAGCGCCGCATTGGAGGTCCGTCTGGGTAGCGAACCTGTCGAGGCTTTTGTTGGAGGTTGCACGTTTGTTCACAGTGCCTTACTTTTAAAGTGTTTGTCCCGTCCTGGGATATTGCGTCCGCCCGTCCGTCATACTAAGAACGAAACGGAGAATATCCGACAAACCACTCCAGTTGCGTCCCTTCTCAGCCAGCTACTCGCTTCCAATAAATAGTCTTGTACATCAGCCCAGCGAATCTTGCTCCGGCGTCAGAAGAACGCAGTAGCAACCTCATAGCATCCTATGGGGATCACAAAATAGGCTGTAGTTTTTTAAACACGATAGGCTTTCTTGGGCTACCCCGAAAATTTAGATCTGTGTGTACGTATGTCTCTCTTTGTCCCTTTCTCGATTCAGCCATTTGGCTAGAAGTTACAAGAATTTTAGCAGCGGCGGTCGAGCGTCAGCTCATCCCGACTTTCTTCCCTCACGCCTCCATCCATCAGCATCTGCCATTGCCAGTAATCACCATCCCAGCTCCCCCCGCCCCATCCGCAGACCTTGACCCGCCCTTTATTGCGGCCGAATGTCAGGAACTGTTTTTCCACGGCAAACGACGCTCCGCCCGGGGACATGATGGCATCACGTCGCAACACCCCTGAAATCTGAATGACTCCACCATTACCGCTCTCTTAGACCCTGTTGTCACGGGCGAAGTTCCAGAAGAAATCAAACTTACGCTCATTCATCCGATATCAAAACCGACAGACAGACAGAACAACTTTATCTGGCCACAGCTGAGGCGATTAGGCCGGCGACGTCTTCTCCGCCAACCGTCGGTCAGCAGGGCCCCTTTTGGGCAGGGGTCCGGTGCCTTTGGCCAATTGGGCCAGGTGTTCTTGAATTTGGGGGTTTGGGTCACGCAGGGCGGCCTCCCAGCGCGCCTCGCTGGTGATGGTAAGGAGAATGGGATGGGATCGGTGCCTGGATAGCGAAAAGATTCTACTAATATCTCTAATCTCAGACCGATCTCCCTAACCCCGATGCTTTGTAAACTCGTACAACGCCTCAAAAATAGTTGACTTCAGCATCATCTCGACTACGTGTCACCATATGTATCCGGTTTTATTTATTACTACTACTACTACTACTACTACTACTACTACTACTACTACTACTACTACTACTACTACTACTAATAATAATAATAATAATCAATCAATCAATCAATCAATCAATCATGTTTATTTACGTGCCCAGGAACAGCCAGAGGCCTGAGTGCTGGCGCACGGGTAGTTACATGAAAACAAAATACAAGAAACATATTGAAAGAAACAAACAAGCGACAACACACACACAAATTGAAGTAGCGAAAATTACAGAAATAAAGCACAGGCGGAGCCTGGGTACAGGTAAAAAAGAAAAAGAAGATGCCTTTGTGGCTCAGCTTATTGTAATGAATACACAACAAGCAGAGAACAAATTTTAACAGTAAGACGACAAAAACAATGACAAAGTATAGAGACAAATGATAAGACAAGCATGATAAGTAAACAGTTTTAAAAACAGGCAACTATATTGGTTAAACAGAACCACAGAGAAACGAAACTTCAGCAATAAAAAAAAAGAAAAACGAACGACAGAGATATCATAGATGTTTAACATACTGTGTTCAACAAAGCAGTACGGTAAATTGTAAAGGAGCTTTGAAAGATGTCAAGGCGTTCAGAGAAGCGGTTGTAGCAATTCTGTATTCTGCGCACAGGAGAATGATTGGAGTTGCGCGCAGCGGTCAAGAAAGGGCGATGCGACCTGGTGGGCCTCTGTGGAACACTAAACTCTAAACAGTTAAGCAGGTCCGCGCAAGAAAGGTCACCATGAACAATTTTGTGAAGAAATGTAAGGTCTGCACGCATACGTCTGCAGGTCAACGAAGGAATGGAAGGAACTATGGGTAAGTCAGAATCAGGACCCGGACTGTGATTGTGATGACGGTGCTTAAATATGGATAAAAACTTCTTCTGCACACGTTCTATTAATTCACTACTAGATTTGGAGATGCCGTTCCAGGCAACAGAAGCATATTCTAACTGGGGGATACATATTGCATTGTATAGCATTAGAAATGGATCTGGAGAAGAGAATTCCTTTGTAATCCGACACACATTTCCAAGACTTCGGAGCGCTCGCCGGGTGATGAGCCTAATATGAGAAGAAAAAGAGAGGGTACTGTCGAAAAGAACCCCGAGGTCCCTAATCTCCTCAACCCTTTGCAAAGGAGCTCCCGCTATACTGTAGGAAAACAGTAGACGATGGGTTTTCCGGCTGTACGTGACAACCTTTGTTTTAGCTGGATTTAAAATTAGACAGTTTTTGCTGCACCAGACCGATAATTCCGACACATCCCTCTGCAAGGCACAGCAGTCCTGAAAACTGCTAATGTGCCTAAATAGTTTGACATCATCAGCATAGAGAAGAAATGAAGATTTTGTTAACACTGTTGACACATCATTGATAAAGATAGAAAACAATAGTGGACCCAGCACAGAACCCTGAGGTACACCACTCGTTGCAGTGTAAACACTAGACCTTTTGAAGTTTACATCTACGTAAAAGGACCGGTCAAGGAGATAGTTGGACAACAAGGCAACAAGACTTACATCAACACCGGACATAGTAAGCTTGTTAATTAATAATTTATGGTTCACTACATCAAACGCCTTACTGAGGTCAAAATAAATTACATCCAACTGGCCGTTTTCACAAACTGCAGCCGAAGCCTGAGTCATGAAGCTTGCAAGATTTGTAACCGTCGATCGACCCGAGAAAAAGCCGTGCTGATTTGGTATCAGAACGTTCTTGACGCATGCAGCAAGAACGTTGTGCAGAGCTGACTCAAAGAGTTTTGAGGCGACACAAAGGAGTGAGATTGGGCGATAGTTGGTAACGGCTGACTTATCACCAGACTTAAATATTGGAAAAATTCGAGCAATCTTCCATGCACGAGGAAATTTGCCGAAAAGCAAACAGTTATTATAAATGGAAGTTAAGACAGGCACAAAAATGTTGCCGTAAGCCTTCATGAGGGCTGCTGGAATTCCGTCTGCACCACAGGAAAATGACGGTTTCATCCGTTTAAGGCTATCATTGACAAGTTTTTCATCGAACATAAGTGTACTAAAATTAGACATATTATTAAACGATAGGCGTTCGTCGGGACCATCTGGCAGTTGAAAGACAGAATGAAAGTACTGAGCAAAGCTCGTGGCGACATCCTCAACCTGTTCCCCATCGGAATTAATCAGACTAATGTGTTCTTTAGACGCCTTAGAACGGCCGCGTACATACCTCCAGAAGTCAGCCGGTTTCTGAGACGCAGAAGCCTCTAACGACTCTATATAGAGCTGGTGGTCACGCCGGTAGAGGCTTTTACAAAGTGAGCGATACCGACTAAAATCCGCTTTCCACTTGTCAAGCCCAGACCGCTTGGCCTTTTTGTGGGCACTGTCCTTAAGTTTAAGCGAACTTCGAAGTTCTTTAGAGAACCAGTGGGGAAATTTGGAATGAACAGGCTTATAAAAAGGGATGTACTTTTCCATGCCACTCCTGACAATTTCGGTAAAACGTCGAACCTGTTCGTCAACATCATTGACATCAAAAACACTAGACCATTCAGCAGATGAATAAAAGTGATAGAGCCCAACATAATCACCACGCTTGAAAGCATATCGCGGGACTGCACAATCGTCAACACCACCATAGCAATGCTGGGCAGAATAATAATAATTATTATTATTCCATGAACACCCATGACTGTCTTTGGCTGCTACGGCGAGTCTTCAAGCGCACCTATCGGGCGGGTAACCCTGACTACACCCCTTCAATTGATATGCGAAAAGCATTAGATAGCGTGAAGCTGCTTTTCTCGAGGAGTTATCCCAGGCATTACCTAGTCAGAGGGCCCAAGACTGGCTACGTAATTTCCTTGAGACCAGTGCCATCCGTCTCAGCAGCACGTACCCGGGGTGGAGCCCCAGGACCTACTACTAAGGTAGGGGCGTTCCCCAGGGCTCTATCGTCGGTCCCGTGCTTTCCAACCCAGCCATGGCCCGCGTTGCCTATAGGCTTGAACAAGACTCTGCCGCTCGATTTGCTATATACGCCGATGATCTCACGGTTTGGGTGGAAGCAGCTGACTTTTCCGATCCACATCACATATAGTGTAGAAAAAATTCCCGCGCCTTCCCGCGAGGGAAACACGAGTAAATGCAGAGCATTGGGGGTCGTTAAAGCCGCGTAAAGTCGCGTTAGAGTGGAGCGAGCGTCAACCAAGGAAGGAAGAAGCAACGCAGTGACTGAAGCACGAGCGACCGCTAGCCGCTTTATATTTGCAGCCGGCGCAGTAGAGGGAGAGCAGTACGGGGGGGGGGGGGGGGGGGGGAGAGCGCGCATGCACAAGCAGCGCGCGCCCTTCCACGCCCCACCGCGCTGCTATCACGCACCTGTTACGCCGAGACCGCGACGGAGCGAACGGGCTGTCTACGACGCATGCGCGCGCCAGCTGCTGTTGAGAGAGAGGAGGGAAGGAGGAGAGGCGCACCTGCTGCGGACGCGGAGCTGTTGACGCCGTCCGACGCAGGAAGAGGCGAGGCTAAGAAATGCTCTGCATTTAAAAAATGACGTGTGTGATGTTTATTGCGTGTGCATTTCCCCGAAAGTGACTTTTGTTGGCCACGTACCGTGCAGGACCAGGTGCGCGGCCCCAACAGGAGCGCTGCTGTTTTCGCTGCCGGCTGGTTGCGCGGCTAAACTTTACGTAGGGAACTTTCGCTCTTGCTTTCGTATACTGGCGCAGTTAGTGCGGCGCGAAATGCCTACGCTGAAGTGAAACCAAACGCGCGCTGCACTTATCGTACCACCCACAAAACGAAAGCAAGAGCGAAGGTTCCCCTCGCGCAACCAGCCGACAGCGTCAACCGCAGCGCCCGTGTTGGGGCCGCGCGCCTTGTGCGGCACGGTAGCCGTGGCACACAAAATTTTGAGATCGACTGTACATTTTTAAATACACTACAGTATATAACGAAAGAGATGCAGTCGCTTATGGTAATAGTTGGTTCTTAGGAGGGTGCACTTTTACATGGTTGCTGAATTACATTGCTGAATATTGGTGAATTGGAAGTAAATGAAGTTTTCTGAAGAAACCGAGGAACCAAGATACCGCTATTGAAAATTGACACTGCGCAAGTTCTTGGCTGTGGTGCGGACATTCATCGCGTCTGGAAACGCGTCCCGCAGTACTCGCAACTCCGCCACGGGCGTCCATGTGACGAGCAGCTAGCTATGCGCGTGTTGGTAACTTGGCCTTTGAAGTCGTCGTTTCAATGTTCACGGGGTCTCCTCCCGGAACGGAAAGCGTCGCATCAGCGAGCTGCAGTATAGTGTTATTTCCTGTTTTTTTAAAACTTCTTTCTTCTTGCTCTCCTGAGCACATGAGCGGCGGTGTCGCGTTCGTTCTCCCAGCTTCCACCTCCTCTACGGGGACCCCCACAACGAGGGGCCATAACAGCTTCGCTGCAAAGCGCAGGTGGTGGACAGCGTCAAGTACGGCGCCCTGGGCTCCCTGCTGGCGGCGGCCACCTTCCAGTTCTTCGAAGAGCGGCTTCCGGAGCGCAGTCGCTTCCGGTCGCTGATGGAGCAGCGGACCCGCTGCTACGAGAGCGGCCCGCTGCGAGGACTGCGCGGGGACCCGGCCAAGCGGGCTGCCTTCGAGCGGGCCGTGGCGCTGTCCTTCGTGTGGGAGGCCTTCCGGTCGCCGCTGCGGCGCCGGGGCAAGCACTCGCGCGTCCGGGGCCTCGAGTCCTTCTCCGAGGACCAGCTCTTCTTCGTGGCCTCGTGCTACCCGCTCTGCACGGGCGACCAGGGTGCCGGGCCGGCCGAGCTGGCCTGCAACGAGCCGCTCAGGCACAGCCGACACTTCCCGGTCGCCTTCCGCTGTGCCAGCGGGGCACCCATGAACCCGCGGCTCAAGTGCAGCGTATTTTACTAGCGGCGCACTTTTATGGCGGTTCTTTGAGTTCCTGAGACATTTATTTGTCAATTTAAGGCGCTTTTTTTTTGCATTTTACCTGCATGTGTATTCTATTGAGCATCACTTTTTTGCTCACTTGTTTTCGTCATAGTTAGGGGACGTGTGAACTCTAGCTGCGGTCCCCTCTGGAATAGCATTAAAATATATTGCCGCGAACCACGTCTCCTGTTCTGTTCACTTAATAAGCAGTGTTGCGTGACCAGCACCTTGTCGATTCAGCGTCTAAAGGTCTAACGAGACGAAAGATCCAACGAGACGAAAGGTCCAACAGTGGACCTTTCATCTCGTTGTACATTCAGGCTCGATTGGACCTTCCGACTCGGTGGATCTTTCATCTCGGTGGATATTCAGGCTCTTTTGTATAAGGGGCAAAGCACCTTAGGACCTCGCTTTGTCCGTGGCTTGTACCTTGGCGTCCGTATACACAGTGTTGCGCATGCGCGAGGAGCATTGGATTGAATTGGATTAAATTGAATTGTATCGGATTGGATTGGATTGGAATTGTATATACTGTACACACGCGTTGCCACTCATTTACATGCGCGAGTGGGCAATGCCACGGGTGATTTACGGTAAGAATAATCCCCAGTGCTTCGCCCAATCGTCATCATTCACTTCGTGGAGATGCGTGAATTTTTTATATGAACGTCCGGAGCACTCTACAATCACATTCACTACCCAGTTCAGCCAATTAATAGCGAGAACGTCTGCGTTTCAGGTGCGAGTATATAACTTCGCCAAAGTACATGATAGTTTAAATTTAAATGTAATCCCGGCATTGGCCTTTCCACGTGGTCAGGAACGGGCTATTTCTGAACAACAGGTTCACGGAGATGAAAGTACTTGTTTACGAGATATATGCTATCACTGTCGTATCGACTGATGAACGCCCACAACAAACATTTTTCGGATTTTTGCGCTGCGGATTTTGCGGATTTTTGCGCTGTTTTGAATTCAGTTAGTATGCGCCAAATAGCCCAAGCCACCGTTATAGCGCAGTTCAAATGTGACGGAGAATGGATTTTTTTTTTTCGGAAAGCCGGAATATGGACCCTTAACAAAAGGAATGACCACAAACATATGCGGACCACCCGTGACGCTGTTCAATAATGATAACGTATACGTGAAAAATTTTTCCTTTAAGCGGCTTACATCAAAACTCTTAGTGAAAACATGCTTGTGCGACAAAGGAATGCATCTATCTGTTGCTCGGATAATTGCCGCTTCTATCAACTAGAAACCATTAATCGTTGCATTGTTTTGTGGCGGGATGCGGTGTTTTTTGGGATGTTTTGCGACAAACTGTTAAAAGGGACATGGACAATGAGGTTCTTGCCTTTTAGAGATACTACTGGAGTGCCCTATGGTATCATTTTTGTGATGGGATTGTATAGCTTGTAGAAGTGCCGCATGACTGAGCGGCATGCGGAACTCCCACGCCCAACGAAGTCTGTTTTTTTAGAGCTGGCTGAGTTGGTGCAGAGCATCTATGCGGCGGAAAGTTACCCATCAGAGTGGCTGCACCTGTTGGACGCGCGTGTCTGCTTGCTGAAGTTTTGATGGCCGCCTTATTGTAGCTGCTGCGGTGTTATCCTTCTTGGATGACTGCTAACTTTTGTATTGAATAATAACCGCAAGTTTTTCATACAGAAAAGAAAGAAATGTGGCATGGACGAGTGCTCTGAAGCACTAGATGCAGTGCATCGTAGCTGGAGGTTCGAATCTCCGGTAGAACTACTTTTTTTTCTGGCAGTTTATTACTTTTTGTATAGGTAACGTTTTATGTACTCCATTCACCGTTTCGTGCTGCAATCATTGCATTATGAGCGAGTTTGGAGACTGCGTGCAGACAGACACTATCGCGCTGGCGAGTTTTCTTTGGCGTGGTGTTGACATATCACCGGCAGCTTAGAGACACAGTGCCGAATCCGCCGATTGCCGGCCTCGTCCGAGAGCGACTCTTACGACACAGAGACGAGCAAGACAAGCTCCGAAGTTGAGGGAAGCGCCTCGCAGTTGAGCGTCTCCGATGGTGCGGAGGGCGTGCAGCCACTGCGAACACCTTGTGAACGTTACGATTTTAAGCGTGGCTGGCAGCCTTATCTAACCTATCATGCAGCTGACAACGATATCCAACCAGCGATAACGTTGGACGCCAAGCATGTTGCTGCGGGGAACCGAAACCGAAACTGGTTTGAACAACTCTCCAAAAATAAATGACAACTACATTGCGATACATGAGCTTGTTGCCAATAGTAGTAAAGTTTTTTTTTTTAAATAAATAACACTGACATACAATCAACTGCATATACATAACGTTTAAAGTCTTGGGCATCGTCCAAGCACATCGCGTGACGTTTCCTATGTGTCGAACTTGTCTTGCAATGCGATTGGACGCTGTTTAGCATTCTAGATTTCATGCATACGCCATTGCGCTTATGTCAGTGCAATTGTGAAAATGTAGTTTTGTGGTATGTTTTGGGGGAGTTCGAAGCAGTTTCGGTTTAGGTTCCGCCGTGAAATACGTCCATGGTTTCTGACGTTGTCTGTAATCGCGCATTGGTCATACTTCAGAAATCGTCATGATCCGCTATTCACACGATGTTGACTGCAGAAATGGGCCGCATAAACCTCCTTGCGCCGCTTCAAGCTAGCAATTATCGTTTCATGCAGTAAGAAAGGCCGAGCCGAGGTGGACGCAGTTGGTGAACTTCGGTGCTCCGGTTCATCGGAGATGGTGAACCGCGGGTCGCCTCTCCCGCACCTACGGATCTCACCTACATGTCTTTTCTCCGTAGCATCCGCCGCGTCGTCGGCGAATCGGTCAAAAAACACATTCGGCCAATAAAAAAGGCCTCTACCCCTAGATTTGAACCCGCACAGTGGATGCCAACGCTTCGTGCTTCATCAAATTACGCTTCGGCAACATGCAACGAGGCTTACAAATAACAAGTACATATGTTGAGGCCAACCGCCGTCATATCGGTCATACGCGACATAGTTTTAGCGCTAAAAATAGGCGGACACAAGAGGACAAGACAGGAGCTTCCAAAATCGCATCGAACATTGCTGTTTGCTTGTTAGATTGCACTAATTTGAGCTGATAAGCTGAGCATTGTTGCATAACGTTCGTGCAGTAGGCTTTTACCCTAGCCACCCCCCCAAATATCTAATGAGCAGCTACTACGTTTCTTCTGGCAGTATTATCGAACAGAAATGTGTGCTATTTCACCCTGCGAAATGGTTTTACGGTTTACGATAAAGAATTCAGTTGGTTTCATTTCCTCATAACGTGTATTACTTCGCTTTTAATTTGCTTTAGATTTTCTACAGGCGTACCCGTCGCACAGTCGTATGCAGCTTACGGCGAAGCGTTGTACGCCAATTATATGAAATACTTGCTCGCTAGAAACGATCATCATCGTCATCATAAAAAACAACCCACTCAGGTCCACTGCAGGACAAACGCCTCTCCCATTGACCTCCAACTCCAGCTCCTGTACTGCACTGCTCGAGTCCACAGTGTACCCCCGAATTTATTTATTCCATCCGGTTTATCCGGTCCGTCTCTGAAGTGAAAAACATGTGACTAGGGGGTCATGGTGACTCCTGAAGTATGGCTAATGCACGATCGCAGATATCGTTGGAAACTATGGGCGTGTTTCACGGTGAAACCAAAACCGACACTAGTTCGAACTCTCCGGAAATAAACCACAATAACTTTATTCCGACACATACTTGTTGCGAATCGCACTAAAGTACTTCCTAAAAAACATCCTTTACACAAACGCAGGTGCGAATGCATGAAAAATAAAATCTTGGTGTACCCCCGAATTTATTTATTCCATCCGGTTTATCCGGTCCGTCTCTGAAGTGAAAAACATGTGACTAGGGGGTCATGGTGACTCCTGAAGTATGGCTAATGCACGATCGCAGATATCGTTGGAAACTATGGGCGTGTTTCACGGTGAAACCAAAACCGACACTAGTTCGAACTCTCCGGAAATAAACCACTTACATCGCAAGATGGGTTTGCGTCATTTCGCGTTACTGCTGCAGTTGTGGCCGCCGCAGACTTCGCAGGGTATTTCTTCTTCTTTCGGACTTTGAAACTGAAGTACAGTATTAGCGGCTGCATAAACGAAGAAAACCATGTTTATTTGCGCCCGTCTATGCAATGCAAACACAAACACAAGTTAAACAAATCAACGCAGCCTGTATAAACATTGCCTAACGCGTGAGCGAAAAATGGCCAAACAGCCACTCTCCTGTTGCTCTCTCCCACCCTTCCCCGCTCCGTGGCCTTCCAGCGTGCTTTCGTGTCCGCCAGCCAGCGCCGCTTCTCGGAAACTATGCAAAATAGTCGAAAGTTTGTTTAGCGTTCCCGAGGCGGCGCTCCTACGCCTTCTTGTTTAAGGTCCCTGAAAGAACTAAGGTAGCGCCAACTGCTCCCTCCTTCTCCACTGCCCTCCTCTTTTTTCTCTCCCCTCACCCGCGGCGCCGCCGTCCCTTTAACTCCGCGGCGGGGCCGCCATATTTGTTGGCCACTTGAGAGCAGACGCCCTTGCTACGCTTCAGGGCGCTCGCTGCAGTTTGCTCTTGTTTTCCCGCCGAAATCGCTCTTTGGTAGCATTTATAGGATTTCTAGAGCCCCGTTTTACCAACAGGCACTGAGTGATAGTGTTTTGTTTTATATTTTTGTCTACAAGGGGATATTTGCGAGGCGGATGCCGCTGGCGCATACGCACAGCGAGGTTTTTGTTTACGTGTGCGGCATTCTGTAACACCTCAGGATAGCTCGTGAATGCGAAAGGATCGAGCGTGGACATTTCAAACTGCTCTGTTACGGTAGTTCCGTTCTTGCATTCGCGTGACTGTGGTCGTGCAATCACTGCACAGAGGTCTTGCGCACGGTTCGCGGCAGTATACAGTGCGCTTCATTCGCAAATGCCGTAGTTCGAGCGCTGCGCTGGCGTCCTTGCACTCGCCTTTCTTGCGATAATTGTGTATCCTCAGCTGCGTTCACTCTGCGCCCGCTTTTACTAACGACCTACAGCCTACCTTAATTACGCGCAGTTTAGAGTGCTTTGCCGTTTTTGTAGAAATGTTTCCTTCACCTTCATGTCGTTATAGGCTGCTGTGAGTAGACTAAAAACATACACATGCTGTTGTGCGTGTGTGCACGTACAGCGACGTGAAAAGCCCCTGCTTCCCCGACTTCGCAGCCGGATACACTAAACTGCACTCGCGGCCGTACGTTCATGTGCGAACCTAGTGAAAAACGCAGACTTGTAATTCTGGGAATACGCGCCAGAGAAGACTGCGATCAATCGATCGGGTAAACTGAAATTACAGTCCCTCTAGGTACTAATTATGTAACTAGTTAGTGCAGTTAATTAATCATGCAATACGTTTTTTCACCGGGCGCGGTCGTTTACAGCCGTTATTAATGGAGGCGCCTGGACAGAATTGTTTTGTGCTGGGATATATTTTGGCAGATTTGTACATTGCACTAACACAGGGATACACCCGAAAGAAATTCGAAAGAGGACCAATGTCACGATGATTATCAAGAGAAAACAATAAATCACAAAAATGAATTGGTGCCAGCAAATAGATATTTTATTGGAACAAACGTCCGTAATGACGTCGTGCAGGTGGCTTGTGCTGCTGACGTGGCTTCCCGTGAGAAAAAATGTTGGGAGTGGCATTTGGGTTTAGTTTTTTTAACGCCAAGCTTCTCAATATCTGTTGCTCAAATTGATCCGTGAAATAATCCTATTGAGAAGGGAAAAGAAATGTCGCCACCGAGTTTGAGATGCGCCACAAACACTCCGCAAATATAGGCAATAATGCATTGCAGAAGGGAGTTAGTGACTGTTCTACCGTAGCATGGTCAAATTCGTGTTCGCGCATCTGCTCAGTGCCGCGTCCGCCCAACTCGCTACACTAAACCCGTTTAGCAAGCGCTTTGCTGGACAAAAATACGTCTGCTGAAAATAATATAGTCGCCCAGTGTGTTTTGGTTCAAATCGCAATGACTGGATACGCTGCGCCATTGACTACTAAGATGAAGTAAGCGCGCACACTGCAAATGTACGGCATCACGTGTAATGCAAACGTAAGTCGTAATTAACGTTCCTCTGTGCATACACGGAAGAAAGGGCGTACAGCCGTTACGGTGCGAATATGCATTTGAAGTGCTCATTCAAACGTGCGCGAATTTAATAAAGCGATAACAGAAATTGCGCATCAAACGTACGTCAACGGCGCGGTCACTATATTAGCTGACCTTAAATTGTTTTACCTAGCCGCAATTTTTTTTTTCTCGCAACAGCCTCAATTTGCGCCGCACCGACCAAGCCCATATTACGCAGCAAATCACTCCGATGTCATAACAACGGGATTATAATACCACCCGGGTAGCTAACACACAAAACATGACTTCACGCCAAAAAGAGCGTACACGCACTCGGAACGCACACGATACATGGTCAGACGCAAGCTGCCGTCGGCCAAAACAAGCATGAATTCAGGTGAACAATTCTCGCGTCACGAAACCCTTACGACAACTGACTGAACATGCTACGCCGCTGATATTGATGCTGGAAGTTAAGCGCGCACATGACAAATACACGGCCTCTTATCCAAACCAAAGCTTACGACGGGACGAACTCGGCGCTGCGCGCAATGCCTACTCAGAACAAAGCGTGTACGACGGTCGCGAAGGGAATACGCATTTCTTCATAAGTGACCGCTCAAGCTCGCGCAGAATTTAACAGAGCAAGAACAAGCATTGAGAAACTTACCTCGCAAAAGAGTGATGGTAGCGTCGGCCTTAAGTATGCCCGTTCAAATCTATGCAACCAAACTTTTCTCCTTTCTGCGTCGCGTTTCCCGGACGGAATAACGAAGTCTTGTGCCCTGCCTGACGATATTCGCGCTGCCTAAGGCACAACACATCGACACCGAGAAGCAACCTAAAACGACACCGGTGCGACATTTTTTCGAAGCGAGCAGCTAATTCCGGTACTGAAGCACGGTGGCGACGGTGGCTCGGAAGCCAGCAATGGCGTCGCAGCGGCGGCGTTGCGCAATGTCCCAGCCGGCGAGGCATCGGCGAGGCGACCCGGCGGCGGAGCAAAAAAAACAAAACCACGTGACTTTTCCCTTGGCCAATGGCGCGCGGCGTTCGCCGGCGAAAAAGAAAATGGCAAAAAACGAAGTAAGAGAGGAGCGCGGGCGAGGGCAAAAGGCGGCGAGATCTAAAGATGGCGCTACCTTAGTAATTTTAGGGACCTTATTCTTGTTTTTCACCATGCCTGTCTGTCTTGGTCTGTCACTGATAAAACTTCCTTTGTCACGAAGCAAAATCCCTTGCGCTGCCGCAGGCTGATGCCGGCTTTGCGCGCTTATCTACTCGGATCACAGGCCCTGAAATTTTCTGAGTGGGGCATCCCACCTCTATCCCCTCCACATTTAGGTATTGTTTTGACCCCGCTGTTCGCACTCCGCATCGGTACGCACTTCTAAAATTGAGGACTGTACTGAAGAAGCGCCCGGACAGCGTGGCGGGATCCCAGCTGCTTATCCTTTTGTTTCCTATAATTTTCTGAAGTTTACAAGCACGTGATATTATTGGAAAGTAACCGTAGAAGTGAGCGCCTGAACAAAAAACGTGCACGCAATTTTTTCTTCTCTAAATACTCCAGAAAGAAAAATATCAGTAAATTATGGCTGCCCCATCCGAAAATATCGTTTTTCTGTTAGCTATATGTCTACCCGACAATCAGTATGTTCTTACACTATTTCAGTCCACCTCCGTCTTTATCTTTGGAAAAATGCAGCAAGTATGAAGTGAGCGACACGTTGAACGAGTTCCCCAGTGCGCCACAGAACTAGCGCCCCGTCGCGGCTAAGATGTAAGCGAAACGGCCCTTGAAGCCCAACAGGCAAGCTGACCGACACCGTCGTAGAAGTGGGTGCAGCGTTCGCGACTCGCGAGCAGTGACGTAAGGCGAGATGTCCGCCGGCACGCGCCACATAGCGGATCACTGCCTGAACTAAGCGTCCCTACCCACGGCCTCCGCGATCGGCGTCCGGCGGCGCGCCGTTGCTCCGGCCGTCCCAATCGCCCAGAGAGAGCGTAAGTCGAAAAGGGGGCGTGGCCGCGTCTTCCGCCGCACTGTGGCGCGCGCAGCCGATGGTTGGCACGAAAGCCGTGTACGCTGGGACGCTCCTCGAAATGGCTTTTCGTCAACTAGCGCGCTTCTTATCGCAATAAAAAGAAAGCATAGCTGATGTTACGGATGCAAAGCGACTCATAGAACCTGATAATGCATGTATTTTCGCTACGATTGCAGCTATGCGACTTATTTAACATGGGCTGTGCCGCTTTACGCCCTCGACGCACGGGTAATATTCGCTACAACCGATGGGAAATTTCTGGCGCCGAAATAACGTTCGCTTCGCTAAAATGTCACTATTTTCCAGGTATTTCTTATGCCGGCTTACGTACTTTATATAATCTACATGGACAATGCAGTTCAATTGAGCGTGGGGCGCGATCGCGTCATACCCACGACGGATGGCTGTACTGATATCTGGCCTTAGAATTAATGCTTGTTGGGTGGAAGCACTCGTCTTTTTAGAATTAACACGTTTAAGGAGGATAACGTTGAACGATAGCCTCAAGCATGCGGCAATCTGCTCTACACATGCGCGTTAAGCAATTTACGGTTTCAATTTCAGTCGCAACAAATTAAAAAAACTTAAGTGCACCCCAATTTCATTGTATTCTTAAACGTAGCTATAGGGTATGCAGGGAAAACACTTGGAATGGCACTTGGCTTCAGGCACCGAAGTTTCGTGGACCCTGAGGAGTAATCACACTGATCACACTCCTGGAAGTGCAGGCTGCAGACCACATTGCTACTGGACTTGTCATTTGGTGTAAAATCCCGCCTCGATATAGCCTTTAACCACGCCTGCCGCCGGCTCTCATCGGAAGGAAACTCATGGAAGCTGACTCCAAGCTTCTTCTGTTTATCCAACTTGCAGTATGGCACGCAGCAATAAGACATTTTGTCTGAAAAAAAAAGTGTAAAAGCAAGCGATAGTTTATGCTGAGATTACGGCAAAACAAAATTCCATATTTTGCCCCAACGCCAGTTGAATTGAATCCTTTAATTAAAGTCGGGTGCAGCGCTTCAAGGAATGCTATTCGGGATAGATGACAACCGAAGCTTTCTCTCAGCCCATCGCTGTCGTTTTTCTAGATCACATAGACTCGTTGCTCGCAGGCTGGAGCGCCGAAAGCTAGATAATATTGCACGCCATTTCAGCAGTGTAACATTCAGGCCAGCCTTTAGAGCTGCTTACATGCGCGAATTCTTCAAATGAATTACAACGCGCCGCAAATAGCTGCATGCCGGAAACAACGAATATCAAAAAATCGTGTCGTAAATTAAAAGGGCATGTGCGAAACCATATCATCAATAAGCTGCATACCACGACTTCCGTGAACGAGGCTTCAAACACGAAATATACAAAGGTTCAATTTCTAAAAATAACTGGCAAAAATCAAACACAGCACCTGTATAAAAATGAAATCACTGCGCTAGATTACTGTCCTAACCCACCCCACGCGGAAATAAAAATATAGCGGCTGTTCCAGCAGGCAAGCGCATCGATGATTCGGTCGCCGAGAAGTTCGCGTCCCCCAATGTACCCGTACCGAAATGTCCTGCAATGATCACAGCGCATACTTTTAATTGTGACATACCTGGATTTCAGTGCTGTTCCTCGAAGCTCCTTAGACAAGCGGATGACCTATTCGTTCGGTTGGTCAGCTCAACAAAAATAAAGCTGCAACACAGTTCTGCGTGATCCCGTCAGCGAAGACACGCAGCAACAAGGCTCCGCAAAGCCGTCCAGGGGAGCCGGTGCAAGCTGCCGAACCATCGGCTAACACCGCCACCTCGCGGCGCGTTGCGGAGTTAGCCCAATTACATGTTTTTGCTGGGGGACGCGCCGAATGGGACGGCCGGAGCAACGGCGCGCCGCCGGCAGCCGATCACGGAGGCCATGCCCTACCCTTCCCATTGAAAAGCGCGCGACGCGTCAGGCAATGTTAATACAGGCGGCGTTGAACAAATAAAAAAGGCGGTTTGTTGCGACTTAGCAACCAGTTAACTAGGGTGTGTAGTATTCTTAAATTTCCAACTCGATTTTTTTCTTGGCGTGTGCAATGTTCACAGCACTCTTCGTGGGCTCGACTTTCACGAAGCAGCTCAATGATTGGCGAAAAATGGAGAAAGTCACAGATTGGTGAGACGATTCGGCGCGGAGCTCAGAATAGCCTAACGGTATAGCTGCCTCTGCAATCATCGATATTAGAAATGCATTTATATAAGAATCTCATTTTAAACCATTTTATCTCTAGAATATGACAGCTCGGTTCCTGAATAAGGTACTGCGCTAGTAAACACGAAGTTTCGGCTTGTTTCCTGGGAACGACAGTCGCATTTTCCAGGAAAAAACAAGGCAGCAGGGCGATAAAGTAGCATAAGCAAAAACGTCTATGTAGCGCGAGTGTTGCGCACGTTCAAATCAATTAGGCACCATAAATTGGTCCGTAGCCCCTCCTCCAACTCCCATGGCTGTTCGCAAAGCCTCACAGTATCTCTGGATAAGACATTTCCAGTTTCTACTAAATTTTAACTCTTCGAAAATGTTTGTCAGGATTACTTTTCGCCTTCCGCCGATGTAATGCACTACAGCTGTACAATAATGAACGGCTGTATTTGAAACAACGGAGCGAAAAAGTGACAGGGCTGGTTGACGATGCTGAACCGATTCAATTATGCATTCCGCTGTCTCTCGAGCTGCTTTTGTCTGCACGTTAAATCCCGTCAAGCTTAACTTGAATCAAATTTCTTAGTGCACCGGCCAACTCAATAGGAGAGATCATGCGTTGATTTGAAAGAAAATGGCAAGCGCAAGAAGTTTGTTGTTCTAGCCTACCGGTAATTATCCAAATATGATTATCTGACGACAACCTTCACGTGTATTTAGTGATGCGACCCCACTGTTTGTGAGGAACTCAACCGATTATGGTTGGGTTCACCCTGACGAATTGCAGTACTCGAAACGAAACTTTATTGTTTGTTTTATTGACAGACGATATTGCTGAAATTGACCACTGAACATCGCGGGACTTGCTTACGGCGGCGGACACGGAAAAGATAAACCTTTAGAGTGGTTCTCTTTTTCTTCTTTCTTGTTGTTGGGTCCGAAATTACCCGATTCTGCTCTCTTTGCGGGCATAATACGGGAAACACACAGTCGCCGCTCTGGGAATAGGGAGGACACACCTGAGGCCTTTCGGTCTACTCGTCACCTGGACATCAAATAAGAAGGAGGGGGGGAAGGAAGGGGGGGAAGGGAGCCATCGCGTTCGCTTTGAAGCGTAAACTGGATGTCGGGGTGGAGGGAATTTGATGCTTTTCGTAACTAAACTTCGGTGGTCTACAGTGCGCGAAGACTTTGTATGTCTATGTCTTTACATTGTTTACATGTCTGTACGTCCGTATTGTTGTCTGTATTCTTGTGTCTACACCATTGTTGCGTCTATACCATTGTTTTTACCTTCCCCTTATGTAACACCCCGCAAGGGCTCCCTGAGGGTAACCTCAACATTGACGATGCTGCACAACTCAGCGGTTCTGCACGTGAAGTGAAAGTGTGTGATACCCTTTTATTGTACGGTTTATTGTTGTTTTTGCTTGTTGGCCATTGTTAGGCCCATCGCTGTTGTTCCTGCTGAAATTGTATGAATGCCCACCTGCTATGGTCTCGCCCGAGACTGGCAGTATTGAAAATAAATAAATAAATAAATAAATACGC
The DNA here is from genome assembly GCF_048455015.1 of Haemaphysalis longicornis. NCBI lineage: Eukaryota > Metazoa > Arthropoda > Arachnida > Ixodida > Ixodidae > Haemaphysalis > Haemaphysalis longicornis. The sequence goes on along the minus strand of NW_027526361.1, from coordinate 205,058,111 downwards.
TCACGTTTGTGCTGCTGAGACCGAGGTAGCGGGTTCGATTCCCGGGCGCTGCGGCCGCTTTTTAGATGGAGGTGAAAAGCGAAAGCCCCCGTGTGTAGGAGATTTCAGAGCACATTAAAGATCCCTAGGTGGTGCAAATTAACCCGAAGCCCTCCACTACGGCACGTAGCGTCGGCGCATTTAACACCACAATCAATCAATCAATCAATCAATCAATCAATCAATCAATCAATCAATCAATCAATCAATCAATCAATCAATCAATCAATCAATCAATCAATCAATCAATCAATCAATCAATCAATCAATTAATTAATCACTCAATCAATCAATCAATCAATCAATCAATCAATCAATCAATCAATCAATCAATCAATTAATCAATCAATACGCTCACGTGCAACTTGTTACTGGAAGCAAAACTGAGTCCTACATGCATAAGGCTAACAAAATTGTCAAAGAGATAAGTTAAGTTTTATGGGGTAAAATTTTACACAACTGATTTAAACCCATTGCTATCCGCTTTATTCGAATGAGCCCACTAAACTTGCCTTATTGTTGGACCTTTTGTCTCGGTGGAGCTTTAATCTCGTTGGACATCCAGGCTCGATTTGACCTTCCGTCTCGGTGGATATTTCGTCTCTCCCATCACGTGACGGATTGGACCTTCCGATTCTGTGGATCTTTCGTCTCGCTGGACATCCAGACCACAAGCGTAGGCGAAGATCACCCTCGCCCCTCTGAGGAGGAGAGCGTCGCTAGCGCCTCCTCGCCCCGGGTGGAGGGGTTTGCTTCCCCACAACAGGTAACCGTTATTTCTTTTTTCGGTTCAGTTCTGGTCCGGGTTCAGAGTGCTCTAAAAGTAACGGTTCGGGCTCGGGTTTATTTCCGGCAAAAATAGCGGTTCCGTTCCGGTTTTCGGTTCAGTTCCGGTTCGACACTCTGCACTATAGCAGTGTTGTAAAAAGAATGCAACTAACTTCAAAAGCCTAGTAAGCTAGTGACATGTTGCGAGAAAATCGAAAATAAAATAGTTATATCTTTTCGTTCACCCGTTGTGCAAGTTCTCCAGTAACCTCCAAATGCTGATTAATCTCATCGCCAACACAAGCCATACATCTCCTACTGTCCCCAAAAGGGCTAAGCAAACAAAAAAACCCCGCTAAAACACACCATTAAGCACTGGGAAGCAACATCATAAACTGACTTACTTTTTTCGATTGACAACTAATGCATTTTGCCTTTATAGCCCACCAAAAGACCATTGCCTGCCCTGTAGAGAAAATCCGCATTGCGACCTATTATTTATATTTGTTCTTTTAAGTGCAAAACACTTTATGGGTTCGCCTTGTCGTCGTAGCTCGCTAACGTTCGATGTCAAGCGGGTGCCGCAATCAGGCGGCGCAGCGAGATAAGGGACCAAGGTAGAGCCTGGTGTACCGTCGTCAGGGTGTTACGATGGGGCTTCGAAAACCACGCGTTTTAAACAGTCGTAACCGTTCGAACATCGTGAACCGCAGCCGCTTGTCATATATTTCGCCGTTGTTTAGCGCAAAGAAAACTGCAGGTGCATTTCAGGCAAAATCTGTGTATATAACCGGCAGCCGCCACGTTAACTTAGTTAGAAACGCTCGTTGGGTTGGTTTTTACCATAGTAAGCGAAAAAAGCGACTTCGCAGGAAAAAATGGCGCGTTCAAAATGTCACAGAAAGGCTCCAGCCGTGCAATAAAAATATTACGCGTTCGAAATAACGCATAACAGCTCCAGCATACGAAATTTAAACAAGCAAAAAAAAAAAAAAAAAAAAAGGCAGAACTCCCGCTGGCACAGTTTCAGGCTGGGGCGCGCGAGCCGTGCGGAGGCGGGAAATTTGAATTGCATATTCGCCAAGAGAGCAGTGAGACAGGGCGGCGAAGAGCGTGACGGGTGGCAGCAGTGAGCGGATAACGGTGTTACCACCCATTATGGCGAATCACCGCTCTGCACTTCCGACACCTTTCACATTGAGTGGAACGGCTTTAATTTTTTGCCAAACCCGCGACTGCGCCGATTCCTGCTCGCGTTTTTCCACCATCAATACCTTTTTTAATACACTTTTCATGGACGTCACATCGGGACCTTGCGGCTTCCGGTGGCACCATATTGGGGAACCTAGTTCGCCCGGTTCGCCCAGGTATAGGGCCAGTATATTCTAGGCACTATAGCCCAGGTTGAAGGTTCACGAACGTGCGACGGCCTACAGCTTGCAGTTTCCTCGCTACGCATGTGCGCTCCATGAGCCGTCGTCATGACGATATGTGCAGTTTTCGGGTGTCGAAGCGGAAGCAAGTCATCTGCGAAACCGACGAATAGGAGCCAGGCTCGGGAAGATTTCGTTTGCCAAGGGTAACAACGAATCAGTGCGAGCGCACGAAGCGGCTGTCCGAAAACCGCCAGCGTGTCTGGCTCGCACGCATAAATCGCAAAGACTTGAAGAACCTGAACCACATTCGTGTCTGCGGTCGTCACTTTATCACAGGTGAGTGATTTTTGAGCTAAGAACAAGGTTATGAGCACGCATAGTAAAGGCCCAAGTTTACACGCGGTCTCGCGCCGCTCGCTGCCAGCGCGACGGGTGGTCTGCGGATTGATCTACACATAATTACCGTCGCAGATAACACTAGTCAAGCTTTAAACAGAAGGCGTTGCTTACATGATTATTCGCTTTGTCTTGCGTTCTCCCGTTTTCGCACTAGAAATATCAGCGCGGATTGTTCTAGGCAAGGCTTTTTGATTTGACTCTAGAATGTCGCCCTTTAGAGTGCGGCGAGTTTAAGAAACGTCCCTTGGCTTGCAGGTAAACCTTCAGGAATTACGGACGACCAAAACCCCGACTGGGCGCCCACGCAACATCTCCGCTACAAACGCGGGAGCCGCCAGCGACGAAGTTGTCTGCTCGTTTTCAACGCAGCCAGCAGCGTGGAGGAGCAACTTCGAGCGCCGGCGCAGCGTGATTGACACCCAGCCAGTGGCCTGGCACAGCCCAACTGCAGCGTTCAAAGCGGACCGCTCCTCAGTCGTTTTGACACCGAGCCACCAGCAGCCCCAAGCATCTCTGTGGATCGTTTCAAAGGTTTGTGCTACCATTTTTAATAAGAATAGCTATTTTTTTACGAGTGAAGTTTTTTGCTTGCCCATTATCTTTTGTCTGCCCCATATTTATCCACAGAAATTGCATTGCTCTAATTTACTGCAGATGCTGTCGTCCAGACCGACCTAACGCTGCACGACCTGGAGGTGGCCGAAGTTAACAGCCAGAGGCTCGTTTCCAAGGTAGAAACATCAGCAGATGAACAAGAAAAGTTGGAAACAACATTGCGAGCGCTCAGCGTTGACAACCAGCGACTGTCATCTAAGATCCATGCTTTGGAGAAACAAAAGGGGCACCTTCAAGTAGCGGAAGATTCGCTGCGCAGCGATGATGTCAAAGTTTTGTTTTACACTGGGATTGAAAATGTTTCTCTAGTGATGACTATTTTTCAGCTGATGGAGGTCTCAGTAAAGCACACCCCACAGAACGGTTTGGCCGAATTCCAGGAATTCCTTGCCTTCTTGTTGTAGTTGAAATGGAACTTCCCTCTTCAGGATCTTGCTTCCAGGTTTGGTATCTCCATCTCTACTGTAAGCGGGATCCTGGAGAAGTGGTTGCATGCTTCAATTTTTTTGGATGCTGCAGTCACATCTTGTGTGGCCATCGAGATGCGACATTCAGAGTACGATGCCGCAGGCGTTCGTTGACTCTTTCGCTACTAAGGCGGCCGTCGTACTCGACTGCTTCGAGATAAAAATCAAGCAGCCATCATCTCTGCTGCCAAGATCTGCGACCTGGTCCCAGTAAAAGGGCAGTAACACTGCCAAACCTCTAATAGGTATCTCACCCCAGGGCGTAATACCGTTTATATCGGACGGCTGGGGTGGAAGGACCAGCGACCAATACACCACCGAGCATTGCGTCATTCTCGACAACTTGACCCACGGGATGTAGTCCTGACTGATAGGGGGGTTTTAATATCGCGGACAGCGTAGGCTTGTACTGTGCCACACTGCACATTCCAGCGTTCACTAAAGGAAGAACGCAGCTGTCAGCACTTGATGTTGCCCGCACTCGGAAACTATAACCAATGTCCACATACACGTTGAAAGGGTGATTGGGCTAGTGCGGAACAAATTCATCATTATGAAGTCTGTCCGACCCATTCACTTTTGTATTTGCAGGCCAGGAGATAAGCACGCCACACTTGATGAGATGGTTGTGGTATGCTGTGCCCTGACTAACTTGTGCCCTTCCGTTGTTCCTGAAAACCCAGGCACATCCAGCATGACGGCAACGCCTGCTGCTGAGATGGCAAACAATGTGCAACTCCACCGAGGAAACTGCACCTCCCACGGACCTAGCTTGTTCCCGTGGTTTATTTTTAAGTTTACTTTTTGACTGACCTTTGTATATTCCTTTGTTATTGTATAATGTCTAGGGTTGTCCTCATTTTTTATTTGTGTTTGCGTAAATTTCTTCACTAGCGTGTGCTGCTGTGATGTAAAAAATGACCTGTGTTTGCATATTATTTCATTGTTAATTGTATATTGTTCGTGGTCATGGTCGTTTTTTGTTTTTCATTTACCTGTCCTTGCATATTTCATGTTGTAGTATGCTGTAAAAATGTGTGCTGTCATGCTCATTTGTTTTTAATTTACTTAATTTACCTTTTTGCTTTACCTTTTTATTGTACATTGTATGTGCCGTTCTGTAAAAAATGCACAGTGTTGTGCTTGGGAACTGTCACCAGCTGAATGGACTTCTTGTATTAGCCTTACATATTGCCATGAAGGGTAATTTACAAGGCCCTTTGCTAACAAAATTGGTTTCTTTTATTTGTTTGTGTGCAGCATCTTGCATTAGCCGTCTTTCACTCCTTACACCACTTTGTATGAACTGTAAACTACGCGCAGTGTTCTTTTTGATCTTATTTTATTTTAGCAGCACAGATGGGCACAAACACTGGTGCTCAAGGCCTGGCACCCCGGCTACAGTCACAAATAAATATCTAGAAAACAGTACAGCAATCTGCTACTGGTTTGTCGTCTTGCGTATTGGTAGATTGTCAGTTCATTATTGGCTCCTCTTCTGTGCCACACCATCTCGACAAAGCCTCACCTTTTGCTTGGGTGCTCGCTTTATTCCTAGGCATGTGTAGTGAAACTACCTGTAGTTGCATTGATCCCCATCACAAGCTACCATTTCCCCCAATTCTGGACCCTGGCAGTAGCAGAAGGAGTCTTTGTCACTGCTGCTTGTAGGCTCCACGGTATCTTTTGTGGCAAAACACTCCGTGAATAGTTCAGACAGATGCACATGAGGGAAGAATTTTATCGCTGATGCTAGCATGTTCTGGAAAAAGGTATCGTCCTTCCACACTCTTTCGATCTGAAGTTCAGGAGGCGTCCTAACGACGAAGTCACAGTACGCAACACCGCACACTCCCGTCTGGGTTTGGATCTGGTAGTCGTATGCATGTGCTCGTTTTAAGGGCAGGCTCCCATTGGCGAGCTCAAGGCAAGTCTGAATTTTTGCTTGCTTCGTGTATTCCTTTCATATTAGCTGAATGGGGTCACTTGACCTCAAGTGTGCCTTTTCCGCAGCATGCGCACTCGACAGAAGCGTCTGAACTTGCTGCAACGTACGAATGTTCGATGCAGAGCCACAGGCCAGACTTTGAGTGTGCGAAACTTGCATGCTGCTTTCGCATTTCTGCAACGTAGCTGCTTATCGCGTCATCCTCGTGATCGAGTCCCTACGTTGTTGGAGGGGTGGAAAACTTGTGCTGGTCTGGGCGACAGATTTTCTTGATCAAGCTCACAGGAGGTTTGTCGGTGCTCGAGCAGCACACGCTTTTCATAACAGGGTCGGTAATTCGCCCCGCCCGGTATGTGTACCGCATGGCAAATTTTGATTGGTTTCGCGTGCTGCTTTCGACGTGCTTCACCATTTCTCGGCTGATGAAGATTTCTTCGAGGAACTTTTCGGCACGACTAATAAGGGTAACTAAATCTTCGGTACACGCTTCTGGTCAAGCCAAGTTGCGAAACAGCCCTGGTGTCTTTATTGCGTGGTGCCTCAAACAATGCGCTGTACAGTGCGTGCGAACCATTAAAATGGCCGGCTTCACACTTGAAGCTGCAACTCTCGAATAAAACATGTTAAGTTCGTTTTCTGTTGGTGTAGGTGCAACTGGCAGTACAGCCTGTGGCGGGCTTTCACACCTATCCTGGCCATAGGTCTCTAATTTCATAATGTCCATCCTTTTCTTTTTCGAGGATGTAGAGTCAATTTCTCTCAGGCGCTTGTATTGGGACGAGGGTAGAAGGCTAGCAGCCACACGTTACTGCGTTCCGTGCTTGTCCTGGCATCCCGTATTCGAACTGCTGTCTCGACAGCAAACAGCATTGTCCCTACGTACGAGCAAGCTTCACCCTCTCCTGCCATGCACGTACAGTAGGCTGTGATGACGGTTCCATCAGCGCTAGCTAGAATCCATGCTTTCAGTGGTAGATCTCGAATCCACTGGGAATGGTTCACCTAAAAGAGAAATCAATGCAAAATTTTAAGCATATTTACGTTTCACTTTTAAAAAGCACGGCAAGAGTCAAGTAACCGTCGCCAAATCCCCCCGGCTACCCATGTCCTGGCCGCATCACAAGTCGCGGTGGGAATACTCTGTCTTGATGTTTACCCAACCGGCAAAACCGCTTCCGCTCACTGACTAGCCAGAGCCACTCTTGTAATCAACAAGAGTGGCTCTGGCAGTGTTAATAATTACAGATTAGGAGACGTTACTCTAGCAATGCCTACGTAAGGACGAAAGCCCACACGCAGCACGAAGGAGACGGTTACTTCATTAGTAAACCGATTGTAGCCTGGTGACACATGCTGCCACATTAATAAGATTTCTTCAAGGTATTTTCACACTAGAAAAATGAGCGAGAGCGGTCGCGCTGATGCGGCGCCATTCTGCCGAAACCAAAACCACCGGCTTTCGTGCCGGTGCCGCAATTGCCACTGTTAAGCACGCCTCTTGCGAGGCAGAGTTTCTTGAACCAATTTCCAACAGCGCGAAAAAATGGGACAAAAGTCTAGACACGCAGACCCAGAGCTTCCCATGCAAGAACGAAAAGAAGCGCACATTTGCCGTTTTCTTACCTCACTTAACACGACACGTTTCGATGGTAGATGTGTCGCTGCCAAGCCCTTAACTAATCCACTCGTAAAAAAGTTGTGCGCCTCAAGGGACTTATGCATCCTCATCTCCTCTTGAGTGGCGTAGTTGGTGCCCAGCACCAGGTAGTTGTAGATGTCCGGGTAAGTTGTAGGCTGTAACAGCTCCGCGTCCGCGACGGCATCTTTTCCGATGCGTAGCGTGTACGGGTCAACACCTTCACGCGCACGTGCAGGGCCCACTGGGTCCTCTAAGTATGATTGAGAAAATCCAGCCATCACGACTAGCGCGTGCAGCCTGAGCGTAAAAGCAGCCGGACAGAGACTGCCTGTTGCACTGCCGCAATCAGAGGTTCTCCAACATGGCGGATCGTGCCGGAAACCGCACAAAATGGCGAACGTGACGTCACATGAAAGCTATGTATACGTGTGAAGGTGACCTCTCGTCACACTTCATCAAAATATATTATTTCTCGCCTTAATTCCTTCCCGTTTAGGTGAGCTCCTTTTTTAGTTACTGTTGGGAATGGCCATCCCAGGGCGGTCGCCAAGGTTGTGACTCGCATCGATCCAGCTCGTCACCGACGTTGGGAATCGGCCATCCCGACGCTGTCACCGCTGTTGGGACTGGGCCCTCTCACCGCTGCACCCAACTGTTGCGACTGGTCATCCGAGCGCAGTCAGAGGTGTAGCGACGTTGCCTTGCCCCGTCCGGTATCGACGCGGCGCAGAGCAGAGCGATGAAGTTCTCGAGCCGACGAAAACTTGAAGTAACATTTATATACAGTATGTACAAGGTAAGCAAACGTTACATGGCTCGCACAAAGGCGACAGCATCCTTTCACTCGGTGCCTCCGCCGGAGAGAAGCCGCCGAGGAATGCCGACGATGAGAGTCTCCAGGCTTCTTTTATAACCCGGGAAGTTCGTTGTGGCCCCGAGAAGTTCGAATAGCTCCAATCAGAGCTCTCGCTGCCTGAAGTTTGAATTCCGACGAATGGTAGCGAGGCGGTGAGTCAGCGGCGCCGCCAATGGGGAAAGGGAGGGCGATGCCCCCGCCGTCTCCGTGTCCTCGCCTCAAGGCGTAGCGACATGCCCTTATTTGGTCGTTCTGAGATGCGAGATTCGGCCGCGCCGCAGCGACGAAAGGGAGAGGCGTGACTCAGCCTCGCTGTCGGCGCGTCGCCTCGTGCAACGCATTTGGGCCAGGCGCTCTGGCACAACATTACTAACCCACTGCATGTTTCAGGCAAAAAATGCAAAGACCTGGTGGAATATATGTGGCCCAAGTTTGTCACCGAGACGGACAAGGTATTTTATCTGTCGTATCGAGGCAGAGGGAGCAACGCAAACTTCACTCTCGCCGTTCGCCGCCGAAGCATGTGCGAGCGAGGCATGTTAGCAAAGAAAGTGACCGCTATCGCCAAACGCTGAATGTGATCTGCTTTGCCCATTGAAGTGAATGAAAAGACAGTCTAGCGAGTGTGGTTGCACGCGCACGCGCACGTGGATGTTTCGACACTGCATTTTGCCATGTGCTCGCGTGCCCCGGCTTATTTCGCCGGCGGGTGTACAGTCAAAAATTTTTTGGGTCTTTTGGGTCTTTTGGGGTCTTTTCTGGGGTCTTTTGGGGTCTTTTCTGCCTTGCACTCATTGCAACCAATTGTCTGTCTGTCAGCAGGCAGACAATGGACCCTTCATACAGCAAATAAGCACCGTGGTCTGTCCCAGCTACTGTCCAGAGTTCACCGCTTTTAGAGGTAAGATGCAATACATTTGCTCTGCATGATTCGTTTTATGATGTACGCGATAACTCTGGGGTACTTTCTCCCTTGCGTTGATTGCAACCATCTGCCTTGATTGCAGCCATCTGCGTTGACTGCAGCCACCAGCTCATTCGTTCAACATCCAGCCAAGGAGCCGCAGGGTTTGCACCAGCGATGTCCAGAGTGCTGCATTTTCAGTGTAAGCTGCAACACCGTTTCTCTGAATGATGCATCTTAATATAAAACTAAATATTAAAGGGACACTGAAGTGATATGTAAACATTGCGGGATTACTAGCGCAAATTGTAGTCCAGAGTCCCCAGGCCATGTTTCGACCACTCTAGGCGCGTTTACGCGATTTTATTTAGTAGAAAAACTAATTCGAAAATGCTGTCCTCCTCTCTTTACGCTCGCCCATTTTCTGTGGCGTTTTCGTGTGACGTCAGGAGGGGATGAGCTGGCAATTGGCTGGCTGCGCTACTGCACGGCTCCCCGGCCTTCAGACAGTCAGTCGGCCCAGCGTTTCGTCCGCCGGCCGCCGGCGGGTCGTCGCAATCAAGGAGGTTAAAAAAAAATTGCTTGGTCGCAATTCGTTCGCTTAGTTGAAACGAAGCCAGGACACGTTTGTGAATGGAAGAATGTGCCTTTCTTTACTTGGTTTGTTTGTACACTGTATCTAGCTCCAAGTCAAGGTCGCTTCACACAGGCGCTGCACAAGCGCACATGCGACGCTTCGCTGACTGGTACGCCAGTAGGAAAGTATAAGGCCTCTTGAAGGCGGGAGAAGAGTCAGCGAAGTTAATATAGGTACTAAATAAATAAAATCAACTGATATTTTTACCGTACAGCGTAAAACTAGGGCGCGGGAAGCACTTTTTTGCGCTGGGCGAACAAGAACAGCGGTCAGCAGCACGACTACGCATCTGCGAACGCTTTTCCGTCTACGAAATGCAATTGCTAGACGAGAGCTACTGTGGAAACTCGGGCGACGCTTACTGCACGATCGCAGTACAACAAATAGTCACCGAAGCTGCTTGAAATGCCAAAACTAAATAAAAGTGTAAACCGGTTGTGCAATATATACCCTATATTAGGAAACTCTGCGGATCCGGCTTCGTGGCCGAGTGGGCTGAGGCGTTGTGTAGTTCACCGGAAATGTTTTGCAAGTCACGAGTTCGAATCCCCGCGGGTACGTGCTGTTTTTTTTTTTGTAAGTTAACTTTTTTGTTTTCCGCCGATGTTTTCTATATTGAGTTCACCTTTTTTTGGGCCGCAACGTTCATGGCTACACGAACTAGTTCACAAAACGCGCGCAGGCTGGCACTGGCGCGCTAGCGAGTTCTCGTTGGCGTGCTGTTGCCATAAGCACCGACTGCTTGCAGGCAGTGGGCACAGGCCAGAATGAACAGACCCTTGGCCTGGTGCGAACACGCTTTTTACGATACAGGCATGAGGGAGGCAAGCTCCAAATATGGGGCAAAAGCGCATGACATTTGGGCGTCTGCGGGTACGCGGAGGGCGTTCATGCACTGCGTAGGTCTCGGCTAGTGAATGCTACGACTACAAGCCGTCCTGGGAGGCTTATCTTGTGCATTTTACAGCCGCCAACATGGCAGAAGCGCGGTACGATGATTACTGAGATATTGAGAATGCCCATCCAACAACGCCATTGGTTATGTTTTACAGAACCGAAACCGAAACTGAAACTTGTTTGATTGCTAACCTTGGGCATCGTCCAATCACGGCGCCCCTCCTCTCAACGTCACAGCCTTAGTTGGTGCGGCCGCCGCAAACCGCGCATGGTAGTTTTTCTTCTTTCGCGCTTTGTAAAATAATTACCGATTTGTCAACCGGATAAACGATGAAAAGTGCGCTAATTTGAGCCAGTCTACGCAGTGCAAGCAAAAACGGGAGCTTGACAAATTCACTTCAGTGTCCCTTTAAAGGGTCAGTTCTGCCTTGCTATTTTTGCAACCACTGCATTCCTGTCCTCAGGCCGCCCCAAGCATCTATCATCCAGCCAAAAAGCACCACGGTCAGACCAGCGACTTGCACTGCGCAGCATTTTCAAGTGGTGAGATGCAACAGAGTTTCTCTGAATGATGCATTTTACCATATACACATATACTGTAGGGTCAGTTTTGACTTGTTTTTTTGCAACCATTGTCTTTGTGTCTTCAGGCCAGCAACATGGCTTCCCCCTGGATGCGAGCGCCCTCCCTCGAGACTCGAACTGCGTTTCTTCATTTCAAACAGCAGCGACGACATCGCGAAAGCGCTTCCGAATAGACAAGGGGCCACACTCCTCAACGAGCTTAGAACGGAAGCAAAAAACGTCGACAGAAGCGCGGGGCTGCTGCATGCAGCGCCGAGAAAGACAACCTTGTCTTGGCTATTCCTTAGTTTATCGGCTTCTATAAAATTATTTAGAACCAATATACCGTTAAAGGGGCACTGACACAAAATTTTGAAGGCGAGATAACTTCGGAGATAGATTGGTGGGAACACATATACACCATCTGCAAAATATCAGCGGCGAATACAGCCTAGAACATATTTAAAGGGGTCCTGAAAGGCATTTTGAGCACACTAAATGAACTAGCGCAACCGTTAGATTGGGTCGTCAACGTCCTCTGTGCCAAGTATTACTCTTTTACGCGCAGCAGAAAGCTCACACTTTTGTTGCAAAGTTTGTCGTTTTTTTCTCACCCTTCCTGTCGGGCGCTTCGACGCACGAACTGGCGGGGGCCCTGGGGCGAGCAGCGCACAAATGAAATGCACGTGTCGCGCGGCGCCTTGAGACGCCGCGCATTTCGAACGCCTGCGCGCACCGGATCTCTTAACCACCACCACATGCAATGGCCACCGACGGAGACAACTGGCTTTTCCTTCTTCCCCGGCCGTCAGCGTCAGGAGGAAGGGAAGATGAAGACAGAGAGACGCGGCCCGGGCGCAGGAGAGCTCGGTCCGTCGTCTTCGAGCTCCGCGCGAGTCCTGTTTTTTAGTCGCCCGCCGGGCTGTAAATAAATGTGCAGTTTTTGTATTGGAGGCTGAGTTTGTCGGTTGGAGATACCCGGGGTGAGATCCTCAGCGCTGCTGCGGCTTGGAGGAGAAGCCCCGGGGAAAAGAACACCTCGAAGATAACTGGCGCAGTCGACAGGATCTTCAACAGCGACGACTCAGCCGGCCGGCGGGCGAGGCGGGCCCCTCGACGGATGGAGCTCGCGGAGAAATCGCGGTCTGCTGAACGAGATCGGCGGGAGCAGCGAGCTCGCCAGCCTGGCTGAGAAGCGGCTCGATCGGCGCTCAACGGACTTCTCAACGGCGACCGAGGGAATCTCTGTGGCATGCTGAGCGGCGGAGAAGCAGCGTGACCAGCGGCCAGTGGAGGCATCAGCAGCCCACTGAACGGGGAGCGGCCGGAGCAGCGAGCTGTCGGCAGGCGACAAGTCAGCGGGATTTGTTGGTGGACACCTCGGCGGAAGGAGCGGTGCATAAATGGATACCCCGTCTGCACCGATGCGGCATCTCTACAGGCACCAAGCTATGCAGGTCAGTGCCTCTCTTGATCCTGGGTGCGTGGCTCACCATGACATGTACGGGGTGCTGCATGAGTAGCCCTGAGATAATGGGGGGCGGTTAGCTAGGTATGGTGAGATGGAGCTGACTGTGAGGGCTGATGAGGCAGCGAGCGTCAGAATTAGGTCAGCCATGTCTTTCGCTGACGAGATGGCCCTACTGCAGGCGAAATTAAAGGTCGCTGAGGTGGAGTTAGCAGCGGAACGCCTAAGGAGTGAGCGTTTGAGAAGCGCTAACAATGCCACCGCTTCACCGATCGGGCAGCAAGCACGAGGGTGCAGCGAGATGGATGGGAGATTGGATTGCATGAGCATGCTGGAAGGGGTGCTCGTAGTTATGCCCTCCCAGGAAGCGCTTGTGCTTGATTGGTTCGCGGATGCCGAGGCCAGGCTAGACTCCTACTGTGTGCCGCCAAAATGGCGAGCAGGGGTAATTCTTCCCTACTTGAGCGTGAGGGCTAGACGGTGCCTAGCTGGACTCTCAGGGGAGCAGCGGAAGAGCTACGCAGTTCTTAAAGCAGCAGTACTGAAGGGGCTGGGGCTGGCTTCAGTTGCGCGTGAGCCTGTCGTCGCATCGTGCGGAGGCGCAGAACATTCCGGGAGCATGGTCGAGCGGCCAAGAGCTTTGCAGGATGCAGCAGCCCGGGAATCACGGGAGGAATCGGATGCAGTTGATGTCGCGCACACTGCATCTTTTGTTTCTGGAGATCCCCAAATGTCATGTTGCGAAAATGTGATCGCCATGGGGAGCTCCTACGAATTGGAGGAGGAAAGTGTAACTCAGTGTACGGCTGCTTATGTAATGCAGCCCCAGGCAGTTACAGGTAGGACTGCAGGCGTAGCTGAACCGACAGTCAGTGTCAGGGGTAATGTGACCGCTAAGCTGCCTTCTCCTGATTACGCTGACCAGCAGTGCGTAGTGGAGCACGGCGCTCCGAGCGCAGAAGCGGCCGAACTAGAGGGTTCGCCTAGAAAGGGGAGGAAGCGTCAGCCAGCTTCACCGCAGTGCAGCGTGGCTGCAACGCAGGCCGACGAGCCAGCAGCGGTCCCATCTCGAGCGAGAAAGCGAGGAGGAGAGGGGTTCCCGATACTGTTGCGTCACTCAGCTTCACCTGAGTGCAGCTTGGCTGCGGCGTATGCTGACGAGCCGGCAGTGGTCCCTTCCCGAGCGAGGAAGCGAGGAGGAGAGGGGCCCCTAATACTGTTGGGCGACGAGGTGCGCCGCATGGCAAGGGGGTTTTCAGACGACGACGGCCGGTGCGTACCACCTGCTAAAGGCCGCTCGCTCTGATTGAGCTAGATGAGGATTGTGCCTATTTTGTCATGGTGACCTGCAGCCAGGGTCAAGGGGCACTGGCCGTGCTGATTGTTGTGTCGTCAAACTGAAGGAACGATGGTGCACGTGCCAAAAGTGTGTGTGGTGTGTGTTTCGTCTGTGAAACATTCCTGAAGTTATGTTTCACAGTGGTGGTGGAGGTGTCGGGCGCTTCGACGCACGAACTGGCGGGGGCCCTGGGGCGAGCAGCGCACAAATGAAATGCACGTGTCGCGCGGCGCCTTGAGACGCCGCGCATTTCGAACGCCTGCGCGCACCGGATCTCTTAACCACCACCACATGCAATGGCCACCGACGGAGACAACTGGCTTTTCCTTCTTCCCCGGCCGTCAGCGTCAGGAGGAAGGGAAGATGAAGACAGAGAGACGCGGCCCGGGCGCAGGAGAGCTCGGTCCGTCGTCTTCGAGCTCCGCGCGAGTCCTGTTTTTTAGTCGCCCGCCGGGCTGTAAATAAATGTGCAGTTTTTGTATTGGAGGCTGAGTTTGTCGGTTGGAGATACCCGGGGTGAGATCCTCAGCGCTGCTGCGGCTTGGAGGAGAAGCCCCGGGGAAAAGAACACCTCGAAGATAACTCTTCCCTTCGTGTTTTTGGACGCCGCCATCTTCACATGTCTGCATCATCGATTCCCAGATGTTCGTCATGAGCTAGACATCCTGCTATTGGGCGGCTTTTTCACGCACTTCCGGCAAAGAGATGAATCGTCTGCTCAGCGTCGGCTCGCCGGCTGATGTGCCAGCGGAGTGCCGGAGTGCTTGGACATTTTACAACAAACGAAACAAGTGTAAAACAAACGCTTAACTGTTTGTATTGAATGAAACACGGCCATAACACGACATGGATATTGTTACCTGAGTACGTTCCATAAAGAAAGCGTTGAAGCCCCGTGGCACTTCTTTTGTGCAATCGCAGAGAACGCCCTGAGCCGAATGCCCGGGTTTGACGCACACATTTTTTCAACTTCAAAACAATCCAGAGATGCGTTTCTAACGAACACAACGTCACAACATGCGTTGAAAGTCTGAACCACGATTGACAGAGGATGCCTCCTGCCCGTCGTAAATTCGGTACTCACCTCGCGCGCGCTTTGCGGGGACGAACAGCAAGTCAGTTAACTCTGGCGCACAAGCCGATGGCTTTTAGCCACGCACACTGCACATACCCCATGCGAGGATGAGTCGTACGTCGCTCGAGAAAGATAATCTAGACCATGGGAAGCACTATCCACCCACAGAAGCACAACGTCGCATTTCATCGCGAAACAAAGGCGTCCACAACCACACCATCGCCTCCTGTAATGCCAAACGCATCTCGCACTTCCCAATGGGAGTGAGTGGTACGCCTGCAGTACCCACACGTCGCGAGGTGGGGCCCCTAGCTGAACCGGGATCACGCAACCGTAACTGACTTCTGGAGCGGTTTGTGCCTTGTTGCCAAGGCAACCGATGTTTGAGATTGTCAAAGAAATGGCGCTCGCTCCAGCGCTAGAAAGCTCAGAGCCGCGGCGGAGCATGTTTTGCCAACGTTGCCGCTCTCCACCACGCGTCGCCCCAAGCTGAACTAGTCACATGATTGAAGCGTTTTGTGCACGGGTTCTGTATCGGTTTAATATGACTTTTTCACATGCCGCCGGCAGGAATTACCACCGCCGCAAAATAAGACCCGGGACCAGCGGGGCCACATCTGATACGGCGCTTTTTGGATAAACAGTGCGCGCTGCATCGAGGGAACGAGCGTACGACTCTCCCTGTGCGGCTGCGAGTTCGCCGTCGATAAAAAGTCATGTGCCGCCAGCAACGTACACCGCGAAAGGGCAAGGCCAGGCCGCCGCATACATGCGGCCAGATTTTTCGTTCGCTTTTCCAGCCTTGAGCGGAGTGCGGGATTCATGGTGTCAACAAAGCTTGCCCGTAGCAGTCTGAGCAGCGACAGACGACAGTCTGAGCAGCGCAATAGCGGAAGTACGTCACCGCTGCGGAGCGCAGCATCACGGGAGGGAAGGCTGGCGCGCCGTCAACAGCGGAGAGTAAGTTGAAAGGAGGAGGAAACGCGGCGCGACGACAATGCGCGGTTTTTGATTTACGATTACTGAGCTAATACTCATCGCTTTAACAAACTTCTTGCGGGAGGAGATTGCTAATACATTGCTTTATTTGGTTACGTGTATATCAATTCATCTGCGGGAGGTATTTCAGGACCCCTTTAAAATCAATTTTAAAGTGTGCGAAACGCAACCGAGCAGCCAGCAGAGGACCACGCGCAATCGACATCCCCAGGACATTGTGTAAATAAACAATATCCAAACACGTCACGAGTTTGTGTTTACCGCTTCCGCACTGCCGGCGTTTTCGCCGGCTCGCCCGGCTCGCCGCTCCAATCGGAGGGCCGGAGGGCGGAGCTTCTGCTCTCGAGAACGAACGACCCGATCGTTGGCGGCGGAGGCGCCGTGATTTCGTCAGCTAATCGGGCAGCTGGCCGCGACCAAAGTTCTACAGCGATTCCAGGAACTCTGTTTCTATTACTGTTTATTACCATTGGATGCGAAAACGCTCCGGAGGCACGAAAAGCCCACTGAGCTAGCCGCACGGGCGCTGTGCAGGCGGCGGCCACGGCCGCGAAGTGGCCCAGGCCGGCGCAGGTAGCTCGAGTGATAGCTTGTTACCGCTGCACGAAATTGTCCCCAAGTGCCGACCATGGTGGCTTACATCAGAAAGGAGTTAATGATGCGATGGCGGGTTGCATTAAAAATTGTCATCTGCACCGCTTACGAGAGCGGCACTCGAATATCCGCCGCAGTGCTAAGCCGAACACATCTGTAGGCGGACCTGTAGGCAGACTGGCCGGCTGCTCCCAGCGCGCGTCTTGCCACCCACCGTCTCGAGCGTCGCGCGTCGTTCTTTAGCCGCGGTAGCATTTGCACTCGCAGCGCCTGCGTCACATCCACGGTCGCTTTTTAATTAAGCGCTTCACGAGATCAGTACGTGGGGGCATTCGCAGAAACTGCCGTCGATGCGGATTCGACAGTGCTACGGCGGCTCTGCTCTGTGATATCCTTCCGACAGTCACGTGGTCAGCATTGTTCACACAAAATCCACAAAATCCATCGTTTCGCGGCACTCGCTGAAACCGAAACTGCGACTGGCCGCATTGAAAATGCCTCAAATTCAACAACCGTCGCACGCTGAAGCAAATGAGGTTTCTGCAGGTTATAAGTAGGTCACTAGCTACTTATCGCAAAAAAAAAAAAAAAAAAAACAAGATGCAAAATTTTTGTGTCAGTGCCCCTTTAAGTGACTACATTCTATCAGAAAGGTGAAATGAGACACTAAACACGGTATTTAACATCAATTGAGCGACCACATTCCTATTCTTCTCTTTACTTTGGCATGACGTTTTGGTTTGCACACGCACAGGGCACGACCAGCGACGCTAATCATTCCCCGTTGTTACGAATCGGCCAGCGCCGCCGTGCCTTCCTGCATCACTCCTCGGCTGTGCGGCGAAGCCACTGCGGGCGCCTTTCAGTCGTCAGGCGCCAGCACGTTCATTCAAGTTTCGACATGCCGGGCCAGACGCCTCGCTTTCAAGGCGTTTCAAACTTCGACGGTTGCCGGCCCGGAGGGGCGCGTTTCAACGCGCTTCAAACTCCGGTGGTTGCCAGCGGCACGTCGAGACTTGTTCAAGGACACAGAGGCCCCGCGATCTCAGCGGAGTCCTCCTCTCTCCCCTTTATCGGACTCAACGTGTGCCGAGGCTACCGACTGTCACGAACTCTGGAAAGAGCGGGTCTCGGCCCACTCGTCACAAGTCCACTCGTCATAGGCCAACTCGTCACAGGTAAACTGGTCAGGAATGCCAACTCGCCACAGGGCATTTCGTACGAGGAATTCTCGTATCACCGGAATATTCGTCACACGGAAAACTCGCATTGCGAACTTGTTTTTTAAGCGATGTAGGCGAGCGAGTGTTCTTTCAAAGTTTTTAACGCAGAAAGTTAGGTAAATATGCCGCCATACCGAGGTATATTAAAATGATAATAGCCTGAAAATTCGTATTACATGACACGCAAAAAAGTAAACAAATTGTTATAAATGACGCAGTGAACAGGTTGTACATGAAATAAAAAAAAATGTTTATTGTACTCTCTTTGTACTGTTGTACTATTTGTACTATTGCACTGTTGTCTCGTTGTGTAGGCGTCTTCAACGCTGGGTTGCGACGTTGTTCACTTCATCAGTACCGGAAGCGGATGTTGCGGGCAATATTCCGAAGCGTATTGACTGAGGCTCAGCTGTCGTGATCAGCCAGGATTCTTGCGATGCGATCGTTGACATCTTGGTGTTTGCGAGGGAGCCGTAGGGGGTGCCGTCCGGCGATGACTACTACCACCACCGTGAAAAGCGACAACGGAACAGGTTAACAAAACGCCCCACAAGATTTTTTGGCTTGGGCTGGCCCGAATATGTATACAGTGCAGTGAAATAAAGATTATTATTATTTAAAAAACAATTGTCCGCCGCTGTAGCGCAGCTGGAAA
Organism: Haemaphysalis longicornis; assembly: GCF_048455015.1. Lineage (NCBI taxonomy): Eukaryota > Metazoa > Arthropoda > Arachnida > Ixodida > Ixodidae > Haemaphysalis > Haemaphysalis longicornis. The sequence goes on along the minus strand of NW_027526361.1, from coordinate 205,039,649 downwards.
TGACGCTGTGCTGTTGAGCCCAAGGAAGTGCGTTCGGTTCCCGGCCGCGGCGGACGCTTTTCTGATGGAGGCGAAAAGCGAAAACGTCCGTGTGTTCGAGATTTCAACGCACGCATATTAAACATCCCAGGTGGTCAAAATGATTTCGGAGCCCTCCACTTCGGCGCGCCTCGTCATCGGCGCGTTAAAACCCCACAATCAATCAAATCAACAAATAAACAATTTCAAACCTAGTGCAATGCCTGGTGGTGTGTCCTTCAGTGCTTACATAGAAAGAAATCCTCCAGCTTAGCTATGGTTCAAGCCTTGCGCGAGTTGGTGTAAGCTTCGCCAATTTTTTTTTTATTATTATTCGCAGACTGAAAGTGGGGGTGTGGGTTGTATGCAAGGGCAGGTTATACGCACGAAAATACGGACGTACACCAACTCAACACCGCTGACGATCTGCACTTGAAGAAGTGCAAATCGCACTGACCTCTCACCCCCCCCCCCCAGCAAAAGCAAAAAAAAAAAAAAACCGCTCTTTATGCACACCTGCTGCTCACACAGACCTCCGCACGTCGTCTTAAACAGCCGTAACGAATTTACCATTGTAGAAACCAGCCTCAGACCGGCTTTCAACACCAATTTCCGGTCAGGGCTTCTAGGCTTTTGTTCACACGGCCGCGGTGTAACGAAATCCATGTGACGAGAAGGCACCTCGCACGAGAGTTCCTGTCTCGAGATGGCACAGTACGAAAAGGCCGGTGTGACGAGTTGGCCTACGACGAGTTTTCCGGTGACGAGTGGGCTTGTGACGAGTGGGCTCGTTCCCGGAAAGAGCGTTGTGTGTGTCTGTGACGTTCGTGGCGTGTTGCCGCTTGTTGGCGTTTTGACCGTTACCGATTTTGGGTAAAAATAGACCCCCGCAAGCGCTGTAATTCATTCCTGTTTGTTTGAGCAGCGAATCCATGCTGTCGCTCTGCTCGAGTCCTGTATTGTAACCTCGCCCGTCGGGGTATTGTTTTTTTTTTTGGCTTCGGCTCACCTCTCGCTGTGAAGTAAAGAGTTACGTTAGCGTACGGCTTTTGGACTTCACGGCTGCAACAGCGGCTGGCCGCTCGCATCATACACGCTACCACTCGTATGTCGAAGGCCACGGAGCTCGGATCGGGTGCCCCCGCCCGGTCGCAACAACTGGTAGCAGAGGTGGGATGACACGGTTGCAACACCGTCGATGGAGATACGGTTATCGCTTAGTTAAAAGCCTTAGTTAAAAGCCTTAGTTAAAAAAAGTAAATTCAGAGCATTGGGGGTGGTCACGTGGCGTAGGTTGTGGTAGTTGGTGGTGGTAGTTGTAGTTGTTGTTGTCGTACGGGTGCGTCGACGGCGCTTGAAGGCCAAGTACGACGAAATGCACGAGGCGTTGGAGCACGGGGAGTTTGCGAGCTTGGACGAGTTCCTGCGCGCCTTCGACGTGCGGTCCGGGGAGGAGTACTCGGAGATTCTGCGGGCTGGCGCGTCGCGTCCGTGCGTGCTTCACGCGAGGACCCCCGCCGAGAAGCGCGTGAACGCGTTCAACCCGTGGATCGGAAGGGTTCTCGACTCCAACATGGACCTGCAGATCATCCTCTCATCCTCGACCACTACGCGTGCGCGGCGTACGTCGTGGACTACGTCAACAAGGCCGACCGCGGCATCTCGTTCTCGTAACGCGGGCTCCGCCGCTCGTCGCTGACGTTTCGAAGCCGTGTCTCGCTCTCGATTCGATGGATCCGCAGCTCGACGCTGACGACTGGCGGCGGCCTCTCGTTCTCGACGCTCGGGATCGGCCGCTCGACGCTGACGCTTCGCCGCAGCCTTAGCGCGCGCAGTAGAGGGAGAGGAGTTAGCACCTGCTGCTGCAACACCTCTTTCAGCGCCGGAGCACGCGCATGAGCGCCCGCACCTGTTGTTGAGAGCGAGGAGGAGCGGGGGAGGGGCGCACGTGCTGGCTGGCTGCGGACGCCGATCGCCAACGGACGGGTGACATTGCGAGTTAAAGAAATGCTCTGCATTTAAAACGGTCAGCTAAAACTCTCTATCTCGCGCCGGATCGCTAACAATTGTTTTCAGCGCTCTCGCGGCATGGCGACAAAGCAAGCATGCCAGCGAGCAGACAGCAACATATCGCAGTGGGACGCGCAGCCTCGCTCCGGACATCTCAACTGCGAATGTCTGTGCGTTTTCCTCGCCCGCTGCCAGGTGATGGCACCAGGAACTTCGGCCGTGCGTTCCGCGGTTCGTATTTCAGTTGTCCATGACTGTACGCGCAAAATTAAATTCTACCAATACGTATACGCGTGCCGCATTTCTACGAAGGACTGCTGCTCGGCGCTGAAATAAGCTGCTGTCGAACACCTACTCGTTTCTTTTTCATGTTGACATTTCGCCCCTCCGTCAGCCTGAGCCAAACTCAGCAAAGCGGACTCAACATTCTGTGTTCGGGGTCAAATAAAAGCGTCAGAGGGAGTAAAACAAACTTCCACTGCTCCTTGGCCGTGAAGCGGTCAGCGCGTTCAAGGTTGTCGTTTCGTCGGCGGTGAGCCATCGGCGGCGGCTCACGCCAACCGTTATGCGGTTATGCTGCCTGTTCGCATACTCAGGCCAACGCCGCCTGTATAATCATTGCCTAACGCGAGAAGGAAAAATGGGGCCCTATTCTCGACCAAGCAGGTTAAAAAAAATTGCAATTTTTTTAACCTCCTTGTTCTCGACTTCACAAATTGCCGGCAATTCAGGCATTTTTCCGGAAGTCTTTTCTGATTGGCTTTCAATTTTGGTCACGTGCTTCCGGTTGACAAAGCGGTTGTGTGTGCTGTCGTCATTTTGACGTTTCATGTCGTCTACGGACACCAGTTTTAAAGTTTGCCGTGTTTCTCGTTACTAAAGGCGCATAATTCTTGGCCGGCAATGAAAAACCAGACTAAATGCAGTGGACATGACAACGTAAGCCTGTCTTTGCTATTCAACAACAATACTGCTTGTAATACACACCTTCTCTGTGATTGGCTGAGAAGGCGTGACGTAATTTAAACAGTTGGCGGGAACGATTACGTCATGCACTGGCAAATTCTGCCTGCGTAAAAGGGACGTAATGCTACGTAACAGCTTAAAAATGGCGTCTGTTTTTGTCGCAAAATACAAGCAAAATAGGGCACAATATTGCTCCGGCTTACGGCGCCGCGAAATCTGCGGCAATTTGCAGCAGGCGCAGTTTCGCATGCGCGCTGTTTAAAGCATGTTTCCTACCGAAATAAATTATAGTTCCAACTGCTTCCAAGTCAGCGATCATGGAACATACAAATAACGTGCAGTATTTTGCTGTTATGTTTGGCAATGAAATAAAAATTATTTTTTTGGCGTAACCGCAAAATAAGAGGGCAGTACAAGCCTCTCCATGACAAAGAGAACCCAATGCATGGCATTTGTCCATACTTGTCCTAGTAAGCTGTTAAATCACATGATCAAACTCAAGAAAAAAATAACAATGAAAAGTGACTTTATTTTCAATACTGTGAGCCCTTCCGGGCTATTACAGGGTGGGAATACAATGCAAGGTTCACACAAACAGTGCATTCAAATTTTGCACAAAAGCGTCAACCGTATTGTTGATAGGAAATACACATGGGTTTAAGTTGTTCCACTCAACAATTGTTTTGACAATGAAGGAGTGTTTAAAGACATCCACTCTAGGCACGTAAGGCATAATGACATAAGCATGACTAGTTCGCGGCGAAAGTCTTCCAGGAGGCTTTAGGTACAAACTGGGGCTCAAGTTTAGCTTATTGTTATAAAGTTGATATAAAATTTTAAGGCGTGCGATTTTCCTACGCACAGCCAATGTGGTAAGACCAGCCCTCCCAATCATAGTGGTTACCGAGTGTGTTTTATCGTAGTCAGAAAAAATAAACCTGACCACCATTCGCTGAATTCGTTCTAATCTATCTATTATGTATTGCTGATGTGGGTCCCAAATTATACTAGCGTACTCTAGATTTGGACGAACAAAAGTGGTGTATGCTTTAAGTTTATCTGGAGCAGCATCCCTTAGTTTACGTCGTAACAAACCAAGCCTGCGCTGGGCAGATCCACAAATATTTTCGACATGTTCATTCCAATTAAGGTTACTGGAGATCGTTACGCCAAGGTATTTCAGTTTCGTGGAACGCTTAATTACATTATTATTAACAGCGTATGAAAACATCAATGGAGATTTCTTATTCGTGAACGTCATACAAACATATTTGTCCAAATTTATTTGCATATTCCATTTTTCGCACCAGTTATAAATTCGACATAAAGAATCATTTAGTTGATATTGATCGGAAGTACCTTTAACGCGACAAAACGGAAGACAATCGTCGGCAAACAACCGCACTTCAACATTAGGATGTACATCAGTTGCAATGTCATTGATATACAATAAGAACAAAATTGGACCCAAAACCGACCCCTGAGGTACACCTGATGAAACAGGAAAGAAAGAGGAGCACTCACCATCTATTTCTACAAACTGTTGTCTATTGCGCAAATAGGCCTGAATCCATTTTATAATTTGTAAGTTAATATTGTACCCATAAAGTTTTTCAATAAGCTTCGTATGGCTGACCCTGTCAAACGCCTTTGATAAATCAAGAGCGATGACATCAACTTGTTCACGACAATTAAGTGCCTCTGCAAAACTGTGTATTGTTTCAAATATTTGCGTGACCGTTGATAGGCGCCTCCGAAAACCATGTTGCTTGCTGTAAAAAATATTGTTGTTTTCAATGTACTCTACTAGTTGCTTACAAATAATATGCTCCATAATTTTACAGGCTGTACAAGTTATTGATATAGGACGGTAGTTTCCAAAGTGAAACCTTTCTCCTGCCTTAAAAACAGGTACAATCCTCGCTAATAGCCATTGATCTGGTAATGAACCACTTATTAGCGATACGGAAAAAATCTTAACCAGGAAGCATGCAATCCATTCACAGTATCGCCTTAAATATTCGTTTGGTATTTTGTCAGGGCCTGGAGACTTTTTTACGTCAAGTTTTAGCAGCATGTCGACTATACCTTCTTTTGAGAAAAAAGTGCTTACATCGCTATGGTTTTGAAATTCAAAATCTACTGCAGTACTCTCATCTTTTTGGCTGAATACAGAGGCAAAAAAATAGTTAAATTCTTGGGCAATTTCGGAGGGATTGTTGCACACGGCATTATTTACAACTACTTCATTTATTGAAGGCTTTGATCGGGCAAGGTATCGCCAAAATTTTTGAGGGGATGTTTTAAGGTATTCAGTCAGTGTTGTGGTGAAAAAGCGTGTTTTGGACGCTCTTAATGCCTGTCGAACTTGAGTGCTAAGTACAGCTATTCGCTGAGAATTTTTAGGCTTCCGTTGCCGCGCACGACGTAGCTGGCGCTTTAAATGTATTATTTCACGGGAGACCCAAGTTCATTACAGCGCTGATTGCAGTCGAGCTTGACGAATGAGTGAATCGGCGACATCGGTGCGCTCCGCGGTTATCAGGCGCAGCGCTTCGCTGCTCTTATGTGTCATAGAAGCGATGGTCGCGGCCGTCTTTTTCTGTGATCACGCCATAAACTTGTAACATAGCAGCAGACGATGGCGTGGCGGCGGTGGCGGCAGGGAAGGTGATAACGCCAAGGTAAATGTAACTGGTAGCGAAGGTTCCATAGAAGCCCATACGTTCAGAAAATGGCGGCTCTCGAGCTGCCCATGGGGCTTAGCGCCATCTGTGTGAGGAGGGAACACTTCCGGCGGAACAAAAAATAAACCGGATGTGAAGCAAGATCCGGTCAAAAAGTGACGTCATTTTGGTGGCATTAGCGCGAAAATTTGACTTCAAAATATTTTTAGCGCGCCTCTGATCGCTCAGGGCTCATGTCATTGCCATATGACGCAAGTTGGCGAGCCGTTGGCGTGTGTGCTTCCAGTCAACGCCAGCCTAACTAGTACAGACTCGTGACTACAGAAACGTACTTAAGTATACTGTCGTATGATCAACCTCGGCGTTGCTGAAAACATCTTGCATTATCTCTGAAACTTTATTCTGTATTCATGTCCTCAACTGCTGTACAAAAGCAATCAGTTGTTTATTTTGATTGCAGTGGGTGGCAAACCGGGAACCGGGCACGTACACCCCCAACCGGAATTTTTTTTCTGCCATAGGATGCAGACCACAAAATGACACTCAACCACTCTCCCCGACCCCCTCCCCCCCCCCCCCCCTTCATACCAAAAATGTGCCCACTCCTCACCCCGATACAAATTTCTACCAACGCCACTACTGGGCTGTTTAATTGCGTCGCACATACGCAGGTTGCGTGCGTGCCTTAAGTATAGATCAATGTTATAAAATGCTTGCTCAGTTTGTGTGCTTCAGTTCTAAGACAAGAAATAACGCATAGTCAAGCTATAACCAAGATATTTGAATTTTATTCCAGCATAAACATAAAACAACTTTAACACACTGTACAAAATCAGCACGTATACAATAAGTACATGCATATGATTTTTTTACGAGCCAAAAAATTGACTTTACCCGTAACACATAGCATTATGAGCAATGAAAGCCTCAACAGCAGAACTACTTCGAAACAAGTGAAAAGAACTAGGCACTGCATCTTGACGCAGAAAACCGGGCCCCAGTTATTGCGGATTCACGAAGTGAAGCGAGCACACCGCAGCTGTCCCGGTGTCTTATCAAGTAGACATGGGTTTTTCTAACTTCACCCAAGATTCACGCCGGCAATTTTATGGTTGCATGGTTTAGGCAAGTGTCGCAACAGATAAGTAAAAAAAGCAGGAAAGATCTGGCAGCAGGGCAGCACGGAGCAGCACAACACAGTACTGCGATGGGAATAATGCTTGCGGGAAGCAACGATCACTACAAGCGTTGTAATGCAATAAAGAAGGCACTGAGATCGACAATTAAAGTGAATCATTTGAATTCAAGTGTGAATACGCTGAGAAGTCCTAGAGTAATTGACACCACTTGCTCCGATGCAACCTGAGGTGAAATCAAGAGGTAACTGTGACATAACAAAGCTTTAGACCCACTATTTTTCGAAGCACCACCACGTCCCCTTACACAACCCCCGTGCACGTATTAACAGTACCATATTTTCGCGTTACCTGTGAAAAAGAGAGGAAAATGGTGCAGTGAAACGCCAGGCGTACGGGAGTTGCTGTTGAAACCTTGTACAGCACATCGTTTCCGTAGGTACCGAGGAAAGCGCTCCGCTCCAACCGTTAGCAGCATCGTCCCGTAGTTCACCGTGCCCGCCGGGCACGGTACTAAACGTGTTCACCCACGATACGACGCACCTCGCAACTCCACGCACAGCAAAAATTAAGGGCACACTAAATTAACAAGGAAGAACGAATGCAAATGCGCACCACCAAAACACGCGAGGGGCGTTTCCTAGCAGACGAACTTTAGGTGCTCCTTTCCGAACACTACAATGACTGCATCACAGAAAAATGACATGTGCCATTCTTCAGAGGGCGCTACAAAAAAGGTTTTTAAGAATGAACAACATTTTCATAAGTTCTTTGCATACTGTGACTAAATAAATGTGATTCAGAAATAAATACAGTTCGTAAAATATAAATGTTGCTTTATTGTTGAATAAAACTTGGTTTTTTGTTACTAGTGTTTGTTCCCTCCTCACCTAGTCGCGCTTCAATCGCTACTCCCATAAGCCCCCATGCTGATGTTGCTGGCAATAGGTTCTGAACCGCTTTTCGCACGAGCCTTCGCTACCATTTATATTTACCTTGATAACGCAACAAAGCTTGCATTGAAGCAGAGAGCCCAGCTATGTTAATAAAAGCGATTGAAAGAAATAGATGCGGTGAAAAAATTGTGTGATGTTGTTTAGCTCGACATCCGCCTTTCGCTCGCTTTTGGATCAACGTTACTCGATCGGCTTGTGGTGTTGAAGCCAAATTTGACCTCCAGAAATGTGTTTTTCTTGTCAGCCTCAGCTACCGTCTTAATTTTTATAGTACATGCCAAGTGTTTTTATATCTTTCTTGCAAAATATTTGATACCTTGGTAGCGATCTTTATGAGTGACTCGTCAAAGTACACTGCATGTCGTCATAGCTATAGGTGCATCACGTCACTGATTGCTTACGTCGTGCTTACGCAAAAAAACATGGGCGAAATGCCGGCAATTTGTGCAGTCGAGAATAGGGCCCATGGCCAAACAGCCACTCTCCTGTCGCTCTCTCCTACCCTTTCCCGCTCCGTAGCCTTCCTGCGTGCTTTCATGTCCGCCGGCCAGCGCCGCTTCTCGGAAACTACGCAAAATAGTTGATAGTTTGCGTGGCCTCCGCGATTTGCTGCCGGCGGCGGGCCCTTGCCATAGAGAAAGAAATACTGGTAAGAGTGGACACTCCCATAGAGCCCTGCGGCCGACTGACTGTGCTGTAGTGTAGCGCACCGAGCGGACGGGTAGCCAAACTACTAACCATACATCCGTTCACTTTCGTACGTTCACTTTCGGTTTCGGTTTCGCAGACACCGATTTTGGCGGGTAGTTTGAAGGACTGGAAAGCGCTGCTCACGGCGACGGGCATCGGTACGGTATTCGGACGCTTTCATGCAATAATTAGTGTTTATTCGAATATATAATTCTCAGGCTTAGTGCCCGTATGCTTTTACAAAAAAAAAAAACAACCTTTTTCTGAAAACGTAAAATTGCAATTTACAGTACCACTCACTTGGTTAAGAATTCTGTCGTGTGTTCACATGTTGCCGAGCCACATAAAAGAGACACATCATAAATGAAGAAATGTTTATTGCATGGCACTAAACGGAACAAGTTCTTGTCATCATTTTTTTGGAACACACATATAATAATAAACAGTGAGTAACACACAACAGAGAAAATACACAGTAGTGAGAGGAAAATACGTTTCCAGGAATGAAAAAAAAATGCACAAGTAAAGGTATCACAACCACACAAAGGATTTTTTCTCCACGGTAATTGAAAATGCAGAAAACCCAGAAACTCAGCCATCCACAGGTTTACTTGTATCTACGACACCCTCAGACTCTGTGCGCTGTTGCAGTCATACAAAAATATCAACCATAACATAATCTAGACACTGGGATACTTGCAACTGTTTACAACCACTATCTCCACAGATAATTTTTTAGTCTGGCAATTTCTCCAGTTAGGATGTGAAAGAAGGGAAAAACTTGGGCTTTGATGGCCTCGCTTATTTGATGAACTCTAATGAGATCTATTGCCTCGGGGCAACTTCAAATCAGCAACAGTAATTGAACAGAAATCCCATTTGTGTGGAGATGCACACGCAAAAGGTTAAGAGGAAAATTCCCGCGCCTTCCCGCGAGGGGAACACGAGTAAATGCAGAGCATTGGGGGTCGTTAACGCCGCGTAAAGTCGCGTTAGGGTGGTGTTGGTTTGGGGTAGAGAGAGAGGAGAGTAAATTCGCGTTAGGGTGGAGCGAGCGTCAACCAAGGAAGGAAGGAGCAACGCGGTGACTGAAGCACGAGCGACCGCTAGCCGCTTTATATTTGCAGCGCGCGCAGTAGAGGGAGAGCAGTACGGGGGGGAGAGCGCGCATGCGCAAGCAGCGCGCGCCCTTCCACGCCCCACCGCGCTGCTATCACGCAGCAGTTACGCCGATACCGCGACGGAGCGAACGGGCTGACTACGACGCATGCGCGCGCCAGCTGCTGTTGAGAGAGAGGAGGGAAGGAGGAGAGGCGCACCTGCTGCGGACGCGGAGCTGTGGACGCCGTCCGACGCAGGAAGAGGCGAGGCTAAGAAATGCTCTGCATTTAAAAAATCAACTTCCTATTGGTTCCTTGCAAGGGTGCATTTTCCCAAGAAGCCGGGTTACCTTCCGAAAGCGTCGCCTTCCCAGTAAAGGCAAAGGGCCAGGCGGGGATATTTTAGGTACGTGCACGTAGTCAACCGACAGGCTCCAGGCTCGATTAAGGCACACAAATTCATGCCTTCCGCTGTCAAACGAACAGTCTACTATAAGAAACAGGGAAGCAGTATATGCTTCTCGTGTATGAGACAATGGTGGCACAATACAGAATCCCATAAGCATTTGACAACGTAGGTTCCAACATGGCTCTCTTCATCTAGGCCAGTCCGACAACAGGCAGCACGTACGGTGACAAACGACATTTAGCATGACCTCTTACCCTGGCAGTCTTCATAATGTAAAACGGTTTTTGTGGATGTACTGTTTTCACAATATTACAACTAGCAGCAACAATAATTTGCGAGTGGCGTTTAGAGACTGTATACGCTGTTGTTAGTGCTTTTAATGAGATGAGGCATGTCAGTGATAAAAAACAGTTTGTTCCTTGAGTCAACGATAGTCTTTTCAGTGGTCACGCCTTATTGAGTGCCGAGACTTGCGTTAGATTTTAGGTGCTAACGGCAAGGTTCAATAGATGGAATACATGCGGTATCTATCAGAAGCATCAATAAGGCAGCAAGAAGCATTGCAGGCAGTCATCAATACAACTGAACAACTCTGGGAGAACAGTTGGCACGGCCACTTTTGTGAGTCCTGTGAGGGCACGATTCATGAAGTGCTTGCACCAGGTTTGGTATGACGAATGCAGCTGGCTGGTTGGCTCTGTCTTGAGGGCACCTGTAGACCTGCACAGGTGATAGGTGATATAGTACACAAACTGCTTGCAATGACAGATGATATGCGAATAGTCTGTAAATTTCACTGCAACTAGTATTCAAGTATTGCCTCCAGTGCATGCCACATATTTAAAACACAAGTTCTCTTATTCAATTCAGCAATCATGCGGTCAAGCTATTAGCAACACTAAAAATATGGGTCTTTGCAATTTCGCAACACTGGTTAGGCACATTCTTAATGCAATTCATCTATTGTTTGGGTTAACAAAAATGATAACGCTGCTCACATAGCCTGAATCTCTTTGTCTTTTTTTGTAAAATCAGGACGAAGAGCGAGAGCGAGCTGAACGTTAAACAAACCTCGCGAAAGAAACGCATCCCGAGAACGGGCACCTGGCGAAAGTATATTTGGGCACTGTGTGGGCACCATGGCAAGCAGCAGTGAGCGTCGTACTGAGTACTACTGACCGCCAAAGGCCATGCCTTAAAAAGATATGACAAGAAAGACACAGTTCCGACTGAATAGGTGCAATCTGCGCAATACGCGTTTAATGAAACTAGCCAAAATATGACCAGAGAAAAGAGAGCAAACGCTTGAAAAAACGGCAAGTGTGGAACAGTTGTATGCAATGCCTGCGGTACCGGAATTGATATACGATGTAGAACGAAGGCCAAATTTGAAGGTTTCAATGCACTGCGCACTCACCCCGCCTCAAGCAAAGCTGTTATCTCCCGACGAAAGACGCGTTTTTACCGTACCTGACGCGCCAAAGCGAAGCGACGAGCGCGCGTTATCGGCGTCGGCGAGCGGGTTCGCTTTGTACGCAGGCAGCTTGGTATGCACCCATGTGTAAAACTTACGATGAGTGTACGGCTGCTGGTTATGCCCAGATAAGCCAAATTAACGCAGATACGGCTACTTCACCGTGTACGTTAGCCCGGACGGTTTTGCAGCGCATCACGGCCATAATACATAATAGCAGAAACAGTTGGCCAAGCTAGCAATGGCTAGCTAGTATAATACAACGCAGCCTGCGGCTCACGTAATTCAGTGCAGCGACAGCGCACAACGCCTGCTTCGCCTACGGACCGCCGGCCCGCCGGCCACTTTACGGTAACTCACCGCCGTCGTTTGCGGCACGTAAACGCTACGTGCGACGACGGGCGCGTACCGCTGGCATCCCTCAGCGCTAGATAAAACGGCACAACCAGCCTAAAATACCATTACGTCCGGCTAAAAAATGGTGTCTTACGTTTTTCCGGGGCGTTTCCAAAGCGCTTATCCTAAAGACGCAGCATATGCCTGATTCCCTGAGGTTACGCAGTGCTCGCAGCGTTTGCAGTACAAGGAAACGTAAATATGATACGCCACACCAGCACTTTAAAAAAGAAAGTCTCACCTTTCGTTCAGGATGCAAAACCGATGTCGCAAAGAAAGCGCTAGGCGTTTCCTTCTCAACAACAGAGGTTAGCACGAGGCTGCAGCAGTGTTGCCAACCAATTTCGACCAGATCGCCCCACACCGCACCTCAAAAAGCCCTACATCGCCCTACACAATATTCGCAATAGCCCTACGCCCCGCCCTACGCCAAAAAAATTGCGATTTTTTTGTTTTAAACGGTTGTGTTTTGTTTCCTGATATTAAAATTTTTGTTTGTACTAATTTTAGTTATTTAGCTTCGGCTACAGAATCAATACATCTGCTTGCTGTAGAGCTTCGGGTGCCCGTGTTCCATGGTCATGTTAGCGCAAGTGCGTCCACTGGCTGCGAATGCTGACTTGATGACCAGCACGGAGATGAGATTCTCATTTCCAAGCCTATTGCTCTTTTTTTGTTTTCACGTCGGCCATGTGCGAAAATCCTCTCAGTAGCGGCGTTGGAGTGGTGCAAAGATAGTATCAGCTGAGCCAAGGCGGTGTTGAGAAACTCCTGCTTATCTCCGAACGTTCTCATTTGGTGGAAAACGGCCCGAAACAATGCAGGTGGTTTGACTTCCAATGACAACTTCTCATCTTTGCTGAAGTAGGAAGGCAGCATTCTCCATACTTCCTCGACTGCGTGCGTAGCGGTTCTGTAGCGTCGGCAAGGCAGGTAGCTTCCCTCAATCTTCTGTGCTGAGGGCTCTCTTCGGGGTCACGAACTGACAAAGAGTCATGGCAACCGGGGTCACGACAAAGAGCCCGGAAACTGGAAGCCTCTTTTTGACCTCAACGGCGGCTGTCTGATAAAAAGACAGACAGCGAAAACGAAGGTCGCAAACCGGTACACTTCTTCAGCACAGAATTGCACCATTCGCCCAGGTATACCTCTTTAAGGGGCAGCAGAACTCTTGGGTCCATGGTATTTATGTCATCCCTCTCCAGAGCAGACGGCTGGGCAAAATTTCGCAGAAGACACTAGGATGAGGTGTTGACTCTCTCTGCGTGGAGTTCTCCGATGAGGTTTCCGTTGCCTTCCGTTTCCGTAGCCTGTTAAAAAATTTGAGCACGAATTTCATGAACCTGAAATAAGCCTCTGTGACACTATAGTTAATGTGGTTTGGAATGAATTCGGCGGCCACTATTCAGTCTTCCACGGAGGCTTGCAAGAGAAGGAGTCGCATTGTTTCCCATTCTTATAGGGACCGGAACCTGGAGTTTGCCGCGCGACACTAGCGCCATTTTTTTCCCGTAGTGGCGGAAAACGGAAGTTATGGACTAAAAAAAAAAAAAAAAGAACGTGCCGCAGCTGTGAGCGCGATGCCCACATCTGCGGCACGTTTTTTTTTTTTTAAGCGTGAGCGCTTTTTTTGCTTGCCGCGAGTGTTTCCCGAGGCAGTAGGGCTCGAACGTTAATTACCTCGTTTATGTTAATTAGTTAATTATTTATTAGTCAGATTGGATTAAAAGTCAAAGTGATGTCAATAGGGGTTGTGAGGTATCAAATTACAGGTCTCGATTAGTGAATCACGTGGTAATAGTCATGAGGTAATCACGTAAGTCATAGATCGGGTTAAAAGTAAAAGTGATGCGATAAGGGCTTGTGAGGTATCAAAATAAAGGTCTCGATTAGGGGAATCACGAGGGAGAAATTAAAAACTGCTTACTGGTTATGGTCACGAGATAGTCACGTGAGTCACGAATTGGGTTAAAAGTCAAAGTGGTGTCACTAGGGCGTGTGGGGTATCAAATTAAAGGTCTCGATGAGGGGAATCACGGGGGACAAATTACAAATTGCGTCCTGGTCATAGTCATGAGACAGTCATGTGAGTCATGGATTGGGTTAACTGTCAATGTGAGGCCACTAGGGCTTCTGAGGTATCAAATTAAAGGTCTTAATGAGTGGAATCGTGTGGGATAAGTTACAAATTGCTTCCTTGTCATAGTCATGAGAACAGGCATGTGAGTCACGGATTGGGTTAAAAGTCAAAGTGATGCCACCATTGTGAGGTATCAAATTAAAGGCCTCGATTAGGGGAATCGCGTGGGACAAGTTAAAAATTGCTTCCTGGTCATAGTCATGAGACAGTCATGTGAGTCATGGATTGGGTTAAAAGTCAAAGTGGTGCGACTAGGGCTTGTGAGGTATCAAATTAAAGGTCTCGATGAGTGGAATCGCGTGGGACAAGTTAAAAATTGCTTCCTGGTCATAGTCATGAGATAGTCATGTGAGTCATACATTGGGTTAAAAGTCAAAGTTGTGCCACTAGGGCTTGTGAGGTATCAAATTAAAGGTCTCGCTGAGTAGAATAATGGGGGACAAGTTAAAAATTGCTTCCTGGTCATAGTCATGAGACAGTCATGTGAGTCATGGATTAGGTTAAAAGTCAATGTGAGGCCAATAGGGCTTGTGAGGTATGAAATTAAAGGTGTCGATGAGTGGAATCATGAGGCACAAAGTAAAATTCGCTTCCTGGTCATAGTCATGAGACAGTCATGTGAGTCATGGATTAGGTTAAAAGGCAGTGTGAGGTCACTAGGGCTTGTGAGGTATCAAATTAAAGGTCTTAATGAGTGGAATCGTGTGGGATAAGTTAAAAATTGCTTCTTTGTCATAGTCATGAGACAGGCATGTGAGTCATGGATTAGGTTAAAAGTCAAAGTGATGCCACCAGGGCTTGTGAGGTATCAAATTAAAGGCCTTGATTAGGGGAATCGCGTGGGACAAGTTAAAAATTGCTTCCTGGTCATAGTCATGAGACAGTCATGTGAGTCATGGATTGGGTTAAAAGTCAAATTGGTGCGACTAGGGCTTGTGAGGTATCAAATTAAAGGTCTCGATGAGTGGAATCACGTGGGACAAGTTAAAAATTGCTTCCTGGTCATAGTCATGAGATAGTCATGTGAGTCATACATTGGGTTAAAAATCAAAGTGGCGCCACTAGGGCTTGTGAGGTATCAAATTAAAGTTCTCGCTTTGTAGAATAATGGGGGACAAGTTAAAAATTGCTTCCTGGTCATAGTCATGAGACAGTCATGTGAGTCATGGATTAGGTTAAAAGTCAATGTGAGGCCAATAGGGCTTGTGAGGTATCAAATTAAAGGTCTGGATGAGTGGAATCATGGGGCACAAAGTAAAATTCGCTTCCTGGTCATAGTCATGAGACAGTCATGTGAGTCATGGATTGGGTTAAAAGGCAATGTGAGGTCACTAGGGCTTGTGAGGTATCAAATTAAAGGTCTTAATGAGTGGAATCACGTGGGACAAGTTAAAAATTGCTTCTTGGTCATAGTCATGAGATAGTCATGTGAGTCATACATTGGGTTAAAAGTCAAAGTGGTGCCACTAGGGCTTGTGAGGTATCAAATTAAAGGTCTCGCTGAGTAGAATAATGGGGGACAAGTTAAAAATTGCTTCCTGGTCATAGTCATGAGACAGTCATGTGAGTCATGCATTAGGTTAAAAGTCAAAGTGATGCCACCAGGGCTTGTGAGGTATCAAATTAAAGGCCTCGATTAGGGGAATCACGTGGGAGTAATTAAAAATTGCTTTCTTGTTATAGTCATGAGATAGTCACGTGAGTCACAAATTGGGTAAAAGTCAAAGTGGTGCCACTAGGGCTCGTGAGGTATCAAAATAAAGGTCTCGATGAGGGGAATCATGGACAAATTAGAAATTGCATCCTGGTTAGTCACGAGCTAGTCACGTGAGTTATAGATTGGGTTAAAAGTGAAAGTGGTGCCACTAGGGCTTCTGAGGTATCAAATTAAAGGTGTCGATTAGGAGAATTACGTGGGACAAATTAAATATTGCTTCCTGCTTATATTCATGGGATAGTGACGTGAGTCATAAATTGGGGTAAAAGTCAAAGTGATGCCCTAGAGCTTGTTATCGCCCTCCCGAATGTAAAAAAGCAAGTTGCACATTCGAGATGGGGGCTGATGGGGTGTTGAAAAGTGTGCTAGGAATGTGTGTTCGCGCTGGTAGTGAAAGCGACAATAGCATATCTGCACAAGATCCCGGCATCCCAAAGTCTAAAGTCGGCCATGAGTCGTTCGGGGAAAATTCGTTTTTTAAGCTCGCCGCGAGCAGACTTGTTCAGTTTGTGCTTCCTTCAAGCTTCCCTATTCTAAGGGAAGATTTTGTGCGTCTTCAATATTACTAGGGACTTTCTGACCCGTTTCGGAATGAGAACAGAATGAGCTCTGCATGCTGAGTGGTCGACGCAGCTCCGGTACTTCAGAATAGGACGTTATCTACCGGGGCCCGATCGCGAAAGGAAGCCACATCTCTTACCGCACATTGGGCAGGGGTCGTTTGCTTTCGCGAAAAAAAAAGGCTGTTTGGGTGTATTTTCACAAGCAATAAACACCTTTTCCTGATTTAGCGTCAAGAAAACTATAAAGGAATGCTACCAACAAATGTTTTGAAAAGCTCTTCAGCAGCCCTTTAAAAGCATGTCGAGCTTTTAATATGTTTGGAATCGTGTTTTTTCTATTTCCGGTATTTTTCTAAAAAAAAACATGAAAAGAAAATTTTTTTCACGTCCTTCACTATTTGATGGAAATTACAACTCTACTGTGGTGGCATCTCCTTGCAATTCGAAATGAAGCTTTTGTCTTATATATAAAAAATAAATATATTCATTTGTTTTGTTTGTTTATTGCTACTTTGTTACTTGTGGCTGATATGCCATGTGAAGCAACGTACGTAGCACCAACACAATAATGTACCAGGATGGTAAACATATCTATGGTGCTTTACTTTTTTATGATAGTAAACAAATGTACACATAACGAACGAGCGCGCTTCGGAAGCCTTTTACATCCCCTGGCAGTCTTACAGCAGTAACTGAAAATAGCACCCGCTGCAGTGGCTCAGTTATGCTGCTGAGCCCAAGGACGCGGGTATGATCCCGTTCGCGATCTCTGCTTTTCTTATGGAGGAGAAAAAAAGGCGATCGTATGTCGAGATTTCGTCGCGCGTTAAAGGTGCGCAGGTGCTCAAAAGTAATCCAGAGCCCTCGTGGCCCAGGTGCACAGCCGCGGCGCGTAAACTCTCATAAATTGAATTTAAGAAGGCCCTATATCTCCGTCATTTTGCTGCAAATGCCATCGAAAGACAGTAGTCGTCTGCCATCCGAGCCTGTAAAACCCCCTTGTGTCCCCCCCCACCCTGGTCTCTTCCGCTCCCCCTCCACCACCATAGATGCAGTCGAAGTTTGCTCAATTTGATCCTACTCTCCTGCATTCGCTGCATCTGTTCAGAGCTCTTTTTTCTATGGCTCTTTGGCGCGAATTAACAGCCCCCCCAAAAAAGCAACACACAGCGCCTCAAGAAAGCAAGCAGTGCTTGCTCCAAAGTAGTGAATAGGGAGCATCGTGCTGCTAGGGGGAAAAGAAACTCGAGCCACCGTCGGGAAAAGAGTTGTCAATCATGAAGCTGAGGAATTTGAAAGGCCGGTGAAGTAAAAATATAATATTTTCCAGCAGTCCCATGACGGCACCTGATTGCAGCGCCAGACTTTCCTGTAGTGAAATTTGTTATAAACGACTTCATGCTCTAGATAGTATGTTGCAAGCCACCGACAGAACGAGTAACGCCAGTCACGTGATGCGCCGTCCAGAATGACTGTCCCCAAGAATACTCGTGGCGACGTCACCCACTTCTTAGGGAATGCGCGGCACAACAGCTACATGATGCGCCCTGCAAGACGTTTCGAAGGGTTACTCTTTTAACGTGACAGCACTATACTGTCTTTTCTGCTCCTTAAAAGTGTAATGAATAAATCGACATGCATGTATTCCAATATACAGATACCTGTTTGTGTCGTCTCGGTACAACTATTCACAACTATCGGAACACTGGCACCACGATTTGTAAACTATTCCACCATAAAAATAAGGAAAGTTTAGGAGAGGCTGTGACCACCTCTTTCGTGCAACCAGTAACGCCATCTTAGGAGTGTTCACTTGTTCTTGTATTTTGAGCCCATTCTCTCTTTGGTTCTCCTTAAGTCGCTTCTCGCTTCGTCTTCTCCAACTGTGCCTCTGAACCTGTGGAAGCAATTTTGTAGCTTCGGCAGCAACGAAAATTGATCACTTGGATTGTTTCAGCTTGTCCCGCAAAACGACATATTGCCGCACTAGCGACGCCGCAGCTGCGAATTCGTTTGTCAATTCACACCATATAGAGCGGGCTTATGGCACCCTACTTGCATTTACGCTTAGGGCAATAGATCCATTTTTGCCACAAGTGTGGTTCCAGAACATGAATACTCATCCGCCCACTTTCATTCCAATACCGTATCAATTCGAGGCGCAGACAAAGAAGTGGCTATGATTATCATTGTAACGATCGTCCTTCTCCAGCTCCGCTAGACATCTTGTACCTCATCACATAGCTTAGCTTTGAGGCTCACTTCATTCGACTGTTACAGTATATATGCCCAAATCCGAGTAACGGTTTTTGCAGTGGCTCAGAAAAATCAGCCCGCATTTAGAAAGATCCCCGTACAAATATTTTCCGGGGTGGGCTGACAGCAACACATGTGAAGTTCCCACTGCGTTCCCTCCTCACCCTTGTGTTACTTTACCATCGCGCCCCGCTTGGGCCAACTACATTATGTAACCGGCCAGCGCGGACGGTGTGCAAGCCGTGTATTGGCACGAGGTGTTCTGCGAAGGCCGCATTACCTTGGTTACACAAGCGGCTGCCATAGAAATGCTGCACCTTATCAATATTATTTTATTTTATGAGCAATAATATGGATTACGATCGAAACTGTGTAGCATATGTTATACAACTCCCAGACGGCAGATCAAATTATCTTTCGAGCGAATGACATTTGCTTTATGTCAATGTTTCAGCGCTACACGACAACACCGAAGGACGTTTGAGATGAATGATATTTAGCGGCGAACCGTGGTTCGGGAGCTCATTCAGCGGCGAATAGAGTGGCCTCGACAGCAGTGCCGCATCAACAGTGAAGAAAGTTCACTAATACACCAAAAAATACGGTTTCTAAAAAGTGTCAGCAAACATATTTCCCCTTCATATTGTGTTTAAAATAAAGAAAGGCAAACAAGTACTATGTAAAGATAAAATCGCGCCCACAATGTGCGCTGTACCCTAATACGGATTCTTCGCGGACTTATGTCGGCTTGTAATATCAACTGACGTCACCTAAACTGGTGATCTTTCTAACTTTATTTAAAGATATTCCTTCGTTATCTTTTCAAAAAATAGATTATATGAAAACATTCTAGATGGAGACCTTTCATTTGATCTCCAGTAACGTCACACTCAAGCCCCAGTAGCGTCACACTCACGTTTAACCCAACCTATGACTCACGTGACTATCTCATGAGTATAACTAGGAAGCAATTTTTAATTTGTCACATGTGATTCCCCTCATCGAGACCTTTAATTTGATACCTCAGAAGCCCTACTGGCACCACTTTGACTTTTAAACCAATTTGTGACTCACGTTACCATCTCATGACTCTAACCAGTAAGCGACTTTTAATTTGTCCATGATTCCCCTCATCGAGGCCTTTAATTTGATACCTCACGAGCCCTAGTGGAACCACTTTGACTTTTACCCAATCCATGACTCACATGACTGTCTCATGACTATGACCAGGAAGCAATTTTTAACTTGTCCCACGCGATTCCCCTAATCGAGGCCTTTAATTTGATACCTCACAAGCCCTGGTGGCATCACTTTGACTTTTAACCCAATCCGTGACTCATATGACTGTCTCATGACTATGACCAGGAAGCAATTTTTAACTTGTCCCACATGATTCCACTCATTAAGACCTTTAATTTGATACCTCACAACCCCTAGCGGCCTCACATTGACTTTTAACCTAATCCATGACTCACATGACTGTCTCATGACTATGACCAGGAAGCAATTTTTAACTTGTCCCACGCGACTCCACTCATCGAGACCTTTAATTTGATACCTCCCAAGCCCTAGTGGCACCACTGACTTTTAACCCAATCTATGACTCATATGACTGTCTCATGACTATGACCAGGAAACAATTTTTAACTTGTCCCACGTGATTCCACTCATTAAGAGCTTTAATTTGATACCTCACAAGCCCTAGTGACCTCACATTGCCTTTTAACCTAATCCATGACTCACATGACTGTCTCATGACTATGACCAGGAAGCGAATTTTACTTTGTGCCCCATGATTCCACTCATCGAGACCTTTAATTTGATACCTCCCAAGCCCTAGTGGCACCACTTTGACTTTTAACCCAATCTATGACTCATATGACTGTCTCATGAATATGACCAGGAAACAATTTTTAACTTGTCCCACGTGATTCCACTCATTAAGACCTTTAATTTGATACCTCACAAGCCCTAGTGGCACCATTTCGACTTTTAACCCAATCTATGACTCATATGACTGTCTCATGACCATGACCAGGAAGCAATTTTTAACTTGTCTCACGTGATTCCACTCATTAAGACCTTTAATTTGATACCTCACAACCCCTAGTGGCTTCACATTGACTTTTAACCCAATCTATGACTCATATGACTGCCTCATGACTATGACCAGGAAACAATTTTTAACTTGTCCCACGTGATTCCACTCATTAAGAGCTTTAATTTGATACCTCACAAGCCCTAGTGACCTCACATTGCCTTTTAACCTAATCCATGACTCACATGACTGTCTCATGACTATGACCAGGAAGCGAATTTTACTTTGTGCCCCATGATTCCACTCATCGAGACCTTTAATTTGATACCTCCCAAGCCCTAGTGGCACCACTTTGACTTTTAACCCAATCTATGACTCATATGACTGTCTCATGAATATGACCAGGAAACAATTTTTAACTTGTCCCACGTGATTCCACTCATTAAGACCTTTAATTTGATACCTCACAAGCCCTAGTGGCACCATTTCGACTTTTAACCCAATCTATGACTCACAGACTGTCTCATGACTATGACCAGGAAGCAATTTTTAACTTGTCCCACGCGACTCCACTCATCGAGACCTTTAATTTGATACCTCCCAAGCCCTAGTGGCACCACTTTGACTTTTAACCCAATCTATGACTCATATGACTGCCTCATGACTATGACCAGGAAACAATTTTTAACTTGTCCCACGTGATTCCACTCATTAAGAGCTTTAATTTGATACCTCACAAGCCCTAGTGACCTCACATTGCCTTTTAACCTAATCCATGACTCACATGACTGTCTCATGACTATGACCAGGAAGCAATTTTTAACTTGTCCCCCATTATTCTACTCAGCGAGACCTTTAATTTGATACCTTACAAGCCCTAGTGGCACCACTTTGACTTTTAACCCAATCTATGACTCACATGACTGTCTCATGACTATGACCAGGAAGCAATTTTTAACTTGTCCCACGTGATTCCACTCATTAAGACCTTTAATGTGATACCTCACAAGCCCTAGTGGCCTCACATTGACTGTTAACCCAATCAATGACTCACATGACTGTCTCATGACCATGACCACGAAGCGAATTTTACTTTGACCCGCCGCGGTGGCTCAGTTGCTAAGGCGTTGCGCTGCTGAGCACAAGGTCGCGGGTTCGATTCCCGGCCGCGGCGGCCGCTTTTCTGATGGAGGCGAAAAGCAAAAACGCCCGTGTGTACGAGATTTCGGCGCACGATAAAGATCCCCAGGTGGTCAAAATTAATCCGGAGCCCTCCACTACGGCGCGCCTCATCGCCTGAGTTGCCTCGGCGCGTTAAACCCCACAATCAATCAAATCAATTTTACTTTGTGCCCCATGATTACACTCATCGAGACCTATAATTTGATACCTCACAAGCCCTAGTGGCACCATTTTGACTTTTAACCTTATCCATGACTCACATGACTCTCTCATGACTATGACCAGGAAGCAATTTTTAACTTGTCCCCCATTATTCTACTCAGCGAGACCTTTAATTTGATACCTCACAACCCATAGTGCCCTCACATTGACTTTTAACCTAATCCATGACTCGCATGACTGTCTCATGACTATGACCAGGAAGCAATTTTTAACTTGTCCCACGCGATTCCACTCATCGAGACCTTTAATTTGATACCCCACAAGCCCTAGGGCACCACTGTGACTTTTAACCCAATCTATGACTCACATGACTGTCTCATGACTATGACCAGGAAGCAATTTTTAACTTGTCCCACGCGATTCCACTCATTAAGACCTTTAATTTGATACCTCACAAGCCCTAGTGGCCTCACATTGACTGTTAACCCAATCAATGACTCACATGACTGTCTCATGACTATGACCAGGAAGCGAATTTTACTTTGTGCCCCATGATTCCCCTAATCGAGACCTTTAATTCGATACCCCACAAGCCCTAGTGGCACCACTATGACTTTTAACCCAATCTATGACTCACATGAATATCTCATGACTATGACCAGGAAGCCATTTTTAACTTGTCCCACGTGATTCCACTCATTAAGACCTTCAATTTGATACCTCACATGCCCTAATGACATCAATTTGACTTTACCCAGTCAATGACCACTCATTAATTAATTAACCAAATTTTACGCAAATAAAATGAACGCGCGTCGCCCGGACCCAGTTTCTGGCAAAAAATGTGCGTGTCACGTGACCAACATCATCACGGTAACGAGCGGTTGCACTTTTAAACTGCACGTAAACACGGTGCTCCACATTCACACGCCAGGAAATACCCAGTTCAGTTTTGCGATTTTCTTCCGCTGGTGGCGCTGTTGAACGGCGCCAGCAGCGCCACCTGTCCCACGTTCGGGTACACGCTCCACGCACGCATAAAGCACGAGCCATCGGGTCTCGCATGGCCGCAGAATCTTCCTTTTTTCAGTCTGGAGGAACTCCTGTAGTGCAGATACTTGTGCTTGTCTCTTGCTGTTTTGATGTTTCGCAGAAGATCTTCCAGGTATCTTGGACGCTTTCATTGCAGCTTTGCTGGCAACAATGTGGGTGGAATGGCATATCATATGCAGCGAATGAGTCCGAAACTCCTGTCTGCCTTGTGCTGAAATTTTTGGCCCAGGGAAATATGCTCGCCAACCATAACGCTGGTGTTGTCACATGCCAGGCCCAGGATGTTTTTCAAAGGTTCCTTTTTTTTTGAGAGGCAGTTTTCAACAACTGCTGTAAAAATCGAAAGTCGAAAATTATGGAGCAGGCGCCCCGCGATCTGCGAGATCTCCAATCGGCGCCTTATCACGGGAACACAAGTTCCGAAATGGTTTCGACATGTTTGGCCGCGCCGCTGGCTCGAAAACACGCGCTCCACCGTGGGGGCAGCACTATGGAGGCACCCTGCATGCTAGCCCCCATAGCAACCGTTGTACCGCTGCGCTGGTAGCAATTCAAATCGCGCGCGCGCGCCTCCCGCGCCAGCCCGGCCATGCCCTCACAGCGGTTGAAACCAACTTTGCAACGCAGCAGCCTGTTCATGCCACAGGGCATCCACAGGGCAACACCAGAGTTTGATCTTTTGTGCCTTTCTGCTGCGTCTGCTCTTCGCAAGCTTTTCTTTCCTCCATGGCTCTTCATTTGCTCCCTCCACTTTCTCTCTACCGAAAGATCGGGTTGCGGATAGACCGCCGCGTAACCTAGCGGTCAAAATGTGCATTACAACCAGGTTGTTGAGGGCATAATTTCAGATTTTCGCGGCTTCATGTGGCGCAAAAAGGAAAGTTCAGCAGAAAAGTTTAAAATCGCCCTACGCTTGGCGGAAAAATGGCAGAACGGCCCTACAGCCCTACGACAAGAAAAAAATTCCCAAAACGCCCTACATGTAGGGCGAAAACCCTAAAGTTGACAACACTGGGCTGCAGAAACGCACGTGCAAACGCTGCCGAACATGGAGGAAAGAATACTCCTCCATGCTGCCGAAAGAGCCAAATGGCGGCTTGCGCTTGCGGCTTGGCCAGGCTTGGCGCAAAGAAGCCACAAAAATTTACATTCACAGCCATTCAACTTACTACACAAATAAAAATGTGTAGTTTAATGTGTAACAAAATTTTAAAAGTATAATATTGTGTGTTAGCTTAATTTTAAATATATATTGTTTTTTACCACTTGCGCCGACTGCCGGAAGGTGCGCGAGTCAGGCCACTCGGCCGCGATAAGCCCGTGTGTCCACTCTTCTAATTTTTTATTTCTCTATGCCCTTGCTCCGGCCGTCCCATTCGGCGCGGAAGCAAGGGGAGCGGTGTAATTTTGCTAACTCCGACACACGCCGTAAGGTTCAAGCGAGGCTCGTCTAGCCGACGCTGCCTGCGCTATGAGTTGTAAATCAGCCTTCGTTGTCGCGTCTTCGGGATAGAAAACTCTCAATATGTGGTCTATGTATTTTGACTCGATCATACAAGTACAAAGTTGTTTAACGTAGGTTGTTTAACACCCACGATTGCCTTTGCACGCAGCTTTAGTGGTCGTTTGCTTGAAATGCTTGAAAGGCGAATGCCGAGAAGGGTTCTGTCATCTCGGGCAGAGTGAATGCCAGCGTGCTGAATTTTTTTTCGCTGTTTCATCATTTTCGCGCGATACCGCTGCGCGAAAATATGTTTTTTTGCCTTTTAAGTTGTTTCGAACGCTCTGGGTATCCGTTATGTGTGTGTGTGTGTGTGCGTGCGTGCGTGCGTGTGTGTGTGTGTGCGTGCGTGCGTGCGTGTGTGTGTGTGTGTGTGTGTGTGTGTGTGCGTGCATGCATGCGTGCGTGCGTGCGTGCGCGAAAACAGCGTAATACCGATAAGCTCTCGCGTATTGTTTATAGGCAGGCGACTACGATAGTCAAATAATCTGTTTGGCTTCCACGGGTACGAATCAGTCATATTTTTGCGTTTTATTTAATATGCTTAGGGGTTTCAAGTACCTATGCAATCACGCTACCAAATTATTTGCAGTGAGTGAAGAAGTCATGATATTCCGCGATGCCTTTCATATCGCTGTCGACTCTACATATGTATTTTTTCGAAAGACTGTTTCTGAATTTCTACATTTGCTAATTTGTTGGCATAACATATTAAGGGCATTATTTTTTTCGGTGAGCAGTTAAGCTGATCACTAAAATCTGTATGCACAACATCGGCTGTAAGTAAGTCGTTCGGGATATTAGTGAATAAACACATCAAGTGGAGAACTATACAAATCGTAACTCGGGTAAAGATTTTTATTACATTACTTAGACCACGTCCATTTATGGTAGACTGGAAGTCTCTCTGTACGTTTGCATATGCAAGCATGCATGCCAATAAACGGCACCAGCACGTTTACCCTGCCTATTGCGGAAGAAATACCGATAGCCATTTGGACAGTATACACTTCAGATGCTGAAGTATACGACGTCTCTGTTAATAGTATCGCGGTCAAAGTTACGTCAAACGTTTCAAGTAGCGTTGCCATGTCATCTACTTTATCTGTCAAAGACCGCATGTTTAAAGGAGAAAAAAGGAAACGACATGGTGGGTATTTTCGTGTTTACTAATGGTTGGATTTCGGTCGGTTGAATTCCCAATTGCTTGGAACGCACGGAATATGCGTTCCGTGCGTTCCAAAACATGTACGAGATTTTTAGAAACAAAACCGGAAAACGTGTTGTGTTGTGGCTGTTTGGCCATGGGCCCTATTCTCGACTGCACAAATGGCCGGCATTTCGCCCATGTTTTTTTGCGTAAGCACGACGTAAGCAATCAGTGACGTGATGCACCTATAGCTATGACGACATGCAGTGTACTTTGACGAGTCACTCATAAAGATCGCTACCAAGGTATCAAATATTTTGCAAGAAAGATATAAAAACACTTGGCATGTACTATAAAAATTAAGACGGTAGCTGAGGCTGACAAGAAAAACACATTTCTGGAGGTCAAATTTGGCTTCAACACCACAAGCCGATCGAGTAACGTTGATCCAAAAGCGAGCGAAAGGCGGATGTCGAGCTAAAGAACATCACACAATTTTTTTACCGTATCTATTTATTTTTTCAATCGCTTTTATTAACATAGCTGGGCTCTCTGCTTCAATGCAAGCTTTGTTGTGTTATCACCTTCCCTGCCGCCACCACCGCCACGCCATCGTCTGCTGCTATGTTACAAGTTTATGGCGTGATCACAGAAAAAGACGGCCGCGACCATCGCTTTTATGACACATAAGAGCAGCGAAGCGCTGCGCCTGATAACCGCGGAGCGCACCGATGTCGCCGATTCACTCATTCGTCAAGCTCGACTGCAATCAGCGCTGTAATGAACTAAATAGTCACTTTTCATTGTTATTTTTAAAGTGCGAATGCACTTCTTAAGCGAGCCTGAATCGTCCGCCGCCGTCGTCCGCATAGCAACAGCTGCGGGTGCGCGCGCTCCTCGTCTTCCTCCTCGTCTTCCCTAGCAACGGGGGAAGATGGGCGCGCGCTACTCTCCTCCTCCTCTCTCCGCTCAGTGGCTGCGGGTGTTGGGCGCCTCCGCTCCACTTCGGGCGGGAGAGCTCTCGCTCGCGTAGCGGGCGCTCCGCATTCCGACGCGTGAGGGCGCTCGTGTAGCCCTCGCCGTAACGGCGGGCGCTACTCTCCTCCTCTCTCCGCTCAGTGACTGCGGGTGTTGGGCGCCTCCTCTCCACTCCAAGATCACGATATCCACCGTAATCGCGCAATCAACAACCGTGCATTCGCACTTACACACTCTCCCCCTCGGGGAAGTGCGAGGGAATTTTTTTCTTCAGTTCGATCATGTGACCCAACAGCTTACTAGGACAAGTATGGACAAATGCCATGCATTGGGTTCTCTTTGTCATGGAGAGGCTTGTACTGCCCTCTTATGTTGCGGTTACGCCAAACAAATAATTTTTATTTCATTGCCAAACATAAAAGCAAAATACTGCACGTTATTTGTATGTTCCATGATCGCTGACTTAGAAGCAGTTGGAACTATAATTTATTTCGGTAGGAAACATGCTTTAAACAGCGCGCATGCGAAACTGCGCCTGCTGCAAATTGCCGCAAATTTCGCGGCGCCGTAAGCCGGGGCAATATTGTGCCCTATTTTGCTTGTATTTTGCGACAAAAACAGACGCCATTTTTAAGCTGTTACGTAGCATTACGTCCCTTTTACGCAGGCAGAATTTGCCAGTGCATGATGTAATCGTTCCCGCCAACTGTTTAAATTAATTACGTCACGCCTCCTCAGCCAATCACAGAGGGGGTGTGTATTACAAGCAGTATTGTTGTTGAATAGCAAAGACAGGCTTACGTTGTCATGTCCACTGCATTAGTCTGGTTTTTCATTTCCGGCCAAGAATTATGCGCCTTTAGTAACGAGAAATACGGCAAACTTTAAAACTGGTGTTCGTAGACGACATGAAACGTCAAAATGACGACAGCACACACAACCGCTTTGTCAACCGGAAGCACGTGACCAAAATTGAAAGCCAATCAGAAAAGACTTCCGGAAAATTGCCTCAATTGCCGGCAATTTGTGCAGTCGAGAATAGGGCCCTTGCGCGCGTATCTACTTGAATCACGGGCCCCGAAATTTTCTGAGTGTGGCATCCCCTCTCTGTCCCCTCCGAATTTGGTCTTTTTTTGTCCCTGATGTTCGCACTCCGCATTGGTACGCACTTATAAAATTGACGACTGTACTGTAGAAGCGCCCTGTCAGCGTGGCGGGCCCCTCGGCTGCTTATCCTTTTGTTTTCTATCATGTTCTGAAATTTACAAGAACGTGACATTTTTTGGAGAGCGCCTGAACGAAAAATGTGCACGCTATTTTTTCTTCCCTAAATCCTCCAGAAAGAAAAATATCAGTAAAATAATGGCTGTACCATCCGAAAATATGGTTCTTCCGTTCGCTATTTGTCTACCCGACAATATTAATACGTTCTTACACTATTTCACTTCCGCCTACGTCAGTTATCTTTGGAAAATGCAGCAAGTATGAAGCGAGCGACATGTTGAACGAGATCCTCACTCAGTGCGCCCCAGAACTAACGCCCCGTGGCGGCTAAGATGTGAGCGAAACGGCTCTTGAAACCCAACAGGCAAGCTGACAGACACACCTTCGTGTAAGTGGGTGCAGCGTTCGCGACTCGGGAGGAGTGACGTAAGGCGGGATGTCCGCCGGCGCGCGCCACATAGCGGATGAGTGCCTGAACTAAGCGTCCCTACCCTTCCCATTGAAAAGCGCGCGACGCGTTAGGCAATGTTTATACAGGCGGTCGAATTTATGCTCACTGTCGAAAACCTGCCACTCAGGCAGAAATGCGGTTGGGCGTTTCTTCCACGACTGCCAGCATATTATTCAAGCAGCATATCTTACACATTTGAGCGTTCTTTGCAGAGTGCACGAAGTTTTTCCACGCGGGAATATCTCTCGCCGCGGTGAATCCTTCCCTTACCTCTGTCAGATGCAGTTGCTGTGTTGCCGCAGCTCCGTTCGTATATCTTCTCTTATCATGGACGATGTCCTCACGTGGAGCACGGCAAAAGCACTGTAAAATTGTCCCGACACTGACCAGCGAGACCACGTAGTTACGAAACACCACCTTAATTAACGGCCACAACACAAAACGCCCCGCCGGCGCAGCACGCAGGCAGGTCAAAAACTTCCACTCCGCCTGCATGTCAATGATCCGAAGCCTGCGCGCGGGAAACGCCTGACGTCACATCTGCGGCGACCAATAAGAGCGGCATCCCTTTTTTTATTTTCTACGCTACTCGTATCAGTTCCCCTCTCCCGCAAAGTTTCGTCCCGAACCGAGTCGAAAAAGGGTCGCAGAAATCATAACTATGTTCTGTGACTCTGTTTTGACTCACCAAGCGTAAAAGGTAGTCGTGGCGGCCGGGACTCTCTCTTGACCACCTTTTTTCTTAAATAGCCGCAGGTGATTATCCGCAGCCCTTCTCTACAGCGTCTTCGTAGCAGGAGTCGTTTTGAGGAGTTAAACCCTCTAACCCCGGACAAACCATTCCTGAAATGCCTTCAACAACACATGCATTTAACGGGACCGCGTACCTGAGAAGAGGAAGCGCAGAAGCTACACAACACGGCGCAGTCACAGAAGTGCGCTTTCCTGCAACGCCTTGGCGGCGCGCAAAGACGCAACAAGCATGCCGAGCAAGACTCCAAGCAAGCTTGCTTCCCAGCAAAGCAAGCACTGCGCGCACTCGCTAGCAGCAGACGCGAAGCCCCGCCTCTAAGCTCCTATCGCCTGCGCCGTTTAGCTTCGATGCGCGGCCGTGGCTTGTGCGCTGGCGCTCCATGGAGCGCAGCCACGCTGCGCCGTGTTCGCACCTAAGTGGACGGCCCTGTACATGTGGCTGTGTCGGAGGAGTTGTCCTAGTACAAGGGACTGCTATTTTTTCCTTTGGTTTAGCCTTATAAAGCTTCGCCTTAATGTGTCGTCTCCCAGACGTGCTTCACCTTTTCACAAGGACGATCGAAACTTCACTCCATTCCACCTGATGAGCAGGAATATATTAGTAACATTTGAGCTCCCCTCCCCTTATTAGAGGCAATCGCTCTCTTTTCAGAATGGTCTATACGAAACTGTTTTATTCGTGACTAGGCCAACTTTCAATTGGTCAGTGATTTTGTGAAAAGTGCTAAACTTACTTTCTAGTGTGACAAAAAGAAGTACAAATCGGCCTTTAATAGTTTTTATTTTCTAATCTCTTCCAACTTCCCTCTTTCTCCCACTTCCTTTAAGGTCTTAAGACCTGCACTGAACAGTATAATATTTAAATTTTGAGGTGCATGCAAAAATAGGCGAAATACGCTTGTAAAGGCATGTTTCTTATGTCACCAATATAACCGAAAAAAAACTGAGGAATGAAACATATCCAAAAGTGATCAACCACCAAACCATATTTGTCCAGGTGGGAAAGACACCCATCTAAAGAAGTTTTTACGAAGTTCTGATGTCTCTGAAAAAAAAACAACAAAAAACACACGTGCGTCTCATATGTCCCGCAGATCTGCTCTACCAGACGCCACTAAAATTGCTCGCACAAGTTAGCTCCTCAAAAAGTATAAAAACATTTATATCGTCTCTGGGAAGGGCTTTGTCGCCAACCAGTGGAAACAGTACAGTACACAAAATGGTTCTTGATTCCTTAGAACGCACAATAAAACACATTTCAAAGGTGTTGGTTTCCCAGCCTCCGAAGTTGATGTCGGGTGGAGAAAACGTCACGAATTCAGGGTCGAATTGATGAATGCAAGCCGTTCGAAGCTGGCTGGGTCTGAGCACTTCGTGTTTTCGTCACGGTCAGCGTCGAACACCACCCATCCTTCGGAAATGTTTGTCCTGACGTAGTAGTTCACCTGTAATAAATATGTTTGTAGCTAAAGTACGACACTCTTACTCGTATCAAGCTAACAAGACCGTATAAAATTTATCTGGGAAAATTCATTGTCGGCAAAACGAATTGTGGCTTAATTTAAGTTTCCAAACTTTGGTTCCGTCGCACTGCATGGAGGAAGGCACCATTTTCACACATGCACCATTCACAAAGAAATGTCGACCGTTAGTCACCAGGTCTAACAATGTAATTGATAAAAAGACTGATGAGCACCACAAAGAAAAAATGCACTTGCCCGGCGCAAGTTCATGTGACGAATGAGCACAGCTGTAAAAATATCAAATGCATGTTTCCACACTGCGGAATATGACCGATATGTACCAAGTACCGCACTTTCTCCATACCACCTGCAAATTCAGGTATACCGCAGTTGAAGCACGCCATACCACTTATAACATACCATACCCTACAATACTATACCATACCACCCCATTCCATACCATACCGTACCGTACCATACCATACCACTTATAACATACCATGTACCACCCATCCAACCATAACACCTGCAAATTCGGTCCCCTGTATAGCACATGGTATCCAGTGCCTCTCCAAACCTAGGAGAAGCGGTCGACTACACTGGAAGGCCCAAGACTAGAAGGCCCTTCATCGTGCTGGGGACCCAACATCAGCGCTTGCTTTCAAAAAATTTCGATCTCTTTCTGTCTCCTCTCTCATAAAGGGCGAGCTAAAGTACTGCTCTTAAGTATTAAGAAAAGTTTGTTGAGCTAGTTTTTCTTGCTAATGTGGGAGATGGGCAAATTTTTCGGCTGAAAATAAGATGTGCTCGATTGTTTTCGCGTCGATCTCATACTTGCCGCTGAGGTGTAGCCAAGGCAAGGGGAGTGGCGTTCCGGTGGCGGAACACCCCCCGAAATTATTCCATGCAGAAAACTGAGGGTTGATGCTCGATGATACTTTTAATTGAAATTCCTGGTTAATTACAAGTTTAGAAGTGATGCCATACTACCGGCAACTTTAAATGCAATCTAATGGCAGAAAATGCAGGATAATTTGAAGATAAACCTGATTATATCCGTTAATTGGAATTAATTTCGAATAAATTGCATCGCGGGGCTTGTCATTCTTGGTTAAAATAAAAAAGTGGCAGTGCAACGCCAGCACGTGCAGGAGGAAAAGCAAGTACAAACCCCTGCCGTGGTTTGAACCGTGGCGACACCGACCGGAGCGGGCGGAAACTATAATGGCAAACTGCTCGCATGGCGACGCAGTGAAACATCCCCCTCGCGAGGGGCACGATCAAATGCAGAGCATTTCTAAGTAGTTTGCGTTACGTTAATGTTGTTGCACTTGTGGCAACTGCTGACGAGAGAGCGCTCGTCAGCAGTAATTTGAATGAGTCAACGATATAAGGCGCATTCGTAGCCTCCCATTCTGTGTCGGCTTTGTGGCGCAGTGGGTAGAGCACCATGTACATTGCGTTCCGCCCGCAGGGTCGAGGGATCGAAACCAGGCGCCGGATAGTATTTTTTTTATATCGTGTAGGGGGAGGGGTGCGGACTACGACTACGGACGCCTACGGTCGTCAACGCGGGTGACATCGTGAGTTACTGAAATGCTCTGCATTTAAAAACACTGTGGTTGATCCCTCTGTCATTGGAATCGGTAAAACACGAAAGTGAAATGTACATAGCGAAATCTGCAGCTGAGAATGATTTGCGGGTCTGAGGCTGTCTTGTGGGTGTGCTTGGCGAGTGACGTCATGCTGGCGTGTCGCTTCGGCGAGGGTGTACTGGCGTCATTTCCGCGAAGGATATGACGTTAGCGAAATCTTGGTGTATTCTGTCATAAAACACTTTCGTGCTAAAATATAAAACCCGAACACCAAAAGCCCAAAGTGTAACGTAATCTTTAGTAATAAAGGTTGCTTCCCCGCAAGACAACCCTGTGTGCAGAGGTGCACCCTTTACAGGCCGTTTGCTTCGTTTAACTGGCGTCATTTCTGTGACGGATATGGCGTCATAGAAATCTTTCTGTATCCCGGGTTAAAAATTATCGTAACTAAGGCGGTGCACACTTGATAAACCGGAAGGCCAGTTGAGACTCGCGCCCGCGTACGGATCTATCTTTTTTGAGACACTCAACCTGCTTTTTTGGGCACAACGCCGTGTGAGCTGTTTGTGTCGTGTACGCTTCAGGTTTCAATTTGAGTGATAAGGTTCCGCGCCCGTGGAAAGCCATTGTCGCATTCTAGAATGGGAGACTGTCGTAGATTCTAAACGAAACCCAGAAGGGGGATGTGTTGCGAACTTGTAACAACGCTGTTCTCGGGCATTTTGTCTAATTGGAAGTTTGGTTAATTCCAAGTGTTTCGTGGTCTCCGGATACGTCATATTAACGGGAGTCGGCTGTATATTGTTTGCGCGTCCGGTGCAGTATTTCTTTGTTTTTATTTTCCCGGTGGTGTATAACCCCCCCCCCCCCCCGAAATTTATTTCTGGCTATGCCACTGCGTGCAACTATATAGCAGACTTCTATCTTTTTTGCTTTAGTGCCTCATTTGTGCACATTCGTGTCATGCTACCCGATCTTCAAAAGTAGACGTCATCATATTTGTTTTACCAATCAAAGGCGTAGCCAAATAAAAGCCATTGCAATGAGTATGACGTTTGAAAAAAAATATCGATAAGCGTATGGCAATAAATTATTGCATACGCATAGTATGATGTAAATTGTTATTGAGGGTTTGGTAGGGGAATACGAGGAAACCCATTTAAATGTGACCTCACAACACATATTTGCTGGGAGCGTATGTCCTGTTATCTCGCCCTTTTTTGCCCTCGGCCTCCCCACCAAATACGTCCCTTGTCACACCTTTGTAAAAAAAAAAGCTAAGACCATCGGCAAAATGCTGGGAGAAGTGATTGCCGAGAAAAGCTAATGGTACAGAGGAAGAATTCTCTCAGGCTCTGCATTTTGAAGATAGCCATGACGATAATGATTATTCCCATGTTGTGTCGTGCGCTCCGCTATAAGGTGCTTTATTGCGCACGCGCGGTGAAATTGCGCACTTCCTTTAAATCCTCCCCCCTGGCACACATTTCACACCGCACCGGTCATTCACTTCAAGTGTGCCGTCATCGTACCAGAAATTTTACGTTTACGGCATCTTTTCTCACCCCGCAGCCAAAGATTGGAAAGACCTTCCCTGCTTCATTGTTTGAACCACTTGCCCACAGCTTTCGTGGCAAATGTAACAACTCACCTGGTGTTGCTAAAACTAATGTTTTCAAATGTTCTATTTTCCTGCGTATCCACCCCTTATGTAATAGACCCGGTGGGGTCCTTAAGCAAATGAAAATAAATGAAACGAATGAATAAATGAGTGAAATTTGACAGAACCTTGTTTAATGATAAAATGTGGTAGGACGGTGTCAACGCGCAAAATCAAGTGCACTGATTTTCTAAGCCGTTCTAGGTCGAGCCTTTCCGTCCGTCTGCTCAATGTGGTTCGTCACGCAGGTATACATGCTGGTTCGAAGACACGCCGGCGGGCTCGCAGAAACTGGTACCCAGGTCCACCGATAGAGGGCACAGTCGTTTTGCAGACGGGGAAAACATAGAGGCAAAGAGAACTGTTATGGAACCGGAATCAGTAAAGGAAAAATGGGATATCTAGCCGGATAAAAAACTAGAAGTGCAGAAAATGGTGCACGCAAAGACAAAACATAAAAGCCAATAATGGGTGGCCGAAATAGTGAAGGACAAAAGCTCATCCAAGAAGTATTGCAACCATGTAAAATCACTAAGCGTAAGGAATAATATTCATAAAAAAATGGTTAATTGACGCTTCTTCATCGAGTAATTAGTGAGAAGTTTAGGCAAATGCAAGAAGCGAAGCCTACACCGAGAACAACAGCACTGCAAAATACAGCGCAAAGGGAAATAAATTTGAGCAGCCTTGATTGGAATAAGCAGCGCGAAAGGGTTCCCCAAAACAGCAGTGGGCCCGGACGGAATACCAATACTGCTGATTAACCTGCTTAGACCAAAAACTAACGCAACGTTTGTGAGGGCAATAGATAAGGTGATAGAAATCAATAAAATACCGGACGATTGGCTAGAAAGCAAGATGAATTTAATATATAAAGGCAGAGGCAACAATGCCAGTATTGATTCATACAGACCACTCACAGCAACGTCACTGGTGTATAGACTCGTACTGCAGGCGAAATTGATTGATTGATTGATTGTAGTGTTTAAAGGAGCCATGAAGAGAAAATGCAAGTTGGTTTTATTCGAAAGATTGCGTGTTTTATAGTGGCCCCAGCGCTTGCCCGGATACAAACGGTGCTTTATTCACTGAGAAATTAAACAATTTAGGTTAAAATTTTAATTTTCCCGCTCAATCGTGCGTTTTCGTGGGCCCAAATGACATCACAGGAACCGACCGCTCTGCAGCCTAGAATACCTTCATTCACGCATCCACCGTACAGGGTAGAGACGCGTATACGCTGGCGCCGCCATTTTCGGTTGCTCGCTCACCGCCGAAGCAATTCATTGTGTCAAAACCGCGCTAAAATTATCGCCGCAACGCGGTTTACTGAAGAAGTTTGAATCATATTGTCTGTTTCGCGTTGCTAAGTCTCGTGGGAAACGAAAAGAATAACGCGTTGAGCCCGTTGGCCCAATTGCGGCGGCAGGGGACCGTTCAAAGGTTGTCTCCACCCTGTACAGCGGTGTTGGTTTTTTCCCGCGTTTCTTTACGTTCCGTAACCTAGATGGCGCCACCATACCGTGGCAAGCGTTTGGTTTGTTTTTGCCCGCATTTAAACCTGGCTTGTTTTTGTTCTGGGAGAAAATATTCGTTCCCTGAAACAGTGCTCGCTCGACAAACGGGGTCATGTAAGACACCGTTGCTTGCGTCAATCGGCCAGTGTCGTCTGAGACAACCCCAAGCCCCGTAGTGCTGTGCAGCTAAACCAAGCATGCTGTGCGCAGTACGAACAGGAGAACGCATCAGTACTTCTATGTTTACATGTGCTTTCGTAACTTCCACTGTTTGTCCCATCATTCTTATTGCTTTGTAAAGAATGTGCCCTAAATTTAAGCGCAAATCGCTCGTTCGTTTAGTTTGTAAGCTCTACCTAATTTGCGTCTGCTTCTGCCAGCCTCCGCCAATCGCAGAGCTTAGGTCATGTGACATCATAGGTTCTGTTGCGGGAAATGAGCTGGTGGGTCGCATGACCATTCCCGTTTTTCCTAATTATGTAGCTTATTTGAGCGAAGTTTACGTTAAAAGTGGTGTCAGTATGATTCTAACGAGACAATCTTTTGAATGAACCAAACTTGTGTTTTCTCTTCATGGCTCCTTTAACGCGCCGACGCAACGCTGGCGATGAGGCGCGCGGTAGTGGAGAGCTCTGGATTAATTTTGACCACTTGGGGCTCTTTAACGTGCGCAGAAATCTCGAACACACGGGCGTTTTCGCTTTTCGCCTCCATCGAAAAAGCGGCCTCCGCGCCCGGGAAACGAATCCGCGTACTCGTGCTCAGCAGCGCAATGCAGGCGAAATTAAAGTATGGATGAAAGAAAATGAAATCCTTGGGGAACTGCAGAATGGATTTAGAAAGACAGGTGCTTGGATGGTAATTTGTTTGTGATAATACAGTGCCTTGAAATTGCGGAAGCTCACAATAGACCCTTATGGATTAGGTTCTTGGACATTAAAAGGGCATATGACAACGTAAACCGAGAACTGCTGTAGAGGCTGCTGAAACTCCCGGGCTTAGATGAAGACTTAACGCAGTTTCTTATAGCAATCTATAAAGACAATAGAGTGCACCTGACATGTGAAGGGCCGAAATGCGAAGAGCAGGTCAAAACCCATCGAGAACTAAAACAGGGATTCCCTTTGAGCCCAATTCTGTTCATGCTTTAAATGGTAGGATTAAAAAAAGCAACTGGATGGAAGAAAGTGAATTAGGGTTCAACCTAATGCAGAAGTGGCAAGGTGAAGTGGCACAACCGCGTATTCCGGGAATGCTGCACGCAGACGACAGTCTTCTTTTAGCTGACAACCAGAGCGATATGCAACGGCTCATCAATATTAGTGGCCAGGAAGCCGCGGGCAGGGCATGTAATGCGAAGGCAAGATAACCGCTGGTAATTAAGGGTAACAGAGTGGATCCCTAGAGAAGGCAAGCGTTGCAGGGGGCGGCAGAAAGTTAGATGGGCAGATGAGATTAAGAAGTTTGCGTGGATAAATTGGTCACAGTTGGCACAGGACTGAGGTAATTGGAGAATAATGGGAGAGGCCTTTGCCCTGCAGTGGACGTAGATAGGCTGATGATGATGATTATGATGATGATGATGAGCCACAGACTTCGGGTTAAGTTAGAGTACTAAAAAATCACGAATGATGGTTTTCAATGACCTCAGCACTTACTCAGTGTCAATTGGGAATGGGGAATTGCCCAGAGTCAGGGAATATAAATACTTGGGGGTGTGGATAAACGAAGAAGACTACAACTTAAGAACTTACGAGGAGCAACTTTTAGAATAAAGGAAAGCGCAGCGCAGCTATAATGAAGCATAGAGCTCTGGGGAGGTATAACAAATAGGAAGTATTGTGGAAAGGAGTAATGTTTTCCGGTGCCGCATTTGCATATGCAGTGTCCTTATTAAATTAAGACACTCTTTCATGCCTTGCAGTGAAGCGGAGTGGTTGGCCGTTTGGCCTTAGGAGCGCATGGAAAAACAATTAACTAAGCAGCGCAGAGACATATGGGCTGGGCGTCGTATGAAGTTCGAGATGCGCAAAGTAAATTATGTTTTGAGACGAGGTTGAGACCAATGGATCAACGTTGGTGGGCAGCTAAAGTTTTTAGGTACCTATACATGAAAAGCGGGAACACGTAGTATTTAAGGAAAACTCGAAGGCTAACGATGAAATACGGGAAGAACAGTGGAGAATTGAAGACAGCCAAGGTAACCAAAAAAGAAGCAAGGCAGATAAAAACGAATAAATGGCGAGAAAAAAAACAGAAGCTAAAACGTCGTTAGAAATGCACAGGGCAGAGAAATTGCACATCAGAAAAGAAAATTTTTACGATAATTCCAAGAGCAGTGCTTTGCTATTTGAGGCTAGGGCAGGTTGCTTTGGAACTAAGAGCTTTGTGGGGAAGTATACATACAATGGCGGAGTATGCGTTGTATGAGGAAAAAAAAAACGAAAATTATACGGCACATAGTTTTAGAATGTGAGTGTATTCATCCAAACCTTCTAGAGGGAAATATTCGGCTTCCAGAAGCCCTAGGATTTAAGGGTAAACCAGATGGCGTTAACTTCAAGGGTGTCGAAACGACTAAAAGGAGATTAGACTGCTCGTGGACGGAAGCGAGGAGGGGAATGATGCCCACGACAGCTGCCACATGCCAAGGAGGAGGAGGAGCAATAAACGTTTATTGATTCATATAAAAGGAAGATTGAGAGTTGGATGATCTTCAGTGTAGTAGCGTTGACCATTCATGGTGGGTGGCGTCCCTAGTCCAGGATGCCATGGCCCTCAGCTGCTTGTCTGGCCCGGATCACCAGGCCGCGCTGGTCATCCAGGACCTCGCTGGACAGCAGGGCCTCCCACTGCTCCGTCGATGGCGCCAGGACCTCTGGGAGTTCCTTCACACCCTTGCACTCCCACACCATGTGGTAGAGAGTGTTGGGGGTGCCGCAAAATTGGCAGTCGTAACTGTACAGGCTGGGATGAATCATGTGCAACTGTGAGGCGTGCGGGAAAGAGTTAGTTTGGAGTCTTCTTAACTGCGTCGCTTCTTCTTTGGTGAGTTGCGGATGGGGAGGTGGATATTTCCGTCTGCTCAATCTGTAATGTTCAATATGTCCCCATGCCAAAGAAAAAAAATTGTGCTAGCCCCCTTGCAGCACTAATACTAAAAGAAGAGATATATTAGTATTTCTTGGAAAGATGACACGTAATCACCCAGTTCCAAAGGGGATACAACAATCAATCAATCAATCAATCAATCAATCAATCAATCAATCAATCAATCAATCAATCAATCAATCAATCAATCAATCAATCAATCAATCAATCAATCAATCAATCAATCAATCAATCAATCAATCAATCAATCAATCAATCAATCAATCAATCAATCAATAAATAAATCAATCAATCAATCAATCAATCAATCAATCAATCAATCAATCAATCAATCAATCAATCAATTAATCGCGGGTTCCTCTCTTTCCTTCTAGGCGAGGGAGAAGACAGGGAGCCACCTGCCGCTGACGTTCATCTCCAGATACCTTTCCAGGAACCGTAGAAGTTGCGCGATGACGGCGATGGCGCTCAGGCGAGCACCCGTTCGCCTTTGAACCCACACTACAGAACCACAGCCCCACTGTTTCAGCCGATTTCCCACTGGATGGGTCGGGGCTTATTTTTTTTTGCCTCGCGTCAACTTCAGTTTTAGCGTTAACCTCACCCTCAAATTCGTCATATGAGGTTCTCACTCCGCAGGTTGCAGCCTTTTACCTCAACCCAACCTCAAATCACATGGTGAGGTTGAAGTTCAGTCGATCTTGAAGTCGACTTCACAAGGGCCATACCTCGTAAGAACGACCACTGGTGCCTTCATTGAAGAGGACAAACGAATTTTGCGGGAAAAACGCTGGCGCAAACGGGTGTAAAAACGAGGAACTACACGGATCCCACTCGAATGCCCTAGAAAAAAGTTCTAAATTTCCTGAAGAGAAGGAAACAATAAATTAAAGCGAGGTTTCACAAAAGTAGAAGCGCTGAATAATCTATTAAACATTCAAAACGACAATGTACACGTGAAAACGTGCCGATGCCTCACGATGTGTGCACTACTTCGGGCGAATGTCGAAATAATGAAGGGGATGTTTGCTGTCAGAGTGGCAGAAAGTGCTTTGTGTCATTTGTCGCATGGCCTAAGTGTCAACTTTGATTTTGTGGTAGGGGATGCAAGCACTGATGGCTATGAACATGCGCTCTGGGCTTTGACACTGCTTTGAGATGCTACCAAACTTTGGAACAACGATGGTTTACTTGATTGAACTCACCTGTAACGCTTCTTTATAATGTTAGGGGAGATATTCAAAATCGAGTTTAGCGCCTGTGGTTTGTGGTTCCTTACTTTTTCCTGTCTTTTGCGTTGTTTTTCTGCGTAGCACAATGTACCAACTACCCCTTCAGCAAACCCTTCTGCAAATACGAAGAATTGGCCCCATCCACACGCCTCAGGGATTTTCATCAGAGTGCCTAATGTCTCATTCGGACGATGGTTGCATTTTCTGGTCCCGTCTCCGTGGATTTGGATCTCCAAGACCTCTGTGCAGCAGGTGCGGAGAGGCCCTATCCGTGATCCACATCCTCATACAATGTAAGGCACTCGACATTACACGACGCAAACACTTCCCACAGCTACACACACGACATATTCCACCACACCCGTCATACTTCTTAGGGGACGATGCCATGTTTTCTGTTCAGCGCACCTTTAAGTTTCTATCTGAAGTTCATTTCTTACAACTCATCTAATACCACCCATAATTTCACCCCTGGTCCTATACACCAGCCACCTTATTTATCTTTTAACCGCTCATGTTCTTCACCCTGGCTCTTTACACCAGCCGTGCTTATAGTCATTAACTGATTTTATGTGTTCCCTCCTCATCAAACAACTATGTATTTGGCGCTCTTTGCCCTTGTTGGCCTTGCGCCATTAAACGCCAACATCATCATCATCCGTGGATTTGGCGGCACATGACCTTGCTGATTAGATATATCTGCATGGCCATGCGATGCGGATAAATAAAAGTGCCAAACGCCCTACTCTAATGCCTTCATCTTCGTGGGTGGGCCGGAGTTCGTTCCTTCAAAACTAAGTTTAGGTTAATACCTGCTCGTCACCACCACTACACCCAGATATGTAGCCAGTGTATAAAACAGGCGTTAAAATTGCAAACGCAGTGGACCAATTTTGCACCAGTCTATTGAGTCGGTTTACACGCATTAAACCAGCAACTATCAAGTTTTTGAAATCACGCCTCTGATTTTCAGACTACCCCTATAATTTGTGGCTTTTCTTTTGTGATGGCCTATAGAGGAGGAAGACTCAAGAAGGGCGTACACGGTCTCTTGTCCACCGACGGCAGCAGGAAATTGACTACTGAGCCGATCGCCGAGCTCACATTCCATGCTTTTCCACACGAGACTTATCGAGGTAGTCCTGCGCCTATCAGTCGATGGTCCCCACACATTCTGCACAAATTTAGAAATCTTTAAACGCAGCATCTAGGTTGACCGGCTTTAGAAAATCAAAATGCAGAAAAGAAGGTGGGGAAGCCAGTCTATTTGGAAAGGTGTGGCCCATACACTTTGCCTAAGATGCTGTATTTGGAAGTTGGTCTGCTTAGACTTGGCCTTTGATAGTTAGATGCCTTGACATTTTCTCGTTGCGATCAAGGCTCTAAAGCATGTACGTTGGAAGGTCCTTCGGTAGTGGCTTAAACAAGAAAGTTGCCTCACTTTATGAGCACCGGTGTAAGGGTAGGGCGCTGGAACTCTGCGTACAAGGGTTACGGCCAGCATGTGACAGGTCGGCGACCACGTATTTTGTGCTACACGTCCTCTTCCTGCTGTCGTGTACAAGGACACGACAGCTTAGGGTGCGGCTGTCGCCATTTCCATAGTTTCCAGGCACGTAGGCAGAACAGGAGCAAACGCCCGCCCACTGCGAAGCTTCCCAACGCGTCGGTCAGCATTGCATGAGCGTTCCGCGAATGCGTGACGTTTTTGGAAGTTGCAATACTGCCCGGCCAGAAAAAGCGGGCAGGATCAGGTAGAGGAAACAACAAAGTCAAAGAAATGCGGGGAGTGGGAGACAGGGCCAATATCGCATAAGGTCCGGGCAGGCGGTAGGAAAGTTTACCCTCCAGTCACGGATCCGACCGCATCCATGAGGGGTAGTCGAGAAGACGCGCAAAAATGAGGAGAGTCCATGCGGAATACTCTTACGTCTTTCGCTGGATGTAGGCAGCTTTTGCCCGAAATTCCTCCAACGCTGAAGCCAGCTTACGTGAATAAATGTCGCACCAATGGCTTTGCAGGCTTTCTGTACCCCAACCGGCTTCTCTCCCTGTCATCAGGGACTGCGCTTAACCGGTGCAGAGTTTGGTGGTAAATCTAACGTCGAAGTAATTTCAGTCAGTCCGGCAGCTTCGACGAGCACCAGGCAAACTGACGGCTTCGCCTGACGTGCTACGGTGCAACGAGTCAAGCGATGTAAACTTC
This sequence comes from Haemaphysalis longicornis, assembly GCF_048455015.1. Classification (NCBI taxonomy): domain Eukaryota; kingdom Metazoa; phylum Arthropoda; class Arachnida; order Ixodida; family Ixodidae; genus Haemaphysalis; species Haemaphysalis longicornis. The sequence continues at coordinate 204,997,855 of NW_027526361.1, read as the reverse complement.
CGACAATTAAGCCATGGTCATTTTGTGTTTGTTGCGTTTTATGTCCTTTCGTTCCAGAGCCGTGTTCCGATTTCACATAGCACATCACATAGCACAAAAAAGTTTCGGGCCATCCGCCTCTCACAACTGCTGATTTTTTTATCTCAATGGGGAAAAAAGTATTTCGCCCTAAATCTTTGACGTGCGTTAAAAACTAACGGCGTCGCTGTATGACCGAAGAAACTATATGTTTCCAGGAGCGTTGGAGAGCAGCAAGGGAGTTGAGTGCGATTGCCCGAAATGCGAGTGACGTATAGCAATGACAACCAATAGGCCACACTTAGACTGATGCCGCTTCGGCCTGACGGCAGACGAGAACCTGGAATTCCAGTTGCTTTAGCACGTTCGGAAACTCCGCGTCGGCGCTTGTACTCGCTGACGTGCAATGTAAAATGGAACGTGAAGCGAGTGCAGGGCCTAGCAGTTGACAAAAATATTCAGTGCCCTTCCACTCTGTGAAGAAGGATGACCTGCAAAGCAGCACGCCCCCAACGGAGTGCACGAAACAAAACACGTTTGTTTGTAATTTACGACTGAGAATACTTCCTAGCCAATTACCTGAATGAAATTTGGAAAAGACCCGAGTTTTATCCCAGCGGACCTTCCCTCCTGCGTCGTAGGCATCTGACTGTTTGTGTAACACGCCAACCCAATCCACTCTACCATTGAGAAAATCGGACCGGTAGTATTAGGCTGTTTGACGGTCACGTTAAACCTCACGCTAACACAATGTCAGTAATGGTATGAAATCTATACCTGCGCGTGCCCCCCATCTCCCCCCCCCCCCCCCCCCCCGCCCTAATATTCCAACCCGTGCACGCATACTCCGGCAACCGGTCATGAGCGGGTGCTTAGAAGTGAAAGATACTGTCGAACATGTCGCTCTGAATGCCCTTTAAGCTCAACGAGTCATATTGGCTAAGAGTCAAGAGGACCAGTTGCTGTTTACCCGGGAGGGAATCACAGCTACACGACCACCTGAAACTCCCGCGCAACAGCCGCGGCAGCGTCTTTCCGTGGTTTTCGCGCCCATTAACGCTTCTGTTCGGGCTGACGCTTAAGTTTCCGCTCTTGTTCCTCCAAGTGAGTTACACGCGTCCGTGCGAGTGACATGCGAGTTAGCACCTCGACGGCTTCGACCTTTTTACTTGTGGACACTCACCTCGGTGTCCCTTTCGCTGCCCAGTCGTAGGCATCTCATTGTCTGTGCAACAAACACACTCAGGCCCAAACCTCTCGATTGCAGAGGACCACTGACTGGGAGCATTGAGCCATGAGACTACCACGTTTAAATCTCTCACCAGCACAACCGGTATGTCATCGGTAGCGGCATTAAGCCCTGCTGTGCGTGCATGCCCCCCCTTCACCCCCCAACCCGTCCATGTCTAAACCGGCAACGGGGGATAGGCGCCTAATTAGGCGTTAAATACACTGGAGAATGTAGAGAGAACGACTTTATATGCGCCTAGACTGAGATTTATTATTGTTCTTCCGCCAGAAGTACTATGACTATAAAGGGTTAACAGCGCACAAAGACGACGACACACAAGGAGGAGATGACAGGACAAGCGCTGACAGTTGAAAGAGCCCAAAGAAGTGGAAATGAAGTTCACGAGGATGTCTTGGTGGGCTAGTTTGTAGCATCATAAAGGGCTAACGGCGCACGCAAGGAAGAGATCTCTTCCTTGTGTGTCGTCGTCTTTGTGCGCTGTTAACCCTTTATGATGCTACACCAACTAGCCCACCAAGCCATCCTCGTGAACAATGACCAGTTGGCTAATGAGGGCCGCCGGCGCGACGATGTTGCTCGGAATGACTTTCGAGCTAAAGAATAATAATGTGCTCACGCCGGCGTTCAAATGCGGCAAGTTCCGTTCAACCGGCACGGGCGCGCAGCTAGTGGGCGAGGTGGAACTTGAAGCGGCAACGGAGGCGTCTACTTTCTCGGCGGCGGCGCAAGCGTCGGCTTTCGGACGTCTTTAAGCTACGTGCACACTAGCGTCGAACTTGTCGTGCCACTCTGCCGACGGCCACCAGCGGCGTCGCAACTCAGCCTTCAACCGCAGCGTGGAGCGACGCCGCTGGCAGCCGTCGGCTGGGCGGTACGGCAGGTTCTACGCTAGTGTGCACGTCGCTACGGGCGCTGTCAGCCGACTGCGCCACTTGTGAAAGAGGCATCAGTAGTGGCGAGGGGAATGATCGCTGTGATAACCGTTGCAAGAGAAGGATCGGTGGTAGCGGGGAGGAGCCCAGGAGCAGCATGAGTAAACCTGCTTCACCGGAATGAAAACTGAGGAGGGAAGGGGCGCTGAGACATATACATATTTGAAGTAAAAAGCTAGAGGGAATACAAAATAGACGTTGAGGTCAAACAGGACAGAGGTCCTAGTTTTATTCCCCAGCTGGTAAATCTACAAACATGTTTACTAAAAAGCTTGTTTTTAGTTTGTAGGCTCATCTGGTCTTAACATTTAGCAAAACAAGCAAAACAATGTTCTCGTCACTAACATTTTCAATTGGCAAATGTTCTAATTAATTGCCTCACTAAAATCAGTTTAATAGTTGCATTTCTAGCTCTATATTCATTTTGTAGGCTTATGAAGCCCCGAACATTTAGAAGAACACCCGGGAACATGAATTAGTTTGAAAAAAAAAGTCGGGTTTATGAGGTTAAAGCACATCACGGCTAACTGGCTTTCAGTGCGCCGAGTTGAAAGGGAGAAGTGGTTGGTTGGCTCTGGGATGATGATTCCGACAGATAACAGCTTTAAACAGAAACCGAATGTTAAAAAAATCTGATTTGGCCATTTACTGGGAGTTCTTGCCTTAAGACAATGGGAACATTGCGTCATGATACAAATCCAGCACCTTCCTGCTTTCACATTCAATGGCCCGCGCGTCACAGTTTAAAACAACTAAAAATTCGTAAAGACAACGAAACACACTCAGAACATCCGTGTGAGTTAGTAAGGCGTGAATGAGACGATCGGAATGAGTGAGTACAAAATCATTAAGAACTGGCGCGATACAGGACCCAATACACACGCCCTGTTTTTGCAAATTGGGCGTCCATTCAAACAGGATGTAGGGTAACTACAGGTAAAATGTTAACAGTTATACAAACCCACTAACTGAAATTTCCGAAACGTTTTGAAAAGCAGCAGAACCGTAGTTGTCAATAGAAGGTCCCACGCATTTAAGGATGATATTGTGGTGTCAATAGTAAAATAGATCTTTTATGTCAATTGAGAAGGCCTGGGTGATCTTTTGAGCGTTACTCTGAAAATATCCTAGTACTTGGTTCGAGTTACGATAAAAGGGTCGTCAGAAGATAAGGCATAAAGATGACTTTGCAAGAAATGAACAACTGAAAGAAACGAGCAACTGAAGAATTGTTCGTGCCTTCACAAGAGCAGAAATGTGGAACTTTTCGCACAGTTTCTTTGCGGACGACTTCCGTTTGCTCAGAGATACGGCAACAAAGACTGGAAGTTCAGCACAGTCCTTGTCGTCCTCCCTCTGTCCTTGTCTGTTTCTTGCGCTGCTTTTCTTCGATTATGGACCAATACGCCCAGTTTTTCACGTTAATTGGGTGCCAAAGACGGTCAGCCGTCAGCTCCGAAAGCCAAATAAAAATTGTGCCCGCCGGAGAATCTTGTAAAGCCCCCGAAAGAGAACAACGTGATGCCAACGCATTTCCAAGAATCCTTGAAAGATTTTCGATTGTTTTGGGGGGAGAGCCGCGCGTTTATCACTAAAGGCAAATAGTGACCGTAGTGGTAGGCGTTGTCCTCGTTCTCGTCGGCGTCGACATGGAAGGTACCAAAATGGGCGCTGTTACAAAGAGTAAAAAATATGGTTTCGGGCCGATTCGAGCCCTGGTCGCTATAGTAGCAGCCAGATGCGCTATTAACACCGTACACTCCACACCTCGTCGAAATGGAACAAGAATTAGCCTAAGGTATACAAGCTTGGACGTATTGGTACAACGACCTTTGAACAGCGCAAAAGAGATGCGGACGAGACGTAAACGGGACACAACGTCCTGTTGTTTTCCGTATATGTGGTATTCACTGAAAAGTTTAGCTGTCAATTTCTTCGCTTGGTAACACTGGACACGGCCACGGATATGGCCGATGCGGCACGGACATGGCGCGGCTCGTGCCACTGCGCCCGCACGCCCCGCAGAAATAACACCGGCGTGCGTCGCATCCTCCGTTTCAACCCGTCGGTGGCTTCAACACAGATGTTCTTAATCGCGATCACATTGGAGTACTTTGCGTTGGGTGGGGTAGAGTTAGGAACGTCCAACAGACATCAAGTGCTCTGCAAGGATAAGTACGGAAATCCCGCGGAGTCCGACGTAACCAGTGACGGAGCACTCAAATATGGTTGCCTGCATGCGTGCCTCGCCAGTGAATACAAGCGCTTAGTGCCGTACCTTTTTTTGCGCTACGTAAAAGAAGCATTTGCCTATTGCCAGGTGCACTTGGCAGCATGTGCGCAGAACGGGAGCACGCGGGAGAGCTGTGGCTGTAAGGAAGCTGGCGGATGAATTGTGGCCAGTTTGCCTGTCCGAATTATCCGAGTCAAACGACGAAGAAACGAAAGCAAAGAACGAGCCGCAAATATCGTGTCGCAGTAAAGCAGTCTTTCAAAACTGGAATGCGTTCACATTGAAAGCACATATGCAGACTTATGTTTCCGAGCGTTTCATCGAATGGCTGGACAAAGACAGCATGGTGGTTTGGAATCGCCACCACCTCCGAATCCCTAGGTTCCTGAAGAGCCTACTCGTCCTATTAGCACGAAATGGACGCTGTGTACTACTGTGTAGTACTGTGTGCTGTGTTTTTAGCAATATTCCTATGCATCGACAGGCACTGGTCATCCAAAACAACCTCCCACAGTGCTTTCTGCAATTGTATTAAAAATAATTCCTCGTTTCTTGTTAAACGCCTGCATATGGGCATGCACGTGCTGATGAACAACTCGTCAATGACGGGATGTGTGGCCATCTTACCTTGTCGTTCAGGGAGCGTTGTGTCTCGCGGGCCACGAAGTACGGTACCTGGTTGTCTACAAAAACGGCGTACTCAGCCATGTCTTGAGCACTGTATTGAAGCTGGGCCTTTCGGAATTCGGGTTCACACAGCTTGTTGTGGCCCAAATATTCGGCGGATGTGCAGGCTCCCTTGGGACCTTTGAAAGCCGGAGCGCCACTTTGGCCTCGGTAAACCACGACGCCCAATGTCGATGAGAAAAGCACGCGGGTAATTGATCCCAGGTGTCCTCTCTTAGTCTTCAGCTCTGTTCTGGCGGCTTCCGCAACATCCTGTGCAGTCCGCAAAAAAATACAACCTTAAAGGAGCCATGAGGACAAAACTTCAGTTCGGTTCATTCGAAAGATTGCCTAGATAGAACCATACTGACACCACTGTTAACGCACACTTCGCTCAAATAAGCTACATAACTAGGAATGGCCATGCGACCCACTAGCTCATATCCCGCAACAGAACCTATGGTGTCATATGAGCCCAGCTGTGGGATTGGCTGACGACGGAAAATGCAAACGCAAATTAGGCACGGCTTATAGGCTTTCCGAACGAACTATTTGCGCTTAAGTGTAATGAATATTCACTATACAGCAGTAAGAATGGTGCGGTAAAGAATGAAAGTTATGAAAACGCACGTAAGTATTGTAGTACCGATGCGCACTGCTGTTGGTACTGGGCGCACTATGCTTGTTTTAGCTGCACAGCACTCCGCCGCTTTGAAGTTGTTTGACAAGACACTGGCCGATTGGCGTAAGCGGCGTTGTCTTACGTGACCCTGTTTGTCGAGGATACCCCAGGTTTCACGAGACGATCACTTTTTACAGTAAGAAAAACAAGTCAGGTGGAAATACTCTCAAAAACAAAGCAACGGAGGACAACGGTTCTTGGATGACTATATCAGTGCCATCTGGGAGGGCTGACAGACAGCAAGTCCGCAAACCCGAACGACGCAGTGTAAGTTCGCTTGAATACAAGCTTTTCTGACGTCATTGCTGACATTCCGAAAACCCACGATTTGGCGGGAGATTCAAAATTTTAACCTAAATCGATCAATTTCTCAGTGAATACGGCATCATTTGCTGCCGGACAAGCGCTGGGGGCACTATAAAACGCGAAATCTTTCGAATAAAACAAAGTTGTATTCAGTCTTCATGGCTCCTTTAAGCATACCCCTAGTGAAATTTTCAAACACATCACCCGTGATGGAGGTGGGGGGCATTCATGTAGGACAAAATTCATTACAAACGTACTTACGACCGACGATGCTAACCTTTACCGGCAGTATTTTTTCACCGCTTCAACACATCATAATCGCAATGTAGACAGTGGCTACAACCATCTGCCTGAGTCATGTCTCCTTATTCACTAGGGAACGGGTCCAGAAAGTTCATTCCGATCAGTTGGAAGGGTCTCGAGGGTACGCTGATGGGCTGCAGGATCGGCCCGGATGTTTTCGTCGGCGCTTTCCTTCGCTGCATATCACGGCAGCGCAGAATGCACCGCGAGACGTCGGATGTACGGCGGGGACATTAGTATTTCGTTGTGTTCTTCACGAGCGTGCCTGCCGCGCCACGTGTACTGACGATGGTTTGTCGTGGCAAGCTTCCAAGATTTTATCGCTCAGGCCGGCGGGAAAGGCAAGATGCTTAGTCCTCGTTGTACGGTTGAAGTTCTTCACTAGCACCGAATTTTCCAGGCAGAAGCCAGCTGAATTGCGCCAGTGAACGGCGACGTTGCATCCTTGAAGGTAGTCGGTCGTGACGTGAAACTCGGGGTGGGCACGCTCCTGGACGGTTAGGTCGCTTTCCGTCACGATGCGTAGGAATGCGGCATCTAAGTCAGAGTCCTGTCCGGAGAGTTTACTAGGGTGCGTGACTGACAGTCGGCGCCGGAGTGTTTTCTGCCCGATGTGTGAAGGATGGTCACTTCGAATTCCTGCAGGCGCAGACTTCATCGCCCAAGACGACCAGAGGTGTCCAAGTGTGCGAGCCAATACAGCGCGTGCGGCTCTGTCACCTCCTTGAATGGCTTGCCTTGGAAACATTGGAGAAACTACGAAACGGCCGAAACTTAGGAACGCACTCTTTTAAAGCACGAGCCTTCTACCTCTACCTTCCAACGGTTCTTTCGTGGCGTGCGGGACACAAAACTAGTAGTGGGGTTGGGGGCGGGAAGAGCGCTTTTCACTCACAGAGCATAGTGGAGATGGCGGGGCGAGAGGGCGCTATTACCCAACGTTCCCCGCACGCAGATGACTGCTCGCACCGGCTGGCACATCGGCCTTACGGCTTTGTCTGCTGCTTTAACGACAGTTGTTTTGGGCCTGTTTTGGCGCTGCTTCGCCTCCATTGCATGCTTTCTTCGGACGGCTTCATTAACTTTTTAGACAGCACCTGCTGGGTAACCCGGACCCGATGGAATTAGGTGGGCGTACGGAAAAAATACGTTAAGGATTGGTTTTCAGGGCGGGAAAACAAAATGTAGTGACTACATACAGGCATCTATCTGGTCGCTAGAGAAACAGCACCTTTATCGCACTGCTTGTTATGAATGGGACTCCGTTTTCTAAATTGGTGAATAGCAACTGAGTTGTGTTTTAAGGGGTATTACAAAATGCGAAAGCAGCAAGTGGATCTGAGAAATAGCGATTATAAAAGTTCCCCCAGTTTCTCACAATTCTCACACTTACTGAAAGAACTAGTTTAAATCAGTATAAATGGGAATCACTAAGCTCACATACCAAATTGTTTCGGTGTCTGCGCTTGTGTTGCGCGCTGGTGTAGCCCCGAGGTAGCACATCAGGATGGCTGGGTACCGCAGTCTTACCATTCGAAAGACGCTTCTCTCCGTTTTCTTTACGCCGACGCACGGCCGGGCTACAGCAGCGGCGTCCGCCGCTCTAGCCCGGCCGTGTCCGACGCTGCTGCGTTCGGGCCGCCGCCCGCGTGAATTCCAAGTAACGGCTTGTAGAATCTCTGATTTCACTCTTTGTAGAGCCACCTGTGTGAATTCAAGTGACGTCGCTTGGGCAATTGTTGTGGGTGTCGTTTAAAGCTTTGCTTTCGAACCACTTTCACAGAGTGGATTGGGGCCAATTTTTTTTTCAGAGGACGAATAGTTTCTCTATTCATTGCCGGAGCGCGGCTGGTGTACGCGATTACTTTTCGCAGCTGTTCTGTTTTGCACGAGGAGCGCAACCAAGCCTACGTCACTGGCGTCTGCGTGCATCTCTGTCTCGCGTGCTTGTCGAAATGAGCTAGCGCAGGCGGGCACTGTATTCGACTTTGAACCTGTCAGAAAGCGGTCTGCTGCGCTTCCTCCCTTCCTCCTGCGCTTCCTACCTAAAACGCGGCGTTAGGTGAACGCTTGAGTGCGATTTTAAGTGTGAATACACTTTATAAGCGACCCCAAACCATCCACCGCCGGCGGCGGCGTCCGCAGTGCTCCTCTATAAAGAAACAGCATCCGGCGCCAGGTTTCGATCCGCGGACTTTGCGGCCGCAGCGCGACGCTCTACCGATCAAGCCACGGACGCGACGGTGATATCAGTGTTGACGCGCCTTATATCTTTAACGCATTCAAACTACGTCGTCAGCGGCGTGCGTTGGCGACTCAGCGGCGTTATAGCGGCTTGATAACTGCGTGGTGTACACGTGATACTACAAACCCGATGGAAGAGATGGAAGAGAAGGCGGCGAGGCGGTGGGCTGCGGGGGCCGAGCGCAAGCGCCGCAAGCGGGCCGACAACCGTGCATTCGCACTTTCACATTCTCCCCCTCGGGGAAATGCGGGGGAATTTTTTGCGAAGGTTTTTGATGAGGCGCTGGCAGTACCCGTACATCCCGAGGAATCTGCGCGCTCTCTTCTTGTCCTTCGGCCTCGGAAAGTTGGCTATGGCTGAAGTTTTCGTGGGGTCAGGTAGGACTCGCGCAACACTTACGAGTTGGCCCTAAAACTTCAGTTGCTCATAGGCGAAGCGGCCCGCCATTGAGGCTTCAACGTTAATCCGGATGTTCGGTCACTTCGCGTACTCACTCCGAATTTGCGAGCTGTTTGTCGAAACTTCGGTCAAATACGACAACGTGGTCGAGGTAGACACGATGCAGGTATGTCACTTTAGGCCGCCTAGCAGACTGTCCACGACTCGTTGTAACATTGCGGTGACCGTTCACAGCCCAAATAGCACCACGTTGAGCGCGTACAGACCGCCCGGAGTTATAAACACTGTCTCCTAAAGGTCTCTCTCGTCAGCTTCGATTTTCCGGTGTCGTGGTTTTAAGGTCCATCGAAGAGAAGTACTTAGCATGGCAGACGTGGTAAAGGGCGTAGTCGATTCGTGGGAGTGGATATATGTCTTTCTTGCGAATTTGATCAATCGTCGGTTGTCAACGCAGAACCTCAGACTGCTGTTTTTTAATGCGTAAAGGGCGTTCTATGGCGAGTACCCTCACAGGCGGGACCGTGTAACGCGCTGGATTTTCGCAAAAATGCTGATTTGGGGGAAGTTGTATCTTTAATCTTGTAATAGCGCAAACGAATGTAATTTTTGGGAAAGACTTCTGAAAAACCAAAAAAGAGAGAGAAAAAAAAACAATTTGACAGCCAAAAAAGTACGCATCTTATACATCTCCTCCAAAAGGGAAGATAGACAAAGAAGGCCTCAAAATAATGTTGAAAATACTAACTAACAAGAAATAAAGCCACCAGTCTGCTCGGCAGGTCGCCTTGCTTATTCGCAAAAACCAAACAATTAGCCAAGCAAAGACACTTCATCGCTATACTGGTGTATATTTACATCATTGACGAAAATAAACAAAAGAAAAAAAATTGCGACTCGTAGACATATGTGGCTGTAAAGAACTCACACTCTGGAAAAGCGCCATAAGAATGTTACGCAATAGTAAACAATTATCTCACCTTCTGCAGATTTTTCCGCCGTAGAGCAACGTCACCTCCACAAGCTGCTGCTGTAAGTTTCGCCCGCGTGTACTGGAAGGCCTTCCGCGTATGATGTCAGCACCGCCTTGCTGCGGCGGATCGACAGGGTGTACGGGTAGGGGTTTACGAACAGTTGGAATGGATTCGACCTCGGCTGGAAAGGGGCGCGGTGCGTCGACGGAGGTACATCGCAAGCAAAGTTGCCTGTAGGGGCAGTGACGGAAGGTGTTGCCGGATTCTCCGCAGTGGTAGCACAGCTAACAATGGTCGGACGCTTGCCAAACGCTGGTGTTTCTCGGGGTGGTGTGTTGCACCGCAGGTGGTCTGGTGGGTGATAACGATGACGGTACGAGGCCTCCTGGCTATACAGGATATGTGGGCGAGGGCGACGAAAAGAATATGCGTATTCCATGGATTGAGGCTCGCGGGGTGCTTCTGGCGTCGTGGAAATCGCCAGTGCCGGTTGAACGTCTCCTAGAATCAGGTTGCGTAGGGAAGTGACTTGGGATCGAGGCGGCGTTACGAAAAGTATCCTTACTAATCCCCGGATGGTATGGCGTAGTGTGTCAGAGCAAATAGTACCATTGGTGATCTCCGTTACGAGCGCATTTACTTGGCGATCGTACAGCCTCGTGTGAATTTCAAACGTCTTTTCTATTGCGGCTGCCTCAGACGCGCATTGGGCCACCGCCCTGGGGTGCTTTCGGACGAGGCAAGCAAATATTTCTTGTTTTTTTCTCTTCTACAATTTCCCGGTCAGCGCGCCGGAAGGCCTCCGTAGTTTCTTAAAAAAAAAACCCCAACACCTCCATTATGGTGTTGGGTATACGCCCGAAGCAAAAGTACAGCTCGTTCTTTCCGTAGCGCAGTAGTGAACGTTTCCAAGAATTCTGTTCTGAAGAAGGTTTACGACGTAAACAAACTTCAGTGGTTTTCAAACCAAACATGAGCGCAATCCTCGAAGGAAAAAAAACACTTGCCTTAAGGTTTATCGTCATCACATCTGTTGAAGATGCGCACCTGCTCATGTTTTTCCAGCCATTACTATGTATCTCCCGAAGGTGACTCGTGAAACAGTGATGGCTCCCGTGGGTGCTGCGGGACAGCAGGTGACATACTTGCGGTGTAGACCTTTGTAGCACCCTCTACTTTTATTGGATGGTTTTGAAGAAGACAGAACTCCGAGGGAAGACCTTGAAGTCGGCGGCTGGAGCGACTGGGACTTGCTTGGGAACTTGTCAGAGGTGCATGTACCCTTCACCGCTACCACAAGTCACTGAGCCAAGAACGATGCACTGTTCTACCAGAAAACAAGGTACATGGATAGAAGTTGTGTCCTGCGAAGGGCTTACGCAATACACAAATGTTGCGAAGTGGTCAGGGAAGATCGTGCAGAGAATAACGTCGGTAAATTCAATGCCGTGGCGTCAGCCCTGCGACCAGTTATCTTCTTTCGTAATTTTTTCTGGAACCGTCGAATTACATGGAGAGCAGGGAGACTAAATAAAAAGATTCTATTTAGTAACGGCAGGGCAAAACATCCTCCCTATAAATTAAGATAGCCTGTGCGGCACACACAGAAAGAGAGGGAACACGCGCTTCTCATCGAAAGCACGCCAATACGCGGTAGCAGGGCGCGGCCAAACCCTGACCACAAAACACACAAGTAAACAAAACAAAGGGCATGGTTCGCGGGAGTAATAGGCGACCTTCAGCCGAGCAGGGCTTCTGATTTGGTTGCAGCCCATCGATATTTTAAAAAGAAGATTAATATTGGCAAACAGCACTCGACAGCCACCTTTGCACGTCGTAACGCCTCCACTCGTCGCTGGCACACTCAATGAACTCCCCCTTCCCTCTCGCTCCACTCACGAGGATTTAAATAGTATTTGTTCCATGCAACTTAACTCGGAATGTATTTTGGGGTAAAGTCTATTGTCCCAGCAATCTCCTACCGCAAGAATTATGAAAATCCATTCACTATCACCGAAACTACGCGCGATTAAAAATCGTGCATAAATGTTCCCTCTCAACTCAACCGCGGACAACGCAACGAAAGCTGCGCGCTCTCTCCCGGAGAGGGGGGCGGCGCGCGGCGTTCTGTTCGGCGGCCTTCGATATGTCACGGGCCGGGGAGTTTCGTCCTTTTCCCCGCAACGTAGACGGGTCTATTTCCGGTCTGGTGCCACAAAAAAGCAGGCATGGTGTCCTGCTCGCAGGCAAGCGCTCAGGCTGGTAGGGCGTTTTTGGAGCAATAAACGTTTTTTGTCAAGTGGGATCGTTGAAAGTGGAATATTTAGTTCGTCACTCAAACTCCGCGCGCACTCAAAACAAAAGAAACACCAAAAGCATGCGGACAGGTTCATACATAGAAGAGGTTCATACACAGCGCCGACGACGGCTGATCGTCACAGGAAATCCCAGAATTTAGCCGCGAAGTTGACCGGCGACAGCCAATAGGACAGCCAGGACAGCCATGGCCCGATTGAAGTCGCAGAGGCCATGCCAGGGGTGCATAATGAGGAGAATTGAAGAGAGAGCGGTTGGTTTTTCCACGTCTTGAACGGCGATTTGCGCGCTTACCGCTTCACGTGCACGTGTAATATTTGGCTCGGGTGTTCCTGGAAGTCTAATCTAAACGTCGCGCAGGTTTACTTGCACTGCACGAAGAATGTTGCAGGGTCCCTTTAAATTTTCCGCCTACTTACTGGGTTTAACTGCTGGTTGGGACAGCCCGCATCATTTTAAAGCGAAGCTTTTAGCCTCTGGTTGGCCGGAAAATTTCGTGTCGTAAACAAAAAACCCCGGGCGGGATACAGAAGTTCAAGCCTAAGACGCTGAGCGCATGCGTCGGCTAATCAAGCGTGAGCTCAGCATTCGTGGAAAAAAAAAAAACAACCTCAAAACAAGCACTGAAACCGCATGATGGATGATAACGCGCATGAAACCCAGGTGTTTCTGGTAAAGTTAAGATTCCAGCTGCTCTCGAAACGGGGGGTTGACGTCATTCGAGAGAGAGAGCATGCTTCAGGTTAGGCAGGACCCAGCATTTGCCGCCAGAGAAGCCGAGCGCAAGCGGCAATCCCGCCGAGACGACGAGGAACATTTAATACCCTTCACCATCATCATGTATAGTGATGTACAAAAGTTTCTCTGGACGTCCACTTTCGCAAGACGGAATGTCGGTCATTTTTTTCTCCTTTCTATTTTTTTCTACAGTATAGAATAGCATAAAGCCCGGACTCGGTGAAAACGGTCCCGTATACTTTAACATTGCACTGGCGGCTGAACAGACAGACAGAGACAGACAGAGACAGACAGACAGACAGACAGACAGACAGACAGACAGACAGACAGACAGACAGACAGAGAGACAGAAACAGACAGAAACAGACAGACAGAAACAAGACAGAAAGACAGACAGACCAGTATTTTTATTCACCGGGAAGCTACGCATAGAGCCATGCCGAGTGAAACAACGAACTTACAAGTGCCGGAACGTCGCCCTTTGGGGATTCTTTCTTAACGGTCAGCAGGTGCGCTTCGCAGGTTGAAGGCGGCGAGATGGCCTTGGCTATGTGGGTTTCAAAGATGATAGTGTGAATAGTCCTGAAAAACACAACAATGATTTCTGCGTGAGGCCAAAGACAGGACCGTTGCACGTAAACTCAATTGTTTTTGGTTTCTGTACACAGAAGACCGCCGAATAACAACGGAAAATCGCACAGAAATGTCCTGACATCCGATACTCCTCACTGCTAAGCTGGCATTGAGCCTAGATGCCTTTAATTTATTCGCTATGCTCTAATGTACAGCTGGTCTAATTGGGAGAGTTTGCACCATTATAAGTTTTGTTTGGTGATGCGTGTTTGCAGAGCTGAATCCCAGGAAGTGAACGCCTATAACGTTAGGCGCTATGTTCCAAACGTGATTAGGTTCACTAGTTAATTGAATATTTACGGTATAAGGCCTTCCGCCTATGCTACCTAAATGTTTGCCATCTACTGCGCAACATATGCGTAGCCAGGGCCGGTATTCGGTGTCAGAACTGCTCTAAAGTATCTTAGCGCTACACATGAACATTTGAAGAGTTGTTCATTTGTCCATGCAGTACACCGGCCGGAACCATGAAATAGAGCTGTATTACAGCAGCTTCATTGACCCATTGTCCCGTTCATCATTGGCAACAAGTTGAAACTTATACAAATGGTACAGACGAGCGCAAAGTAAAAAAAGTAAAAAAAAATATACAAAAGATACCCTCAGTGTCCACTGGTACAGCATTCACAGAATCAAAGCAATAAAAAAAGAGCGTAGAAATAGAAAGATTAGTGCACCAAGCTTCCTACAAAATAAAAAGATGGCAAGAAAAGGAGGGAAAGGGGGCAGCGAGCACTACTTAATAGTGAGAAGTATGTTTGGTCACTTATGAAATTCGCATGGGCAATCGCAAAAAAGAATTTATACAAAAGGTAGCCTCAGTATTCAGCGTAGAGCAGAGATTGTAGCCCTCACAGCTTTCAGCAGGTATGAATTGACGCCAGTGGAGATAAGCGAAGCGGGTGTTCTCATGGGATGGAAGTGCGGACGCCAGCTCGGCCAGTAAAGCCTTGAGCCGCATCGTGTGTACACTCGTTTCCAGCAAGGCCCGAGTGGGCCGGTGCCCATATCAGATATATTTTAAAGACGATAGTCATTCTTGGGCTACTTAAACCCAAAAGTTTTGGTCTGTCTGTCTGTCTGTCTGTCTGTGACGCGATTCAGCCACCTGGCCAAAATAGAACGAAGTATTCGCAGTAGTCTTATTTACTCACAGCGAAATCTAAACGTCTAAGTCCGGTTTATATGTTCACACCTAATTCTCAACATTGTTGAACAAGAACGAGACACTATTCAAATATAAGACAGAAAATTAATACACAAGGAGTATTTAGAGTGCCTTTATAAAAAAAAACTTCATACATGCTTGATTTTTGCGAAATGAAATACTACATCTACTGCAAGAAAAAAATTCACACTGTCGCCTGCTGTCACCCGCGCCACTATAGCTTCTGGCGGCATTTTAAGAATCCAAGCCGCAACGGTCAAAGGTTCCACTAGATATGTTCTACGTTCTGCTTGGAACGCAACTAGGTTAGGGCAACGCGGTTCTATAAACGTTGAAGTAGGGCGCCTCGACTCACGCGTGTCTGCGCCGTACGGCAGTGCTGGCATCGAGGCACCCGACCTGGAGCAGTGGAACGCAATAAATTTGAATTGACTTGAGCAAACGTTTAGCGTGTATACCTTGGGAGGAGCGCGACACAAGAGGGACAACATGAGAGGTGAGCGGAAAAGCGAAAGGATGCATTTACTTGGAAAATTTCGATAACGACTGTCGTCTCTTGTGGACATTAGCGAAGAAAAGACCAGATACGCGGCCATTTTTTCTGTTATACTCGTTATGAGAGCGGGATTTCAGGATGTGGGACACCTGGTGTAAGATTCGCCATCTCGCACGACTGAAAAAAAAAAAAATTACGCCCACTTCCCCTTGCGGGAACCCTGGTGTGATGCGACGCTGAGGGGGGTTCAAGCGCCAGCGGAGAGCAACCGTCGACCGAAACGCCGCCGGAGAGGGGGACACCGGTCATATGCGCAGCGCGCCCGAAGGAGAGAAGACCGCGGAGAGAGTGCCGCGGCTATGACGCAACATAATCCAACACAATCCACTTTAATCCAATTCAATCCAAGCCAAGCCAAGCCAAGCCAATCCAATCGAATACACTCCAATGCCCCTCGAGAGAGAGTGTTCGCTATCGGAGAGGAGAGGGGGAGAGTGGCTGCGGACAACGGACGCACGCGGACAACAACGGACGCACGCAGGAAGGACAGGGCCGCCGACAAGAGATGCTCTGAGCGTCGCATCTAATATCCGACTTAGGGTCGCTCACTGTGATTTTGATTTTTGGAGAAGTTGTCATTACTAGGGCGATGGCCGGCCACCTCCGACGGCCCATTTCGCCCTCCTTTGTACTAGACTTCTTTGAACTTTCCGCCATGATGCGCCAAGCAGAGCACAGATTACAGTATACGATGAAGG